>NC_072355.1:651265-1302531 GCF_009556855.1 Talaromyces marneffei | reverse complement strand
TTTTTTTCATGCAGAATTTAATCGCGTCGGCGAGTTTCTGAGTGGAATCTATGGCCATACAGTCGAACCTGACTGTAACGAACAGCCATTTGAACGGTCCCCGCAAGTCTAAAAGTTGTAATTATTTAGAGATTTCGCTTTATGTAGTCATTATGCGCTCTCTAATATGCCAACGTATCTAAGTGGTGATAATTAGAAGCACCTCTGATCTCTAACTCAATATTAATGTTGGATATTATCAATATCGATATGGGGGGCAACATCTAGGCCATCCCCCTCAATCGATATGGATGAAGAGCGTTTCCACAGATCCATGAAATAAACTCTAGCCCTTGTTGAGAAAGAGTTACCTAGTGCATTATGCTTCACCAACTGAAAACAGTGGCAACAAATGGATAATTTGGGTCTTTTGACACCGACTGGTATGAAGCCTAGTCCATTACGTTCGAGAGCAAAAGAAAATTACGGCTGTTCCATGTAGAATCATTCCTGATATACTACAGAATAAAACTATGCTTTCGGCGTTAATGATTTTTGATATGTGCAAGCATTATCCCCTCAACATGTCCCTGCTATCTCTGAATTGGAAGCATGGTCACCATGAGCCATCCTCACAACTTCAAACAATCTCGTTTTGGGAAAAGTTTACTGACTTCTAATTAATTCTACCATCGACTTCCACCTATCTTCCTTCCTGTAAGTATACTATCATATGCTCAGGGAAACCTGAAATACCATTATTTACAACCGTCCAAACTCCCCCTTTTAGTCTCAACCATCATCCCTCAGCAATTCTTCCATCCCAACTCATGAATATCTTTCAGATGATTATTCCCCTATCGTCTCATTTGAAACAACAAAAGTGGCCTCATCTCATCTCAACTATCATCCTTTACCTATATTTTCAGTCTTTGTCAACCTTCAATAATACTTCATCTACTTGATAACTAAGCATAATCATCTTTGTTTCCCCTTTTTGGCTTATTTCATACTTGCCAATCTCAGATCTTCCCTTGAGCATCTTATTCTCACAGTTTCCAAATCAAGTAGGCTCTCAGATTTTTCACCAACTGCAAGTGAGGCGAAGACCTCTCTTTCCTTCCTATTTGACACGTTCATTCCATCTCTCTGTTCGCTTCTGTCAACCTCTTCCCTCTTCCACTTTCCTCGTCCATTTTTCCTCTCTCAAAATCTTCTCAAGTCCTATCTCTGACCTTCATTTTCTCTTTTTCATCTTGATGGTCCCAAGAATCTTGACCTTTCATGTTCTCCCACTCTCCGAAACCCTAGGACATTTGGCTGTTTTGAGAAGTACAGTTCTTCCAAGCATCAACCCTCACTTAGGCCGGCAACGTTCACTCATTTTAGATCAATATTACGATTCACCTGTAATTCTATTGCCATCTTCCTTCATAGGTTTCACTCCGCTCATGAGATCCTAGCGAGGTAGGCATATGTCTTGGCTTACTCTCCAAACCAATTCTTCCATTGATCATTGATTACTTGATCTTACTGTCAGCAATTGTCATCGTCTTCTTCAGTTAATTACTGACTTTTCTACCGTTCTATATATCAGATGGCTAAACCAGGTTTTACTTCCGCTCCGCATAAGTCATTACCTGGCAAGATTGCCACCACAACCTCGTTGTTTTTAAGCTGACGAAGAGACCTTCAGAACCAGAAGTGAGAACTCAGCGTGAGACACGGTCCTTGGCACGAAAGCGGCATGCGGATCAGATTGCCGAATCTGAAGGAGTTGAAGATATGAATCGTGACACGCTCGACTCAAGTCACCCAGAGGCTACTGTGGATCGAGAGAAAAGGTCCATGGCACAGAATACGGCAAGGCCAAAGAGGGCCCGCAAATATCCCTCCATAAATAACAATGGCTCCCAGATCAAAGACCTACAAAATCGAATCAAGGATTTGGAAACTCTGAAGAAAACTTTGGGAACTAAAATCGGCAAGTTGGAGACAGCAGTGAAAAATGTCACAAAAGAATCCGTACTGAACGCACGTAAAGGTACAAAGGGAGTCTGGGATAAGGCAAAGATGCAGACGGAATTCATAAATTTGAAGAGAGACATCAAGAACTGGGTCAAGAGATATGGCACTACCACAAAGATTTCTGCTTTCCCTGACGCTCATAAGAAAGATATCTTATCAGCGTGCGAAATAGATCAATATCGAGAAGTCTTCTCAAAAGGCGACTTTGACGCGATCCAAGAGCTATCGAAAGGCGCTCATCTGCTTTTAGAGGGATTTCTATACGCTCAAGCTGTCCATGTTTTGGTCAGTCGACCATTTGTTTTCATCGACGCGATGTTTCAGGAGCATTCCCGTCCAAACAATACAATTCTAGGATATGGAAACAATGAACATCTGTTCGCAGAGTTTGCAGAGGGTCTGACACAGTGTGAGTGCAATGTTCTACAATGCAACGGGCCGATTCGACTAATGACTCTTTATAGGCAATGATTTTCCAGACCAGCGCGAACGGTGGACAGCTAGTATGCTTCAGTCTTTGAAGCGAATGATCATTCCTGAACCATTGGATGGCATCGTTTCTCATCTGAAAGATGAAAAGTCTGTTGATTCATATCGTATATACGAACTAGGGATTGCACAGCTCGGCAAACAATTCGTCTCTCTCGAAAAGCCCGCCAGATATCTTCTTAATGACTGCTTGGACAGGAAACAGTGTGACCAGAGGCGTGAATCTTTGAAGATAATTTACCGCAAGTTCAGAGAGGTAGCCTACCATATGTAGTGTCAACCTTCCACTGTTATTTGTTCTTATGGTCCGGATTTGTTCGAACCAGATACAATGGAACTTGATCCAACTGCCGCTCAATCACACGAGAAGACATATGCCGAGAGGCTGAAGGGAAACAAAGTGTTGATCCACACGAGTCCCATGATAACTGGCGAGATTATTGAGCCAGGTGATGGTAAAACAGGCGACGCCGAAAAAAAAGAAGTTATCTCTCTATGTCACAAGGTTTGGACAGTTGACTGCCAGACACATGGGCAGTGGAAGGCTTCTCAGAAAGAATCTCTCAGCGAGACTTCGGGGGACAACAGTCAGGCTGCAATTGAATCTGATGTACAGAACGGTAGTCAGGAAGGAACGACGGAAAATACTTCAGTTGACGACCAAAGTATCAGTGGCAGTCAAGCCCAGGAATCCACGGATAACGATGATACCCCATCGACCACCACTGTTGCCAGTTCCGATGCTGGCCATGATGTCTCTCAAGTCCAAGCAACTATTCAGTCTTCAACTCCTACTGTCAATTTAACACATTCGACCGACTCTTCGGATACGAATGGTACAATGAGGCACGACGACTTGGATGGCATGAAGGAAGATTGATTCAATTGGTTACCATTTACAGTCCTCGAGAGAGGCTACGAATCTAACGACTTAAATCTTTTCTTTATGTTCTCATCTCCTTTCATCAAATGGGCACGACCACGATCTACAGTTCTCTACAGAGTCTACGACTTATGATACTGATTTCATTTTCATTTACTGCTACTAGATTGCTAGATACGAGACAGCATCAATTAGTTAATTTCATATCATTAGAATTTTATTAGGACGGAGGCATTGGTCTATAACGTAGTACATAATCACTTCGAGTCCCTCTGGACACGTTAGGAACCAAGAATACCCGAAATTTTCAGAACCATATCTAGAATAGAGAGATGCTCATCCGAACCATCGAGTAACCTTTTGTCCATCTCTGAGAATACCATGACAATTTTATTCTTCTGGATATCTGGGATAGCGTCGTTAAAGACAATGCGGCGGTATAACTGCGAAGATGATTAGGCAATAGATCTTACAAGCAAGTACGAAGAGGAAAAGCATACCTGGGTCAATATTTGTGTGGCACTCCAACCATCAGCGACAATATCCGAGACAACCGCCGCAACAGCCTCGTACGCCGATCCCATCTTCTTCGGTTGCATGGCCTGCATCAATTTGTCTAGCACGCTTTCTGGTACAACGCCCGCAATCTCTTCCACAGTTCGCACCGTAATCAATGCAGGCGCACTATCTGCATCCGTCATCTCCGTATCATCTTGTGAATCTTTTTTAACTGGTTGTGTTGCTCCCACCAACCTCGCCGCACTTTGGAGGTATGTAATAGCCCGACGCAAATCACCCTCACTACACCTGATCAACGTCTCAACAACACCCTCATCAAGCGTCAATCCCTCCGCTGCGGCAATCTCGCTTATCCGATCACCCGCTGACACGCCATCCAGCGCCTTGAAGCGGAACTTGCTGCATCGACTCGCCAGCGGCTCAATGATTCTGGTCACATAATTACAAACAAGACAAAACCGTGTAATACGACTGTATTGTTCCATCGTTCGCCTGAGCGCTGATTGTGCGTCTTGTGTCATACTATCCGCCTCATCGAGGATGATGATTTTGAATGGTGGGCAGGGGTATTTTTCTCTATAGGCGGCGTCGAGGCCGCTTGGTTGAGAGAGTTGGGTGCGTGCGAAGTCTTTGATCTTTTCACGGACGATGTTGATGCCTCGTTCGTCGGAGGCGTTGAGTTCGAGGATGCGGGTGCGGTAGAGGGTTGGGCCGAAGAGGGATTTTGCGAGGGCGAGGATGGTGGATGTTTTGCCAGTTCCGGGGGGCCCGTAGAAAAGCATGTGTGGGAGCTATCAACATTTTCGTCATTAGTCTTTGCAAAGGTTAGCTTCAGTATATGATGGTACACACGTTTGAAGCTTGTAATGTTCGTTGGAGAACTGTGGTTGTGTGATCTTGCGCTGCGACGTCGTCTAGGGATTTGGGACGACTGTAAGCCCCATTAGCTCCAGGTCTCCGTGCAAACCGTGATATTTATTAAATAACATACTATTTCTCAACCCATGGCTGTAAACGCGCTTTCTCTTCCGCATTCTCTGATGTCTTTTGCTTCGAGTTTCCTGAAGCCGCCGCCGAAGCGGCAGCAGCAGCTCTAGCTTTGTTGTTGAAGAAATTTGACGCCATTGGGTTTCGATATATCTTCAGTAGTTCATTGCAGTTCCCTCCTTTTTGTGGTTAGACAAATAATCAGTCGATAAGTTAGGAGTATCGTTTGCGTAGACAAGCCGTCGTTGACTTAAGCTCAAAGAAATCGCGGCAGGACAGAGAGACGCGTCAAATCTTATCCGTGTCGCGCCAGGTCATTTGGCCCGATACAGCTTAGGGGGGATCCTTATCGATAAGACGATAAGGCTTAGATTAGGGCTAGACTGTACGTGTACAGCTTCAACTATTCACAGTTGAGAACTTTCTAGCAAAATCATGCGCTTGACAGTGAAATCTAAGCTACCTGGGTAGTAACAGTTGTGTCATCGATATGTCTAGTATGCTGCCATTCAAACCCAAGGTACCAAGGTTCCATGCCCTCCCAGGACTACAAGTAACTACTACTTTCGGCTTCAAGTCAGCATACAACCTCAGTCAAAACAGATCAATAGATGGTGCATGTCTAATGGCCATCACCATGTCTCACAGCTGGCAATCATTGAATCTTTGATTGATTTGGTTAGAGCCTCGAGATATTCCTCCGAGAAGGTAGAAACTACCGAGGACTTTACCCCCAAAAGATGCCTGGTGTGCAACGTCTATACAAGTCATGAATATTTTCTGACACCGGAGGATAAATAATAGATAATTACTCCATTTCTGACCCCTTGAAATGAAATAGCCCCGTAATGTTTGTTTGAAAGTGATTTGGTATAAACCCTTACCTCATCTACAGTTGGGCACTCCCACAGTGACTCACTAGATATTGCGAATTCTGCTATGTACGACTTGAGAAATACAAATTTTGTCGCTGAGGTACATATGTACCAAACTCTAGGGGCTGTAAGAGGGTTAGCGACTAGATAGTTCATGCATTACCACAGACAAATGCAATATGTTACATATATATTCATTATTCTATAACTCATCACGTCGTTCCTCAGACTCCTCCCACATTCTCTTCTTCGTATTTCGTGGCCCATCATATTCCTCGGCTGCTTCGTTTTGCGTACCCGGCTGATCTCCTTTGACCATTTGATTTATCTTATCAAGTACACTGTCTTCATCTTTTATGTCATCGGATATCTGCTCATAAGTCTTCATAACCGGCGCGTTTTCTCCATCCATGACTATAGTTGGTGTATCAGTTCCCCCTGGCACATTCGCTACTGCTGTGCCACCAGTGCCAACAACAGAAGTCGTCGTAGCCACCGAACTCGAAATAGTAGCTAGTCCAATGACAGATGCCACAAGATTATAAAGTGTCTTGACTGGCATCCAGGCCAGCCACCACATCGGTCCGTAAAGTAATCTTCTAAAGACGAGCCATGCGATTGTGCCGATGAGAAGATAGAAGGATGTCTCAAGGTACCAAGTATCAGATTTTTGAGATCGTAAGAGTGAGCTAACGAGAGTTCGGGTGGAGGATAAGACAGAGTCGAGGTTGGCGTATGATTCGGAGAGGGAGGAGAGTGCGGCGGTTGATTGTTCTATTCCACATGTTAGAATTCCAGCTAATACAGACGTTCAATGATAAAGGGAAACGTACCGAGTGTTTCTTGCGCAAACTGACTTCGCGAAAGCTCCGCTTGCATAAGCTCGTGTGTCCTCCTCAGGGCTGCCGTAACATCACTTGACGCATTCACCACAACATCATTCTGCGTAAACTTATTGGCCCCTTTTGCTGTTTCGGCTCTTTCACTGGGCCGTGTAAATAACATTTCTCGCTCTTTCCTGCGAGCAGCCTCTGCATTACGATTTGCCTGGAGTTGCGCAGTTCGGAATTCCGTTCTTGTCCTGGTTACTCAAAATCAGCCGCCTACTTCGAGCACAGTACATAGCAATACGCACCTCCTCAATTCACCCGCCAACCTCTCCGCAATACCAATAACTCTCTTCTTCTCCGCATCCTTCTCGCCACCATTAACATCACTAGTCGGCTTCCGTTTACTTTGTTGGCTAGTCGCAACTTCTAACCCTTGAACCTCCACATTCAAAATCTCTATATCATCTTCCACGTGTTTCAGTCGCAAGTGGATTTCGGCACCGAGTTCGAGCCGCGCTTCGTCGCCTTGGCCAATGGCATGTGTGAAGTTTCGCAACCGGTCGATGAGAGGTTTTGTTTCGTTGAGGGCATTGGATGTTTCTTTAAGGCGGGACTGGAGGGCGTGGAGGGTTGACATTGTGTCTGGTTTATCTTTGGAGGGTGTGGCACATGAGAATGTATATTCTGTAACTTTGTTTCGAGTGGTATTCTGATTTACTTAGGATTGTTATTGTCGTAAAGCGTGGCCGTATTCAAGAAATTCAATGTTGAGTGGCATCAAGCTGCCACCGATCGTCATCACAGGAAAGCGGGTACCTGAAGGTGTTGTTTGCATAAGATGCAAACACACATGGAAAGTTTCCCTCCGCATCGCGAGACATTCCGCAATAGCATCAGGACATTTTCACCTTTCAGTAACATTTAAAGACCATTTACTCATAACTTCTTACCACAAGGACTTTGTTGAAGATTTCGGAGATTTGAAATCGTCAACACCACACCGGGTCACACCATTGTCCGGCCTTAAGCTTGCTCCGAGGATCTAAAACGACTAGATCATTCTTCAAACAGAATGTGAGTATTCACTACCATCTTGTGTTTCTCCCTCACACACACTGCTTCATTGCGGACTAACATAAACATCTACAGAAATCCCAATTGACTACTACCCCATACACGAAAATCAACAGCGGCCGGAGTCCCGAGAGACTTGCAGAAAAACAGCAAAAATGACCATTCCCGTCTCAACAATAACATCCTTCCGAACCGCCTTCTCCCCTTTCTCTCCTCTAGGACGACCATGCAGAATCCTCCTCAATCTTCTCCAAAACCCATCTACTGCGCCCACAAGTAGCGCAACACACATCGACATCAAAGTCTCACATTTACCGAGGAACTCGACGCAATTACCCGAATGCACGATTGGGTTCAAAGGTGGCAAGGAGATTAAGTTGGAAATTGGCAAACGGAACATGAAGATTGGGGATGTGTTGGATGAGATTGCGAGAGTTGGGCGGGTGGTTGAGAGGGAGCAGAGTTTGAAGGGTTGATTTGTTTATCAAGTTGGGTGTATTTTTATTATGTTCATGTATATCAATTTAGACAAATTCTACTTGAAGCTACTTCTTCACTTGTATGGTTAACTTGAAAGGGTATGCTTTTTGAATTAATGCCTTGAACTCGTTTTCTCTATCCATGGCTATGATATAGAACAACGGACACAAAACACATCGACTCCGTACTGTATGTTTTGGAATTTGCTTCTGGCTAAGCTCCACCAGCCCGACTGCAGGAAGTCATGACACTCATCAATCAATTCTACTTCACGCGCAAGGGTATAGGATGAGTTCAAAATCCCACATGAAGCGAAGCTTGTGCAACCTGTACAAGCCTTATGCAAGATAATAACCCCTTAAACAGCAGCACCGGAGATGAAGAACCACTTGTCGACGCTGCCGTCAATAGGAGCAGGAGGAAGGTTCTCGCCGGCAGGGATGTTGGAGAGAGCGCTCTGCTCGACCACGTCTTGGGAGTGGGAGTTGGTGAGGTTGGCACTGTCGCACATTAGTGAGTCGTTCAATTAAGTATCCACAGTTATTGACTTACAGGCTGATGTCTCCCTTGGGAGCAGCGCCGGTGATGAGTCTCTCCCAGGCGTCAGCGCACTCACGGATGACTTCCTCGGCATACCTATTATATGATTAGCACTCAATCTTCTTCTCCAATTCTTGCAATAATGGCTCACTTCTTGTTCTTGCACTCTCCGGAGAAAGCAAACTGGTTCTCGGGCTTTCCATCAGGGATCTTGTAGATACGGAACCATTCGTTGGTAGCGCGGAGAAGGCCAGGGAGGTGGCGCTCAACATCCTCAATATCGTTAAGCTTGGGGGCAAGAGGGTCGTTCACGTCAATGACAATGATCTTCCAGTCGGTCTCTTCTTCGTCCAAAAGGGCCATGACACCGAGGACCTTGACCTGCTTGACCTGACCGGTGTAACCGACAAGTTCGCCGATTTCGCAAACGTCCAATGGGTCGTTGTCACCCTTGGCCTTGGTTTCTGGGTGAACGACATTGGGGTCTTCCCAGGTCTGTGTACATTAGTTATGATCTAGATACGTTGAATTGTGTATCGGACTCACGCGAGGGAAGGCACCGTAGTTCCAGAGGTAGCCCTTGTGGGGGAAGCAGTTGCGGACGAAACGCAGCTTGCCCTTCTTGGTGTCCTGCTTGATGGGGTTGAGGAATTCTTCCTTGGAGATCTAAATGGCAACGAACTTCGTTAGCGCTGTTGACGGTCCGTTGCATTAATATGTCCGCATACCTCTTGCTTGGCGTTGGTCCAGCGAGGAATCTCAACGATCATATTCAAAATGTTCTGCTGCTCATTGGCATACAGAGGAATATCGTGGAAAGGAGAGACAGGGACGCCATCCTTCTCGATGTACACACGGTGCTCGAGAGTGTGGGCGGCGCCGACTTTGCGAATGGAATAAGACATGGCGGGGTCGATAGAATTTGAGGACAGAGCGGGCGAGGATGTTGTAAAATGTTTTGTTAATTGGGCAGCACGATTGACGGCCGCTGGGTGTGATCTAGACGGTCTAGTATTCGATCGCGCCGTACTGGAATGTAAGGGAGACGATGAATTGGAAGATAAGCGAGTACGAGAGGAGGAAAAAGAATGAGTTGTTTGTCCCGTAGAAGGTGGGATGGTGGAGAGAGAGGAGGGAGCAGGAGTGGTGGAGACGCCTCGTCCAGTCATCGTCGCCAATTGGGTCCGCCGCAGACGCAATGCCCGTGCAATAGCGGCCGCCGGTGTGCCTGGGTTCATTGGGGGACAGAAAGAAAGTCGGAGTAAATACTCCAGGTCGATCGGTCGTATGGAATTGCCTGGTGTATATCAGGCCTGTTCTCTTTAGCCGGTCTGTGGCTGTTGCGGATAGCTGGCCCAAGGTGCGGCAGCTTTTCGGGACTTGTCGAAGGTTAGGCCGAGGTGTTGTGAAGTTTCTCGGCTTTGATGTAGAACACTTGGGTCGATTGGAAACGAAACGCTCAGATAAATGCTGGTGATGATACAGGTTTGTTCGTCGATATTGTACAGGGATATACAAGCTCTATTTATTGTCCTCCAATGCGAGTTGTGCAATCAAGAGCAAAGGGAGATGATTTTCTCGGGTGTGTTGTTGCCGTGATGGAGTTTACCGGACCCTTCCTTCCCTTCCCCTTACCGGGCAGGTAACATGTGAAGCCTCAGGCATGCCATCCCGAGCCACGCGCCTCCCGCGCTTGGTCATGTTCAGGCCCAGGGACTGCGATCAGTACGACTTCAGGGACAAAATGTGACTTTGCTCGAGTTCAAGATTGTCTCGGTTGCCAGTCTGGATTGAATTCAGCATAGCCGATTTGAGGATGAATATGTCCAACACCCAACACTTGCACCTCGTTGTGGTTGGTTGAAAATATGTCAGATCGACCACAACTGCTGCAACCTCAGTGGCTCAGGGGCCTTAATTACGGAGTACTCCGTACATGGTACTCTAATTAAACAGCTCGCACTGGGCTGTTAGGACTGCTGTTGGCGGTTGTTATTTTCGTATATCCCACTACCCTGCCTACTTGTTGGGCCCCCATAATGGAACCAGGGAGACTGGATTTGCTTAATATTCTCCTCGTCGCACCTCGTCGTGTTAACATTCGTGCATCGCATCGACAGATTCGACGAGGAAGGAGATGAAATGAAGCGCAAAATCATTGAGACTGAAGCCAACACCATGCTCTCTTATTTTAAGCAACGTGAGTGAATACTCGAACTACAGAGATAGCAGTTGTTTTGACTCTTTCTGGATAGCATCATTAGCATCGCGAGGCCCGTCCTCGGGCTGCCCATCAGGTACCTATACGACGCCAAATGGCTTACAATTCAACACATACTGCGGTATCGATCTGCTCGCTGCCGAAGTAGGAAACACCACTGAAGCAAGCATCTCTGACTGCATGGACCAGTGTTCGTGGTATCAGCCCGCTTGCTACGGCGTCACATATTACACCCAAAATGAAACATGTTCATTCAAAGGAGAAGGCGTAAACTCGACCATGTTGAGCACATCGGGTAGCGATAATGCCAACGTCAACAGCGCGATCGCATACGCAAATCACCTGTTAGCCTTGGACGGGACCTGTCCGTACCAAAACAACTCGGTAATCGAAACCAGCGAGGGCACACCATTTCATATCGTCTGTGACAGGGATATGGCCGGCTGGGGCGACTATTTTCCCTGGGGACTTAATTACAGACCACATACGGATACGATGAGTGAGTGCATGGAACTATGTGCCCACGCGCATCCCCTTTGTCTCGGAGTATCATGGAACTCCGACTTAAGCGAGGGATATGGAAATTGTTATTTGAAAAACTCGCAAAATGGGACTCTTACCAGTGAGACCGTGCATACGCATTCTGGACTCGTCAATCTACCGTCAATCGATGCATGCGATCCGAACACCGATGCACAACAAATCTCAAGTAACGGCAAGACATTCAACGTGACTTGCTTTGAAGGCCGACTTGGAAGCAGCAATATCACATCGGTCTATAGCGCGAATATTACGGAGTGTATCAACGAATGCGCCACCCATAATGGAACAGATTCATGCCTTGCCGTCTTTTACGACAATTCGTTTGCCGATGGATTTGACAATTGCTATTTGCTAAATGCTACGGGCACTGAAACAGCTCCGTTGAATTCGACCTATGCTGAGCTTGTTTCCAGCGATAATTCTTCTGCTGATAGCAGCAGCAGCAATTCCTCGTCCAACAAATCGTGGATCGCAGGACCTGTTGTAGGAGCGGTAGCGGCTTTGATAATTGTTGCGTTGGGATTCCTCTGGTGGAAAAGAAGAACCGGGCGACAGCAAGATGTAAAATTCGCACCTATTGAACTAGATCAGAGTCCATCGCCGGTTAAGGCTGTGGACGTTTCTGAGATGCCTCCTGACCATCATATTACAGAGATGGACGGGACGGTCGTGAGGCATGAAATGCCATGACGCTTCTGAAGGTTTGAACGGCTTCAGCGGTTCGATTTAATATCGTTTGATTGTATCGTTGTTGAAATATTTAATCAATCTGGAGCTATCATCTCGATCGTAGTTGTACGTAGTTGGTGGTAAACAAGACTTGGAAATATCGATAAGAGTTAGTTACCAACTTTGAGCAAATCTGTTATCTTCACGTGACCCGAAATTTTGTAATCTGTGACTAACACACGCCGCTTTTAACTACCCAATAGTCTCAACACCCAACGAGCAAGATCGAGCTCAGAATCATTATCCAAGAAAATTCAGTCCTATAATGATATGCTAAACCACCTCCGCCGAATGATGACTGGGTTCCCTCGTGTACCGATTCCCGCCAACGGGGTTGATTATCGTGGAAAGATCGCCCTCGCACCCATGGTGCGGTCAGGTGAACTTCCCTCTCGACTAATCGCCTTGAAATATGGAGCAGATCTCGTATGGGGTCCCGAAACAATCGACAAGGCTATCATGGGAGCTGAGCGCCGCGTCAACCCACGAAATAATACCATCGAATTCACCCGTATACCGTCCAACAGTAGCAAAGGCGTTGATCCCAAGGAATCGGTTATCTACCGCATCGATCCGGAGAATGAGAAAGGAAAATTGATTTTCCAGATTGGTACGGCGTCACCTGAACTAGCTGTTCAGGCTGCGAAGGTGGTTGCCGGCGATGTCGCCGGCATAGATGTCAATTCAGGCTGTCCGAAACCATTCAGTACCAGCGGTGGCATGGGCGCTGCATTACTACGAACCCCCGATAAACTCGTCTCCATCCTCGAGGCGCTTGTGCGCGAAGTCGGGACTCCATATAAAATCGGAATATCGGTCAAGATTCGACTTTTCTCAGACCCGGAAGAGACAAAGGCCCTTGTTACTCGACTGGTCGCCACCGGTATCACGGGTTTGACAATTCATTGTCGTACAACCCCTATGCGGCCGAGAGAGAGGGCTATTCGTGAACAACTCAGCATGATTGCGACTGTTTGTCGAGAGGCAGGTGTTGCGTGCGTCATGAATGGAGATGTCACGTCGCGCGACCAGGCTCTTGAGTTAATGAAGGAATATAATGTGGATGGCGCTATGATTGCGACATCCGCCGAAGCGAACTCGTCGTGTTTTAGGTCTGAGGCCGACGGAGGACTACTTCCCTGGCGGGACGTCGTTCGAGAGTACGTCAAGGAGGCCATCCGCGTCGAGAATCGATTCGGAAACACCAAATATTTACTCAACATGATGATCAAGGCAAAAGACAAGGCATCTGGACAGGCCAAGCAGTCTAAGAACTACGTGGATATCTGTCAATTCTTAGAATTTGACGAGCTTTTACCTGCAGCGATGGAAGTTGACAAGATCCTGGGCCTTGAATCAAAAGGAATCAGCGAAGGCATCGAGAAAGAGACCAAGCCATCCGCCGTGCAGAACGCAATCGAGAACAACGAATCCGCCAAAGCTGCTGGAGCTTCAGGGTGTAGCAAGAAGCCGTCCAATGTTCACAGCGGACCAGGTCCCATCAGAACAAACTCGGCTCGAGCAAGTGTCCCAAAGGCACCCGAGACCGAAATTGATCTATCTGCACAGGCACCGTCAACAAGGCAGCAAAATGCTAGCGTAGCTGTCTGATTGCCATCAGACTTCTGGCTCATCATACCCTCTGTTAATAATCTCATCTATATGGCGTCTTCTGGTGGATTAGGCTCATCTTCCCGGCTCGGGATGATTGCACATATCTTTTTTTTTTCCTTTTACATAAACTTGTTTCGACATTAGCTTGTGCATTTGTGGTGTTAGATGGTAGATATCAACCAATCATTTTTTTCTCATACATACATCTGTTGCCAGAAGGCTCATACTAGTGAATATTTCTGATCTGACAGGTAAAATAAGTAATTTCCATGGGCAATCTAGAAGCTCGCTTTCCACTTAATATCAATGTAAGCTCCATTTTGACTAATGCTAGCCGGAGAAGTTTTCTCAATACTGCTGAAAGTCAGCATAGTGCCTGTGTCGTGGTAGTGCGCGGATTCCCTTTTTTGTCTCTGAAATACCCGGGCTTTAACTTCGCTGTCATATTCATAACCGCGAAATTTTTGATCATCCTAAAGAATCGCTCAGTCCGGCTCATGGATCCCAAACCCGCCCTTGAGAAGCAAGCGTGACCAGACTTCGAGACGCAACGTAAAGTGCCGAATTCATAGACGACAATTGTGCCGTGATCCTTATCATCCAGCGTTAGCCTCGAGACAACATGGCTGGCTTGACTTGTAACAATTCAGGCATGATGGAAGGCGAGCATCGCACTGGTTGCATGGTAACCTATGACTAGGTACCATAATATAGTGGCTGGATTGGAAGTACATAGTACCTTGGCACGCCGAGAGAGACAGCGCGCGCATGTTTTAAGCATTCTGCAGGAGCCTGATCAGCTAGCCAGACGATAAGTGGAGAGTTGAAGCGATGGAGTCGTATACCAAGAGCAGATGGAGCGACGCGTTACGTGTCTGTCGCGTTGGCCTCATCGAAGCTTGGGTATCCGCTTTAGGGTTATCATGTTAAGGTTAACGCCGATTGAGCCCTAATTGTATATGTTCAGCTTTTTAATAAAATCGATCTAAAACGCCGATTATGTCATAGTGATCAGGAGGACCGCTTCAATACTCTCATGATTTTCGAGTTTAAATAATAAGTGCATACTATTAGGTACGCAGGTTGAGTTCCAACAAGACCCTATTTGATAATTCCAGCAGTATCTAGACGATCGATTGTGCAGAGCTTCTCAGCGAAGTTTGACTTGATGTCTGGAGAATCAAGGATTAGAGTCTTTCCTTGCAAAGGACCCATCATATATCGAGTGAAAAGGTCTAGATGAGCATCCACTCTGGAACTGAAGTCAAAGAACTGACTCTTTCGAATGACAAGAGATGTAGCACTCATGTAAGCTTGTAGGATTCTACCGCGCTTATGGCCTGTATAGGAAAATAGCATCACAGGAACGATATTCTGGCTTGGAAAGGAACCGTTGGCAAGTCGAACAATCATCAGCGCTACCATGACTTCTATCTCGCTGACGAACAAAATATCATCATCATGGACGTAATGTAATGATGTCCGATACATGCCATCATGTGTGGCTTATCTGTTGCGGCCCAGACATACACAAGTTGGGATCGCCATTCATCGTTCCAGCATTCGGTCGCATCGAAGCCACGGGGATCTGTAAAAGCTTTGATCTGTGGACTGCGATGGGAATTAGAATCTAAGAAGTCCAACGTCCTCTTCAGAGTCGTCACATCTCGTTCCATGTAGTAGCATCTGAGAAGGAACTCAATTCCTCGCGTCCATTCCTCTTGTATGGCATACCGTCAAGGGCGATACTTAGTGAGTGACACAATTCCCGAGCATTGTGATAGCAGACGTTGGGCCAGTCTTACGGATCCGGATCATACCATTCACCTAGGCGTTCTGCAAGCTCTTTTGCCCCTATTTGGTCCAAGTCACGTTCATACTCTTTGAATGTCTCCAGTGCCATTGGTGAGAAGAAAGGAGTATGCTTAGATGAATCACGACAAAGACTCTGATCGTTTGGATTGAAGGTCTCAATGGTGATACCCCAGCCCTGCTGAGAGATTCAAGTCGAATTTATGGGATTGTACCCTGTGCGCCTCCAGTTCGTTCAGGAGGTCACAGAGAAAAATCGAAAAGGTTGCTTTTATTTTGCGTACCCGTGAAGCTTCATCGACTGCTGGCTCATCATTTTTTCCCTTCTTCTTGTTGCTCCAGGGGAGAAGGTCGCGCAGTTTACTGCTGGGGGTTGCCATCGCTGGGGGCGGGCAGCGAAGGTTGAGAAAGATAATGGAGCAGATTGGGTTGTAGCGAGGTCTCCTGAAGGGTCTGGGGTGTCTGAAGCGTAATTATGAGGCAGCCTGGTCGTCATCACATGATATAAGGAAAGCTACAAACCAAATCTGGTAGCGCGCAGTCCTAACCTTGTAACCCTAGCTACTCCAGTGTGGAGTAACCCCAACCCTATGGTGGGGCGCGGTCAGGCTTTGTCCAATGAACCAAGCGCTCATCAGGAATTTTGAAGAGCTTCATCTTTGATCAAGTTTGATGCACTCCATCAATCCGAATTACTCTCGTTTTTGGCCATGATTATCCTTTACATCTGATCTCTTTGCATTTTTTTTGTCTAAGATTCTTCTTATGAACATTATGACCTTTTCTTTATAATCTAATAATAATCAAGCGAAACCATGGAGGAGTCTGTCCCTGATACTCCCAGCCTCCGCAAGGATGTTGACGACGCAGAAACCGTCGCGACTGTCCTGATTGCGCCCAGGACGCAACAAACACCCCTTTCCCAGCGCTTCACCCAGCCGACCCAAATTATTGACCGCACTCCGATTGAACCCAAGTCAGTCGTCCAAGTTGCTGCTTCGTCGCCCGCAGGACCTGCTTCGTCTCCTCTTAGACCTCACGGCGGCGGCGTACTGGCAAATTTGTTGGCCCCGAGTGGCACGCAATTTCGTCCTCCCACAAACCCGCGCATACAGAAACGAGCGCCGGTACTAAGCGACGACGAAGGTCCGAATTACGCTGGTGGCTCGTCCGATGAAGACGAGTTGGCCATTGCGACTAATATTAAGCCACGCATCCTGTCGAAACCTCCTTCAAAAAGTCCAGAAAAGATAATGGAGTCGCCAATTGCGAATAAAGAGAGCTCTGGAGCTTTCAAGGACCTTACAGCTCGATTCGCGTACCAGCCTAATAATAAGAGATCCAGTGAGCATCTTCAGTCGCTCGATCGCGACTCGTCGAAAAAGTTAAAACAAACGACGATATCACGCGCCATCCCTGTGGATGACGACGAGGGCTTTGGTGACATCAAGACCATTGAAGATATCGAGGATTACCGTATGCGGAATTTTGTTACGCGCTTATTAGTTTTGTTTCCTTCGCTCACAATCCAAGAAGGCTTGAAAGCCTTCTCTCAGAACGGAGGCAATCTGGATCGCGCGTCTGAGCAGATCGCAAGACAGGAAGATCTCGACAAAGCCAGCTCACCAGATGAGCTTGAGCTGGCTACGACTACACAACCTCGTGAACGGATGAATATGGCGAAGCAGAACATCAAGTCGAAGCAAAAGATTCTTCAGAAGTACACGGCCAATGTACAAAGAAAAGACGTCGCGGAGGATGACTCGAAACCAAAGGGTAGGCGCTTGATGCGCGGTCCTCGACCCGGTGCTACTTCTTCAGAAGCCTCGCCGGCTCCTGAAATTGCAAAGCCTAAAGGTCGTCTCATTCGGAGGAAAGACCTCAAACGAGAGCCTTCACCTGAGGAGGAGAGTATGGCATCCGAATCCGAGTCTGAAGCCAGCCCCGTAGAGGACGATAGTGAGATTGAGAAGAAGGTTCTTAAGTTCATAAATACGTGCACCGTCCCAGCTCTCGCCGACCTTGCTGCTACGCCTGAAGCAATCGCTACAATCATTATCGATGCGCGTCCCTTCCGCACGCTTAACGCCGTTCGAGCCGTAACAGAGGCTACCGAAGAGACTGCCGGTTCAAAGAAATCCCGAAGACCAAAGAAGCCTATTGGCGACAAGGTTGTTGACAAGGCGATCGAAATGATGAAAGGTTACCAGGCGTGTGATGCACTAGTGGCTCATTGCGAAAGCCTAGGAAAGCCCTTGGCCGCAGAAATGAAGCAATGGGGTATCGATATGTTTGGAAACAAGGGCAATGGCGAGTTAGATTTGGTCAGTTTGGAGCACGATTCTGGGATTGGCACGCCAACAACAGATGATGGTGACGACGTTGTGGCCCATGGGGGGCGAAAGTCTCGTTTCGTATCCCAACCATCAATTATTTCGTCAGATTGGACTTTGAAGAACTATCAGATTGTGGGAATCAATTGGTTGTCCTTGCTATTCCACAAGAAGCTTAGCTGTATTCTTGCGGACGACATGGGCTTAGGAAAGACATTCCAAGTCATTGCATTTCTCGCTCACTTGTTTGAGCAAGGTATCACTGGCCCTCACCTTATCGTCGTGCCAGCTTCCACAATCGAGAATTGGCTGCGCGAGTTTAACAAATTCTGTCCTTCGCTGAATGTTATGCCATACTATGCCAAACAACAAGAACGTGCTGAGATTCGACTCGCCATTGAAGACGATATTGAGAATGTGAATGTCATCATCACTACCTATACCGTAGCAAAGGCGAAAGATGATTCACGATTCTTGAGAAATCTTGGGTTCTGTGTTTGCGTATTTGATGAAGGACATGTTTTGAAAAACAGTGAATCGAAGATCTACGATCAGCTAGTCAGGATCCCTGCAGAGTTTCGGTTATTGCTTACTGGAACTCCATTGCAAAATAATCTTCAGGAGCTCGTCTCGTTACTTGGATTCATGTTACCCGATGTGTTCAACAAGCACAAGGAGGATTTGCAGACAATCTTCACGCAAAAGGCCAAGGCCACAGATACTGCGGAACATGCTGCACTCTTATCGGCCCAGCGAATTGCACGTGCCAGGTCCATGATTTCACCATTCGTGCTTCGACGGAAGAAACACCAAGTCATTGATCTTCCAGCAAAGATCTCGCGGGTCGAGTATTGCGAAATGAATGAAACACAAAAGGAAATCTATCAAGAAGAAAATGAAGAAGTACGCAAGCTTCTTCTTGACCGTGCTGCGGGCATTAAGACAGGGAACAAATCAGCACATATTTTGATGAAACTACGGTTTTCAGCGATCCATCCGCTCTTGAAACGCCGACTTTACAATGAAAAGATCCTTGCCAAGATGTCCAAAGCTTGCTTGAAAGAGGAACAGTGGTCTCTTTCCGATCCAAATATCATCTTCGAGGAGCTTCAACCTTACAACGATTTCGAATGTCATTCAATGTGTGTCAAACACCCCAAATCACTTGGTCAGTTCGCATTGAAAAACCAAGAATGGATGAACTCTGGAAAGGTCGATAAGCTTTGTGAACTTCTGAAGAAGTTCAAAGAGAACGGTGACCGAACCCTCATCTTCTCGCAATTCACTCTTGTCATGGACATTTTGGAGTACGTCCTTGAAACAATCAATATGCGCTTCTTTCGTCTTGACGGCCGCACCAATGTCGAAGATCGTCAATCAATTTTGGACGCATTCTACGAACAGACGGAAATCCCTGTCTTTATGTTGTCCACCAAAGCCGGAGGTGCAGGCATCAACCTAGCATGCGCCAACAAGGTCATCATTTTCGATTCCAGCTTCAATCCGCAGGAAGATGTGCAGGCCGAGAATCGCGCACACCGCGTGGGCCAGACTAGGGAGGTCGAGGTGATTCGACTTGTGACCAAGGGTACTATTGAGGAACAAATTTATGCATTGGGACAGACGAAATTGACACTTGATCAGCGGGTTGTTGGCGATGATCTCTCGGATTCCAAGCGTAGTGAGGAGGTTGGCATGAAGGTAGTAGAGGACATGATGGCAGCCGATCTGAAGTAGCCGAACGATGTCCTGATCAGAAAGTTTAGTGGTTTGGCTATGCTTGGGGTTGATGGGATTGGTTCATGTGAGTTTTTGTAGAACGGGTGCTGTTATGTGTGCATATAGATGGCGCTTGTTTTTGTTTTGTTTTCGTGTCTTGATACACATTCATACTCTGCAAAGCCCGGCATTGATGAAAGGCGAAATCAATATTCATATTCAACTCAAACTTCATATTTCGATTTACTGTATAACCATTCCCACCCTAATTCATTCCTCATAACATCCATAATAATGATACAACCTCCAAGATTATGATCTACAACCCCAAAGCCTTGACTAACTCCATCCCAACCCCAGTAGCACTAGCCGGATTCTGCCCCGTAATCAACACTCCCCCAAGCTGATACGTCTTATCAACAACAACCTTCACGCCCCATGGCTCATTGGCTTTTACATAGGTTGCACCGGGGATAGCTCTAAGGCGATCTTCCAATAGGAAGGGCATCGCAGAAGTCATTTGAGCCAGATCTTCCTCCGTGTTTGAGAACCCTGTTACTTTTGCGTCGCGTAGGAGGGGTTCGCCGGAAGGAGTGGTTGCGTTGACGAGTACGATGGGACCGTGACAGACCGCCGAAACGGGTTTTTTGGCCGATGCAAAGGTCTGGATCAGGGAGAGGGATATAGGGTCTGAGACCAGGTCGAACATTGCTATTCCCCACCGCCGCCACCATTAATTAGCACCTCAACTCACTCACTTCGCTCAATCCATTTCTTTTTCTTTGGGTTATTGGGGGGGGAACATACGTCCATGCCCACCAACATAAAAAATAGCATCAAACTCATGCGCCCTCGGCACAATATCTGCTAATCGCACGGTATTCTTCCATAGCGATTCCTGGTTCTTGTGGAAGGAGACTGCGATCTCGTCGGACTTGAACAATTCGACGGAGGAGGGGTCAAGGGGTGCTTCGCCGCCCTTGGGGGAAGCGATTGTTAGGTCAACGCCGGCTTCGTGCAGAACTTTCCAGGGGTGAGCGAATTCAGGCTGTTGTTATTTTTCAAAAAAAAAAAAATTCTCGGGTTAGTTACTGTAAGAAGAAAGGTGCTTGTTGGCAAGGGGATATCCGTACGAGGTACCATCCTGTTGGATGGTTGATGGCGGGGATGGCGTTCTGAGAGGTGAGGACGACGAGGACTTTGGGAGCCATTTTGGATTGATTGATCTTGATTCTGACTATTCTGAGTACTTTGGTAATGTCTGGTTCAAACTCAAGCAGGGACTTGGTAGAGGGGCAGGAAGCTTTTATATGCTACAAGGTACTCCCAGAAAGTCGAGACCGATGTCATTCATATGAGATCATCGACCGTCATGTAACCTCGCCCTCTGAATCGGTGGAAACTAACGCTTTATGGGAAGCGTGCCCCGAGGTTATTCTATTGACATTCTTACAAGACATAACTTAATAATAATAATAATACGTAGAAAATGCAGAACCCAGCATTAATAATGGAATTAATGTACTCTGTACAAACACGTGAAATACTCGAATGAAGAGCTGAAACGGGCTAGTCTTGAAACAGGATAGTCTCCACTCCGGCCATGCGAGCCCTAAAAAGCTTTCGAACTTTACACAATTGCCGTTTTGGGATAAAATCATCAAACGTTCAGAATTTGTCTGCAGTCAAGACTTGTTGAAGCAACAACAAAGAAATTTGACAAATATCACTGAGTTTGTATGATATGACCATTTCGCGAAGCTTGTGATAACCAGTCAAGTTGATCGTTTCGGCGTGTATCGGACAGCAGGGATGATCGCAGGACGAGGTCATTGTATAAGACAATCACTCAGATCTTGTAGAACCATTTGATGTATCTATTTCAAAGTCAGCTTGTACTGTCTGACACGGACTGAATTAGAACCATTACTTTCGATGTAGCGGCGATGGAAATACCAGATACCCATTCGAGCTAACATCCTTCATAATCAGAAGACCGGAAGAATACCACCGATAAATAGTACTGGGAAAAAGTATTCGGGAAAATAGAATTTTCCCTCTTGACAGAAGAATACGGAGGACGGTAATCGTACAATCTTGATCATTTAGGGGAGACAGTGGCGGTCCACCCATTTCATATCCCGCCTCGCCGCGCCCAAACACTGTTTCATCATTCTCCAGAATCTTTTTGACAGCGTCGAGGTTCAATTTATGTCGTGAACTATGACTTTGAGGTTGGTCCTCAGCTCTTCTAGATATCTCATCAACTAGAACGAGACAAGACGATACAAGTTTTGGATGGCCATTTGTAAGATAGTATAGGTACCTCCGTGCCGATCTGTTGAGCTCAATAGCAGGCTGTGCGTGCAAGCAGTATCTGTCCGCGGCATCCTCAAATTCGGATTCTGAATAGTACAGAGAAATTGGGGAGGTTGATTTGAGAAACTTTTGCTCCCAGACGTCTATGGACGCAACAGTTCTAACAGCGCTGGAAGATGCGTCGTTAGGAGGATGAAGACCAAAGAAGCAGAACCTTGGGCCTGCTGTTTCCCACAGATAGGGTATGAAAGTCTTGGTCCAGAATGAACTTGACGCCCCCCAGGTGCATTGTGCTTCATCAATGATGAAGTAGACTTCTTCCTCGATTCCTCTCTCCGCTGGACCTGTGGATCGAGCACGACGAGAAAAATACTTCCATAGAAATGCTTTCCAGTCAAAACTTGAAGTACTGTACGTTTCATCCAGGTACATATTGCTGATATAAATAGCAATCTTGCCCTACTCCTCCAGGTGTTTCTCCAATAAATGTGCTAGGGTCGTCTTCCCCGTAGAGTAGCCTCCCCAAATAAGCAAAGCCGTATTTTCCCTTAGGCCTCTTGCAATACGGGCAACAGTTTCATGCCTCAGACAAATGTGAGGAGAATCCCCGCCAAGAGTCCCTGGAGTAATGGTTCTTGTTGATGAAGAATTGGCGGATTCCACAGCTGGTTGAGCCAGTCGTCTCTTCTACTCTCTCCTCTATTCATATGTTCCACTCACTGTCTCTGCTCACCTCTACAAGTCAAACTCGAAACCAAGTTAACATCCAGCCAACCAGGGGAAAGTTACGCTCAACTAAGGCAGATCAAGTCAAATATTCAAATATTTAACTGTAATCAACCATGGGCTCAGCGGCCGAACAGTCACTCGATGAGCCAGCATTTTTCAAAGTGAGCAACTTGTCCAAGAACAGAAAGACTTGCAAGAATAATTACTGGTACACAGCTACAGAGCCATGCATTGCCATCAAATGATCTGAACAAAACGACTGACGAGAAGGCTAAAACCACTACGATATATCTGAAGAAGAACCAGTCCCACAACTAAATTTTGTACACGAGAATGAGGAGGATAAAGTGAGTTGAGGTACTGCGACTTCAATATTGGTTTTAGGGCTAAATATCCCGATTCGGTCATTCCATCACTGGGCATAAGTACAGTAACCTAAAACTTTCAATCAATTCCTTGTGTTATATTTACAGTTACTTTCTCTTTTATTTTCCTTGAGACGGGTCGATACTCAACACGATCAGCTCTCCTCGCATATTATTACACCCGATCAACCTCAAGAAATTGCGTGACGCCATTCGGAGCATAAAATATTCCCGTACTCCGGAATAACTACCGTACATTTATTATATTTTCAAAGGAATCTTGAGCCGGAGTCGAATCAAAGCTTATCCCCGTTCAAATCCAGACTGTAATCATTGAAGCATACCCCATACTCGCAGACCCCGAGATCGTCAATCCAGCCAGTCGGATGAAATGGGTAACTAACTAGTTAGTTACCGTACTTGCATTAGCTAATATTTGACTTTGTGCGACAATCAGATCATCAAAACAAGCCATTCGGTTTCTACACCGGCAGTTCATTATATCCACACCTCGGCCCCTTCCTAAATACACAGTGGTTATAGAGCTTCATATTTCTATTATCGCCCAAGAAGACAATCATTCCACCACGAGAGAAAAAGAACAAAAAAACACTATTTCTTGAACCACACAGTGACGACATGCCATCACCAGGCCGCACGCTCCTCTGCCTCGTCGCCCTAACCACCATCGTCGGCGGCTACATCGCAGACTGGAACGAAACACATGTCTACAACCCGCGCTGGCCACCACACGCCAAATTCCACAACGGGCAGACAATGTCCATGGGCGCCGCCCTCGGCCTCACCACTTTGTTTTTCCTCTACGGGCCGCCAGCATCAGCATCAGCATCATCGTCTTCCACGTCATCGACGGCAGCTACGCAAAGACTGTCGCTGTATACAGCGTCATGGATCGCCAGTCTCTACTGGATAACGCAGTTGTCGGCGCTGTTCTATCCGGGTTCGTTGGCTGTTGATCCGGAGTTTGGAGAGGGGCAGCCGCAGGTTTATATTTGTGCGGTGTTGTTGAGTTGTATTGTTGTGGGGATGGGATTGGAAAGAAAGAAAATTGCGGCGGCGGAGGAGAAGAAGGGTGCTTAAAGATTTGGCCATTGATGAATCAAGCGTTTGGTCATTACTGAATATGTATTATGTATTATTAATGTATATATACACCTCTCCTCTCCAGATATCTCTGGCTATTTGGCATCAACATGTCTAAGTAACTATAGGGTATCAAAAACGAAAAGCGCCATGCCGTGTCGTGCGTTGCTCAAATGCGCATATACCTCGACAAGAAGAGAAAAAATAAATAATTAATCGTAGTTTGTCTACTGCTTCAACGCCCGGAATCGTCGTGTAGCCTCCGCAGCAACCAGCGCGCTCAGTGCGCCGATAAACAGACACACCGCAATAGCGTTGGGCGCGTCGGTATCTAAATTCATCCATCCGCCATCTCTAGCGCCGCTTGAGGGGGTTTCTCCTCCTTCTTCGACGGCAGGCGCTTTCTGGCCGACTGGAGGAGTACCCGGTTCGAGGATACTAAACACAATCCAACTGATAAACGTGCCCACGAACTGGGGCAGGGTCGTATACACGTTCAACACGCCCAGATATATGCCCGCAAGTTCACCCGTAGACGGACTTTCGATTGTCGACAATGACTCTTCAGCGTCGCTGTCGTCGTCGCCGGGGCTTCGGTGGTTTAGTCGCAATACATCCATCTCCATGTCTGGCTCAACACTGTCAATAGGTCGGTAGCCATGCGTCCGAAATGTGGTGGATGTAATCATCGTTGCTGTGGGGCGGCTTGGCGGTTCCAATGCCAGTTTATTAATCTCAACACCCATGAATGCGAATGGAGCCCAGCCAGAAACAGCCCAGGGGATACCACAGACGGAGACTAAAAAGGTCGCGAATTTCAACGATCGGGCCATGGGGGCAAAGATCATGGTGCCCGCAAAGACGAGATGCGAGAGGAACCATGCAGTCTGTAAAGTGGGTCTGACTCTCTTGAAACGACGTAATAAGGCTGCCATTCGAGGTGGTGGGCGGGATGTGAAATTTGCTCTTTTGGAGTTGCTGTCTGGAGAACGGACGCCGAAGGGGAGTAGGACAGATGATAGGAATGTAACGCCGGAGAATATCACAAGGGACAGACTACCGAGTCGACCGACGTCGCCTAGTGTGTCGGACGAGCTTGCGGCGTACTCGGGATTCTCGTAGCGGAAATATGTCTCTCCTACCCATGTCGTGCTGTAGAAGAGGAATGGAAACCAGCCTGTCACACATATTAGATTGAGCCCTCCCCAACGAAAGAGACGTACGCACCAATCCAGGACCAGAATTGAACCCAACAGATGGATTGAATGCGTGGCGGCAGATCCATTGTTGTTTTATACAATTGATTTATAACATGGAAAAAGCCATGTGTCTCATCCGCTCCTCTATCCATGGCCAGTCAGTAATGATATCCGAAAACGTTTCAGGGAGGAGAATTACCTCGCCGCTATCAACACCCTCTCCTTGACAGAATACGACGTAATCGCAACAGCTACAATCAAGAAAATAGCCGCTACCACGGTCATTTGCTTGAATTGCGTATCGCCGAATCTGGTGCCGAACGTAGTGACCATGTCTACTGAACCGACGATATAGGCTATCAGAGAGCCGATTGCTTGCATTCGGATTGCTTTCGTTCTTTTAGCACATGTCCACAACGGACGAGGAAAAAGGAAAAGACTCACCCCATGCAGAGCCTAGTTGCTGCTGGGATATCGGCAGCGTATCCACAATGAGACTTCGACAACATGCTTGAGCTATGTGACCAGAACATATCAATATACGTCAACCGTGAAACATATGGGGAGTTACGCACCGGCATTAATAGCAAAATCAACCCCATAAATCGCCAAAACCGCAACCGCAATCGTTGCCCTTCGTTTCTAAAATCCCACCAAATTTTTATCAGCCCCCTCCTTCGTTCCTAATCTGTTGCTTATAGATATAGGAGAGAAACATACCTTCTCAGAATCATGCACAAACCACCCCACAACCTCCGACGTCCAGCCCAACAACAACAAACAAGATGCCACAATCAGCGCGCCACCCAGCATAAACGGCCTTCTTCGACCCCATTTGGATCGCGATCGATCCGCGATTACGCCGATGAGGGGGTGGATAATGAGACCGGACAATGGTCCAGCGATCCAGACGAGGGATGTGCGCGATTTCGTGAGGCCGAGTTGGAGGAGGTAGGGTGTGCAATCTACGTATCAGTGTGTCAGTATGACTTCCTCTCCATTGAGCGAAGAGGGGAGGAGGGGAAGGATGATCGATCGGATCGTACATGACATTTCCACACCCCATGTAAACCTTTTATTGCAACTCTAATTAGCGCCTGACATTTCTCGACGCTTTCCAAGGAAAAGGGGAACGCACGAAACACCCGTCAAACTAAACGCCAAAAGCGCCATCTTGGTCGCTTCCGACCGGCCCTTGATGGAAGGTGAGCCGGTCCATGATGCAGCTCTCATCCCCGTTGCTCTTCTTCTCCGTTCTCAATCACACATCCAATATTTTTTTTCGGATATAGTGGTCGCATATATCTTTATTTCTTCCTTGTTAGATTTGATTCTCGCTACATTAGATGTATATGCGCGGAAATGACGGACGGCGACGAAATCGATCGGAGAAGAGAGGACGTGACGCGGAAGAGGACGGGGGAGTCGGTATGTACGTTGTTACACAATCGGATGCGCCGGTTCAGGAATTCTCTCCTAGAATCGCAGTTGTGAACCAGAAGGTCGTTCGTCGTTCAATTCTTCTGAGGAGTATGATTATCGCAAGAATAAAAAAAGAGAAGAGTCGGCCAGTCTGGAAACGGCGGCAGGTCCGTGCTCATGAAGCTCTTCCGAAGTTCCAGAACGAGTATAGATCGCCATGCTTAAAATGAGGCTTGTCAGGGGCCTCCGATCAATCCGGTTTGTTCTTGAGTGGCATGGTACGACTGATCCCTCTACGAAGTATACTGAGCACGAAGGGCAAAATAAATGGTTACAGTAGATCATGGTTATGTCGGTCATAAGGCATCCTCATTTCCAGATCTTATCATAAATACACGAATTTCACCGGATATGGGAATGGAGAGCACTCAAGTACACTAATTTGTTTGAAAAGTACTCCTTATCACTAAATTCACATAAGAATAGATATTATAGATGGACATCTGAGGAAAGGCCTTCTGACCGTTATAACCATGATCTGCCGTAGTCAGTTACCTACTGGCGGATTACCCATAGACCCGAACGCACAAGATATAATTGACCACAAACTCTAGAAAGAAGAAAGAGAATAAACTTATATCCCCTTCATGTAATCACAAATCACAAGACTCCGGGGATAACGAGCTCCAGGATCGCTTCCAGGACGTCTATATCATCATCATCATCGTTTAGTAGATGTCGATAAGAACAAGTCATTGGTCTCATCTCATTTCGGCATATATCGTTTATCACACGACTTCATTTTTATTTTCATTTTCATCCATCATCTACAGTCGGTTGGGAGCTGAAGAGTGGAGAGGCCATTGGTAGCCGGCGGCGTCACTGAATTGGTATCCGAAGGATGAGGTAAAGTCATCCAAAACAGCGGGTCCTCGAGAGCCTATTCCAAGTATTAGTACGGGGAAAACAAAAGATCAACGAGAGAACTAACCGTATGGGTACTCCATGGGAATAATCTCTTTGTTGTCGTCGAGGTAGTGCAAGAGAGGACTGAAAATTCTCCAGCTGGCGTCAAGCTCATCGTCACGGACAAAGTTGGAGTGGTCGCCCTTGAGAGCATCAAGGATAAGAGATTCGTAGGCCTCAGGGATCTTCAAGTCGGAGAAGCGGCGGCGGTAGGTAAGGTCGAGCTCGGTGACAACAGTCTGCATGGAAAGACCAGGAAGCTTGGAGTTCATCTTGATGTAGACAGACTCGTTGGGCTGCACTCGGATAACAAGCTCGTTTCGGGGAATGTCCTTGAAGATTCCAGAAGTGACATCCTTGAACTGAATACGGACTTCGGTCTTTTGCTCGTTGAGGGCTGTATCATATCATTCAGTCAGGGTTCTAACACAGAGCAAGACACAAAACTAACCCTTTCCGGCCTTCAAGATGAAAGGCACACCATCCCATCGCTCGTTCTTAATGAAAGCAACCATAGCGCAGAAGGTAGCGCAACGCGAGTCTTTGGGGACGGTGTCGTCTTCCTTATATGCAGGCTTGCTTCCATCAAGGGAGCGACCGTATTGACCGATGATGACGTTCTTGGGCTCAATGGCATCCATTCCTCTCAAGACGCGCACCTTTTCGTCACGAATATCTTCAGCAGAGAATGAGATGGGGCGCTCCATGGCGAGCAAAGTCAACACCTGGAGGAGATCTATGGAAATCAGCATTGGTTCATCACAAGTATCGGCATTTACGTACGGTTCTGCATAACATCACGGATGATGCCAAACTCATCGAAATAACCGCCACGACCTTCTGTACCGAAAGGCTCTTTGAATGTGATCTACAAAATTAGCGCGCGCCTTTTTGAGCAAAGTGAAAATCATACCTGAACGTTATCAATGTGGTGACGGTTCCAGGTGGCACCAAAGAACTCGTTACCGAATCGGAGAATGAGAATGTTCTTAACCATCTCCTTGCCCAGGTAATGATCGATACGGAAGATTTCCTCTTCCTTCCAGTTGGGTTCCAAAGCCTTCTGCAATTCCCGCGAACTTCCGAGATCCTTACCGAATGGTTTTTCAACCTGCAGACGTTGTCAGCCATCGGAATTTGAGACAGTGGAAAAAGCCAGGCACTAACAATAATTCGCGCAATGCTATTCTTGGGATAGCAGTTTCTCTTCAATTGATCTGAAACGGTAATGAAAACACTGGGCGGGAGAGCCATGTAAAAGATACGGTTCTGGTCCTTGCGTCCCTTTTCAATCTCTTCGAGGTGATTGTTGAGGTTGATGAAAGACTCGTCCTGGTCGTATTGACCGGAGACGTATGTACAAAGGCTGCAGAAGCTCTCGAGCTGCTCTTCCATCTCCTTGGTGGGGACCTTGATGTAGGACTTTACTCGTCGCAAGTACTCGGCGTGATCCATCTTCGTACGGGCATATCCCACAATCTTGATGTCCTTGGGGAGGAATTTGTTTCGGTACTATTGTAGTCAGATCGTGTTCGTTCGTTGCAGCAATTTGTCTGGTATACACACCAGACCGAACAGAGCAGGGAACTGCGACACACGTCAGTAAGAAGTAACGAATTGACTGGGAAATTAGTTCACGGAGCAAACATACTGTCTTCTTCTTTGCAAGGTCACCAGAGGCGCCCAGGACGACGATGACGGTGTCATCCTTGAGTTCCACGGAGCTTTTGAGATACGCCATGTTAGCCGTATGCGCTCAATTCCGATTGCGCAAAAACGCAAAAACACAAGAACGCAAGAACCGAATAGACAATTATATCTTGATCAATGATAAAAAGGCAACCACAGCGGGAAACTTGGCAGTCAATGCAAAGTTGAAACAGCAGCGCGGTGATGCTATCGCTGAGGCCCCGCTATGGTGTAACAGGATGGGTGATGTAAGCGCCACACAACAGGAACTTACCCAGATTGACCGTCCTCGGAATGGATAAGTGTGTTGGACATGGTGATATTTAGGACAGCGATAGATACTGAGAAGAATCGCTTGTTGGTAGAGAAGTGTGTGTGAGAGAGAGGGAGGGAGTATGAAGAAGAGAAAAGTAAGAGGAAGAAGGTTGGGGTTGTGATGGGGATGGATTGGATTTTCTTGGAGTTGGCGCTTCCTTCTTTACCAAACCGTGACCCAGCGACTTCCGGCGGAGACAGCTATGAACAGAAACGTTGTAACAGAGCTATCGGCGTAATTTACAGTCAGTGAGGAATGGGATAATAATTAGTGAGCATCAGCCGCGGACTTTAGTGACTTAGTAAGGGAATCAGTCATTTGGTGGGGCAGAGCTTCATTGCGTCGCAGTCTGGAGGGGCCCTCTGATCAGGTAATTTCATTACGAATGCCATTATTGATATAAACTTCGAGCAGGTGTCCGGAGATGCTTCCTTATTTCTCTAACTCAGCGGAAATCCGACTTTGAAATTTTGTTTTTTTTCTTCTTCTTCGCATTCCAATTTTCTATATGTGAAAGTGCATCATGACGTTTGTTTCCATTCGTCTGAAACATCGCATTGAAAAGAAAGCGATTGCCACGCCCGGTTTTTCCGGCGTCCCTAGATCACCACCGGTAGAGGGGGGTGGAGTTTCAACTGCCACACCATCCCAGCTCCTGATTTAGCGATGACTCTGTTTGACTATACTACTCAATCCCGTCAAAGAAGCCATTTATCTGGTTTCAATATACCGATCGCATCATCTCAACAAAATAGCCGATCATCATCATCATCATCGCGATCTTACTAACCAGGTATTAATTACGGCTCCCACCGTATCAGTCAGCCGGAGTCCGACCCTATGGCCGTAAGCAAAGCAAAGCGCCCCCAGAAATAACCGACCTCGCTGTATAAGCTGCCCGGAATTAACTAACACAGCTAACCTAGTTGATAAGCATGCTCGATCTTAAGCATAAGTCACCGCCAAGCGACAGGGGCCAGCACCCACGTACATCGTACCACGTACAAACCAGTTCGGACATTTCGGAGGAATCATCTTACTACGTAGGGTTACCTCCTGCGCGGGGAATATAAATTACAATACGTACATAGAACGAATGCTCCCAATTCGTATCCATTTATGTCCACGTATTTCGGTTCAATGCTGAAAGTCAAGTCAGCAGCCTGTCGATTGCTGCATGTGGTACGACGACTAATGTAGGATCATCAAAGGAATGTCGACCTGTATAAATGGCGGGGCAGAGATACGACGGAGCCCGCTTGCCGCTCTCACCGGCGGTAACAACATAGTGTCCGATTGTATACTATGTATACTATGTAGTTGTGACCCGTGACCTGGGTGTTCAATTCAACCTTCACAGCTGTACATAGTAACTACGGGGTATAGTAAGTACACTGTGAGGTCCTGAAGGACGTACTTAGTGTAGCCGGCACCACTCAAGTTGGGGGTACTCCGGTACTCCGGTACTCCGGAAAAGGCGATTTTATGTTTGGCATATTAATCAGATAGACCTTCCAGAACATGCAGTGGGCAGCAGTGCAATCTATTTATCCGGTACAGCTTCGTATTGGGATTACCATACCTTATTTTGTGGTTGCACAGGGCCCGGGCCAGACTTACAATCGTTTTGGTTTTTTATGTTGAATAATCATTATTTCCTGTAACTAAGTTAACTAACTAGTTAGTTAACTTAGTCAACTAGAAGCGACCAGAGATAATAGCATCAAGATAGGATAGTCCAGGACGATGAGATCCTAATCAAGCCCAGCTAATCTAGAAAACTTATTGCTGTTACTGTTCCCCCACCCTGCAATTAAGAATTGATAGCGACAGTCGATTCGATAATTGACAGAGCGAATGCAGAAGACTGACTCAATGCATGAAAGGGACTGAGCATCGGGAATCCTGTACGTACGTAAATAAATTGTAATCAGAGCCGTTGAATCCGGAGCAGTGTCATCCGGCGAAGAAGCAGAAAAGAAGTGCTATGTACGGAGTAATAACTAGTGACTACTCTGTATGTGGCGGTCGATGTTTTAGCCTCAGGCATCAATCAATGGACACCTGAGGCATCAGGATCTGCTTCTAGAACAAGATCCCAGCCATTCCGCATCCGGTTAGTTATCTCAACCAGACCACAGTCACGGGGTCTCGGTTAACCCTCGCTAGGGCTAACCATTCCAGGACTAGCACCAGCCGCACCACAACGCTTTCCGTAGATTGTGCGTTGGCCGCCAGATCTCTTGGTTTTACCGAAGCGAGAAGAAGACGAACGACGACGACGACCGACAACAAACTCAACCGCAACGACACGACATTTATCTGACTTTCGCGGGTCAGCGTTGCCTTTGTTTCTGTCTGCTCAGAGAAGAATAAATATTTCCGTCAAGATGCCTTCGGAACAAGGTCACAGACGTGAGTTCCCCTTGGAGATTGAAGATTTGAGATGCGCATCACCTTTCGTCGATTTCGTCGATGGAGAGACATGGATTCGCACCGTCGAATATGTTGGAATAATGATTGATCAGTTGCTAACTATTCACAGTCTATGTCAAGTAAGCATACCTCGAATCCTCGATTGAATACACATACCGCGCACATATCGTTACAATTCGAGAAATCGTCTCTCGATTACTTTTGCTTTCGCTTCTACATATACTGCACACACAAAGCCTGCGATTGAATGAATCTGACTGGGATATAGGGGTCGCCACCTGAGCTACCAGCGTGGAAAGCGCAACACCAACCCCAACACAAGCTTGATCAAGATTGAGGGTGTTGATGATGTTTCCGCCGCCAAGTGAGTGACCGCTGGGATTGATAGGAAAGGAACAACATGCTAAGAATGTAACAGCTTCTACCTCGGAAAGAAGGTCGCTTTCGTCTACCGCGGAAAGAAGGAGGTCCAGGGCTCCAAGATCCGTGTCATCTGGGGCAAGGTGACCCGACCACACGGTACGACCACCACCATTTCGATCGATCTATGTTAGAAACTACTTCGTGAAACATGTACTGACTGGCTTGTTATAGGCAACTCCGGCGTCGTCCGCGCTCAATTCCGACACAATCTCCCTCCTCAGACTTTCGGTGCCACCGTCCGCGTCATGCTCTACCCTTCAAACATTTAAATCAGCGATTCCGCGAGCCGGGGTGCACTGTGTTTTCTGTTTTGTGTTTGTTAATGTAATGAAGGGCGCAGCCTGTTCTACGGGCATGGGGATGGGCATTTAAAAAACGAGGCTCTTTTTTATTCAATCTTTTTTTTTCATCCTCTTTTCGAAGCAGTTTGTCGAACTGCTTCTACCGATTGCACAACAGGTTACTGGTTACTCGTGGTGATTTGATGGGAGTTGGTTTTTCGAAAGGTTGGGAAAAAGAACAAGAGAGAACGGAAAGAGGAATTTATGGCATGGGCAGTCATACAATCTTGACAGCGGAGATTCGCGAATCTCTTGTTTGTTTGTTATAAAACCTTTCTCTTTGTCCAGATTGAAGAGGAACAAAAAAATCAAAATATGATTTTAAAAGAATACCCATTTACGCCATTGATTTTGATTTTCGATGGTATCAACTTTTGACGTTTTCTTTTCTTGATATTCGGTAAGAGGTCAACTGGTAGCAGATGCTCTGCGAACAATGGATGAATTTTGATTCCCCGGATTGATCTCTTGATATGCCTGGATAATCTACCTATGGTCTCGCATACATAACCAGTCCATTTTGCAGTAGACCAGCATTCATTTATTATTAAACATTGAAGGGTATTGTCCACATGTATACTCATGCTATGGTTACTTGAGCAGGAGTTTACTCGAGTCACATACCCGATTGAAGGGACTTGACAGAGACACCGATGGAGATTCCCTCAAGAGGACGTACATGTAGTATATACTATCGAACCCAATCAGGAGCTCAAAACTCGGCCATTCCTCTATATACCGATTCACGTGACACAAATGAACCCTTAGACAGCGATGGACCGCCAAAGACTGCAGACACGAATTACTGAAGATTTCCTTCAAGTGGAGAAACTTGAGGGGATACCTTACTACATAGTTGCTTGTATGGTATCTAGAATTGCGCTTAAATGGTCGGCCAGTTTGTTCATGGAAAACATCTCCGATGCCTCTCAAAGTCCCCAACATCGATCAAATGGCTACTCAGTACATCCATGAAATTCAAAAAGAAAATGAATACACATATCATATTCAATAAGGTACATCATTTACTAACTATGTAGTATACGTATAAACTGTCAACGTTTGAACGTTAACAACTTAACACTGGAAGATACTACGTATGTCACCAGCCAATCAGCACCTCCGTCTCCACAATGGACTAGCTCAGCCTAGCTTAAGCCCAACTCCACATGTAACTTAACTATCAAATCATTTGCATCATCATTCGCCATCACAACACAATTCACTCGATACAATAAACCAACAAATATATTCCACCAGAACAGAGAGACATAAACATAGACAAGACAAAATGGTCGTTCCTGGTCGTCGCTCTCGACCCAATCAACGCGTTTCTCCGCCCCCTTCATCTGCTCCTGAGAAAACAGACGATGTATCGGTATTATCACAGGGTGCTACTGCTGCTCCATCTGAGCCATCGGACATATCGCCAGCTGTTCCTGTGTATGTTTCCTTCTTTCTCAAAAAGGGGCCAGTTGACGGTACCACAGAAAAGCAAATCCAAACAAAAATATAAAGCTAACGTGATGCCGGGGGTGTAGAGAAACAATATACAAACTCCTCGCGTTCACATTCGCCATGATCTGTGGTCCGCTCGGGGCCTATTTTTTGAGTATCAAGACTTTTTTCAGCGGTATGCTATGCGCCTATCCAATACATATTTTATACATGGCATTCGAGGCTAATTACAGTTATAGGAAACTCTACTCTTGCCGGAGGACTGGCAGCTCTGACAGCCAACGTGGTGCTAATCGCATATGTGATCGTAGCCTGGCAAGAGGACAAGGAAGATCAGGCGAAGCGGAAGGAGAAGAAGGGTCAGTAACTAATATAGTTGCTTATTTGCGGTGGTGTTATCTTGTATTTTTAAGAAACGATGAGTATGCCATATGTCGTTCATATTTCACGTATTCCATTAAGACAACGGGGTATCTATCATAATCTGCAGCTTTCTCTTTTTCTTTTCTTTTCTGCCTCTTTCTTGCCAATTGAAAGCCAATTGAAAGGGAAGGAAGGGGATTACGGCCTCCTCCTAACAAACTCCTGCAAATCCCCCTCCGTCACAACCCCCAATACAAACTTCCTCGTGGGATCCGTGACAATCGCAAAATCCTGCTTTCCCATTCCCGCCGTCGAATTCACTTTTCCTTCCCTGGGAGTCATGGGTTCACCCTTGAAAAATCTTTCCAGTTCTTCGAGCGGAGTATCCATTGTAATAACTGTATACACGTTCGTCCTCTTGCGATTGAATCGTTGCATGGCTGCTTTGACGGGATCGGATTCGGATACTTTCCCTTCCCTCAGAAGGGTTTTCAGGCGCGGGATGCTCAGGTACCCAAGTAGGGCGCGTGTGCTGGATGATATTACGGTCAAATGGCTGTAGTCGCGCTCGTACGCGGCGAGTAGGGCGGAGGAGATGGAGTCGTTTGGGGAGACGGAGAGGGCTGGAGGTGGGTCTAGGTCTTCGACGACGGCCTTTTTTTTTCCTTTCCATTAGCTTTTGTACAATTGTTATGGTTATGTTGGATGTGGATGTTTGGAGGAGGAGATATACCCCGCGGTATTTGCCAGACCAGGAATTCAGATTCTGCGTCGAGGAAGCGGAGACTTGATCTGTAAGGTTTTCGCGAGCGAGAGTCTCGCCGACGGAAGAATATGTTGCCATTTTTCTTTCCCTTTTGTGTTGATCTTCAAATTCTGTTGATCAAAGTGGTGGAGAAAAGTGAGTATGCTGTCGCAGAAGCTGAGGTTACACCAATATTTTCTAGGCTGGCCTGGCGGAAACAACCCGGCTTGCCGAGTCATCGCCACTCAGACGACGTCACTCTTGACATCTCAAACCTCACCTCTAGACTCGACAACTTCAACTGCTACCCTGCCTAACTCATCGTAAATTGCTTCAATTACCCTAGCAAATAACCCAGCAAGTGATTAACAATGCCATCAATATACCCGTCCCCTTCAACGCTACAATCCAATTTCTCCCAGCCAAACCATCCACATCCGCGCCAACCATTCACAGCAGCATGGAGCGCAATCGACGACGCCAAACAGAAAACCGACAAAACCGGGCATTCGGTCAAGCAAGGCTATGAAAACTTGAGTAACAAGGCGCAGGCCAAAACGGGCAAGATTGAAATGTTTACGCCAAAGTATTATGCGGCGTGTTCTTTTGGCGGGTTGCTTGCTTGTGTAAGTATCATACATTATTTAACCAATCTTTCCGTAGAAACGTCAGGTAGAAGACAGGCCTACTTTGGCCATTGGCGATGCCAATAACGCATGTTACAGGGTCTGACGCACACCGCTGTCACGCCACTGGATCTGGTCAAATGTCGACGCCAGGTCGATCCAACCCTCTACAAAGGCAACATGGAAGCATGGAAACTCATCTACCGCGCCGAGGGGGTCAGAGGTGTTTTTACCGGTTGGAGCCCTACCTTCTTCGGATACTCCGTATGCCCCCCCCCCCCCCCCCCCCTATTAACCTAACCCCCCAATCATGCATGGCGCCAGGACCAGGATTGATATAAAACAGGCGCAAGGAGCATTCAAATACGGTGGCTACGAATTCTTCAAGTCGTTTTATAGCGACCTCGTCGGCCCTGAGAAGGCTGCTCGATGGAAGACGAGTGTGTATCTCGCGGCTAGTGCCTCTGCAGAGTTCTTTGCGGATATTGCTCTCTGTCCGTTTGAGGCCGTCAAAGTCCGAACGCAGACTACCATGCCGCCCTTTGCGACGGGGACGTTTGATGGAATCAACAAGATTGTTGCTAAGGAGGGAAGCGCTGGGTTGGTTTTTCCCCTTCCTCTTCCTCTTCAGGTCGTAGACAGAAGGCAGGTGCTAAAAGGTTGAGCAGACTGTTCAAGGGGTTGTACCCCCTCTGGGGCCGCCAGATCCCTTATACCATGATGAAATTTGCGTCCTTCGAGACGATTGTCGAAATGATTTATGGCTATTTACCAGGCAAGAAACAGGATTACAGCAAATCTTCTCAAACCGCCGTTGCATTCACGGGTGGTTATCTAGCTGGTATCCTGTGCGCGATTGTTTCGCACCCCGCAGATGTCATGGTGAGTAAACTCAATGCGTTGCGGCTGCCGGGTGAAGCGTTTGGGGTTGCGATGTCGAGAATCTATAAGGATATTGGATTTGGAGGGTTGTGGAATGGGTTGGGGGTTAGGATTGTTATGATTGGAACTTTGGTATGTCCCCCTCCGTCTCAGAGTCCCTCCCAGAGCGTGACAGGAATAGAACTGACGATGTGTAGACTGGATTGCAGTGGATGATGTACGTTCCCTCCTTTTCACAGGTAAGGTATGCGTGGTGCTGACTGGAATAGATACGACTCGTTCAAGATCTTCATGGGCCTACCGACGACAGGCGGCCAGATCCCGGAGAAGAAGTAAACAACTAATATGGTAGGTCGTGTAATCGGAATATTCTTATTTTTTCTGTATAGCTTGACATTGATTATGGTACCCAACAATGGAACTCCCGTCTCGTTATACCTATACAATCCCACTTCTATAAACTATATATTAACACCGTCTCCGCCATTTCCTTTATCAATTGATGTATGGGAAGTGCTGTTTTGAGGTTTAAGTAATCGAGTAGTTCAGATAGTTAGTTGACGCTGGATGCATTAGCTACTTAGAAGAAAATAAATAATGGTCTGTTACCTACTGCATAGTCAGTGAGTAGATAACCACGCCATATCAACACCTTCAAGGCGTGCGACAACTACCCTAATGGATTGACATCCGCATGCTTCAATATGCAAACTCGCCTACACTAAGACCAGCATCCTGCACAAGAAACAGCTTGCACCCCTTTCAGTGACATGACATTCAACTAACAACATAAAACAAACAATGCAAACATAATCTGAGATTGATCCAAAGTCGATTCGATTCGCGATCCTTTTAGTCATCCCCCTTATCTTATCAGCAAAGATAAGGGCGCGTAACGCCCATACTAAGAGGATACGCTCGACCGCCAAAAATACACTAACTGCGCACTAGAGCGACTAAACATGGCCATGGCGTCATCGTAATCGCGTTACGGGAAGACTTAGGCGAGTTCCTCATCAACCATAAACCAGGCACGTTTCTTCTGTACTATACGTCGTACGTAGTAGAGTAAAGAAAAAAAAAAAAAAGAAAAGAAAAGAAAAGAAAGCAATACGGAGTGGTCTGCCCAGGACGCCAAGACCATTTATCACGTTTTTTCGACAAGATAAGGAGCCAATCAGGAGTCGAAAAAAGGCTGGGTCCCGCGGAGCCAGAGAGATAACATCATCGATTCTACTCCGTATTTACTACGTAGTTGGTTAGGTAGGGAGTTAGTAAGTTAGTTTAGTTAGATACCTAAGTTAGATACGGAAGTACTCTGTGTATTTAGTTAATTTCCTGGAGTAGATAAAATCAGCCCACTTGCCGCGATATATATATTTCCCTTTCCATCCACTCCACCCACAAACTACATATCCAGTCGCAAACTATCTACCGGTATACGACAAAAGAAAAAAAAAAAAAAGAACAAAAGAGGGAAAGGAAAGAAAAGAAACAAACCATGTCGGCCACAGAGGAGACTAAGCCAGCTGCTCAGGAAGCGCCGATTGTGTCGCATGGTCGTGGCGGTATTCCCCCCACTCACACTCACTCAGCTTCACTACTCAACAACTACTATTACTACCACCACCAATATTGTAATATTTACTGATGGGATGATGATAAAATCAAGGCCAAGGTAACATCGGCGCCGACCCAACGGTCTACGTTGACGGCGAAATTGTGCGCTCTGGTCCCACCGGTGATCAGGGTGATGGTGCTTATTCGGCTGGCGTACGCGCTTCCCTCCCCCCTCCCTCTCTTAAAAGTTTGAAAAGAAGGTAGACTGATTGCGAGGCGATGGGTACAGCGCGGCGGAGCAGGAAACATCGGCTCACCACACGTCCGCCCCTCGACTCCAGGTGTAGTCCACGACAATGTAGTCGTTCCCGAGACCGCGGTGAGGGAGAGTTTGGATGGGGATTATCATACCGGCGTATGTCCTTTTCTCTCTCTATTATCGGTTCCCAATTCCCGCTGGGAAATGTTTTGATGTATATTAATTGGGGTGGTGTGAATAGCGCGGCGGCCAAGGAAACGTCCACCTCGACGAGAGCCATGAAAACGACAAGAACAAGCACAAGCATACGGCTAGTACCAGCAGCATCGGCAAAGCTCCAGCAGGGACGGCGGCGGACGGAAAGGTGTATGAAGGATTGGCGGATAAATTGAAGAGGAAGATTTTCGGGAGGTAAATCTGCCCTACTTTCTACCTTAGTGTATACTATATATACTAGGTGTCGAGGGAGGTTGGTGATGGGTTATACATATAGTATTAATTGTTTGCTTGCTTGCCTGGTTGCTTGTTGATATTGAGATATCCGATATCCATGTGGGTTATTGTTTACTTAGTTGATCAATACAATTGTTTATAATTGAAATAAAAAAAAAAAAGAGACTGTATATTCAATCATCTATCGCATCAAAAGAAAAAAAAAATACAACGCCGTCCGATTCCATACCGAACCCACCCATTATGTGATATCCGTGCCTTCAATTTCGTTGTAACATGAGCGTAGCATAAATGACATGAGAAGAAAGAAATGTATGTACTGTGCAAACTTTGGATGGAGGAGAAGGGGGAGGTTAATCCTTGCTGAATCGCCGCTTGAACCAACTGCCGCGTTTCGACTTTTTATCGTCCTCCGTGACCTTTCGCACGGGAGCTGGCAAGGGTGGATTGAATGGTTTCGAGGGCATGGTGCCGTTCGTTTGGTTGTATGACTGTCCATGGGGAGGTGGCGGTGGTGGTCCGTTGTGGTTGTCTTGTGGATGGAATGAAGTAGCATCCGGATTTCCGCCAGATCCATTGTACCCGTAGCTTTCGGCTTGCTGTTGCTGCTGATATTGTTTTTGTTGCACGGCTTGTTGCTGTAATCTGTCAAACGAGCTGTTCACTGAACTTGGGTCAGTTGAGTTGCCCCATTGATCGGTGTTTGCGGAGCCAGCCGTAAAATTGTCGTTTGATCGTTGATAATACGAATTAGGATAAAATTGTTGTTGTTGATTGTATCCATTTCCATTAGCGTAATCCGAGTTCATACGAGTGTTGCCGTGTCGTGGTCGGTTACTGCGGCCTTGGGTGTAGGGATAACCGTTCGATCCAGATGCGCCGTGGTCAACATAGCTGTCTGGTCGAGACGTGGATGGACGTCCGTAGTTTTGATTGTAGTCGTTGCCGTTGCCGCCGTAATAGCTGGCTGGTCGACTTTGCGATGCATCTACAATTGTCAGCTATGTTCTAGCCTGCCGAGACGTATATCTTACCAGTGGCATATGACATGCGACGGCTGTGGTAGCTCCCATCAATTGCAGCTTCAAACGATCGGATAGTGTCAAGAGGTCTCTCGAATCGAGGACGAGTCGGATTCGACAAATCAGGATCAGCTAGACAATACACGTTAGCATCAATCGCATTCGAATCTAGTCGAGAAACATACTTATCACGTTGCCATATTGATCTTTATGCTGAATCGACCTCAACGAGCCCAAATTCGACTTTTCTAGCGTCGCCACCATCGCTATAGCATCGTCATCGTCAGCATTCCCGCCAATATCCCAATTGAAATAACCCTCCCCCCCCTATGGGGGTGGTGGATAACTAACCAGGCTGAGCTTCATTCATAGCGAGCGTCGGATCGGCTTTCGTATGCAAAACCCGTTTAGCCTTCTCCTCTGGCGTTTCTTGCAACGAAATCTTCCCACCGATCGAACCGCTGGAGCGATGCGACTTTTCTGATTTTCCGCCAAAACTTATCCCGCGGCTGCGTCGTGGAGATGTTGTCGAGGAAGATATGGGAGGAGATGGGAGAGGAGGCTGGTTTTGATTCTGGTTAGCGTAACGGGGTGCCATTTTAGCTTTCTCGTTTTTAGCTGTTGCAGTAAACAGGTTTTTGGCGTGACACGACAGTGCGCTTGAGCGGCGGAGCCTAGAGCTGCGATTGTGGATAAGGAGAGGTATATTCTAGTCGATCACTGCCCTGACGATTAGGTTAGCAGACATGGATTATTATGGACCTGGGAGAGCGTGGAGGGATGCGGACCCGTTGTGGAGATGGTTATCGCAGATGCCGGTACGTATATACTTCTATACTCGAACGAACGACGAATTGGTATGTTTTGGTAGTATTATCGTAGTCTGTATGTTCTAGGGAATGTGATTGTAGAGTGGACAGCGGTGGAGTAGCGGTCCTTTAATATGAGCTTAGCAGCCTTACCAAGCAGATCTGGCCAGCAGTTGTAATACGTGGTACTCGGGACCGGGAGTGTCTGCGATGTATGGCGCACGGTCGGCACCAATCAAACCGAGCGAGAGCAGAGCAGAGCAGAGCGGTCGAGTCGGGTGTCGAGTGTCGAGTGTCGAAGTCGATGAGCGGGCGAACAGTGAATAAAAAAACGAACGATGCAATGATGGAAATTGATGGATTATATGATGATATGACGGCAAGTTAAAGATAGGCCGAAGAAAAAGTGAACGATTCAAGTGGGACGGATGCAATCTTCTTGGCTTTTCTGGATGTTTCACTTTGTGCAGCAAGGCATCAAGGCAACAATGTTCTGTCTTCGGGCCTGACTGTCCTTCCTCTGTACAATTGCAGTGGCCGTACAGTCAATGCTTTCTTTTTCTTCCTCGCTTGCTTCACACACCCTCGTTTCTTTTCTTTGACAAAAGGTGATGAAAAAAGAGGACAAAAGAGAGAAAAAGCAATAACCAACATAATCTCACAAAAGACTGACTAGCGTACTCTGACCAAGATTCTTCTTCAAGGACCAAGGTACACGCAAGCCATGTCCAGTCTGAGTGGCTGTGGCAAGCCCACGGGTCCAGAAACACCAATCATGGCGTATAGTCGTCGCAATTCGTACCTGGCCATACGTAGTACATATTCAATGTTGCATAACTACTAGTTCAACAGAAAACTTGTGACAGAACTGAAGCAGCTCGCGTTGCTGTATACGGAAGAGGTGAGTTACTGACTCCGTACTTGGAGGAGTTCGTGGCGGCAACATCGGATCCAATTATCCCCACTTTTGGGATGGAGGTCGTAAACTTAGTCTATGGACTAACTTAGGAGGACTACAGAGTGGTTACGTAAATTCGCCTCTAACTTATTAACTAACTATTAGTTAACATTAACTTAAGTTACTCCATTCACAGCACATGAAATTGTAATAGATTTAGTACAACTAACTTCTATGTTAAGTTAACTAGGGGTTATATGGGTAGTTAAGTTAGTTAACCATAACTACGGAGTAGTTAACTAGTTAGATAACTAACTTAGTTAACTAGTTAGTTAGTTAGTTATCATGCCTTAGTCAGCAGCTAGTGATAGTTAGAATATAAGCCAATCAGAATATTTAGGTTTTCTACCAATTAAAAAGGGTCTGCTCCGGCCCCACATGAGCTACAGGAATTTTGTAATTTCAATTTTTGAAATTTCAAAATTGAAATTACAAAATCAGAGGACCTTAGCTTACATGAATGTCTCTATGTCTTATTGTTATCAAGTAAGACTGAGAATAAATTTGAAATTACAAAATTGGGCCCCCTTAGCTTTACATGAATATCTCTATATCTTGGTATTATCAGAGTGAGACTGAGAATAATTGAAATTACAAATTTGAAATTTCAAAAATCGGAGCCCGAATGTCTTTGTCTCTGTCTGTCTGTCTCCACCTCTTATCTATCTTTCAGAGTGGGACATGCCCGTTCCTCCTGATACAGATTCTGGGTCACTTCTATACATTGCAGCTTGTGCAACCACCCCCGCGGAGAGAAGAGAATTAGCTATCAACCTTGGTTTGGGACATGAGACATACTGCAGCATTATGTAGCATCTAGGATATATTTAAGTATATCATATGACTGTGATTGGTGGATAGTAACTAGTACATGTAGGTACATATCAAACGTACATGGATCGATCTAATGATCTAGATACAAGACCAAAGAGACAATAAAGCAAGGGGTTCAATCTATAGTTCATACTTTAGTTTGATTAACCTTCCTCCTCCTTCTCGTGAAGCTGGAACTCATCTCCACAGCCACGTGTACGCTTGTACCTAGGTAGTCTCAGCCCTATTTACGGGTTCCTGGATTGTCTCGGATGATCCGTACTTCAAAAATATTTATTTATTTCCCAAAAGATGAAAAAATGAAACAAGAAGAAAGGGGTATGGTATGTGAACAATACAAACAAGAAGAAAAGAAAGATTGTCAAAAGACCAAGCAAGGAGACGAGTCAAAAATCAATCTCGAGCCAACGAACTAAATGGGGAATTCTTGTAGACAGCAACAGATAAGTCAGATACATAGAAGGGAAGATTAGGATCCTGAAATAGGCGAGGGTATGATGGTGTACACGTTGAGTCAAGCGAGAAGGACATCAATTTCATTACGATTTAGTAACCGTAACTTCAATCGCGCGTGGTCACTGTTAACCTTTTTGTGCGTTTATCGAGCTGCTTCCATGTTGCCGGTCAACTCGGCCACACGAGCCTTGATTCGGGCGACTCGTGATTCAATGGCTTTATTGTCAATTAGCACTCATATCATTACAAGTATCTGGGATGTGAGAGAACCTACTTTCTTCACCACTGGTGTCGCCATCATCAGCTTGGCTAGTCCGGCTGTGAATTTCTTCTTGTGTAGCAGCCGCAGCTCGCTCAGCTGCATTTTTGCGAATCTGTGCCCATCGATCCTGGTATGGACTGGTCGCGACACTCTCAGTACCCGTGGGTGTCGGTGTGGCTACGTCACGAGGAGTTTCTGTCATCGTCACTACAGCCTGAGTCTTGGTTGCTGGGAAGTGCTCTTCGACAGGGGTGATGGGACTGTCTCCCGAAGGCACGAAAGCAGGTTGATCGGTCAATGGCCCTTGGTCAAAAGAGGAAAACTCCCGTTCTGCTGCCGCTTTCTCGTTGGTGTCAATTCGAGACAGAGCGTCGTATTCGGCGTCGCGACGAGTTCGTGGGGGTCCGTATGTCGGTGATCCGGGCGCCGCAGCCTCAGGTGCGGCGACGGGAGCGGACTTTGTCGTGGGAGCCTTCTTTGGCAGCTTAGATGGGGGGGATGGCGCTGCTGTCTTCTCTGATCGTGGATTTGAACCAGAAGGCTCTTCAGGAACAAGGTTCTTCTTGATCTCGGTCAAACGACCGGTGTTGTGCGACTTGGGCGTAGGCAAGGCATCTTGAGACTTGACTTTGTTCTCGAGAGCAGCACGTGCAGCCGCAACAGCTGACGGGTCAATGCCAATTTCCTTCTTGGGACTTTCTTCCGTCCTCTGTTTGGTGCTGCTAAAGATACCCTTAAAAGCCGAGTTACCGACGGGCTTCTTTTTCAGCTTCTTGTGTCCCTGCTCTTCCGATGATTCTCTTCTCATTTCTTCGGTGCCGTTCTGCGCTGCCTCTGGCAATGGCACCGTAGCTGCGTCTGCGGCAACATCGTTGGCAGGCTTGGCGCCAGCTTTGGGAGGAGCTGGCAGTGGCACAGCTTTTTCAGTGTCGGCCGATGATGGCTTTTGCACGTCGGAACGATTCTCAGAAACATTTGACATTGCTCTGCCATTCGAGGACAGCAATGAAGCTGCAGGGGCACCAGTTCCAGCACGAGTATCGCTCAAGTAGGCTGATCGCAACTGGTCCTTGTCGTAATGATTGTCATAGTGTTTGGCCCACTTCATTGCGGAAGAAGCCTCTGTTAATAGACCAGTGTATTGTGTCATGACCGAATTGGTTTTGGTCGAAGTAGTGTCATCGGTACGGGCACGTCGTCCATTAGCTTCACGCTGTTGATCTTCCTCCTGTTCGCGCTGCTTTTTCTGCAATGCGGCTGCCGCAGCCTGAATCCGTGCATGCTGATCTGGGGCAATGCTGGTCTTGCTAACCAGAGCGGTGGCATTACCATTGCCGGACTTATAGGGCTGATTCGACATCGGCCCTTTAGCCGTAGATTTGCTGCGAGTGAGCTTCTTCCGCGTCGAGAAACCAAAGAAACGCTTCTTCTCGACAATATAAGCTCCAGCTTCTGGTTCTGGAGCAGCACCTTTGACCTGTTCCTCCAACACCAGCCACTTGGCGCCGCTAATAACGGTCTCAAGCAATGCGCATCGTCCAAAGACAGCCTTTCGTGCGGCAGGTTCCTCGCCTGACAGACTGCTAATCCAAACCCACCAAAACGAGTCATCGATATCGAGAACTGTGATACTGGCCAGCTCGCCTGGCTCCAGATTCGGCTCCGTGTCTAATGTGCGTTTATGAGATTGCGAGCTCTGGCCTCGCACACTTCCAATGGGTGGTAGAACTTTATCCGGAGGCAATAGAAGCGACGAGGGCCCACGAGAGGCATTGTCATCCGCGAATCCCGACGACAAGAAATCAGCCCATGATGGGGTTGTCGGACGGCCCAAATCGTTGGTACGGGACTGAGGTGCAGAGCGCAATTCTTGTACAGTTGGCCTCTCTTCGATAATATCGTCATCATGGTCAGAATCGATCGAAGCGCCGAATCCCATATCCTCAAAGCGGGACCAAGAAGCGTCACGGAGGCTGGTGGACGTCTTGGTCGTAGACACCGCTGATTGATTGGTGGTGGAAATGGCTTTCAAAACTCGAGCACATTCGTCCGTCAACGCCTTTACGGGATCCTCATAATCAGAAAAGTCCTGGAGGTGCTTGTCGCTGTCACGGTACTCAAAGTTTCTTGCTCGGCGCAGCAAGGCGAATGGGGTCGGGGAGACTGTATCCACAATCATAACAACCTTGGTAGTCGAAAATTGAAGCAGACTTGGAGCCTGTGGTGGGTATTCAGTGGCCTGCACCAGAGACTGAAGAGCGATTGGCAGCGCCGAAATGCCGTTGATACCACGGATTGAGTCTGGAGAAATAGAGCGCAAGTAAGCAAAGAAAAGATGGCTCGTAGCATCGGCGGCCCTAACAACATTAGTCGTGACTCCAGAAGGAACAGAACAACACTCACAGAGCCCATGTCTTATAAGAAGCCTCAAACCCGTTACCAGTATCAGTGTGCTCGAACGCCCACCAGCCTGCGTATCTGGACAGTTTCCTTCCACCCAATCCATTTGATTTACCATGGGCGGCAATGGCGGTCAGAAGGTCGAAGAAGTCAAAAATAATTTTGGTACGAGCGTCGGAATCCACGCTAATAGGAATAAATGTATTGAAAGCATCGCGGGCGAGGTCAGAGTCTGTATAGCAAATGTCAGCCATGTTGACACTTTCAAGAGCGAGCTGCCGTACCTTGCTCTCCAACTTTAAAGAGCTCATAAGCATCCCAGGTGACTACTCCTCCAGGGAGTCTACTCCAGCACCATTTCACAACACTGCATAGGACCTGCAGAGCGTTAGTCTCAGTACCCCTTAAGTGTGAACAATTATCGCACCATTGGCTCGGTCAACCGCAACTCTTGCATGAGCGCATCGCCCTGAAGTGGGGTCCCTTTCTGTTCTGCATTGAAAAAGTTTCGAATAAACGTTCGCGCAGCGCTAGGATCGGAGCTCGGACGGAAAGGAAGTAAAAGGAATGGAATGCCGAGGCCTAGAAGTAGAAAATGAGTTAGCACTTTAGCAGGAAACCATTGAACTGTTCCTTCATGTTGCATTTCATACCTCGAGATTTTAATTCATGCGTGCATCCCCTGAGCAATTCCTGCACCTCTTCCGGCGCAACCTCAGTGCGCTGATATGCATCTGTCCATTTTGGTTTCGCCGGGGCTTGTTCCGCGGCCGATTGTTTTGCAGCCTTCTTGCTGGCGCTGGAGTCCTTGCTCCGGAACACTCGTGAGAAAAAGGACATGCTCGGTCTATTCGCGGTTCGTCTCGAAATCGTCGTGTTTTTTTTGGGAGGGGAAAGACGTCCAAACTGTATATCGCGACAGTCGAGGAGGAAGGCGCATGTCAACACCTCCCCGAGCGGAGGTCTTTGTATTTAGGTTGTGCTGATCGATGAGGGACTGATGTCAAGGGCCCGTCACGACCAATGGGATGCTAAGGAACGAAGTTAAGATCAAAGAAATGAAACGAGTCAGAGGATGTATGGATAGGATGTTTTTTCAAATGTTTTCTAGACACCCGAATGTCATGGAGGGAACTGATTGACTTGTAAATTGCAAAACGAACGCAACGGCCCAAGACTGGAGCACCAGCTTGAGGGCATAAAATAAACAAGAAAAGGAGAGCGCTAGGGGAAACGAAGGGCAGGATGAAGCCAATAATACCGGGAACTTGAAGGAGAGAACAGAAAAATTGTTCCCTTGCGAAGAAAAAAATGAGAAGAAAAAGGGAGATGCACTTACGAGTTGGAGTCGTGATCGCTAGTTAGTTAGTTTGTTAGGAAGTTTTTGGGCCTTCAGGGGCTAAGAAAGATAGAGTAGTCGAGACGGAAGGCGCGCTTTACTGGAAAGAGGTTGACTACGGCTGCTAGAGCAGCTTAACCCACCAAGCTGGGAGCCACCGACCAATTTAATTTTATTTTGGCGGGTCTCGTGTTTTTCTGAATACCATCAACTTTCATGAGAACAAGGACTGTGTTCAGGTTGTCAGACTGCCAGACAACGGCATTCTCTGCCGACAACTTGACAGGTCTTATTAGGACAAGGAATTGGACAGCAAACTGTGACACGTCGAGGGTTGAAGACAGCGCTAACAGAACCGACTGATATCTTGGGTACTCGTAGTAACTAACCTTATGCGGAGTACGGAGTAGCCCAGTAGGAATTGACTCTGTGCCAGTGTTGTCAATTCTGAATTCCACGATCCATACGCAAGGAGCCGAGGTGTCAATACCTTGGTTTTCTAGCCAGATACTCGCCATATATTAATATATCACATCTATTGCCGCTTATTGATGTATCCCATGACAGTCAATGTGTAACAACCACGTATTCGGGTCCATGGCTCCGAGAATTGTGCGTGGTATTTGTGGTAATAACCGTACGGCAATCGCTTAAATTACATAACCGTCGGCCCCCCTGACTAAATCGCCTAAAAATGAGACGTGGGCTGTCTGATTGGCTGGATCTCAATGCACAGCTCACAATGCCAAGCCTGGGTCCGATGGGGGGATTCCTCAATGGACTTAGCGTAGAGCATCTTTCATTTCGAGGCCTCCATTTTGTCGTGCTTTTGTTCTTCCGTCTTTTCGTTCGTTCGTCTCATACCCAGGACCTACATACCCCGTACTCGGCTGGGCGAAGATGGAACATTGGAAATGTGGCATCCTTGTGAAATGGACTGGACGGGCGGACGGTAGGGCCTATTGGTGTGGTGCTCTGTCAGATTCGTAGGGCTGCGATCTATGAATGGTCTGGACAAGGATGGCATCCTTCAATGGTCCGGGCTTTACAGACGAACGGAGTACGTACTCACTACGTCTACCATCTGTGATGGCCAAACTGTTTAGGAAATATTAATATACATTGTATATACATATAATGGGCCTGTTATTGGCTCCTGCATGTAATGTGCCTAACATCAGTCTCATCGCGAGAACTCTTGCTCCGAGCGTGACTGATCTGTTCTAATGGCTGCCATCTCTCGCTCAATCGTAGTGTTTCCCGGTGTAGCCTCATCTGCAGCTTTGATCAAATTTCCAGCGAGTCTCTTATCTACGTTTCCGATACTAAACAACATAGCAAGTCGAATAGTTCAACTTAGCCGGTTGATCTCGACTGGATATCCAGTCCGTCTTCAGTCATCTGCCAGCCCCAAATGCCATGGCATACGCAGCCTTGGAGCCTTTGATGTTTTGTTCCAAATCATAAGGTTCGGCGATCTCTGTCAACTTGATCATGGCCTGGACTCTGTTGCCATTGAGCAGAAAGAGGAGCCCAGTGCCTGTATCCTCGAAAGCTTTCCCACCTGCGGCTTTGAGGAGAGGCCAGTGGCCATAACCCGCGACGTCCCAGAAATGATTGGCCAGTACAGACCAGAAGTTGAGTCCTGTATCAAAATTGCCCTCTCGATAATATCGATCGGCAGTCCCCTTTTGATATATGGCCCATTCGACCAGCTTTTAGGAGTCCAAAGCGCGTCATTTTCTTAATCTCTGTTGTTAGCGATCTAGGAGACGAAATGGTTTCTCCAGTGTCGAATCAGGATTCAGATGTTACATAGGATTTTGAAAACGTGATTATTTTAATCCTTGGTAGAAAAGGCTAAGATCTTCGATAACGTCTTCAACAGCGGCTGGACAATGAAATGCACAGACCATATCAGCCACATGTGGCCAGCGAGTAACTAGAACATTGAATGCGCTGTTTGACTCAGAAGTAGGAAAATGAACAAGTTATTCTAATCTTACCCGAACACTTAAGAATATAGCAAAAGAATAATGGGAATTGCCAGACAAGAACGAATCAACACCATTCGAGCCCTCTACCGCACAATCCAGCATCTCTCCATATTCTATACCTGTTGCCTTCCTCCATATCCGCCGTCTGATAGAACCCAACAAACTTCTTGGCAAAGGCATAATATCTGTACGTCAATTCTGCCGATCGTGGTTATTGCGGCCATTCGCGGACCGACTGGATAGAATGTATACCATAAAAGCCGGTGCTATGTATAATGGAGGCACATTTATAAAAATGGTTATGCCCGCTCATAGGCCTAGACACAAGTTTCCGGTAATTAAATGTTCCTATTAGTGACCCATCAGAGAATAGATACAGGAACACGGTGGTCCTGAGGGCAGATCATCTAGATGCGTACCTGATGTACGTAAATGAGTGGGCCACGGAGTTGCCGATGCTAACTGAAGAACCGAAAATCTTTCCATCTTTGGAATTGCCATGATCTCTGGGAACCTTGTTAGCTCAAAATTCACATATGTGGAGGTCACCAGTGACAGACCAATGTTAGGGTTATTCCAAATATAGGATCTCCTAGGAGATCGACTCCCCCGCACGCCATGATAAGTCGATAGTGGAGGGCCATGAAACAGAATACAACCTCAAGAAATATACAGAAAAGAATAAGTATACCCATGTATCCAAGAATAGATCGTGGAGCCAATATGTGATGTGACGAAAATTGTGCATAAGTACTCACCTAGGGTCCTCCGGATATCAATTGCGCCTTGAATCTATAAACGGATAACTAATTACAGTCCTAGATGATCCTTGGCATTGAGCCAATGCGAGATATCGTCCATCAATTTTCGTGTGTTGACATGCTACGTACCTAGGTAGTGCTTCTCAAGGATATTCTTTTAGTGGTTTTACTATCTGATATGATGTGGTGAATCTTGACATCTGAGACTACTCACAGAGTCTTTTGTATTTATATATCGCAGACCATCAATGAAGTTCAAATTGAGCGTATCTTGACCAATTAGGGTCGTGGTTTCCTAAAATCCAGGTTGCCAGTGCTTATCGAAACCTTCTAACTTCTGGAAATTGTGACAATACCAGCCCTCTTGCATAATCTGTTGGAGTTTGGTATAAATATAAAATGCAGTACTCCGTCGATGTCCCCACTTGACGCCGCCCATCCTTTACAAAATCTGGTACACAACCGCATCTGACTAGTTAGAGGTCAGATGTTTCGAAACAAATTATGAGCCTCGTTGGCTTTATCATATCAATCAGTCAAGATTCACGATCTAAATGATTCGTCAAAGACGCGCAATTAGAGCCGATATATAAATAGCAACAAGCTGCAAGTTAGGCGCGGCTGGACAGGTGAATGGTCAACTAAAGACGACTAAAGACAACTAAAGCAAGCTAGCCAAGCCATATGCAGTGTGAAATGCATTCGAGGCCCTTGTTGCATATTCTACAAAATACACCAATCAGAGGAACGAGGTCGGTCGAGTCTCGCCTAAAGTGGCTTGAAAAGTTGGAAGGCTTTTCCGTTATGGGCCTAGAGGCTGAACGATTCAACAGCCGCCTATCGTGGACTTGCCCTGGGTGTAACATGTTCCTGTGGAGTATACGGCGCAGTGGCCAACAACAACCCGAAAGTAAACAGACGAGTGGATGGGGGTGCGTCCTACAGAGTAACTAGTAGTAGTTGAAGTAGTGTTATTCTTTGTGCCATCGTGTGGATGAGAAGCATCGTGGATGTTGCTAAGATTGTCGTACAAAGGCCAGATCTGATCGATGTACAGATGTACCCGTAGGACCATCGATGCGTGGATATGCAATGAGCAAAGAAGTCGAGAAAGCACTTTGACCACATGATCGATAACACGTGCACCAGCGTCACCACGCAGGACTACTACGAGCATCGCAACGAGGTGACAAGGATGAAGTGAAGGCACAAGAAGACCAAATCTAGCAGTTGCTCCAGAATCTCTGCATTTGGCAGTGGACGAGTACTAACCTTTCGGGGCTAGTCCGGTCTTTAGTCATTCAATGCGCTAACCACAAACGGCATAGGAGCAAAGGGCTTCCTACCAAGAGCAGCCCCCTTCCTTCCGAATGTCCTAACTCCCTCCACCTGGCACTTGCCTTCCCTCCCGCCGTTTCTTTTCTTTTCTATCTTTAGAAGCCTCGATGCATTAAACTCCATCCACCCCGAAAAAATATCCCCGTGCTTTGCATCTCCATCACCTTTGACTCGTCCATTATCTGTCTGCTATTATTACCTAGTAGTAATAGTAGATACAACATAACTACAACAGACTCTGTACACACTCCTTACCAAAGCTCTGCGGGCTTGCGCATCTTCCCAGCCTCGGGCCACTCATATAGTCGCGTTGCTTGCTTACTTGCTTGCTCGCTTGCTTGTCCCAGTCTTCTTTCACATTCCGATCCCAGATAGATCGCCGACATTCCTAGATTTGCGCCGCGCTTCGCTTCGCATAGTATAACGCTACCCTGTTAGTACGTACTTACTAAGTTGGATACTTAGATCTTGTACCCTACACAGTCTGCCCACGTACCCGCAAGCCACGAACGACAGACCTCCCATCCGAGTCTATGGCATTTTGATCTTGCTCGTCGCCAGCTCCATAATCCACCGACGACCATACGACTCCCCCGAGAGTATTTCCGGTTATCCACCGCCTGTGCCTTTGGTCTTCCATCTCGCGTTGCTGTAGCACCTGCTACATTGTCGAACTTGAGCAGGCCCTTCTCTACATCTTATCATCAGCCACGGTGGATATCACTCTGTTATTCGTTTGATACTTTCTTCTTCGTCTCTTTTCGCTGCACGAAAACAACATAAAGAGGTCGGTTCTCGGTTCTTTGTCGCCGCCGCAGCCTTACAAAACATCGCGTCTTCAAATATCGCATCGCGCATGTCAAGGTCGCGGTTTTTGCTTATATCCTTCGCCCACAATCGCATCTCGCTACTATCGGTTATAAGTTAGTCATTCGCGCGCAAAGTCTGGACGGATCAGACCACACGCTCTTCTCATTTCAAACCTCCATTGATCGGAGTCTCCCATCACGATGGGTCGGAGGAAGATTGAAATCAAGGCCATTAAAGATGACCGCAACCGTTCGGTGTAAGGATATCTCTTCTTCTCTGATGGAATGGAACATGAGCCTGACATCTTTTACTTGCGATTAGGACATTTCTGAAGCGAAAAGGCGGTCTGTTCAAGAAGGCGCACGAGTTGTCCGTACTGTGCTCTGTCGATGTCGCCGTCATTATATTTGGCCACAACAAAAAGTTATACGAGTTTTCATCAGGTGATATAGCAGAAACCTTGGGTCGGTATCAATACGTACGTCTTGAATTCCTTGCATTGCTGGATTACTGTGTGATTGACCATTGTTTTTTTTTGCGACTGTAGTGGGGTCCGCCGCATGAACATAAAGGTCCGAGTGACTTCTCAGGCAGGGGTGGTGATGACGATGAGGAGGAAGTTGACGAAGATATGATTGCGGAAGAAATGGGCGCTTCAACTCAAAATATCATACCGCCCCAGCTTCAGAATCAACCCGGGTATCAACACTTGAACCACGCTCCATCTGCATCTCCTCCAATTCCCAATGGTATCGCTTTCGCCCCCCGTCACGGAACGCCACAACCACAAAACTCATCCCGTCCTTCTTCGCGAAACCATGTTCGTCAGATGAGCACACAATACGGTGGACAGGGGCAAGCACATGTGACCCCTCCACCTCCTGCGAACCCCAACGGCTATGCTTACATGGCGAACCCGTCAATGTATAATCCCAATTCAAACCCAGAGATGAATGGCCGACCCCCGCAACAAGGCCAATACCATCATTTCGCTCACCCAGCTCACCCCGTGACTTCACAAGCTCAATCCTTACAACAGCAACACCAGCATGCTCCACACCAACCTCCTCATCTTAACGTGCCTACGCATCAACATCAACCGATGCACCATTCGTACATGCAAGATCAGGGACGGCACTCCCTGCCCCCGTCAATGTCGACTGATACCCAGCAGTATCAATTTCGGCCAACATTGGCACTCCCCGACCCAACAGGGGCGCAGCAAGCCGGTGAGGTCAAGGTTGAAGGTGGCTCATCACCAAAGACCAAATCGCGTAGTATCTTCACACCGATTGACGACCAAACGTCGGTCTTTTCGCGTCATTTATTCGGCAGAGCGCCTTTGCGCGAATCGCCGCAACGAGATACGTCAGTCAAGCAGGAACCAAAAACCACAGGACCGGTCAGCCAAACTCTTCCTCTGCCTAGAGGCGGACCACCGCCGCCGCCACTAAACAGAGCTGCAACTGAACCCCAAAGATCGCAATCAACACCGTCTCTGAGCGACTCACAACAACCATCGCGGCCCAAACCGCGGCTCAAGGTCCAAATTCCAAGTGACCACTCAGACAGTGGCAGCGTGACGTCCTCGCCTCGCGATTCGACGGGTAAGACAGCTTCAACTTCCGCCAAGAAATCCTCTGAAACTGGTGGTTCTACGGGCGTCGTACAACTACCTCCTCCTCCGCCATCTCCAGGCACTGGCGGGCCTATTCTTAGTGCCGGTGCGCAGGGCCCACCGAATCCTTTCGCTCGTCCAGCTCCGCCTGGTTCGAGCGCGCAGAACGGTGGTGGGTACGGTGGCAGTAGTAGCAGCAGCAGTAATCAGAACATGGAAACGCCGATTTCGGCACTACCTAGTCGATTCGTTTCCGATGCTCTTCTTCCTTCTCCTTCAAGCTTCTTTCCTGAGTGGGGTTTCGGCAGGACCGGCCCAGATACGAGTATGTTACCGAGTCCGTTGCCCTTCACTCCTGCTGTGCAGAGCGGGCCTGGTTTTGCGCGCGACGAGGAAGCTGAGAAGAAGCGGAAGAATTCTGACGAGGGAGGGCCTGCAGAAGCAGCTGGCAAGAAATTGAAGACATGACCATAGGAGAATTGCCTTACACCGCTCTATTCCATTGTTCAGGTATACCTCCCTCTTATTTTTTCAGTTGACATTGTTTTGGTGGCCAGACAACAGCATGCACTCTCTTTAGCCTTTTTGCATTGTGTGCCCTGGTGTCATATATACCCATGATCGTCTGTTTTCATTCGTCTGTTATACTGTCTTATTTACTTTTTACTTCTCTTCATCATGTCATTCTAAAATATTAGGAGCAATCTAGGAAAATCTGAGTATTGGAGTTCATATCTTGTCGCTGTATATCCCGTTTCCCATCCGCCTGCCTTTTTGATACTTAGCTCCCTTTTTACAGACAGATCTACACCCCCTATGCCCTAATGTGGCAATTCGACGATTGACGGTGTGAGGCAAAAGATCAGAGTCTAGAGGGCGTCGATGCGTTTATGCAACCCCTCTCTTATCTTGAATGTGATGTTTTGACGCATTCAAGTCCTTATCGAGCGCCCGTACGCAGAAAGAAGACCGAGCTGGTGCCAGAACTTGATCAGCCCCGTGTTGTTCAACCAGGCTGTCCAAACTCTTGCTACCTCCGACGACCTCTCCGTTGATGCTTTGATCGAGATCAAGCCCCATACTACTCTTTCTGGCCCTATCAAGCAGATCTGCAGGGAGTTTGGCTACAACAACCTTGGATACATCCCCACGTTGGTCCGTAACGAAGACTCCGCTGCTCAGCTCCTCAAGGGTAAGGTTATTATTGACGTGCCAACCTACATGTGGCACTACCCCCGAAAGTTCTGGGCCGAGCCTCGTCAGTCCCTTGAGCACCGTTCCATCAAGTACCCCTTGCACGATGTCTTGTGTATCCGCATGCCTGGTTACTCTGCTGTTGAGCCTGTCTAGCGTAATGTCCTCCGTATCAGAGATGTGGCTTGGCTCCGTGACTACTGCCTTGGTGGTGAAGCTGTGTTCCCTGCCGCTGGTTACTTCTCCATGGCTATTGAGGCCGTGATTCAGGTCGATGAACGCAGCAGCAAGTCTGTCAAGATTGATGAATTTGTTATCTGTGATGACGTTCCCATCGAGGTTGCCTTGGTCGCTCCTGATGACGAAGGTATTGAGGTCATGTTCAGCTTGCGTCCATCCATACCTCGACCTCTTTGAGCCTCTCACCAAGGCCATTGCCGACTACGGTCTTGACAGTATGATTGGTGCTGAATTGCGTAACTGGATCTTCAAGGAACTTGGTCTTGATATTGCTTTCTAGAGACTGCTTGGTCCTGAGCTTACTATCTGGAAGTTTGCTATTGAAAGTGTGTGCTAACCAGGGCCAAGTTTTGGAAGGATCTGCTTAGATTGATCCATGATCCCATTTTGACTTATTGAATGAAGTAAAAGATGATTGATATTTATTTCCTTTATTTATTTGTGTATGTGTGTGTGTATATATATATATCTATAAGTGTGACCAAATAAATATAGTTGATTGGTTGGTTGGTTGGTATTTCTATTTAACGTCAGGTAGAGCGCCCGTATTATTTGGGGCTATGCAGACTCCAACAGGTTAAATACATGAATCTTGCTTCTTTATAAATTAGGCCCTATAGCCTCTGTGATTCCACCATGTTCCCTAGGGATCCTGTTGAGCTACCATGTGGGTAAGTCGAGGGAGGTATACATGGAGAACCCTGCTCTGTCCTACCCCTATCTCTCGAGCATGCACGTCAAACATCTTGATAACCTGTAAACCCATTTCCTTTCGCAGAGGCCTTTTTCCCACCAGGGGCTGGGGGCTATGAGAATCGAACTCATGCATTCTTGTTATAGTGGTGGTTAGGGGCAGACCACTCTTTCGAGCGCTCCAGGTGACGTGCCACTCGGCCACAAATAAATATATGTCATAAGTCTATGTTTGGTTTTGAATTTTTTTTAGATTGCCGTCATGAGATAGAGATAGATATCATTTACAGTTGAAGCTACCATTGAAAATCGTGTCCTTGTAAACAACCATAAAAAAATTACTTTTTAGATGTATGTCCTTGGAATGAGTATATAGAAGAAAAGTATATTTGCATCCCCCCTGCAACCAATACATACACAGATAATACCTCTTTAGATGCAAACCCTAGAGATGTATACATAGGAAATGGTATCAGCAAACTCCTCGTACTTATCGGTGAAAGATTCCTCATCAAGTGTAACCTCTAGGGACCAGTAGACAGAATAGTAAGTATCTTTGCAGATCATCATATCCAACTTCTTTTGGACAACGTCATAGAGCATTTTCCTACACAAGGTATTGACGTGGACCTGCCTGGCAGTGACAATATTCAACCACTAGATATCCAAGGAATCCGCACGGCTCACGTAGCGTGCAACCCCGCCATTAGATCCCATGGATATAGCGTTACCAATACCCAACAGTAACAATAAAGTCTGTTTCATACAAACAAGTGGTAATTACATGATACCCACTGGGGGGGCAATCTGCAAGGAATGTATGGTGGCCGCAGGTTCCGGAGTCTATAGCAGACGGATTTTGATCGACGACTGTTCCAGGTTGCTTATTTATGCATTAGTGAGATAAGGAATAAATAATGAAATGCTTGATTCCACGCACAAATGCCGTTAGATGACAAGGGTTAGTTCCTCGTTTCCCCCTTGGGCTTACTGCATAGCAGGGATATGGGCGCCCATTATCGTGGAGAGTACGCCCTTAATTATATTGATAGTTGGTGTGAGATGCTCATACGACTTCCAGAAGAAAGACTTTTCTAAGGACCAAACAATGGCAAAAATGTTCTGCTTGCTGTCGCAGCCGGGTCTAGTAATCACTCTATATAGATGCCCATAAGGCCCTCCCATACATTGTACGGAGTATGACCCCAGCTCAATGGCGAAAATCACCTTAGAATAGAGCAGGTGTGAAGCAGAACCTGCAGCCTACAAACTAGCTCTAACTCTAAATATTTTAAGGTATGGAAGCACAGTCCTCGGGTATATTTGACTAAATAAGCTCGATTTGCATAAGTATTACTCAATCTACGAACCATTCAACTTTGTCCTAATTAGGAATGTACCAGGCATCTAGTGATGCATGGCATGAATCGCTAGAAATTGCTCCTTTTGGAATGGCTGTATGTAAGTAACGTATCGTACTACGTAGTATGTTATTGCGATAGGCGAAATACGAGCAGACATACTAAGTAAGAATGGACCAGACCTCGCAGCGTGTTCACGCGAGCTGAAATGGGGATGAATGGATCCGAACTTCCGAAATAGTCTGGCCTATTTTCCCGTAAAAGATTACTCATTGAGACTTGATCTGGGAGCCTCATATATAGGCTCGTAGCACGTAGTATTTCCAGCCATCTAAACTGGCAGCAAAGCCATCATGATGATGTTCATCTACGTCTATCGTCTATACATAACTAAACCAAAAAGAATGTGGTTCATCTACCTGGTATCAGCATCTAATGATGCATATCCTCACCAAGCAAGTCTTTCTAATCAATCAGTGTCCATACCGAGTCCATCGTTTAATACTGGTGGATCACTCGCAACCAGGATCCCCAAATGAGATAATTCTTGCGCAATAGTCTCCATCAAACTATCCCAATTTCCAGACTCATCCTTCAATTGCTGCATGATGCACCACAATTGGTGCAGTAGCGTCGCAACTTCCCTGACGTTGGTTGTAGGTTCATTCAATTGACGGAGTAACGCTTGCGAGGCAACGGAGAACGGCCACATCATAAAAGTGTTTGAGATCCACTTTATATGAATTAAGCACGCGAAGTTAACAGTCAAGTTCATTGGTCCGCTGGCTTTTGACGGACTGTAGCTCACCTTAGAATTTTGTAGTTGTGATATAATCTTAGCATATGCCGCGACTTGGATCGCGATGCTGGTACAACGATTCTGGCTTTCTACCCTCAAGAGATCCGGAAGGCCGTCATTTTGTATCTTTCTAACGGCGTGTTCGTGTAAGGTGATTTGTATAGCGTATAAGTTCGCATGTAGGCTTAGTGCTAACGGGTCGCCTATGTGATTAATGGGTTGGAGATGGTTCAGCAGCTCTGTGCTGTAAAAGCTCAAGTCCTTGTCGATCTGATAATGGTATTGCCAGAAACTATAGTTCATGTCGCCCGTCGAATCTTGTTTTTGTGAGGCGATAAAGTGGTTGTGGCACCGGCGATACAAGTATGCCATAAGGATGATTCCTGAGAAAGAAGAAAGTAATGTCCGGTCGAGTATATGCACTGCTTTGCTAAGTGGAGGCATTTTTATTCCAAGGTTGGTATCGGAAAAGTCGCCGGGACATGGAAGGGATGTAGAAATCTGTTTGATTTTATTGAGCACTCTTTACCTTCGGGTATTCAAAGAAAAAGGATAAAGAAATACCTCTTCGTCGTCGATACTCGTTTTGGATCCCGTACGGATACTGGCATAGGCGTCAAATGTGAATAGGACCCAGAACGATCGTCTTCGTTCTTCCATATCGGCCAGTCCTGCTGGTTCCGGTAGGGGGAGGACAAAGTTCGACCTACGCTTGGTCTTGGAATCTTGATCCATCGCGTGAAGTCCAAGCATCTTTGCTAGACGATTTGCTCGACCGAGACTCAACCATGCACGAGCAAAGGAAGTCCTTCGGAACTCGTAATATGCGATGAGGATGACTGCCTGCAGCATATTGAGCGAATTGAAGCCTGGCGCTTCGTCGTCACTCTCGGCTATGCTGAAGTATTTTCTGGCATGATGATAGAAATTCCTCTCAGCTTCTACCTGCTCAGGGGTGACTGTGCTACCAAGCAAGGCAATGGAGTAGCTAAGGCTCTTCATCTCCGGCCGATGACCGGACACCTCAAGCTCATTGAAGAACCGATGACGGTTTACCATTGGCAATACAGCATGGACATAGTTGAAGAACGATAGATGACTAATGGTCAAGTCAGCAAGGGCCGGAAGGACACTTGACGTAAGCATATTAGGGTTAGGGATATGACGCATACAAAACATGTAAGTTCATATTCTCAGGCGCCGGCTCAACATCGCCGGTCGTATAATCAGTGCTTACTGACGGAACAACCGAAGGAAACGAAACGTTATCCAGCATGTCAAAAGTATAGTCAAAGCCTTCAGTTGGGGCTATGATGCTATCAAAGTCGAAATTTGGTTGGTGCCTGAAGACCTCATGCCTTTAGGACTTCGACGTAACTTCTCAAATAGGAAACTGGGGAAAGGATTCACTAGTACTGACCACAGATCCAATTCCCAGTCGATTAACGACTGCTGGGCGTCAAAGCTCTTGAAGGGTTCATATTGGTTATTCAATTCTCGTGGTGAAACCATTCCTGATGGTAAATGAGGCTCCGTGTGGTCGATTGACATGCGGAGTTGGCTGTCCGTTGCTCTCCTGGCAAGGTTGCTGGACGGGCTGATGTGCGGAATAGCCCGCTGCGTTAAGGCCAACTGGGCTTCCGTCTGAGCTGTAAAAGAGTCAGAGAACTATTCATTATGCGAGTGCACTTCTCTCCTCTTTCTTTTCTTTCTTGTCTGCTCCTCTGACTCCTCAATGTCTCTATTTTTCTTTCTTTTTCTGTTTGACGTGTGTCTGCGTGGTGAGGGTGGGCTTTACCTAATCGTTCATGCAGGGATATTAAAGCCTGTGATATATTGGGTTTGACTGTGTCAGGCTTGCGGTGCGCCGTGTATCCGCATTTGTGTCCCAGTTTTCGACACCGGCCACATACTGGATGGACTCGATCGCAGCGGACCTTGCGGCCTCTACAGATGTCACATGCGATGCGTCTCGATGACTGGTCTCTACTCGAAGGTCTGGAGACCCGGTTCTCCTCAGTGCCCATGTCTTCTTTCTCCGTAGGACGCTCCATCAGCGCGGTCGTAGTAGTACCCTGTCTATAGCTCCCGGGCAGATCTGGCCTGTTCATTTGACGATACACATCGACTGGTGTTGCCTGATTGGTGAACATGTCTGTTTCTGTGCGTTCTCTTGTCAGGAGATGATGGAGATCAGGAGATGTTTTATAGGCTGTTAATTTGTCCCGGTATGAATTTTTTTAGAGGCAAGAAATAAGATAAATACAAAACAATGGGAGGCTTAGCCTATGTATAAACCTTATTATGAGGGGACGAAGGCCACAATGTAATCTTCAGCATAATCAGCCAGAGAGACAGTGGACGACGCCCTATCATTCAACGGGCCTGAGTTTGTCTGTCACAGTATGGATTGTCTCGAGTGGATACGCACTACTGAAATGGGGAATGCCACCCTGGAACAGCGGCAAGACTAGTAATTTATGTACATCTAATGTATTCTAGATGAAGACTATGAGAGACGATCTGGTTTAGGAGTCGGTACTTATAGCTATACGAGGCACTATCGCATATATTCATAATAGAATTAATATAGATGGTACAGTTAATATATACAGACGTGCAACTTGATAGCACTGCCCGAATTCTAACAAGTACTTGTACACCTACGTACTCATGTAGGTGATTTCAACGAATGTCGCCTATGCTGGGATGCGCGATGCGCCTAGAAGCAACCATGTGCGATAATAGAGATGTGAATTAAGTACGAAGAAACACCTACCGAAGCGCAGCGACGGAGTTTTAGATAATAGTCCAAATATACTGACTATGTCATGGAAATGAAAGGATTTGCACCACGTTTATGCGAAGCTGAATGTGTGTGTAGCTGAATGTGTGTGTAGTAGGAATTCCTGAATGACACCCACCGCTACCAATTCCAGTAACGTAAGAGTGAGCTTGAGAGACACAGCCTTCCGCTACTACGTGAATGGCTAGTGTATGAGTAGTTAGCTAGTAGACGGCATAATCATACAGCTATGTATCACGACGTGATACACAAGCAGTTACGTGATTGTGTACGTTGTGGGCACGAAGAAACCCCTGTTGGCGGGTGTCGAATGGCATTCCGTTTCTGACTAGCGGTCCCTGCAGGTCATACCAGTAGCAACTTTAATATCATTTGACTTGCCAATTGGCAGGCTCAAAAATTCAGATATACCTAGCTATGTACAGGGTATCGAATCGGGGATATAATTGATTATTCTATCTCAGCGTGGCCCCCAAATACACATAAATCGGGCTCTAGTGACAAACCAAGCTGGAAGAGGCAGCCACTGTTACGCAAGTCAGACGGGTGTCTAGTTTTAGCTCGAACGCTGATACCAAGCCCTAAAAAAAATAGCGTCAAAATAGTAAGGAGTTAGATCGGACTTGGCTTTTTGACCGTTATGGAGGCATCCAACATCAATCATTCTATACTGTACCAGAAGTGTCAGCTGATAAATTCGGGTTATGACTACGAGGTAGAATGCCATGATATATGCATGCCAATCTCCCGCCCACGTAAATCGTTATAAACGTGATAATATGACTTATATTATGCATAGATCAGGGTGTTCACGAATGGGGCGGAATTGTTTAGTATATCCGACGTGTTTTGTCTCTTTATGAGGTCGCCGAGGCCAAACTGGTGTGCAAGCGTTTCAGCGATTTTTTGTATCGGAAGGCCCAATCTTTTCTTTTCTCTTCTTAATCATAATCGATTTCAAACCCTAGAAGATCACTAGTAACGGTTTGCTGCATTATCAATTATCAACTAACTGAATCCCACTGCCAATCTACGTAGTACGGAATCTGGGCCTAAGCTTGGCCATGCCACTACCAACATATACGAGGGGGGCATCGACTGCCATTTTCTATGTACGTAAACCCTATCGGACGGGTCTAGAAGTTTTTAAGAGGTCAATATGGGGCACCATGATGACCATCCGAACCGGCATCGTGAAAATTTTCGGACTTTATTGATGTAACTAAAAAGTGCTGACGAATAAAGCACGTCAAGATTAACTAACTTAACTAGTCAGTCGCTAAACAAATGGTTAGTTTTTGATTTCATGGCGTGCTAGCTAAGAATTAGCCTACAAGAAAAAAAAAAAAAATAGAGTATTAGATAGGCTCACGATATCCCTGCTAGTATGGACTTCCTGATGAGGGTTAGCTGAAGGATAACCCGTAATACAGGATTGATAACCCAGTATGGCAGACATTCGACACCTAGCTTACAGAGGGCATGATTGGGCGTATAAATCCGTACCGGCTGCATTATGCGTATGTCCAGTCAAATACAGTACTAATTTGGACCCTTCCAATTACCGGAATACACGGGGATTGTAACTTACACGAATACGAAGTAGCATGCACAGTCGCCCGTTACAAAGTCGATCAGCCTATGTAACTACTCTGGTAACTAGACTGTAGTACTACTACGTAAGTGTCAAAAGCATAGACGGCCCCCTATTGGTCAATCTAAACACATCTCTTCTAGCCCTGGCGGCTAGCCTATTTGGGTAAACAACATATATAGCAGCGCTGATATAGAATAATAGAATCCTCTCGATGTCAAGGCCTAAGTCTATTATCTGCATCGGAGGTCTCCGAAGCTAATGCTGCGTAGGGAAAATGATGGATGCATTTGATTCAAGTCCATAGAATCTACCCGTGAATGTCTCAAGAATGTATCCTGAAACGGCGTTCATATAGCTCACAACTTACCACATGTCTTTTATCCAAATAGACCTCGGTCATTTTAAGTTTGGACGCTTGGCGGAGTCCTATAGGGTCACCAGTGTCCACACTGCCCACAAAGAGTATCATATATTGTGTTCCGTGGCGGGCTAAGTGAACCTTAGGTGATGAATATCCAAGTTCTGCACGACATGGCTGGTCTCGGCATGCAGCCCTAATTTTAGCGCAGTGGGCTTGTAGATACTATTTACACTTTAACAGGTGGGAACATCGACGAAAGGATTGGAATCATTTTCGTCTCGACTCCTCAGCTCACACATAAAGATCTGGACTGCACTATGGAACGGGATGTAGGCAAGCACGTACTGCCGAGTGCGGAGTACGTAACATTAAATGAGATTGACTGATGACAAAAGCATGTTGCTTGTAGAGCCCCAACATTGAAGTACTCGCATGATGGGAAAACCAGGATACGGCGCGAATCATTATGTTTTAAGATTCAAGGCGACTCCTATTGGTGCCCTACTGGATTATGAATCCTCGCGGGATCTGAGATACATATGATCTAACGTTGTTACCAATCATACATCACTCCTAGCCTTCAGCAGGCCTTCATTCAGGACAAAATCTCGTTTAAGTCAACAAATGGACAGACACCCTTCCATTCACCCCGCCCTTCTCCACCCAGGCCCTCAGGCGACAATACCCTGGAAATTTCCAAGGCATATTACGTAGTATAAGAGTATACTAGGGGGCGGATATACGTGTTAGTTTATCAGGCACAATATAATACACCACCTCCCATGAATATCTGCATTGGCACGTTAGGGGCAGTAGCGTATACAAGTGATTACCACAGGAGCTTTGTATCCATAAATATGAGTAGAGTAGCCTTGGACTGAGACACCCTTTATGAAAAATAATACAAATTAATCAGCCGATACGTGTGCAGTACGTACGATATGAGTGGAGCCTAGAACTAGTTTCAAATCTGCGGGTACATGGTCGTACGTATATCCTGATTACTAATGATTAGCTACTCTTGGAAAGCACATAATTAAGATATGAAAATTAAATCTTCATAAACTATACTCCGTCTAGTGATAGTGTATCAACTTATGTTCGACCCTTGCTCGTAGACAACATCATCTAATATCCGATGTATTCTGGAGAAGATAGGTCTTCGGACTCGTTTCCAGATACCATGCACCCATTGCGTTATGCTTGACTGTGCCATTTACTTAACACAATCTGTTGTCGAAGGGACGTGGCTAATCGAGAAGCTATGGGATTCCGAGCCCCGAGACAGACGAGTGCTGCCAACGTAGACAGAGTTTTCCAGCTCCTTGTATTTCCCGCTTCCTGTGATGAAGTTCCAGATTGAAACTATTCGCCATGCCAAGTCAGTGCTACCTTTTTCTAGGAAATAGGCGCTGGCAAGCGACCGTTCAGAAGTGGACCCAAAGTTCGTATCTCCATAGAAATCCCCCATGTCCCACATCCGGTGCCGTTGGGCTACCTCCCAAGATTCTCATGATGTTCGGTGTGGGCTGCTCCATAGTCTTCATGGTAAAACAAGGGAATTCCCCACCAACTGCCAGCCTTCAGCATATCCGAGAAGTCATGGTGAAGCCAGTTTTGGTCAGGATCGATTGTCACCAGGTCGCCACTGTGGACAACCTCGGCATTGATGTTAACCCGAAACAAAACCTCATTGGATTAGTTATGTATGAAAATGTCCTTCGCTTCGGCTTCCCTAGGCTGCAGGTCTCAAGAATTACACTTATTCCAGGCTCAGAGCGGAGAATACCATCTCGTGTGGGTCCAAACACAGCGGTGAGGTAGCACCAATGATTAGTTAGACTTAAGGTTAGTCTAGGGGCGGGAAGTCAAACTTTTCAGTCTAAAATAAACAGCTGAAGACTCGCATCATGGTCTAAATAATTCAAACATTGAGGGTTAGATAGTACGGACAAAATTACTCTATTCAGCTTCAGCATGGCTCATGCTTGGGGTTTCCCTCACATTGAGATACAATGCTAGAAGAAGCGAATTAAAGGCGCACAACTTCACCATGACTTGGGATGTGATTGGAACGTAGTGACCAATGCAGATTAGAGAGGGAGATTATTGGAGGAAGTGATGATAAGGGAAGCAAAGTAATCTCGGTTTTTGCCACAGTACATAAGCTCATCAACAGTCTACAACTTTGCGAAATTTATATACAAATTGTGGTGAATGGCGGTCACTATGCTTAAAACCCCTAGACCTCGGGAGGGGCGGGCAATGAGGGCGCCATAAGCACGGCCGCGCCTGGAGCATGTGCTGGGGCTGCATGACAGCGGCCCGCACCGTACCCGCCCCGGCCCAGCCGATAAGAAATTAGGCAAGGATCTATTCAGAGTGCAGCGTTAACCTCGTACAGTTTGTTGCTCTTTTAACCTCAAGAAAATAGTGTCTCAATAAGCATCATGAGCAACCATACACAACTTAATTTCAATATCATTAGAATTCGCATGAATCTTCCGTTGATGGATGACGGGTGCCTCAATATTTGTTCGAATAGGGCTAAGCCCTAAACCCTAACATAAACAATCCTAGGTGTACCTGAAGCCCTTATTTCGCCACCCAGTAATCACCAAAATAATGGCCTTTACCGTGTTCCAAGAGACCCAATGACAGCCTTTGATGCGTTGTTGTTGCTTATCAGTATGTATGGACGTCTTCGCTGGACTAATGTTGGGCGTAAATGCCTAGTTGAACAACCTCATGCATCCAGAATATCTTCCTTGCACATCTTATCGTTACCTATATATCTTAGCCAATGTAAGCCACACCGCCAAAATTTATTTAATACATGTATATATATCTACAGCATCCTTGCAATAGGATTCGGTGCTATATATGTCTTGGAGATGAGAAATATATTATCTCAACTTACCTAGATACCTCGTACAGCCAGCAATGGTAATCAAAGTCATACACAACGAACCCTACTTAAAGTTTAATTTCCTACAGTCGGCAAAGCATTAGATGGATAACTCGAGTCAACAATGCCGTAAGAAGATGCAAAGGTCATTCATTGTCATTACGAAGAGTATAGATAAGTTTGGTCTCATATTTAGTGCCGAATAGACCCAATAGGGCATCACTACGTCGTTCGTGGATAAACAACTATCTGCATCTGCCACACGTCCACGCATCCCCAGGAAACTTCACATGGGCCGTTTTTCCATAAGGCTCACCAAATCTTTATCTGCCTCATCCCAAGCTTTCTCCACCAGCTTAGTTCGCTCCTCGCTACGAGGAGTGATACTCACTTCGAATGGCAATGGCCTGCTGATAAAGCCATCACTGAAACCCCACTCATCGACGGGCACCTCACGGCCCTCTGCATCAATCTTGGGTCCAATGTTGCACGCCCACAGGATACGTGCAATATTCAGGAAAAGAGAGTTGTATGCAATGTGCTGTCCGGTGCAAATCCTTCGTCCAAATCCAAATGCAGCATGCTCTGGTGGTCCTTCGTTTGTTTCATATGCAAGCCACCTTTCAGGCAAGAAGTTGTTTGGATCCGGGTAGATGTCTGGATTGAGGTGAATGCCCCAAACATTGGGGAGTATAATTGATCCTTTAGGAATCCGGTATCCCATATATTCATCTTCTTCCGTGTTAAGATGGGGTACAGCCTCCGGGACGATAGGTCGCCAGCGGAGCGTCTCCTTCACAATTGCATTGATATAAGGTAGGTTGGGGCTGTCGTCTACAGTTGGAAGTCGAGAAGTTCCAATAACCGATTCCAACTCGGCTTGAGCTGGGCCAATAATTCGAGGAAATAGACGAGCAGCAAGTACAAAAGTCTCCAGTGCGTTTGTAGTGGTTTCCGCACCGGCTTCGAGAAGGATGGCTACTATCACCACTTGTTAATCCACGGACTCAGCGTAGTAAAACAAGTAATAAGGTTCATACCAATATATGCCAACTCCTTTTGGGATACTCCTTCCGCTGCCTTCACATCTTTGACTGCCTTGACAAAGTTCCAACCTGGTCTTTCCATTGCCTGGTGCAAGTGCTTCATGTGCATTGTGGACTCAAACTGGTGGCATTCTTCAGCAATACGCTTCCAAGGCGCCAGGAAGGTAGGCAAGTAATTGAGGACTGGAATAACATCAACGATCCAGGTTCCGACACGACCAAAAAGTGCGAACCGCTCCATAATGAGGTCGATAGCTTTGACCTCATCCTCGTCTCCTCTGGTCATCCGCTGGCCGTATGCAAGAGCGAACAGTGTCGAGGTCGAGTATCTAATCAAGAATTAATTCACAAGCTTGGGCACTACATCGCTTTCGAAGCAAGGCGGTACAAACCTGTGAAACTCTTTTTGGAATTTGCCTTCGTTCTGCAACAATCCTCGCAGGAGTTGCAAAGACTCTAGTGCTTGAACCCCGCGGTATGACTGGGACATCTTGTAGGTCAAAACTACTCCCTGCAACCTTTTTGCAGTCTTCCACTGCTCATTATCTGGCATAAGGACAGGGCGCAATCCTTTTGATACATTTTCGAATGCCATGACACTGCGCGGTCGAGATGAATAGATCTTACTCTTCTTATCTAGTAAGTCGCGTGCTGCCTGCATTGTTCCAAGAATAATCATGGTATCTTTTCCAGCTTTCAATCGGAAAATGGGTCCGTACTGTTTGGTCCATTCCAGGTGTTGCTTCCATGGTGCACTGAGGCTCATCTGGTGCAAGTTACCAATAATAGGAAGTGCCGGAGGACCAGGAGGTAGAGGAGGTTTTCCCCAGCCATCTATAATAGGGGAAACCACCAGGTAGGCGACTAACACCAAGATCAGCGTAACCACCAAGCCCGTATAACTAATGCCAGTATCTTCCATGGCAAAAGGTACCAGTCCACCCTGGTGGACGGGTAGGACCATGTGACGGAATTCCAAATGTTTGGTACGAAAGTGAAGTAAGGTCTGGAAATGTAGAGTCTCTATATTTAGATAAAAGGTTCTCACTGGGGCGCAAAAGTCAAGGAGGCTAGATTCAAGATTTCCGAGAAGTAATGAGGATGTTTGTTAGCATCTAAAACTGAAAATCATCAGTTCAAGCTTATTCCTCTTCCTATTCCCAAAAGTCTTATTGAGGTTGTAGTCTGCCTCCCTGCGGCCCGAGACGGCACCGCAGTGCCTTAACTCTACCATTATCACCCTGTACCTGCCCGACCTTGTGCCTCCTCTTGTCAATCGCGAGCCCTGTCCACACAATATCATCACGATATTATTACAGGCTACCGGACTGTATGCAGCCATAGTTCAACCTATCATCACCTCTCAATTGGGCTGCTCAGCAACCCCTGGGGCTAGAACAGAGAAAGTCGTTCGCCGGGCCTATTTCTATGCGGGAATCTTCTCTTCCATCGGACACATTTACACAATTTCCAGTTCACTTTTGTCCGAAGACCCGGCTGTATCTGTCAGCTGCACGCTTGTCCCCTCAATGTCAGATGTTGTTCCAGGCACCAGCCGCACAGTATTTGAGGGTACACTTCTCTTCCTCAAGTACGATAATTTAATCACTACCATCGCTTCTGCTCTGTGGCAGTGGTTTGTCCTTGAAGCCCCTACCTCCACACAAAATCTCACATTGACTACATTTCCCCCGCGTTCATGATCACTCTCTCTACCATGTTCTTGGCCCGAGTGGATCAGTGTTGTTTGCATTGTATTTGCGCGAGAGCTGGGGTTCGATGAATGTCATAGAGCTGAGAATTAGCTGGCACGATATTCACGAGTTACGCCAAGATTTTGATCGTGTATGACAGGAGCTTGTCTTCTGGTAGATGCACGATGATTCAATTTCCCTCTCCAGTCTGTTGTGTATAGAGCTCTGGTCACTAGAGCAACACGGGCGGGAATTCCCGGGATAGGGACTTCATGCGAAAGATTTGATGATAAAAATATAGATATAAAACAGTACAGTTGTAACTACTTTTGGTGTAGCTAAACCAACACAATTTCTTCAATAGGACAGTTAACGGCCGTAAGACCGCAGAAATGTATAAAGGACCCACATATAGCGGATCGGACCGGGCCACCCTAAATACAATAGAATAGGTAACTACGTAGTAAGTCTATCGACTCATTCAGTCCCTCGAAGAACAGTTCAGTTCTCCATACATACAAACAACCAAGTGTTAAGAAACATTCGAGCCTTTATTCCTTATTTCAGTGCCTGGATAAACATAGCCAAAAATATAATCTATGGCTGCAAATCTTACCGAAACATTTCTCTCACGGTCTCCGTTCTTTCGCTCTCTACGGCAATCGCACTACACATTGCCAATCCGGCCTGAATTCCTCACCTCTTCCTCCTTCGAGATTGTGAATCCGCGTAATCATATTACAAATACAGATAAGGTAGTTCAAGTACTGCCGGCCTCGGCCATTGCCGACCTGAGTGATGAGACTGTGCTTGCTTTATTCTCCGCGGGGTTCTTTGGAGGGTTTATTTTTGGCATTGAGAGATTTCTTTTGAACATTGGAGGTCACAATATACTGCCATCTCGATATACAGGTAGCTACTCTTCTTTTTTTTTTTTTTTTAATGACATCTTAGGAGCTCGGACCCTATTCCAAAAGAATACACACATAACAAAAAAAAAAAAAAAAGAAAAGAAAAAGAAATAGAACGGAATTCAAGCTAAATGAATCTCAGACTTCGAACGCCCCCCAGATGCTGTAACCATCTGGAACAAATCCGACATACCTACCACCCATCTTCTGCCCAAAGGTAGCAGTTTATATGGCGCTTTCACGTTATTGGACAAATACATAGCCACAACCCCATCTGAGCAAGATGCCAGCTACGTCGATTACGGCTTCGGATCAGACCAGTACATGTTCTCTGGCTGCCATCGGTTCCAAATAACAAGATTACCGAGTCAACCGGATGTAGAACCACAAGTGCAGATGGAGCTACTTCATTTCCGATGCAATCCGCGGGAAAACAAGCCTTCGATTGCGGAGTATATCGAGCGGTTCCATTATGTCTATGCAAAGGCGTTGTTTGCGGATGGGATACAGTCTCTTGCTACGCGGTAGGATTTTCAAAAACTTTTGCCACGAGCTGTGCTTCCAAGAGTGTTGAAACGAGCCGGCTGTTGGTGTCTGCAGTGTACGATACAAACATAATAGATAGATAGAAGTAGACTCTCGTCTCTGATATGAACATAATGGATGCATTCTACCGAGATAGCTTCATCAAGTATCATATAATCAAGTCAGTACAACTTTGATGAGGAAATTACATGCACTAGGTACATTGAATACGTAAAATCCTCGTAGTATCTGTCTTTAATGCATTTGAGAATGGACCGGGAGTATGAGAAATATAAACATCGGCAAGCCTGCCGTCCGAAAGCAGAGTCTAAATACATGCACGAAAATAAATTTGTCCCGAGAAACAAATGGTATATATATAAATAATATCCGAACCGAACGAAATGAAACATGATGAAAGGGTATATCATTGCCGAATCCATCGTGGGGTTCATGCGCTCCTTTTTGTAAGCTTTGTTGTGGCTTACCCCAAAATCTTTTATTTAAAGATATGTGATTAGTAGTATGTATGAGAAAGCAACTTAATATGCAAAAGCCGAGAAAAAAAGAAGAAAGTCTATACAGCCGATTTTGCCTCCTTTGCAGCCTTCTTGGCTGCAAGTATCTCCTGTCGCGCCTTTTCTTGTGCTTCCAACCCCGTCTTCGCAACGGCATGTGATCGATTCAACTCGACGCGACGAAGGAAGAAACTGATCGCAAAACCCACACCACCTAGCGCGGTATAATAGATCCACGCCCGACTGAGCGAAAAGGTAAATGTCGATTTGATGGCGGCCTGTTGAATGGCGGGGAGAGACTCAATAAGCGATTTATCACCACCGGAAAACGTGCTTGCGAATTTCGCGGCTGTCGCGGATCCGACGACGGTTTCGAGTTGTGGTATTTGTTGCGCGAGGACGTTTTGGTAGATGACACTACCGAGAACGATGCCAATGGCGGAGGCGAGTTGGCGCACAAAACCGAATGTGGCGGTTGCGACGGCCATGTCTGAGACATGAATGTTCGCTTGAAGGGCGACGAGGGGGGCTTGGAAATTAGGGCCAACGCCGGCTCCGGCGATGAGTTGGTAAATGATGATACGTGACCAGCTTGCGTACGGTTTGAGGTCAATAAAGAGTCCGAACCCAAGGGTCATGACGCCCATTCCTAGTGAGATGACTTCTTTGTAGCGGCCGGTCTTCCTGATGATGATTCCGATCATTGCGGAAGTAACTGACAAAGAAAGAACTTGCGGGAGCGTGTAGACACCGGAAAGAATTGGAGTTGCTAAGAGGACGGATTGGAAGTAGAGTGGTATATAGTAAGCGCCGGAGATGAAGACAGAGGCGTGACAGAAACACACGGCAAAGATCGCGAGGTTGTGACGATTCTTGAATAGTCGTAAAGGGATGATGGGGTACTTGGCGATTTTCCATTCAATTAGGAAGAAGATGCCGTAGGTCAAGATACCGAATACAATCAGGCAGATAGTCGTAGCCGAATTCCAGGGGTAGGTGACACCGCCGAATTCGAGTCCAAAAAGGAACATAAGTGTAGCGCCGATGCAAGTGACAACTCCCAGCCAGTCGATCGCTTTTAGACCATCTAGAAGACGAGTCTTTGGTGTGTGTACTTTGAGGAAGAAGGTTAAGATGGTTAGAGAGCAACCACCGACGGGTACTATCATCACCATAGTTAGTTTCGTGATATAGTGATGAAAAAGAATGACAAGAACGTACAGTTCAAGTAGAAGCACCATCGCCAGGTAACCTTGGTTGTCAAAGCACCACCAATGATTGGGCCAAGAGCTCCTGCAAGAGCCCAGGTCACACCGAAAAGACCGTAATACATGGGTCGTTCTCTGAAACTATGTCAGCCTCGCACGCCTGCCATGCTCTGAAGTTGAGAACATACCTGACACTGACTAAATCAGAAACAGTAATGTTTGCCAATACAATGATACCGCCACCGCCGCCACCCTGAATGGCTCGACCAGCAATATTCATAGCAAGACTATTGGACAAGGCACAAATAAGACTGCCCACCAAAAAGACAATGTTGGCTAGAATGATGACGGGCTTTCGGCCGAAAATGTCGCTCAGTTTTCCCCAAAAGGGGACAGAGGAAGCATTAGCTAAGAGATATGAAGATGCCATCCAGGAATAGCCGCCTTGAGTGGTATGGAAGTGAGCTGCCATGACTGGAAGGGCTGTTGAGATAATGGTCTAATATGCGTTAGAGGAAATCTAATGATTGTGACCGGGTGTTGTAATAGAACATACCATATCGAGAGCGGCTAAGAAAACCGTCAACTGTTCTCACGAGTTAATTACGAACTCTAATCATTGGCGCTGGCAAAGGAATACATACACATAATGCTCCCATGATAATGATCGTTTTGCTCTTGGTCAATTTGTGAGACTGGGACGTAACCGTCTGGGTGACGGCGTTCTCTTCGGGTACGGCATTGGGATCTCCAGCAGCAGGCGCCTCCTGCGTCTTCGTCTTCTCTATCTCTGCTGGCAAAGTCACGTCCACGGAGCTTGCATTGTTAGCTTCGAACGTCGTTCCCGAAGCACCTTCATCTTCCCGGAGCTGGTTTATGCCCGGTTCTGGTTTCTCTGGCATTTTGCTATATCTTTACCTTTTTTTTTTTCCACCTGTGCAGTCGCTTCAAGTGCTGTATGGAATCGCGCAAGAATCAAATTGAAGATTTTATGCTGAAGAAATGTGGTCGATATGTTGGGTATGTGTAAAACTGCTTGCAATATGATACCGGATCCCGTCTATACATTCAATGCTCGCTCAAAATGACTACCAAGACAATACGACTCGGGATAGAAGGCAAAAAGAGCGAAAGAGAAAAAAAAAAAATGTCGAGGCCGTGAACGAATACACAAACCTCTAGACAGCGAGAGAAGATGCCATTTCTAGATTGGAATGATGGCAATTGCTTATACGTACATGTATTCAAGAAGAAAAAGAAATGAAAGAAGGGGAAATGGAAAAAAGAGTTTGTCGCCATGTGGAGATTATCTCCGGATCTGAAAGCACCTAATAGTTTCCCGGTATAGTATCGTATAGTTTAATGGACTTGGACGACGGTAAATCCGGCCAGCGGTTCTCGACAATTGGGCTGAATACGGAGCATAGGTATGGATGAGTTAGTTAGTTATGAGTATTTATGACTCATCTCATCCTCGAGGGACATGTCTGACGACTTGCATCAAGGCGTGAACACATTAATAAGCGCTGCACAATTCGCCCCTCGATGAGGATCCGTTCTAGGCTTACTCTGCAGTACACTACTGCTGAGTCCCATACCGAAAGATACGAGTTGTGGTTAATTATTCGACATAAGCAGAATACGAGGTTACATATAAACCCAGCAACAGCCTTTTGACATGTTGGAATACCGACATTGGCTGAGTCCAAATCCAACTTGTGTCGAGGCAAGCATATTTTGACGCCGCCTGTGTAACGGTGTAACTGGGATGCCCAAAGTTACACTAACAATTCTCCGCGTGACATGCATTTGCATACGCGTAATTTACGCATGATTCGGCAAGTTTTTTTTTCTCCGCGAAAGCTTGTCCAGTTCCGTTAAGTCCGACCACTCACGGCGCTCGCTGCAAAACTACCCTTTGCCAATCATCAGAACCGACTCGAACGGAGCTCGGAGATTCCCGATTCCCCTGTGTACACTTCCACGGTTTGTTATCCTCAGGGCTTGTCGTGTCTTCTAAAACTGTCCAAAACACCACAGACATCACTGTAGCATTAGTTATGACTGAAACATGGTTATGTAATTGCTCCACGCAGCTTTGCATATTGCATACTGAAAACTAGCTCTTGTTTGGGGAGTGACAAAGCTGCAGCTGGGACAACGAAAAAGACATCGAGTTTAGTAAGGAACATATACTATGTATAACTAGTTATATACCTTAACCATGGTACATTATACATAGGTAACGGGTTCTAGAAGATTTCCGAATTAGTGCGGTTCCGATGCCCTACTATGTAGTGTTGAGATTAACATAGGAGACAAACACTACTTCAGCGGGTAGGTGCGTGTTTTGATGCTTTTGTTTAATAAATCACCAAATATCCTGCCTTTTAGAAGGACCTCTCATGGAACAGTTCGGCTAAAGACACAGCGGTTGGAGGCTGCGACCTGATAACGCGAAACTCACTTTCCCTTTCAGTCTCTAGCTATCGTCTTTCCTCTTAGTAGATTCACAGGACGTGGGTATACATAATCAAACTTGCAATTCAGGGGCATCTTCCGCGCTCTTCGTGTTCTGGCCCGTTAGAGCTTAACGTTAGAGGTGATGCAATCTGTGATGACAACATGTTCTCCTTGACGGAAACGTCATTAATGGCAACCGGCAAGTCAATGAACAATATTAAGTCAGCCCAACGCTTTCATTTTCGAGGTGCAGTCGACCTACACGCTGAAGCTTGCGGGAGGTAGGCTTCAAATATTAGCTCCAGCTAGCTCAGTTGATACGTATACGGCTCTTGGTGAAGCAGCCTGGAGACTTCTTCAGCCGCACCCATTCTTCAAGGCGCATATGGGTATGGGCGTGTAGGCATTTTGTCGAGGAACATTGGCTAGTAAGATGCTGTGTTTCTGCTCTTCATGTTCATTGATTTGAAGCACGCTTGATCAATCTTGAGGGAGAAGTGAGGTGTATGGCACCTGAGGGCGGCTGTGATTGGGCTTTATAAAAAGAAAGCATCGCCCGACACGCCCGGGCTGAGCCCCGCCAAGGAGGTGGGGCCTTAGGCCATTTGACTCCTCCAAAATCGTCATATCTCTCCTTTCTCCTCTTTACTCCCATAATACTCTTGAATTGTAAGATCCTAACATCGTCCTGACAAGCTATTCCAGTCTACTGAAGATAGCCGATCGTCAACCCTCTTAAACCTCCCGCCACCCCGTCGATGGAGTGAATGAGCCCCTGATTAGGCTGCAGGATATCAAAGAGTTTTGCTTAAAGCTCGAATCAAGCAGAGCCGCTCAGTCAGCAGTTAATCTACTCGTACACGCCACCCAATTATACGTCAACCCAAAAGATCGATTCTTCAGTGCGACTGAAAGGCCGTCGCAATGGCCTACAGTCAGAAATTCAATCCCGATGCGCTACCAGCGTACGAGCAACCCCAATCCAATGTCGATGCAAGTATATGAGTATGAGGCTGATTATATTGTGACCATCTAGACACATAGAGCCTGACAAGGTACGCCGAAAACCACGCCGCGACTTACCAGCTCCATTCGAGCATAGCTAACTCGAGCTAAATCTACAGGCCGCTGAACTATTAGCCAATGCGCAAACTAGGCCTCAACTACAAAGGCCTCCACCTCCCCCGAAAGCAAACTCACCCGGCGGTGGCATGCCGCCACGCAGAACACCACCGACCGGAACCTCACCACATCCTGCACCCCTCAACTTCGTGAGCCGACCACATCCTGCAGAAGGCGGCGGCGCCGCGTCACGACTTCATTCACCTCCTCCCGCAAATTATGGACATGGCCCTCGTCCTAGTCCGAACGCCATGAGCCGTCCAAATCAACATTCCCAGCCTTCATTATCACCCGGTCCTCCGCCACCAGGGCCCATGTCGGACAACCCTCAACAATTGCGCCCTTTATTCTACGCCGCAAATATATCCAGAACAGGCGCCTTGACAGAATCCGAACTCGGCTCGGCATTGGTGAATGGCGACTACACACACTTCGACCCCAACACCGTCAAGACCATGGTGCGCATGTTCGACCGCAACGGCGACGGTGTAATCCATTTTGATGAGTTTGTGTCTCTGTGGCGCTTTCTCGCCGCATGGAGAGAGCTCTTTGATCGATTCGACGAAGACCGAAGTGGGAAGATCAGTTTGGAGGAATTTGAAAAGGCGCTTGTTGCGTTTGGATACAGACTCAGTCGCACATTCGTGCGGGTGCTGTTCACAACATTTGAGGCGAAAGGGAGACGGCGCGCCGGCTCAATAACGGCGGCACCGTATCCTGGAGGTGGCGGTGGAGGAGGAAGGGGGATGAGTTTTGATTTGTTTGTGCAGGCGTGCATCAGCCTGAAGAGAATGACAGATGTTTTCAAGCGGTATGATGATGATCGGGATGGGTATATAACGCTCAGTTTTGAGGAGTTTTTGACGGGTGAGTTTTTTTTCCCCCCGTCGTCTCAACTTTTGAGTGGAAATAAGCTAACATCTTCTTGCTATAGAGGTTTTGAGTTTGCTGGATTAGAATTGTATATATATACTAGTATACCCAAGAATGAGATACCACAGCATTTTACCGGAGGTTGAATGGCACATTGTACTTTGAAGCCTGCTCCTTGAGCACATCCAGAATCTCACTCCAAGCCTGATCTTTTAGTGCTTTCCCTTCCTTCCCTAGAAGAGTTCCCGTCTCACTACAACAACGAGTCAACCGGTCAACCCATGTTCACAGCCCCTCATACATTTCGGGAGGGAAGCACTTACTCAAATAACCCATCTCCCTTCCACATCCTGCCATGAGACTCATACCCCTGCACACAAGCACTAACCACAACCCTGCCCCCAACTTCAGCGGACCGCGCGAACAACCAATTAAACACCCCCGCAGCCCATCGCTCATACCAATGAGCCGTGTATTGCCGGCCCAGGGCAGAAGCACACAACCCCGGTTTGACAGTGTTGATAATCACATTGAGACTTCCGTTGGGATTGATAGTTTGCTCCGCCATGCAGCGGGATGTGTATTCGAGGAGGAGTTTTGAGATTTCGTATTTTTGGCGTGTTGATGGTTGGGTTATGTATTCGAGGAGCGCATGAGAGGGAGACGAAGAAGAAGACGATGATGAGAAAGAAGATGGCGGGAGAAGATCTTTCTGTCTGACTTGTACGGCGGTGCCACTGGACACAATAACCAGATGCGGTACGTCGCTCTCCGCTACTACCTCGTTGTTGCTCTGCTGTTGAAGTGTAGGGAGTAATAACCCCGCAAGCAACGCAGTCGAAAGCGTATTAACCTGCAAGGTATCCTCCCACCCATCTTCGGTAAGCGTATAGTCGCGATGCATAATCCCGGCATTCAGAACAACAACATCCAACTTTCGACCATTCAACTCGGAATTGACGCGCGACGCAAACTCGACGACGCTCTGGAAAGAGCTCATGTCCAGTGGCAATACCGTCACAACACCGACACGGCCGGCGCGACTTTCTAGTTCATTCTTGGCTTGTTGGCCGCGCGCATGATCGCGGCTGCTGATTATGAGTGATGAGACGCCCTGTTGGAGGAATTTGAGGGATGCTTCGAATCCGAGGCCGGATGTGGCGCCGGTGATGACGATGGTTTTGCCGTGGAAGGAGATATGGGAGAAGTCGGGTGGTGGGTTGTGTTTGTCGTGATAGAGTCTGTAGAGGCCTGCCATTTTGTCTAGGTCTAGTTTCGGCGATGTCTCGGTATGGAACGAAATCCTTTCTCGTCAATAGATCCAATGGTGCTCGACTGTATGCGGTCAGATCAAATTGGCACAAGAGAATTGTCGCAACGGTGAAGACATATCTGCTTTTCTTGTATCTCCTATATTCAGAAATCCGATTGGGATATGTTATTAGTTAGCAGATCGGCAATAAAGATGGGTGTCAATCAATCCAGCTCTGAACATTTTGAGGTTGTACGTAACTGGTACTACGAATAGAGCGATGCGATAAACATCTTATCGATAACGGCGCGAACAAACAATGCAAACAGCGCCGCGGATACCTATCGTAGTAGAGCCTGAGGCCACCAGCCAACAAGTACAACGAAGCACGACATCGTCACATGAAGTCGAGAACCAAGATATAAATCAAGAGGCAGCTTTCGTTACATATACGTGTACACAAAGCCATTGATTTGTAATCTACCTATAAAAAAATTGTACGTACTGGGCCGAATTTGTCCTACTGTGACTTCTCTCCTGTGGTAGTAAGTCTCTTACGTGCGCGACAAGATTTGAACTAATGTTTCAATAGATTTATTATGAGACTTTGAGTCGGATGATACACACAATCTCCAGACTCTGGACCTATTCGTAATATTCATTATATGAGTTCAGCGGGGTGCACTAGACCAACATAAAAACCTACCTAGGTGTCTATCAAGTTGAGGTGCCTAGATTTAGCCGAATTACCAAGATTTATTTATTAGAAGAGGGAGCGAAATGACCAACCAAATCTCCCGCGACGGCCGGACATGGAAAGAGCATTTCCCAGAAGGTGATCTCTGGGTCTTTGGTTATGGGCAAGTTTATCAACGGCATCAAGCATTACACACTTCATGACGGTGCATAGTACTAACAGTATGGTAGAAGTCTGATATGGAAACCACCTCCTCATTTTGGTTTGTCCTTGAAAATACATATACTATCACCGAATATGGACTTGGCTAACAGTGCACACAGACAAACGGGTCCCCGGATATATTAGTGGATATGTGCGACGGTTCTGGCAGGTATGTTTTCCCTTAGTTCTCTCAATATATCAAACTGAACTGACCACCCCCCTCACGCAGGCCAGCACCGATCATCGCGGGACGCCGGAACGACCGGGGCGAGTGGTGACGGTTATTGAGAAGTCGTTTTGGGAGACGTTGGATGATCCGGTGAGCGATAAAGCCTTCACGGAAATGCAATTAGACAAATTGTGAGACTATACTAACGAATGGAAAAAAAAAAAAAGCACAAAACCCTCGAATCATCCAACTCATCAACCGTCTGGGGTGCCGCATACCACATCCCTGCCTCTCATGCAGAAGAGGTGCACGACTATCTCGACGTTAGGGAAATAGATGGTTATACAGTGCATTACACACCTTTCTATGCAGTGAGGCCCAAAGACGAGCAGCCGCCATCACAACACCAGCAATCACCACTGTCCGAACTCCTGCCTACCTCATCCAAACCCATCACTTGCATGGTCTACATCGGCCAACCGACAAACCCTCAATTCCTGCGTGACCCGGCCGAGCGCCACCCTGCCTCTGTGGCAGAAGTGATTAGTCGAGGGGTAGGGCAAAGTGGACGGAATCCAGAGTATTTGTATCTTTTGGAAAAGGCGCTGGAGGGTTTGGGATTGGGCCTTGCCGATGGCCATGTAACGGATTTGGTGAGGAGGGTGAAGGCGATTGAGGGTCTGCATGATCGGAAATGGGAGGCGGACGAGGAGGAAGAACGTGCGGAGAAGGAGGTAGAGATAAATATTGCTGGGGGAGGCGGTACAGTGGATGCTATAGAATAGTAGACCGACTGTAAATAGAAATAGAATAGGCGGGCGAATGTGGTACACGCACGCACACACACACACACACACACACACACACACACACACACACACACACACACACACACAAAACATGAAAGGGCATATGACCAAGTACGTACATTACACACCCATACAAGGCCTAATACAAAATATCATCAATCAAACCAAATCGTTATCCCATCCATCTAAGCAGTATGTTAAGTTATTGACACACACAAGACAGAGCAGACAGAACAAGACAAGACGAGACAAGACGAGGCAAAGAACAACATAAGAAATACACATCATTGAATAAACGAGATTCAAACGCTTCGAAGAATAGAAGAAGCATCATGAAATAATAACAGGTTCGAGTTCGCATGAGCGAGGCAATCATCTAATTTTGCTTTAATCAAAACAGCCATTGAAAAGAAGACATAATCCATGAAAATTTCGATCATTTCGCCCACGTTAGTCAAACAATTGTCCATCACATAATGTTTCTTCTCGTCAGTTTCCTCATTATTCATTCATAAGATTGTTGCTTTTTTTTCAGTTTAGTTGTTTGGAGGAAGAAAGGAAAAAGGAAATGGTGGTTCGGTTCGGCGTGCAGGTGAATTCGAAGGAATCGACTCAAGCAATTGTAACAGACTCGACCCGAACTGTTCAAATTGCTTAGGCAGGACCTTGTCCTCCCTGGCCTTGGTATTGGTTGCCGCCACCCCAGCCTATGTAACTCGTCCATCAGTATTGGAATCATTCTGAATACGCTCTTAGGGTTATAGTAAAGTAAAATCTCACCTCCATGACCACCGTAGCCGCCACCGCCTAATAGAGTTTCGATTAGTCTCGATTGAAAAGTGGTTTAGATGCCAGAGTGATAGAGAACTTACTGTAGCCTCCACGGTTGTTACCACCCTCGAAACGGTTGTATCCTCCACGACCGTGGAAACCGCCCTCGTTTCCGCGCGAACTGGCGTTGTTGGATGCTCGGTCGACTCGAATGACACGTCCATCGAAGCTGTCATCAGCCAGTCAGAAAAAAAAAAATCCCAAACAGGATCTGATGCTAGAGGATCTGGTCGTCACTCACTCCTGGTTGTTCATGCCTTCAATTGCAGCGTCGGCCTCGGCATCAGTTGAGAAGCGCACGAATCCAAATCCACGGCTGCGGTTAGTATCCCGGTCCTTGATGACGATCTGTTCGAAATTTTGTCAATGATGTGTCTATATTTTAACTTTCAAAAGTAATGTAACTTACGGCTTCTTCGATTGTGCCAAACTTCTCAAATCCCGAACGCAGGGTGTCGTCCGTGGTGTGCCATGCTAGGCCACTGTATCACTTATTAATCTAGGGCCACGGTGGTGATCGACAAGACGCGATAAGAAGAACTCACCCAATGAATAACTTGGCCATTTCGTTGGAAGGGTCGGTTGTTGGGGAGAAAGTAGTAGGTCGCTGCGATATCACACACACCAAGGGTCAACCAATTTTGATGGGCAGAGGGAGAGAAAAAATTAAATATGATGTAAAGAAGTGAAATAATGGCGCGATAAGAAATTACATCAAAAGAAGAAGCACTAAGGTCGTAAATGATGTCGAATTATCAGATTCTATCTGCCTTCGAGATCACTAAAGTGGCTCAAATTCTTGCAAGACACATAGTAAAGTGAAAAAAGAAGAGAAGAGAAGAGAAAAGAAAAGAAAGAAAAGAAAAGAAAGAAAAGAAAAGAAAACACCGGAAATACAAGCTGAATGTAAAGGAAAAATGCGCTCGACTTCAGTTCAGACGATGAGCCGAAAAGCAAACGATGTTTGTTTGCGGGTTTGATAATCGGCAATTGGGAATCACTGTTCTTTGTCGCGAGGGGTAGATGTCATAAAAAAAGATAAAGAAAGGCGATGCCATGGAATGACTTACACTGCGCGCTTCTCGTTCTGTTGAAATCAAAAGATAAGATCAAGAAAGCAAAGGTTGTACGGAGTAAAGAGAGGATGCGTTGTTGGGGGGGCTAGAACCACTGACTCGAGAGGGGTTGTGGAAGGAACATGCACAGAGCTAGATTGCACCAGGCAAAGATAAAAATGTAGGACTAACACTTAGTCAACTAAGTCAGGGCACCAGGCCGGGTTTATAATAATAACATAAATTGGTTAGCGTCTTATGGAGCTAAGCTGCTATACGATTGCTCCAAATCCAACACCAACGGGCATACACCAGCGCCGAGTTCACTGGAGGAGTCCGATACGCTAGTTCGGTGAGTTGATTCTTTCCACTGTTCAGGAAGACGATTCTGTCCTCTGTTTTAATTGAGTTAATGGGCCAACTAATTTGGCGCTAGACGATTCTTCCCACTATTTATTAGTCCGGATCTCAAGGAGGGGTAGGCCGTTATGCATCGATGCGGTTCACTTTGAGGGCCGGAGACGGACTATTGATGCATGTTGTGCGAGGGAAACTGAGGATTATTAATATGCGTCCTCAATTATGGAATCTGTTTTGTGCGATTCTGGAATCCTAGATAGTTAGCATTAAACGAAAGATATCGTATGGCCCATGTGACATTCGCTCAAACACGGGGTCGGATTGTCGATAAGCTTTGATTGATGAACATCCGAGGACCCTAGGCTTGCTGACTGGCCAGTGGCCACCTATGCCTACCCAAATTGCATAGTAGTATACGTACCGAACCACTGTTAGTGCGGAAAAGAATACAGAACAAGGCTGAAAGCACGTTCTGGTACGTAGCCAAAAGACTCTGAGCAGTGTCTGACGGGCCGGTCGGGCTTGAAAAACGCGTGTTCGGTAAAGCTCTAGTGAAACTAAGTCGTCTAGTCTCATCACCATTCCTTTTCAGGATAGGGCGTCGAATGTGAGACAGAGTCACAAAGACCACCTCCGCAGTCCGACGAATGGCATGCATCAAGCATCGCGCCTGGCCATAGCTCCCGATTTCACCCTCGCGAAAGAACGACTTAACATACCGGCGAGCTGTGACTGTTGCCTTGGGCATGAAACGAGAAGAGGGGCTGTCATCTACTTAATTATTCTCTCGCTGATTTTATGCCACTTTCTGCTGGGTCGCTGGTACACCTTCCTGCAATCCAAGGTACCTGTGGCAACCATCCTTTGATCAATTTGGCGAACGATCCTGTCAGATTTGGATATCATTTAGCCAGTGCGCCCGCAATGCGCCACAAGCTCCGCATTGCAGTGGGGGGAACAGAGTTTGGTCCAATAATAAAGGGGAATGGTGTGATGTGATGAGCTTGCTGCGTGGAATCCGTTGGCGTCCAATCCAGCTCAGGCCGCTGCATATGAATAACGACAAAAATGGCTTAATGCTTACGGGTAGGCCATTGTGTGGGTGGTACTACCACGGGGTTTTCAACCCGACCTCGCCCGTCTGGAGCGACGCGGACAGGTCCACCACGCAAACTATGTAAAGGAATGTACCTATGTGCGGAGCAGCGGACAAGCCAGACATCATAACGAAGTGCTTGTGCTGGTTACGGTGATCTTTCCCGTTTGTGAGATTCTGTGAAACCTGAGGGTTGCTGAGATGGATTGAAGTTATTGACGATATCCGAGATTGCGACATCCCGAATGGAGAAAGAGAGATCACGAAAGGTCAAAGCTGACTAGATGTTGGGAGGAGATGTGACGGTAATGAAAGCAATGAAAATCGACGAGATGTTTCGACGACAGAAAAGGAAGCCACGATGCCGGCAGATCCCGTGACCTGATCGTGACTTGCTCAACAGAAGGAACGAACAGTCGCCCTTTCCTCTTGGACCCGTGCACCTTCTCTTTTCGTCCTCAGCGAGATCTCCCTTCGAACTTGCCTCATGGCTAGTTTTTTCAAAAATAGCGGGCTTCGTGGTCAAGGTTGCCAGAGAGAGTGGCCAATGCTGTCACTGCATACAAACGAGATGGTCGAGCGTAGTATGAAATCGTGTGCTTGCGTATACGGTTCCAGCTGGATTGTTTGGCAGAACTTCTTCGGTCGCAGACAGGGCTGTTGACATTGCTCTTATACGAGAGTTGAACACATTGCAAAATGGTACAAGGTATTTCTCGACATTCATTTGTCTGGCTTGGCTTGGGCAGAGTATTGGAACAAGCAACGTTCTAACTGTGTCATAAAGGGTGTCTCTCGCGCGAGATCGAATGCGATCCAGTGTCCGAAACAAACAGTCGCAACATGCAAAGAGCTCCAGCCAGACAGGGTCATTCGTATGAAAAACGGCCCAGACGAAGAACCAAAGCAGACCGATATGAACCCTACAAGGAGATTTCCGTCTCCGAGCAAGGCTCCCCTCGACCAAAACACTCTCAGAATAATGTAACCGTGATTAAACGAAACGACTCTAGATTGGCTCAAAAGTTCTGTGCTAAGAATGTCAGGACAGGACGATTGACTGTGAGGCGACCCCCGAGGATGACCATGGGAAGAAAAGCTGATCCTAGATAAGTTGACTTCGAACGAGAATCTGGGTATCTTCAAAAAAGGCAAAACATCATCACCCGTCAGCTGCGTAAAAGGTAGTTCCCAGATTAACTTGTCTCTGTCATATAATTGACCTTGCATATAGTGTCGTATCCCAATTTCTCGGAACTCCAATTTCTTGCGAAAGACCCACAAGCTGCAATACCAGAAGAGGAAGTTCAAGCGTCTCTTTATTCAGAAAAGCACGGACTGAAATCAAATGCAGGCTCTACTGATGCATTAATTGAGGGAGAACTCTTTAAGGTGCTCAGTGACTGTCACGAGCTGAGCGTTCCGTACGAGGAGTATGTTCCAAGATATCCAAATAGCCGATTTATTTCATTCCAGAACCTGAAAGACCTATGCATGGAAACGGATAACATGTGGTCAGCGAGGAAGGAAAAACATGTGTTCGATCATGCGATTGGCGATGACATTCAGAGCTTGAACGATGCACCTTCCTGTTACACGAGGATTGAGGATGCGTACTATACTACCCCTGAACGCAACGCCGCAAAAAAATCAAGACAACGAGAAGATATGTTCGATATGCTCCTGGAATTGGCTGGAAACTTTGATGAGGACGTGCAGTTGAAAGTCCTAGCTGAACTAGTTGAACCTTGCGCCGACGGATACGAGCTGCAAGCAGCTGGTCGTACAAATTATCCACACGACATGGAAGATATTGATTCTAATTATGCATACAATGTACCACATATGCTTGAAGAAGGTTGCGGGGGTTCCACCACCATGAAACAAGGAGGACATTGGGCCAGTTCTAACACTGCGCAGAGACGATACGACGACAGCATGGTACCGATTGGATACAATATTCGGGATTATAGAGGTATGGAGAAGGGGGCCAGGGTAAAGGTTTCTACATTGGGTATTTCATCTATCCTTGACGACAGACAATTTCAATTTCCCCAGACGCCGACACCGACCCTGACCACCACGCACATACCCGTTTACGCCGCTGCACAAAACCAACAGACGAATACAACACCATTTAGACATTTTTGGAGATGCAATAAACTCTATTGAATGACTGGTATGGATTTTGGTTTCTTGCTGCATTATTAGGACGCTTTGGCCATGAAGCGTAGAGGTCGATAGTGGTTTACAATTCGAGTCATGTTCCTCAAAACAATCGTGTGGCTATCGTCGTGTAACACCACCTTAGATTAGAGACTAGACTTGGTAGTTGGGCACCCTGTTCAAGTGATGGTGCCGTATTTACCGATTCTTTCCCTCCATTCTTCATGATGAGTAGTAGTAAGCTGCTCTCCGAATAAAAGCGACTACTCACATCTCAAATTTGGGAACATCATCGAGTCTCTACTACCCATACAGGCACTCATCCACGGAAAAGACCGGAAGGGATAAAATGTAATGCAGTTTCTCCACCAAGCCTACAGCCATGCAGTAGAACACGGGAAATATCAGTCTCGGGAATCTAAGAGGTCACCCACTGTGCTGGGAAAGACTAGTATATGCGTGTAACTGACCATATCATGCCAGTATTTTTACGCACATAGCAACTAAGTGGACTTCACGATGCACTTGATGCATCGACTGACCAGCCGGAACAAAGCGATCGTTCCCCGAGTTAGGACCCGAGCCCTTGGGCTCGACTTCATCTTTTGGTTTTGCGGGATAAATTACTTTTTTTTATTTGTTTTTGAAAAAGAAACGAGAAGGAAGTTGCTTCTTGTCAAAGAGACATTTTCTAGAAGTCTTGCGTTGCTAGTGTGCATGCCGAAAAGGCCCGTTCGTCCTACAGACAGGCTGGAACATCAGTTATCTTTAACAACAACATTTAGCTACTGCAACTATGAAACCACCACGGTACTGAGGACCATCCGCTTCTGGAAACTACACTTTCAAAAAGAAAACTACGAAAAAACAAAAGATATTGACGCGATATGCGCTCACTATGTTCTATAATAGATTATGCATATCTTCATGGACCACCAAAGGTCCGATCACCTCAGCTAGATCCTTCTTCCCTCTTGTTTTTCAGCTGAGGTTCTGTTCTCTCTTCATTTCGTGAGGTCTGCAAAAGTGCTGTTGCATCCTGACCTGTGGAACCCCAAAAGCGACTGTGTCTCCTAAACTTCCTTGAAGACTGTCTGATGTGGGGTGAGTACATTCCCATTATGATAGATTCGTCAACAAGAAAACAAAGAAAAATGGAAAAGAAAAAAAAAAGCAAACGGAACTTACCTGCAGCTCATTCAATAGTTAGTCATGCCGGTTGCCGTCTTCCAGGGGTATTGATAATACCCCGAAACTATAACAACGGCATGTTTAATCTGTCTCGCAATGATTGATGACAGTCCCAAAATTGAAGAAATCCAGCTGAATGGTAAGCACTTTCATTGCATCACTAGTCAACCCATATCTGCACCTCAGTCAATTCTCCCGCAGAAAAACTTGTTCCGATCAGGGGAGACTTGCCCGGATGAGGAAGTAGCTCTCTCTCTCTCTCTCTCTCTCTCTACTGTGAATGCCGCGTTCGGAAGACGGGCGTTTTCTTGACACCTTGTTCCAATCTTCAGTGCGTTTCTAGATTCGTTAATCTATTGGATACTTAGGTGCATACCTTCGTAAATGAGCCCGAGGCAGTGGTTCCGGCACCCTGGCAGCGTGACTTTCTTTTTCTATGGTGTCTCCACATACCTAGATAGGTATCTTTGATACTTGATCTTGCAACGATCTCGTACAACTGAAATTGATTTTTCTAGGGGGGGGAGGTAGTGTCCTTATCGAGGAAATTTGATTACTTACATGGTTGGCAACGATGATGGCTAGATACATGCCTAACGTATGAAATCTAATCCATGAAAAGAGCGGTGGGAAAGAGCCTCATAGTAAATACTATAACTAACAATCCATGTCATACCTACTATCCATCTTGTAAATTGACAAGGTGTACGTGTACTTACACAGCCTAGAACTATCTAAATTCATTCAACCAATTGCAAAAAGCTGGTCCACATCGGGAAACTGAAGCAGGATCTGTGTGTTTACTATTTTATGTACTCTATGCAGCTAAAGATTCCATAAACCCACCTGAGGTTAGTTACGAAGGATCGGTAGAGCCCCCTGACCCAGACTACTGGGTTGCTCTGAAGGTGCAGCTAGTTATTAGCAAAGGTCTGCTGTGCCTGCAGACTGTTAACCTATCCACTCTGTCAAAGCATTTTCCTACGGCCAGGGGGGGCATGTAAGTTGACTACTCTATCTAGTATCTATAGTCGGTGTCCACGAGATGCAGTCAGTCAGTCAGTCTCGTCGGTCGTGCATGACCTAGATACTTGCCTACGTACATGGTGATGATTTGGAATTTACGTGGCAGGAGTATTCTCATTTCTTTTCTTCTGCCAGATCTGGATAGACGTCACCCAGCCGAGGGTTGGGCGAGAGGAATAAAAGTATTTAAGATTTCATTCTCCTCTTTAATAAAAAAGACAAAATCAAAGAAATTGTGAAAGTTCACCACAGTCTAGCAAGAAGTGCGCAACGACAGATATTCTTTTCTATTCTCTCTTCTTCTTTTCTGAATTCAGTGGCTTGGCAGAATTAGTTAGCATACATCCTTCTGTAACTTGCAGAGCAGAGCCGCATCGGACAGTCATACATCAGTGGTCCCTTTTCTCAACTTCGCACGAGTTTTGTGTGTCTGTTGCTATTCAGTCACATACAATGACGCCTCTAACAGCAAAAGCGTTATCTGACCAAGAAGAGTTCTATTCTCGAGTATGTTATGCTGCCTGCCAACTTTTTTCCTTTGTTTTTTCCCTTTTGCTCGGGAGGATTTCCGTGGTCTTATTTTCTTTTTTCCCCATCCGTGTGACAACCCGTCTCCGCACTCGCATTCTATCAGGAGATTTAAGATCTGACAAGGAACAACCCAAACAGAAACGGGTGGAAATCGTACAGTCGCACGCCGTCAATGTCATACACGAGGAACAAGTCCAAAAGTACTTTTCGCAACGCGGGATGGAAGAGGGACATGATATTATGAATGGACAGGGGGCAAGGGTTCTCGGACAAGGTGTAAATACTGGTACTACCAGTGGAAGCGGTGGTGGTGGTGGTATGAGCAGGGATACTACGATCCGACGAGAGGCTAGTCCGCGTGACAACAACGAAGATCTACAGAATTCACTCAAAATGTTCGCGCCGCGACAGCCGCCACCACGGGGACATGAACAACCCTACGAAGCGACCGGAGCAACGCCATTGGAACGGTACCTGACGCCGGGAGACTTGAACGAAGTATCCTACATGCGGAAACCTGTTATGATGCAGGCACGGTGCTACGGCGATATGGGTAGTGTCGAGATTCGAGCACATCAAGCGCAGGTGTTGGTGGACAAGACGACCAGAGAGGGACAGACTGCAAAGGGGAGTACGCGTGATGGATTTGTCTACAAGTGAATTTGTTTATCTATGTATCTACTCGGTCGTTGGATAGAAACAGGCCCTTTGTTTAGTTAGGGCTATGATACACAGTGGAGACAAGTGGATCATAACGTTAAGGTTGACGGCGGGCGCCCCGCCCGTGGTGGCTCCATGAGTTTACCAAGATCCCCATCATCTAACTATGGATCAACAACATCATCTTTTAAATATTGTAGATGTTAATCCTTCACCACATGGTTAATGTTCATAGCATGGCCAGGATTGTACCTGGGACAGCTGACTATGTTGGCGATGGCGGTGTAGAGTCGAACGACTACGTAGCCAACTACATAGGCTACCATCAATAATATAGGGAGTTACAGTTACATCCATAGCCCTAATCGAAATGGACCAGGAATGCTCTGTACAACGTTCGCCCATCTACGTGTGTGCCCAGTCAAATCGTAGGATAAGTTGTAGGGTCAAGTCTAGTTTGACGGATTGCCACATCCACCGACACTTAATAACTATTGGTGAAGGCTTGAGGCTGTGTAACTGGTAACTGGTAACTGGTTCCTGAGAGTTCGCCTATTTACCTGCCTAAGGGGCTAAGACCCCGACCCCGAAGCGACATGTTCGCATACCTACAGGGCAAGGCAACCGCAGCTTGAGAGTTTGGCTGAGTTCACCGCCCCACACACACACGGGCAAGGCACCAAGGCAGATTTTGAATGCTTGGAGTGTTGTCTATGAATAACTAGTTCCTGCTTATCTCCAATTCAGATTTTTGGCCGGTTTGATTCTCGTGTTGGAGGCGGCATGTAGATATGGCGGTCTCGTATTGGGGCTGTGGCTTGTCGCTGCCTTAGCCGCCTAGCGGACAATATCAAGCTTTGGGCTGTGCGTGCTGTGTAACGACTCTTGATTCGATGCGGTTCGATTGTGATCTCGGTTTCGGTTTCAGAGTTACTTTTGGTCGGTTTATAGATATCTAGATATTTTCCTAATATCTTCTAAACAGTCTGCATGCGATATATGGTACGGTATTCGATGCTGGACCAGTATCACATCGCGATAAGTACACCAATGATATGCGACCGACTACTTGACTTTCGCATATGACTACCAATTCAGTCGGGACATGCGGCTCTGCTGTTACTTATATCCGTAAAACAGCCGTCTGGGTTAATCATTCGTTTGTTTGGAGTTTTTTTTGGGCACCAATGCTTTGAGGCGCAGAACATGAATCGTTCAACCTTCCCCGAACATAGCCAATAGGCATACAATGGGTGCTCACGAATGACATTGTTTTAATCCCATTGCATTGTGTTTTTATTGCTCCTGTCACTAATCAAACACATGGTCCATTTTATTCATATTGATTTGAGGATCACTGTATAGTTTGAAATGCCGTACCGGTACATACTTCCTCCTTAGTGACTCCACAAGGCGGATTAGCGCAATTCCCTAATCTAGATAAGAGACCTAGAGAAAAGCATAAATCTCTGGATAATCTCTATTCGTTAGATTAATGCTTTTGACTTGTGACATAATTGGGCAAATTCCATGGGGTGATAATCGTACTTGTGGGAGCCCTTACGAAGGCGTTAGCCCTAAAAGAGTACCGCCAAAACGAGTGCCGTAAACTCTGTAACTACAGTCACAGCATATTTGCTTGAAACTGCGTCTCCCTCTAGCGTAGAATAATGATCATTGAAGATTAAGTTTGTCTATCATTCAGTTCTTTTCTTGGCATGGTCATAAAAGCCGGTATTTTCCTTTCCCTTTTTGTGATTCTTGATTCTTTTCTCTCTTGCTGTCGCTTTCCATTTTCAGTACCTCTTTACCCATCTCATTGATCACAATAATTCTGCCTCCACCGCTGCCTCACTCAAGCAATTACACCATGTAGGATCCTTCAATCAATCTATTATTTCTTTCCTCTTATCCTATTCTTATCTCGGACTAACACCGCCTCTAATCCGAAGCAGACACCCATACCGCCCCCGTCCTAACGTACCTCCGGATACACCTGCTCTGAACCATAATAAGATATCCGAAGTCTCGGTTCTTTTCACAAGAGAAAATACCAAACCTACTCGTCCTCATCAAACCCACCAGTCTTGACCCATGAGCTACTGATGACAACTATCAGTCCGGCCCTCAAGCGTAGGACTCTAGAAAGTCTTCGGCAGAGAACACATATCAGTCACCAGTCATACCGCCTTGAAGCCAGGATACCAGGCATCTGGGACACCATTTCCTTTTCTCTCTTCGCATTAAGTAATGATTCCTGCAACATCTCAGTTTGGCGGTACTGACATGCCTCATCAAATAGGACACGACCCACCACTCATCTTTATTTGATCTCCGGGATTGTTTTTTCCTGATAGAGCCCTTTGCTCAAATCCTGGCCTTCGTTTATACGGATCCTTTCAAACACCATGCTTCCAAGGAACACCACAAATGAGCAACCCATGGAGAATATTAACCAGATCAACCGTGGAAGGAGAATTCTTCGGTCCAGAGCACCCCGTGGAGTACCTAATTATCCGGACGTAACCATGGGCCATACCACAAACTTATCGGAATCCTCTGTTGAAACGCATGTTTCAAGATTGAATGATGGTCTTGAAACTGATTTATACCCAATGGAATTTTATCATCCTCTTTTCCACACAAACATTGGCCGAAATCCAGGCGGTCGGATGACAGCCACTCAGGATGACCATCTTGGTGATAATAGACATGAGCCCCATATGGCACGTAATGCCGGAGAGGTCCATCATGGATATTCTAATTATATTCGACGGTCCGGAGGACATTCCTATGTTGAACATCCTTTTGGAAGAATACAGCCTCTGTCCACAGAAGATCTTTTTGGACTTCCTGCCCAGGATACTGATGATAGCTATCATCCAAGAGGCACTACTACCGCTGTTAGCAACCCCTATTTTCAAGACTTGCAACCAAGAAACAATGATACCCCAAGCATTGCACAAAATATGCATGAAGAGACACATGAAGAGACAACTCCGGACTCTTCAACAGTTCCGGAGCATGTCATAACGGGGTACTCATCGTTTCCCAATCTCCCCAACTACAACGCGGCAAACTCTCAAGAAGCTGGTGTAGTAGTGTGGAGCCTTGCAGGAGATAATGCTCCTGTGGGAAGAAGCCACAAGAGAAGAAAGATGACAGACGACGAATTGGTGCGCAACAGAGCCCTGAAAGCCGTTGGAGGGGCATGTGACAATTGTCGGAGACGTAAAAAGAAGGTATGACCAAGTTGACTGATTCGATGATTCCTCTTTGACGAACCCTTCAATTAATGGATGATTGAAATAGTGTTACCACAAAGACGATCAACTTATATTGTCAGCTCCGGATTCTACTCCAACCTCGGCGCCGACTTCAGTTCCAGCTCCTATTCAAGCTCAGACTTCGGGTCCAAGTCAGCTTGTCCCGGTACACGTCAACAACAGAATTGGAACACGCGCCGTACATGCTCGACCTCGACCCGACGATATCAACCGCCGTACGGTTGCAGCAGGCCTGCAGCGACAACGGAATCAGTCAGTCGCCTCTTCGTACGGTCGTTCAGTTGATCCGAGCATGTTCTCGCCTTCAGAAGGCGGCGGTTCTAGTAATGGCACCGTGACCAGCAATCAATCGGCAGTGACCACCTTCGTGGTGGATAATCCCAACCCCGACATCCAGCAAGAAGAGCGTTTTGGTATGGATGCCGTCGGTTTGGGCCAGCAGTTCAAGTAAGTCTTACTAGATCCTTTGCCTCAGATTTCTTGAGAATGCTTTCTGACTTTTGACGCAATAGTGGACAACTCGCCCAACCGTTCACTCCCACAAATATCATGCACGCCGACACCGAAATCGCCTTTCTGAACGCGTGGTTCGATAGCGAGCATCCAGACGAGAATGATCATTGAGCTGTGGGGAGTTCTCCTGGTTCACTTGGAGTAAAATAGGTAATGTTTTGATGATTTTTACCTCCGAGGCACCCTCAGAGGCTGTAATGTACATTTAATTTGGACCACGAGAGAAGTTCTCCTTGGTAGCTGATTGCTTTTGTTGGAAGGTAATTCTTCCTATCCTTGTTTGATTATTAAATATTTCTCGTTTACTGAAGTGAGCATTGCGCGGCGTTTATGTATCAAGAATGGCGTTAGGGCAAGACGGTATGGGATGGAATGCATGGAATGGTAACTGACTGGGAACCAACCTATCGGATACATTGGATATTTTTTGGCGGTATATATATATATTTCTTTTCTCTTCTCCTTCCTTCTTAATGTTAATATTATTTCGGGCATTTCAACATTGTTTACCTGATCATGTTTTCACCAACGATGGCCTTGTTCTTGTCAGCTATAGTCTTTGTTCCCGAATACAATCAAACTTTCCATATATCAAGATGATCAAAAAGGGGAAATCAAAACAAGGAGTCTTGAGATTTGTCAACTGGTTCTATGGAAATGATATATAGTTAGTAAGAAGAATACAAAAAGAAAGGAACTTCTGTAAACTGGGGAAAAAAGCTTCGAATATAATAAAAGGAGATGCTTGTTTTCTGGCTTACTGGCGAAAAAGAAATAACGCAAAAAATAAATAAATAAAACCACTTTATTATTCATGGGCTGTAGCCCAAAAATAGCTGTCACCCTGGCCTTTTGGGCAGCTGGTTTCGTTTCAGCATCATGTACTGATGCTGGATCAAAGCGAAATGGCCTAACCACTAGACAAGGGAGCCAAGTCGCAATTTGTGCGTATTTGGAATTATATACTTTATTTTATATTCAATCACAGCCCTTGTGCAATTAAAGAGATCTTTGTGGCTTATTATCTTCTAAAACTTGGTGTATGAGACGATTGGCGCTTGTTTTTGCCTGTCATCACTACCTAGAGTCTACTTTAAGAGCTTACCTATCTCCAGTTGGAAAGTCGGGCGTGGAAGCTCTCAAATGAGTAGAGGTAACTTATCTGTTTATTACTTCCATGTATTTTCGTACTGACTAGGTCTGCAACATAGCAAGACCGGCTTCACTTTTTATTCCTTTTCTATCCCACTATATCACAAATATTATAAAGTCGCAGCGCCGATAATGCCCGCAGACCGGAACGCCGCTTTATTCGTTATGACAGCTTCGACGGGGTATTGCCATTCCATGAATTTCGCCCAACCTGTTGATTCCCATATTGTCAGCCAGTCTTTTGATTACTCGGGAGTCCATGCAGTACGTACCCCAATATGCACATTTCCTCCCCGCATATTTGCCTATGAAAGGGACAAGAACCATGGTAAGAAGCAGCTCTAGCTGTTCTAAACTTTCGCGCCATTGCTCTTCGGCGTCTGAATCTTGGTAATCTGAGAGGAAGTCTGATTCTGTGGATGTTTCTGAAGGTAAGGAAGTTATTTCGTCTTCGTCCGAGGATGTGTGGTGGTAGGACGTGTTGAATTGTGAGGAGATCATGTAGGTTGATGCGGAAGGAGATCCGGAGTCTCCGCCGGGGGTGTACGCAAAGTCCGACATTCTGATTATTATTGTTGTTGCGTAGCGATTAGCACGAAAAGAGGAGATGGCTGCGAATCTGACTGAAAATGAGGAGTCCGGAGAATATAGCGAGGTTTAAAGTCGATAGCTCGATCGTTCAAGGATATGGACGTATGTGACCAGCGGTTTGTCTACCGCAGGTCGGTAAACAGGCTCATTAGGCGTCAGTATAGACCATAGGTGTCGGTTGTTGTGTTGATAAATCCAGAAATGAAGATGACAATAGTATCAGCTCATCAAAAGTACAGATAGCTTCAATGCTGACTCTTGTCGAGCTGGAGTTGACTGTTTTGGCCGCCGAACGACATAATCGGGAAAGCCCACGTGATTTCTCCCGCAAACCCACCCGGTAGGCAGGTCACGTGCACTCTGCCATTATCTTTCCTGGCGATCGTGGGATGATTCCTTATCCATCAAACAGGAAGAAAACGAACCCTGAGTCATAATCCGCTGGAAGTGCATCTACCGAGTCAACAACTTGGGGATTATTATTATTTAGGCCGTGAAACCGCAACAGGCATGGCGGATACTGTACGTCACAGTTCTTTTGCGTTTTTAACCGACTAAAATCCCATCCCACATTTTCTTTTGCAATTTGACATCAAACCCCTCACATCAGCCTCTTTTGCCAACGTCGCGTACAGTCGATTTTTGGTGTTTATCTACGATACGCGCTGTATCTGGATTCACTTTTATTTCGAGGTTCCATCAAACTAACGAGTTTCCGTTGCAGGAGGTCCACGAGACAAAACATCGCAAGTCGGTAGCATTCAGCGACGAAGCCACAGTCATGGATGCCAACGGAGAGGTTACAGAGGCTACTCCCGTCGAAAGGGAAACAGCTGAGAGCCACTCTACAGGTACGTCTTGAACTATCAAGCTTAACGTTTAGTCCATATGCTAATCCATCAATTCTATACAGACAAGGAAGTCGACGAAGTCACCGAACTGTTCAAGGGCCTGTCCAAAAAGAAGAAAACAAAGAAATCCAAAGATGCCGATGCCGAAGGTGACGAGGCTGCCCCCGCAGGCGATGGCGAACTCGACTTGAGCGCGATGAAGAAAAAGAAGAAGAAGGCCAAGAAGGCCGACGTTGGAGATTTCGAAGCCAAGCTCGCTGAGGCCGGTGTCACAGAGGAAGGCGCCGAAGGCAAAGAACCCGCTGGCGAACAACTGCCCGAAGGCGATCTCGAGAAGGGAACCGGTATCTGGGCACACAATGCCACACAACCTATTCCATACCAGTTGCTCGTTACTCGATTTTTCTCCCTCATTCAGAGCCACCACCCCGATCTTTTGTCTAGCGGTTCGAAATCGTACAGGATTCCTCCTCCCCAATGTCTGCGTGAAGGAAATCGTCGTACTATTTTCGCCAACATTGCGGATATTTGCAAGCGAATGAAGCGATCGGACGACCACGTCATGCAGTTCTTGTTCGCTGAATTGGGTACAAGTGGTAGTGTTGACGGTAGCCGACGATTGGTTATCAAGGGTCGTTTCCAACAGAAGCAGATTGAGAACGTGTTGCGACGATACATTGGTATGTACATTCTGCTCGAATCTAACGGATAATTACTAAACTGTCACAGTCGAATACGTTACCTGCAAAACGTGCCGAAGCCCCGATACCGAACTCAACAAGGGAGAGAATCGTCTGTACTTCGTCACTTGCAACTCTTGCGGATCCCGACGATCCGTCACAGCCATCAAGACCGGTTTCCGTGGACAAGTCGGTCGTCGTAAGAAGGCAGCTTAAATATGAATCTGTTTTCGTATTTCTGGCAACCTGTTCTTCTTTAATTTCTACCTTACCTACCTCCCTTTTTTTTTTGTCAAAAAAGTTCTTCTAACGACCTCGGGACTTTTTTTTCCTCTTATCGTCTGACATGGATGTGGATATGAACAAAATTGGTGGAGAGAGAGATGATGATATGAATGTGAATAGATTTCTATGTTGTCATGCCGTATCTAATATCCCTCAAAGAAGTTGAATCGCTACATATCATGAACCTTGCACGTAGACTCCGATCTAAACTAACATCATCAAAGTCTCAGATTATGAAGCTCTGACAATAAATTTGTTGCCAATAATAGATTCATACCATGATACAAAGCTGCATTAATCTGCTTGCCCATACGCCCTATTGAAAGCCTGCAACAGCCCACATCTCCCAAGCGCTTAAACAGGCCACCAATTAGGGCTTTAACACTGCAACGCGTACAATGTTCGGGCCTGCGGGGAACTGGCCCATAATGCTTATCGGACCTCTCTCGTCGCGCAACTAAGCGCCCATGTCGTCCCCATGCAGCCTATCACCAGTGCTAACTGGTCTGCCAATGTCTTCGCCAATGTAGGCAGGCATCTGGAAGGCTTTCTGCGTAATTGACCGATGGCCTGTATGTAGGTAAGCACTAGCTGCGAATGTATTGAGCTTCTTGTACAGAACTTTCCCCTTCATTTTTCTCTTCCGCGATTCAGTTTCTTTGAAATCTTCAGGTTTTTTTGGAGCTGTTCTTCAGCGATCTATATACATAGGCTCATCGCTCACGCATTGGAACTCCCCCGCTATCATATCTATCTCTATCTAATCGCGAAGAGACGACTTCGGGCCTGGTGCCCTAGATTCTTCACGAAACCACCAAATCGGACGATTGTTCTATACTTCTTTTCCATTCTTATATATATAGATACTTAACTTCTTTACAAAATCATGCAATCATTTCCTCCGCCACCCTCAGCGCAGGGCCAGCATTTCCCCCGTGTGTTTTCCCTCTTGATTTGTGCTGTGAAGAACTCCGTTAACTGACCGGATTTGTCGAATTAGCACCTCCAAGATCTGCAAGTATGTCAATTGTCTGATCCTGACACATGAGATGAACCCAGCTAGCGTCGCTACAATTTCGACAATAGCTAACAACTAGAAAAAAGCCTTCCCTCCTCCACCATTAGCCTCCCCGGGATTCCCACCACAACCATCTCCAGGCTTCCCACCTCCAAACTACAACTACCCACCTCCTCCCGCCCAACATGTACAACAACCACAACCAGTACCACAGCCACAAAATGCGCAATCGCATTTCCCACCACCACCCGGCAGCCGGCCATCAACTACAAGTCCTCCACCTCGCTTCGATGCCGGCAACAACAACAACAGCGTAGCAGCCCACCAAGCGGCCATGCTTGCCGCTGCCCAAGAAGCGAAATTACCGCTTTCGCCGCCGCCAATGTCTCCTCCGCCAACGGGCAGGCCTCGTATGGAGCAGATGCCTGGTGGTGCGCCGGCCGTGGGCCAGTTTAGGGGCGCGCAGGCCACGTCTGCGGATGATGTGGGCACGTTTAATGGTGGGAGTTATAGAATTAGCCACCGGAGTGTGAACTCAATTGTGACGTTTCAACTTGCGATGGGTGCACCGTTGGAGGCGAGGCCAGGTACGTTCCTATTCAATTCACTACGATCTCAAAAGTGGTTGAAGCTGACTGAATGGTGGAAGGTGTCATGATTGCAATGTCGCCCACCGTCACACTCAAGGGAAGTTTTCATTTCTCTATGAAAAAGCTTCTTATCGGAGGTGAAATGGCACACTCGACCTATACCGGCCCCGGAGAGGTTCTGCTTGCGCCATCTGTCCTCGGTGACATCACAATTCTGAGATTAACAGATGATGGAGAGACATGGAAAGTTGGTCGAGATGCGTATTTGGCTAATACGACATCCGTTAAGAAGAAATATAAGGCGCAGAATCTTTCCAAGACTCTGTTCTCCGGTGAAGGCTGGTTTGTCTACAATATAACAGGTCCTGGGCTGGTTTGGATGCAAAGTTTTGGTGCTGTGATAAGGAAAGATGTATGTGCACACCCGTATCCCCTTTCATTGCAGATGGCTGACAGGAGATGTACTATAGCTCGTTGAAGGCGAGAGCTACTTCGTGGATAATGGTCACTTGGTTGCATGGAATTGTGAGTATGGTATTGAGCGAGTTGCTTCGGGTGGTGTAATCTCAAGTTTGAGCTCTGGTGAAGGCTTGGCTTGCCGATTCAAGGGACCAGGAACTGTCTATTTACAGACAAGGAACCTGAATGCTTTTGCTATGCAAATTGGTGCAAGTACTGCAAGCGGTTGATGAAGGGAAAAGGAATTCAGAGTTCTAATTTGACAGATTTTGAAAATTTATGTGATCTAACGAATTATTTCTAACCTCCAAAGTATCGATGGATACATACACATATACATACCTAGGTAGTCATTTCCCGTCTCACATCCAGATGTTTCTTTAAGATTCTATAAAACCCCTTTCCAGGAAACACTTCAATGTTCTATGAATGAAATATAACAATGTATATTACGGACCACGACTATATCTTGCCCCCATTGTACTTAAAAAAGTGTGACCCTCTACCCAAGGGCCATCAAAGCCTGCCCGAGCAGCTATATCTAACACACTGTACTGATCTGGATCAGTGATGCTAAGATCGGCCCCTGCGGCGCAAAGATACTTGACGAGGGGTAGCTCTTGTCTCACAATCGCTGCCATCAACGCTGTCCTGCCTCGGGAACCCATCACATTTATATCAGCTCCCTTGCTAACAAGAAGTTCAACAACAGGCAAGTAACCGCGTTCCGCGGCAGATATGAGAGCGGTATCCCCAAAGTTATCTCTCTGATCTATACTCACATTGTGTGAAAGAAGAAGTTCGGCACTTGCAACGTCACGATTCATTGCGGCTTCCATCAGTGCTGTCTTTCCATTTTCATCCTGCAAATTTACATTGACGCCACATTCAAGCAGAAATTCCAACAGCGAGTGGTGTTCCGCTTGCGCAGCGATCAAAAAGGCTGCTTCGTGAGCCCTAGTGACGCTTCTAGAGTTATTCTTCCCGAGAAATACCCTCAAGGCCTCCGTATTTCCTTGTCTAGATAGTTCAATTATAATATCGTCCTTTCGTTTCGTCCGCTCCGCATGATGTAACAGCAAACGCATAGTTTCAGTATAACCCTTTCGATGAGCATAGACGATGACCGCCAGTAGTCGATACATCTCGGCTAAGTCATTGACCATTTTGATGATCAGCAATTCTAGCATGATGTGAAATTGATTTTGAACAAGCCAGTCAAGGGCAAGTTGGGACGACTGGTCATTCTCTATCGAGAATCCAATATCTGAACCGAGCCAGATATCAAAGAACGTTTGCCGCGATACTTGAGCAGCTTGCAAGTCGTGGTAGATTTCGGGCATCGAGGTTCTGGTTCCAATTTTTTCTTTTAATCCCCGAAGTATGGCCATCGTTCGCTGGCCTGGGTTGCGTTTCGCTATATATTGAATCATATGAGTTACCATCCAAGAGATCTCGGTTCGAAATTTGGTGCACCATGCATCTGAAGGTACGCTTTCGAGGTCCAGGTACTTTGAAACTGGAAAGGAGTCATGGCTATTAGTAGCAACATCGACAATAGCTATGATCCGTTCAGCTGCTAGCTCTCTTGCGGCGATGTCCGGCTCTAGGAGAACCTTTAAACAAATATGTGCATATTCGACGATGGATGGCTGGACCTCCTCATAGTCAGTTAAAGAACATAACCATTCGCTCATCGTAATTAAGTTGGTAAGACCGTTGTGGTATCCCTTAGACGAAAAAAGTTCCAAACTCTGGCGAATATCAGGCAAACCAGATGAAATCCCAGAAATTAACGAGCTATCAGATAATGCCTGAAGGACGCATGTCATGCCTTCTCCATAATCACCCAAGTTTGACCTAGCAAAAACTTTCACAAGTGCCTCAACACGGTCGTTGCAAACCCGGTAGCTGCTCCTGTCGCTACCCATAACCTGAGTTTGACCTCCAATAAATGAAAAAGAGTCTAGCATCGAAATAAGCAAGTGCATGTACATATCTTGAGCGGCCAGCGTATAAATATTTGAAGTAACCACAATCAGAGGCGTATCTTGAGCCACCTGATTGTCGGTTTTCAAGTGGATATGGCCAATAGTCTGGCTTTCATTCAAGAAACATCTCGTTGTCGATAGATTTTTGCCAAAAATAATTCTGTTGTTTGTCCACGTCCGATGTAGCAACCGTGCTTGGTGAGGAGTAATATCTTTGGGACAAAACGCTCGGAAGAATTCATTTCGATTTCCCTCCAAATCACGGTTGGCTTGTTTCAAAGACCATACATAGAGACCTAATATAGCCTCCCATGAGTCGATATCGACGTTTTCTCCAGTGACCAACTGAAACTTCCATGTATGTTCGACTATCTGGTGATAACCTTCTTTCTGTACTTGGAGAGGAATACCAACGTCAAAGGCCGACTTCCCTTTTTCACACCAAGAGCTTATAAGTATTGTCAGTTCCTGTGCCGCTCGCCCCAAGTTACGCGCCAAAGTGCGGACTGGTGTCTCATCCCAATCAGAACCTGCCAGTTTCCTCAATCTTTCACGAATCAGTATAACCTCTTGTATGATGGAATTTGACTGCGTCTCTGTTCTTTGCCTGCAAAGCTTCAGTCAATATGTATTGGCCCATGGAAACATTATGTTTTCTCACCCAGGTAAACTGTTGGTGGGACAAACTCTGAATGATCTGATGTTGTAGAGGCGTGAGGCCAGCCAATCCAGCTCGTGCTCACCGCTTGAGACAATATCTTGATGATCTTGTAACAGATTATCGCCTTCATTCATTCTCTCAGCTCGTAAACCTGTCCTAACTATTGTCATAACAATGGTAGCCCCGAGTTGGGCAAGAATAACCGAAGAATGCAAGCCTCGTATGCCGACAAATTGTATCACGAAGCCAGTCATTGTCAGACAGACCACGCCTATCAACGCCATTTCTTGACTGACATTGATGTCGTCAGTTGGATACTGATTTCTCACAGATCGGATGAAATGCACTCCCAGGTTAGTACGGCCCACAAAGGAAGGAAATTTCTGGTCTCCAACCATCTGGTTGCCTGGTTGGATCCAGTAGACTCTACTCTCATCTGGGAGAGTGAAGATATGCTTCTTGGAATGACTTTCCACCAAGACAGCACATAAGAACATTCCCAATGTAAGAATCACTGTGCCCAGAACGAACATTGGAAATGCGTAGCTACCCACAGGACTGCCATTTTTCAGGAATGCTGCTGGCCAGTAGAAAACCGTGAGCGCAGCGTATATAATTACACCTATATTAGTAAAAGTTAGTATTTTTGTGTAGATCACCAAGTTGTGAAAACCAAAACATACTAAACTGCAAGGCAACACCAAAAGAAGCCGCAAGATGAAACCAGAATGGTGCACGCCTTCTGATACCTTTATTCAAAGACAAATTTGGTAATTTCGCATTCTTCTCGAGATCTGTCCAGACTTTCCCAGCAACTTCGCTCAGTCTTTGTATAGTAATAGAGCCTGCCTGTTCTTGACTCTGGTCGACCACGATCTCAAGAATCTTGGGGTTCCCTGTTATTCTAGCTACCCCTGATTCAGTGAAGATCTCTGCCGTTGTGTCTGACACGCATGAGAGTATCTCTCTCTCTGATGAACCAGGATCCTCTTGAGCTCTACCTATAAAAGCTCTCAAGGTTGAATTGCCGCATACTCGAATTACGGAAACTACTGCTGTCAGGATTCCGAGCGGCGCTAAAGCGAAGATGAAATCGTCCATTGTAGATACCAACTCCGACAGGCATTGTCGAGTGATTTGTTCACCAAATAATGCGATCAAGGGTGCCTAGCACTTGGTTCAGCCTTGGTCGTAAACACATTTGGCAACAATGATTAAGGAATATGGTCATACCAAGTCAGTGGCTAGATTATTCGCAAAATCGTCCCAAGTATCTGCTGATACACAGGACACTAAACAGAAGAATACGCATATATAGGGTGGGAGAAACATCACTCTTCCTTTCGGCTCTAGGTCATCTGATCAACGCCGTTTGATTTCACATACAATCTCATGACCGAAATCAAGAAGAGAACGGAATGAAGTAATATTTATCATCGCATGAATCAGGCTGTGGCAGAGCAATTTCCTGCAACGCCAGGTTGTCTCGATACTCTATGGCCATGATTGGTGCTGTAAGTGAAGCATGCGCTATCTGGGACGGCTTGATGCAGGGGTGTCAACGGTGCACCGCCGCAGAGGTCTTTAGCATGGTGTTCGGCCGGAGCATTCTTGGGGAAACTTCAGCCTTGCACTGCCATTGCACGGGATACTTGAAACAGCGCAGATATCGACGGATTGGGCGGCTATGAGAAAGTTGATGTGGATCGTGAGACATTAGTGGTCTGTCGATTGTCCACCCGGGCGGCTATCCTGTTCAACATCGCTCTGTTCACGTAGTGGGACAGCGTTCAGAGAGATCCAAGAGGGAAAGTACAGAGCACTTGGTGCGAAGATGAGGGAATGCCGATCGTTCAATCTGCTCCAAAATAAATACATTGATGAGTTGCAAATTATTCAGATTGGGACATTGAAAGAAGGTGCGCACCGGGCCGCTTGTTTCTGCTTCTGGGGCCTGGTCCAGCTGTGGTCCTTCCCGTGTCCCCATCAGATACATATACCATGATATCTTTATTTTTACTCTCATCTACTGATTGATGAATATTTTTTCCAGAGATGTGGAAAGCAGTCGGACGATGCAAGTTAAAGACTTGAGAGGAATAGCACGGACTGGTCGCTCACCAGAGCATGAAACCATACCGGTACCTCAGGTGTTCGAGGGCTGGTTATCCAACAACACTAATACTTTCTACCACTGTTCATCGGTCATTGTTCGATCTTGAAGCTTGAATGAAGGGCTACATTTTCCAAGATACATGTCTACGAGATCACCGTCGAGATGCATATTAAGGTGACTGGGGTTCGGAGGCTCAAGGCAAGCCTATTAGCCGATATCATCGAGGTCTGTGAGGTGAAACAACTCCGGTGTGAGCCTCAACCTGTGGCAGAATTCTCGGATACGGTACCAAGTAATGTGCCTGAAATCATACTTACACGTAGTATTGCTCGATTTCTTTGACCATCCATTCGGCGGTACTTTTGCACGAGTCACGATCTCGCGAGGCGTTACTATTTCGATGGTGGTATTGTGAGTGAAAATGTGCGGGGTAACGAGTAGTGGCAAATTCGTTATTCATCGACACCAAATGAAATAGAGTAGGAAGTGTATGTTTACACTGTTGCTTGCTAGCAGGGATCGTGGTGTAATCGTGGGGATTAATTGTATTGCTGATCGAATCATTTGGTTGAGATCTGAGGGTGTTGTGGGACGTCCATTGCCGTCGGTAGACCCAGGTGTCACACCCATCGTGAACACGCACATTACACGATGTAGAATATCACTACTGAACCTGTATCAACAAGATTTCCTGTGTGTCGGGGACATGTTGACACCCCATTAACGGGACTCCGTTTTTCGCCGTACGGTATTTTCTGGTGTCTCGGGTACTACTGTAGTACAGAGTACGTAGCATGAACGAGGAAGGAAGAGGAGAGGGCACGTGCCAAACGGCAATGCCGGCCCTGCCCGGAAGTGCTACAGAGGAGTGGGCCTGGCTTGGGCTCCACGGCCGCCCAGTGTGGCTTTGCTCTGTAGCTGCGTAGCACTCTCTTGGCTGACTACTCCGTACTCCGTAACTTAGCCTAGTAGTTAAGTATCAACTAACAACTCACTACGGTTTCATTTCAACCAATTTCAACCTCTTCCATCAACACTCCATCCGACAACCACCGATAATCACTCTTCTTCAGTTCTGCACGCTGACCGAGTCTGCTGTCACGACATTCGCTCGCTATAGTCCGAGAATAGTACACATACGCCTTTCACTACCGCTATGGCGTCGCAGGGTGAATTCTCCGCAGCCATGACCAATCGGTCGCTACGCACCATCCGAACTGTATGCCATCCTCAGCAACCAGACTCAGTGTCGATTTCAAAGCACTGATTTATACCATTATGGAGACTAACATTATGTCAGGAGCTGGAATTTCTCACAGATGCCTCTATCATCACACCCCAACAACTGGCCAACTTCCTATCCCAACTACCAAACCAGACACAACTACATGCCCCCGTCGTGTCGGCAGCAAGCCCGACACCTACCCCAGTACAAGCACCAGTACAATCTCCAGAGCCTACTCCAGCCTTTAACCCTCCTACCGCCCAGCTTCAGAATACCACTTTGAATGAGAAAGCACCGACACAGTACTCCAGTCCGGCCCCACCGCCACCTGCTTATGCTCAAACACCACCAGTCTTATCGATTTCATCGGCCATGTACGCCTACACACCGACTGATGCTGGTGATCTGGCCCTTCAGCCGAATGATCGTATTCAAGTTCTGGAGCACATGAACAATGACTGTAAGTTTTCGTTCGACAAGGATTATGACATATGTCTCAGTACTAATACAACACAGGGTGGCGTGGCCGAAATGAGCGAACAAACCAGGAAGGAATATTCCCTCGAAGCTATGTCAGAGTTCTGGACGAGAAGCCCGCCGCTCCAGCCTTGCCCCAGCCTACCAATTACGGAAACTTGCCTTTGGATGTCGCTCAATCCGGATCATCTGCAACTGACGCCAGCGGTCGTCGACCTAGTAAATTTGAGGAGCAAGGCAAGAAATTTGGAAGGAAGATGGGCAATGCCGGTGAGTTTGGTTGCCTCTGGTTCTGTGGAGTATGACTGACGTCTGTATAGCAATCTTCGGTGCTGGTGCCACTATTGGTTCCAACATTGTTAATGGCATCTTTTAAGCCAAGTCAATGCTGCACTTGGGATCTTTTTGTGTTTTCAAAATAACTCTACCCGCCCGATGGGAAACTCATAACAGAATCTTAGGGTTACGGTTTGGGCATTATGGGGTTGGCGTTGATGGCGTACAAGGAACTATCACGTCTGTTCCCGGATCGGTTACTTTTCTGACGACCTTTTCATCAAAGAACTTTTTGCTTACGATATTGGCTCTATTATGCGTTTGCTAAGCCAAGTTATTACTTGTTTTTGAGAATCGAATCTGCCCTTGAGCGTGTCGACATGCTGCAATGCGGTGCATTAAACGCAGATCTACCTGTCCGGTTACCGATGGCTTGATCAAGCTGGGATTTATTTCCTGTTCTTTCGTGTCTATAGTTAAATTTCCTTTGTGACTGAACTGCTGACTGGCTAGCAACACTGAGCAGTCCTTCTTGTACTGATCGGATTCTTATCATTTGATTGCGGACTTGACTGTCTATTTAATTTGTTTGGAGAGATTAGAGCAGTGACAATGCAATGATCCGTTTAAGATCATCCTCGATCAGACACCAAACTAGACATAGAGCTCGATGATATCACTCGCTAACACAGATAACCAGCACCCAGAGACATCCAGAAAGCCATAAAAGCAAGAAAAAGCAATGTCATGCTTACAGATAGCGTCAATGTCACCATCTAATCTTTCTTACCCCACAGTCTGAGCGATGCCGGCTACTCTTAACAGCCGACCGCCTGCCCAAAACGGCAAAACCAGCACCCCTCGTTCGGCTTTTTCCCAAAGAAAAATAAATTTAAATGGGCCACAGTGCCCGCCGAGTTTCCGGTTCCAGGAAAATTTTCTAAGTTTCTTTCTGAGGCATTGAGTTGCTCATCAGGGGGAATCCTCAGTCTATTTCGGGAAAGAAAAACATTCACCTGTTTGGTCTATTTTATTTGAGATTTGTTGAACGAAAGAGGAAAAAATGTGTGGCATTCTGGGCCTTATCTTGGGCCATATCAGCGACGACCCGAATTTCCCGTGCAAAGCGGCGGTGACGTTGCATGAGGCTTTGTATTATTTGCAGCATCGAGGTCAGGATGCGTGTGGCATAGCTACTTGTGCGGCGGGAGGAAGAATTTTCCAGTGCAAGGGAAATGGAATGGCTGGAAAGGTTGGTATCGCTTACTGGTTGGGTGTGGATTGGTTGCTAATATCAGCGGTAATAGGTCTTTGATGAAGGACGACGTATTCAGGATCTGTGAGTTATACCATTGTTTCAGATGAGATGTATAGGGAAAAAAAAGCTAACGGGGCGTCCAGACCAGGTTCGATGGGCATTGGCCACCTTCGCTATCCCACCGCAGGCTCCGACTCAAGCGCCGAAGCGCAACCATTCTACGTCAACAGTCCCTACGGTATCTGCCTCGCACACAACGGTAATCTTGTGAACGCGCGCGAATTACGGGCACATCTCGACAAGGAGGCGCATCGCCATATCAACACGGATAGTGATAGCGAGTTGATGTTGAATATCTTTGCCAATGAATTAAACGAGACGGGAAAAGCACGTGTGAATCAGGAAGATATTTTCGATGCACTTTCGAGGATGTATAAGCGGTGCCAGGGTGGCTGGGCGTGTACGGCTATGGTTGCTGGATTTGGTGAGTGGACTACCTTAAAATGTGGAAGGGTCATGAATCTGACTTGATATAGGTATATTTGCGTTCCGCGATCAATATGGTATTCGTCCATTGATCCTGGGAGAGCGTCCATCAGAGACTCTTCCAGGCGCGACAGATTATATGTTTGCTTCCGAAAGCATTGCCCTGCGACAACTCGGTTTCCGCAACCTTCGCGACATCATGCCAGGTGAAGCCGTCTTCATTCGCAAAGGACAAGCACCCGTCTTCCGACAAGTCGCAGAACGACTAGCTTACTCTCCCGACATTTTCGAATATGTGTACTTTGCACGACCAGACACCATTATTGACGGAATCGGTGTCCACGCCAGCCGTCAGAAGATGGGAGACAAACTGGCCGATAAAATTAAGGAAATTCTAGGCGAAGACGGCATTAAAGAAATTGACGCCGTTATCCCCATCCCCGAAACATCCAACCCCTCTGCTTTCAGCGTTGCGCAGCGCTTGAATCTTCCATACCGCGAAGGATTCGTTAAGAATCGATACGTCTTCCGAACATTCATCATGCCCGGTCAGAGCGCACGCCAAAAGGGCGTTCGACGAAAACTGAGCGCCATCGATGAAGATTTCGCCGGAAAATGTGTCCTGCTGGTCGACGACAGTATCGTCCGTGGTACAACAAGTCGTGAAATCGTAGCCATGGCCCGAGAAGCCGGTGCCCGCAAAGTCATATTCGCCAGTTGCGCACCCCCCATCACTCACCCGCATCTCTACGGTATCGCACTGGCATCACCCGCCGAACTCATCGCCTCCAACAAAGACCGATTCGCGATTGCAGAAAACATTGGAGCTGAAGAAGTCATTTTCCAGGATCTCGAAGATCTCAAAGATGCATGCAGAGAATTATCACCGCCCAATGGACCGCGAGAATTTGAGGTCGGTGTCTTCTGTGGTAGCTATGTGACCCACGTCCCCGAAGGATATATCGAGCATCTGGCCGAATTACACAGCCAGAAGAACAAACAGAATAAGTCCACGGCGCCGCATGGTACCCTGACTGGTAGCAGTGGGGCGACCATGTTCGATAAAGCGAGACGCGAGGATATTAGTCTTCATAATGTCGCTAGCGATGCCGCATTGCGATGATTTCCTTTCACTTTTTCTTCTGGCCGTTTTCTTTTGTTTGGGTGGTGATATGGGATAGAGCTGGTTTACATAGACATAAAACCTAGACATGTGCCTTCTTCACAATAGTTTTGTATATCCATAATCCGTTCATAGTAGAAAGAAACCTTCAATGATTTATCCCCAGTATCACAAGGAAAGAGAAATAGAGCAATAGATCAATTTAAAAAGTACGAAGGAAATTACAGATCGGGGAGAATCGACGTCGACAGTATGTACGAGTACATTCTATTCCATCCAGCTAGACTATCGAGAGGTCATGTGCTAACATACTTTAACGTAGCTGGGTCATATAGGGATGAACAAGCCTAGACATATACTGCAAGTCCTCTAGATTTAAGGATGATGTTGACATGAAGAGAAGTAGCGGGCTCCTAGAACAGTTAGGCAATTTGCCTCTCCGATAGTACCTAGAGTATGAGTCTGAATTACTGACGGCGGAGATAGGCACACACCGCCTTCGCCCCTCCCAGACTCCGGTCCCCCGCCCAATGGAATGCGCAACCATCGAGAAGCTTCTTCCCGATACATATAAAACCGTCTCCCGCTGAGTCAATCTTTGACTTGTGGTTAACTTAGTTACTGCCATCTACCATCTACACACCACTACGCCTACGCCACCTCTTTGCTCTCCCTCTTCAGATATAAAAAATAGAAGAGAACCACTCAACTGTTGACAAGCAGATAATCTGAAAACTCGATTATTTGACCTTCGTTCAACCGCCCTCAGACACACACACACGTGCTCACCGATCTTTCCACCGGATCTTTCTCTTCAGTCAAAACAACGCAAATCATTACAAAATGGCCGACCAGGATTGGGACAACGTCACTCGCATCGGTACCAAGCACCGTGCCGGCGGTGTTCAGCGCGAAACCGTCGTCAAGGGTCGTAGTGCCCTCAACGCAGCCCAACGATCCGGTCTCGTGATTGGCACCGAGAAGAAATACGCCACTGGCAACGCTGTACGTCTCTCCCCCCCTCAGAATATTTTGATTATTTTCGAATGAATGATCGAATGAATGCTAACATATCACCCACAGGCCGGCCGCACTGGTGCCCCCGAGGGCCAACACCTCACAAAAGTCGACCGCAGCGACGACATCATCAAACCCAAAACCGTCGGCACCCAAGTTGGCGAGGCCATCAAGAAGCGCCGCAACGACGAAGGCTACAAGATGACCCAAAAGGAACTCGCCACAAAGTGCAATACAACTGTCACCATAGTGCAGGATATGGAGCGGGGTACTGCGACGCCGGACCAGAAAGTGTTGAGTGCGATGGAGAGGGTGTTGAATATCAAGTTGAGGGGGAGCGATATTGGGTCTGAGAAGTTTCCTAAGAAGAAATAAATTATAAACAAAAAAGAAAAAAAAAAAGAGAAATTGTTCGATATGGGTTTTTACAGTTTTTTGGATGTGCGATGATGATGGAGGACATGGATTTTTTTTTCCCTATGTTTTTTTCTCTTCTTTTTTTATACATTTCATGACATGAGATGACATGAATAGATGAGTTGGAATGAGCGCCGACTACCTATATCGTTTATACTGGTTTCATGCGTGTTTAGATGTCTATACATACAGAAAGTAAATTTGCATCAACTACGTATCAAAAGACTGCACCGGGTGTATGTGTATTTTTAATTCATTTCTCGACCATAATTAAAATATGACAAAGTCAAGTGAAAAACCATAGAAAAAGAAAACGAACGTAGACTCGTTCATGGAATAGAAGAAAAAACTCCATTGACCAGCCACTTATCCTTCATTGCAATTTTGGTCTTTTATTTGCATCATGACACATAAGTAGACAGAGAAAGAAAGAAAAACTACCGCCTCAACTGCTCCCTCTCAACCTCATACATAAAATCAAAGTACGGCTTATCAAAATGATGAACGCGAACGTAACCGTCCTCTCCACCAGAGGCATAAGCCGTGCCGGCGGGGTGCACGGCGATGGTGTTGAGAGGACCGAAGTGGCCACGCACACGACCGATTTCGTCTTCAAAGATCTTGTGGTAGAAGCGAGCTTCGAATTTACCTTGGCGGGCAGAGGTGGTTGTGACTTCCATGGCGGCTTGGCCACCGCCGAGGATCACGTAGTCCTTTTTCGGGGTGATGGCGGCTGTGTTGAGGGGGGTGTCGGTAGTGAAGGATTTGAGGACGGCAAGGTTACGGGAGGAGATGATCTTCCAAGATTGTTAGTGGTTGTAATAGGATGGTAAGCATACTAGGACTTACTTTAGCGGTCTTGTCTCTGGATGCGGTGATAAAGTATGTGCGGTCTGCGGAGAATTGAATGTCGTTGATCTGTAGGTCGAGCTCGTGGGCTTGCACGTTTTCCAGTTGTTCGCCGGTCTGTCAAGTCAGCATCCTGGCTTTTCATACCCCAATAGTTTGTGTGTTGTTGACATACCTTGGCATCATACTGGCTGACGCTACCATCCTCATGTCCCGCAATAATGTACTTGCTCAAATAACTCCATCCGGCAACAGTAGCCTTGCTATCCTCGCACGTAATCTTCAAACTCGGCTCGTCCGTCTGCTCATCCAAGTTGTTTCCCTCGCCATCTCCATACTTCACATCAAACACCACAATCGTGCCCAAGTAGCCCATACGCTTCTCCGTCACGGCCAAAAGTTGACTTCCATCGGGACTGAATTCAACCCGTTTCACGGCGGTGGGGAACTCCCATACTTTGACACATTCGCCGGTCTTGATGTTCCATAATCGGACAGAGTTATCTGCTGATCCTGTTGCGAGGAGGACTGTGTTGGGGCTGACGTCGACGGTCCAGATGGCTCCTTGATGGCCTGCGTATGTTCCTAGACGCTCTCCGTTGGCGGCGAACCAGACACCGACGATCTTGTCCTTGGCGACGGAGAAGAGAAGGTCGCCGTCGCGGTTGAATTTGATTTGATTCAGAGACCGTTCCTGTGTCGTTCGTTAGCTTTGAGGGGGGTTGTAATCATGAAAGATCTGCGGGGTGTCACGAACATGGCCCTGGAGAAGAATAGGCCTCATGCTGGCCGTATGTCTGTGTTATTTCCTGCCGAAAAAAATAGGGCTGCAAAAATATCTCAGCAAAATGTGTCACCTAGATATGACACTCGTCGAACTACAGACCCGTCGCGAACTGACTGTTCCTATCCAACAACCAACTAATCGTATCGATAAATTTCGTCGCACACTAACTAATCCGCCTGCCGCCTGGAGTGCCAAGACTTTCTGCCGCCCACTCACGGACTCGCCTCTCAAATCTTACCGTCCGTATTGCCCATACCGGCTGGACAGTATTTCCGGCTAGGGTTCAGCCCCTATCGTGAATATCTACGGCAAATAGATAGCAAATAGATAAGCTCTGTTTGTATCCCGAATACATGCTGTAATTTTTGGTTTTGCTTCGATTTTTTTGAACTCGTTGGATCACTGGAGCCGTAGCCAGCAAATCAGACGACCAGTTGATTGCGTTAATCTCCGAAAAGAAAAAAGAGCTCTTGGAATTGCTCTAAATTTTTACGTACTGCCAGTGTTCGCCTGAGAGCTTCAATTGAGCGCCGGCGAATCCTGCGGTAAAGTTCTTTTGTCATCGGCATTGGATGATTGGAATGTTCATTGCTTAGTTACAGGGTCAAGGATTTAAATCCTATCAACTAACCAGAACTTTATCTGTCTTTATTATTTGATTTTCTATCCTGTCAAAGAACTCAGATCTTGCAGATCAGCTAACCATTGAGCCACGCAATTCTTTATCTCGGGGTTGGACCTCAGGAAAAAAAAACGCGGCTAACTTTTCTCCTTCCCAAAAGAGGCAGCTAATGTTTCCCTCGGGGCCCTTTCGGTCCCCTAACCATCATCTGCTACTGCATGCACCCCGCCATCCTGCACACTTGTCTCATCACATTCCCCTCATTTCAGCCTCGAAGAGACATCTCACTGTTTCTGCCCATCGGGGGGTTTGTTTGAATTCTGTTTCCCTGCTCAATCACTCGTCTGCCTTAGTCCAAAGGTTTCCTGTGAGTCGAGGAAGCTTGGTGGTTTCCCGTTCAAGAACTTTTTCGGTTTCCGCCGCCAACATGACCGGCTCTAAGATCGATGGCAACGCCATTGCGAAGGACATTCGTGAGAAGTTGAAGACCGAGATTGCTGAGTTGCAGACGAAGAATCCGAGATTCAGGCCTAATCTAGTTATCTACCAAGGTACGTCCGCATTTCTCGTAAGCTGCGCTACTAAGCTACAGTCGCAAGTGCTAACATGTCTTGATATAGTCGGAGATAGATCTGATTCCAGTGCGTTTGGAAAGCTTCAAAACTATATTTTAGTGTACTGACTAACTATTTTCTGCGCTATAGGCACATATGTGCGCATGAAATTGAAGGCCGCTGAAGAAGTATACCATCCCTCTTTCCCGCGGAAAAGTATCGTCCCAGTCTAACAGCTTCACAACCAGGCCAACATCCTCTGCAGCATCATCAAGTTCCCTGAGACCATCACAGAGGCAGAGCTCCTCTTTGAAATCGAAAAATCTAACAATGACGCTGAGGTCCATGGTGTACTCGTCCAGCTCCCGCTCCCCAGTCACATCTCCGAACATGCCATCACCTCCGCCGTTGCTGATGAAAAGGACGTCGATGGCTTCGGTACCATGAGCATTGGTGCCCTTGCCAAGCGCGGTGGCCAGCCATTGTTCGTTCCCTGCACACCCCAGGGTGTCATGGAACTTCTCCGAGTCAGCGGCGTTGACCCCGCCGGCAAAGAGGCCGTGGTTGTCGGTCGTAGTGACATTGTCGGTAGCCCCGTCAGCTACTTGCTCAAGAACGCAGATGCGACTGTGACTGTGTGTCATTCCAAGACCAAGAACTTGGGCGAGATTCTCAAGAGAGCAGACATTGTTGTCGCAGCTATCGGACAACCCGAGTTCATCAAGGGTGAACAGCTCAAGCCCGGCGCTGTCGTTATTGATGTCGGCACAAACTACATTCCCGATGAAACTAAGAAATCTGGCCAGAAATTGGTTGGTGATGTCCACTTCGAATCTGCCGTCGAGGTTGCCTCTCAGATCACCCCCGTTCCCGGCGGTGTCGGACCCATGACCGTTGCTATGCTCTTGAAGAACGTTGTCAGCTCCGCCAAATCATACTTTGACAAGCAGCGAGACCGCCACGTTACTCCTCTTCCTATTAAGCTTCTGAACCCTGTTCCTTCAGATATCGCCATTTCTCGCGCTCAGAAGCCCAAGGCTATCACCAAGATCGCTGCTGAGGTCGGCATTGCTGCTCATGAGCTTGAGCCTTATGGACACACAAAGGCCAAGGTCAGCTTGTCTGTCCTTGATCGACTATCTCACCGTCGCAACGGTCGCTACATTCTCGTGACTGGTATCACCCCGACTCCTCTTGGAGAAGGAAAGTCGACCACCACCATGGGTCTTACCCAAGCTCTCGGTGCGCATTTGAACAGAATTGCCTTTGCCAACGTCCGACAGCCCAGTCAGGGACCTACTTTCGGTATCAAGGGAGGCGCCGCTGGTGGTGGTTACAGTCAGGTTATTCCTATGGATGAATTCAACCTTCATTTGACTGGAGATATCCACGCCATCACTGCCGCAAACAACCTGTTGGCCGCAGCTATTGACACTCGCATGTTCCACGAAGCCACCCAGAAGGACGGAGCTCTCTACAAGCGTCTAGTTCCTACCAAGAAGGGCAAGCGTGAATTCCAGCCCATCATGTTCCGACGATTGAAGAAGCTAGGTATCACCAAGACCGACCCCAATGAGTTGACCGAAGATGAGATTCACCGATTCGCTCGTCTTGACATTGACCCTGAAACTATTACATGGCGTCGTGTGCTCGATGTCAACGACCGACATCTCCGTGGAGTCACTATTGGTCAGGCCCCTACTGAGAAGGGCTTGTCACGACAAACTGGTTTTGACATTTCCGTTGCCAGTGAGTGTATGGCTATTCTCGCTCTCAGCAACGATCTAGCAGACATGCGTGAACGTCTTGGACGTATGGTCGTTGCCACTTCCAAGAACGGCGACCCAGTCACCTGTGACGATATTGGTGTTGGTGGTGCTTTGACTGCTCTCATGAAAGACGCCATCAAGCCCAACATGATGCAGAGTTTGGAAGGTACACCAGTTTTCGTCCATGCTGGTCCTTTTGCAAACATCAGTATTGGTGCCAACTCCGTCGTGGCCGACAAACTTGCCCTCAAGCTTGCCGGTACCGAGCCCGATGAAGACCATGATTCTAAGACCGGTTTCGTCGTCACCGAAGCTGGTTTCGATTTCACCATGGGTGGTGAGCGATTCTTCAACATCAAGTGCCGATCTTCAGGATTGGTGCCGGATGTCGTCGTTGTGGTGGCTACCGTCCGAGCCCTCAAGGTCCACGGTGGTGGTCCCGAGATCTCCCCCGGTGCTCCTCTGCCTGAGGTTTACCGTACCGAGAACGTGGACATCCTCCGCAAGGGTTGTGTCAACCTCCGCAAACACATCCAAAACGCCCGCCAGTATGGTATCCCCGTCGTGGTTGCCGTCAACAAATTCGAGACCGACACCGATGCCGAAATCGCCGTCATCCGCGAAGAAGCTATCGCAGCTGGTGCTGAAGACGCCGTGCCTGCTAACCACTGGGCTGAAGGTGGTGCTGGCGCTGTCGACCTCGCCAAGAGCGTCATCACGGCCAGCTCGCAACCCAAGGACTTTAAGCTTCTATACAGCCTTGAGGGATCTGTGCAAGAACGTATTGACCAGATTGCAAAGGTCATGTATGGCGCTGACAAGGTTGAGTTCAGTGAACTCGCTCAGAAGAAGGTCGATACATACACCAAGCAAGGATATGGTAACTTGCCCATTTGCGTGGCCAAGACTCAGTACTCGTTGAGTCATGATCCGGCGTTGAAGGGAGCTCCTACTGGATTCACCGTCCCTATTCGTGATGTGAGACTTTCTGCTGGTGCTGGTTATTTGTAAGTTCCTCTCCTCATTTTCTGGCTTTTTATGAATTTACTAACGTTGTGAAAGGTATGCGCTTGCTGCTGATATCCAGACCATCCCTGGTCTCCCCACCGCTCCTGGTTACCTCAACGTTGACGTTGACCCCGTCACCGGCGAAATCGACGGTCTCTTCTAAGTAAATTTTCTTTTCTTTTGCTCTTCTAGCTTATGATATCCATCGAGATACGATTTCACAAAACATTTCATCACGTTGCATATAACACGTTTCAACACAATGCATGGTCCAGGACGTTGGGGTAGGCTTTTTTTGTTATTCTTCATAGGGTTTTAGATAGCTTGCATGGCTCATTCAATTCATTACATTTTCTGTTTCTATTGATTCCTAGGAAGTAAAACACGCCTTGAAATCTCCTCACACCCTCTGAGTCTAACCCATCCATCCACGATTCTAGAAGCATGGGAGACAGGCCATTAATAGGCTGGAGATTCCGATTGAGTAGACATTTCATCACCATGTAAATGCGGCAGGATATTGTAATACAACTTCATATCCTCGAAGACAAATAGATAATGCGATGTGAAAAGTCTCAGCTGAGCAAGTCCTGTTTGATAACTAGTCTATAGTCTCTGTCATGCTCCGCGCTATTCCAAATGAGGTACGCCGGAACGAGGATGTTCAAATCCTTTGGCAACATCTACTCTAGTCTACGCTTCTACCGGGGAATCGCGTTGTTCTCCAAATCATGGAAAGAGGATAGACATATAAAACTCCTTGTAGTCCACCATTCCACGGCTGCAGAGATATACAATCCCTAAAACTTACCATACCTATCCAAGCAGTCATCTTTGACCTCCTCACAGCTCTCCTCGATAGCTGGAGTCTCTGGGACAAAGCAACAAACAATGATCCCGAACAAGGCTACAAATGGCGAAGGCGATATCTCGAACTGACGTTTGGATGCGGCGCATACCAGCCCTACGAAGACCTCGTCCGTGCTTCAGCGAAAGATGTTGGTCTTCCAGAAACAGCGCCGGCTTTTTTGATTGATCACTGGGATGAATTATAGCCATGGCCAGAAGTCAAAGACACCCTTGGTCGGTTAAAAGTAAAGGGCTATGCGTTAGGAGTAGTATCGAATTGCTCCATTGAGCTCGGCCGGCGCGCCCTACAGAGATGTGAAACGGCGGACTCGACAACATTCGATGCATTTGTCACCGCTGAGGAAGTCGGCTTCTACAAACCTCATCCAGATACATATCGCGCTATTCTTTCGGCTCTCGACGTGAAGCCGCACGAAGCCATCTTTGTCGCGGGTAGCAGCGGGGATGTTGTTGGAGCGGCGGCTGTTGGGATGCAGGTTGTATGGCACAATCGAATTGGACTGCCGGCTTTGCCTGGTTCTGCGCCTTTGGTTGAAGCGCGTTCGTTGGATGTTGTGTTGGAGGGGTTTCTAGGGTGAATGATGTCCGTGTGCGAGAGGGGTGAGAAATCCGACAATCGGCTTAATCAAATGGCGAGTCGTTCTTTCAGCCTTCATGCCTCATTCAACGCGAGAAAAATTCATACATAAATGACTCACGTCCTGATCAATCAATCCATTCCGTTGAGTGTAGAATAGCTAAGTTGTAGATAGTAGTTAGATAGTAGAGGGTAGAGTTATCCGCGGAGGAAAGAGCCAACTCCGTCGATGCCTCTGGCCCACTTGGGTATCCTCCGGCTTCGGCGAAAAGTTCCCCATGCGAGCTGCCAGATGTGACTCTTGGAAAATCTTCTCCAGGGAGACCGCTTAATTAAATAAATAAAAGAGGAGGAGCTTAAGCAAGACCTGTTTCGTCCTACTGACTGGGTATCTTTAGCTATTGTTCAGTGCTTTGCTCAAAAAACATCCGGTCGTCCGGTCTGGGAAGTCGTCGTCTACGAGTACGTCACCAATCTCCTCCATTATTTCCATTCTGCCCTGCACTCAATATCCTGGCTACAATCAAGTACTGCTGCATATTTGACTGTATCTGCTAGACAGACTAGTCAATCGCAGTTGCTGTCAGTTTCTACCACTGTTTGGCAATTGTACCTTACAAAAGAGGGGAACGGATCTCCGCACCAGCCAAGCTCAAAAAAACGTTCCAGTGCAGTAACCGAACAACTCCCTCGGTTGCGGCTTTGATTTGTTGTCTTACTGATCGCTTCCTGATCTCCAGTCCATCAAACAAGAGATTCAGATATCCAATCCAGTCTCCGACATTGCCCGTCGGGTAGTCGTTTGATTTAAATCGCCCAGTATGCAGCTTCGGAATACCTCCACCCTCGCCCTTCGAGGCGTCTCTTCCATCTCCGCGTCTTCATCGTGCGCTCGTCGATCCATTCTTTCTTCTTTTGCTTCTCACTACTCGACGACCTCGGTATCACGATCCATTGCCAGACCGGCCGTTACCACTCTTCGTCCTGCCCTTGCGACTTGCGCGGCTCAGTTGAATTCCTCGGTTTTCTCCACTCCAGCTCAAATCCATATCCGCACGATGGCTTCGCAGGCATCGAAAATTCAGGTCAAAAACCCTGTCGTCGAGCTCGATGGCGATGAGGTACGTCTACTCTTTCTTTCACCTCGGTGCAAGTCGAGGGATATGTCCTCTATTTGTAGACAGCTCGGAATGACGCGGGGCGCGGGCTGGTTCGAATTTTGGCCCCTCCATCTTATCCTCACCAATCAATGTGTATCCCGATGCTGTCCATGTCCGACATTGATGCATCATATGCAAATGCGATAGGCTTACCGGTTACCGATTTGTACTGACTCTGATCTAGATGACCAGAATTATCTGGCAGGATATTAAGGACAAGGTATGTTGCTCAGACATCTGCATGCTTGAATGTTTGATCACTAACGACACATAGTTCATTTTTCCGTAAGTCAATTTGATAATGTGCCATTTGAGATGGGGTATTGATAATTGCTAGATATCTCGACATTGACTTGAAATACTACGACTTGGTAAGCCTATCCTATCAATTGGCTTAGATCATACTAACAAGCTATAGGGTCTTGAATATCGTGACCAAACCGATGATCAAGTTACTGTTGATGCCGCCGAAGCTATCAAGAAGTATGGAGTTGGTGTCAAATGTGCCACCATCACCCCTGATGAGGCCCGTGTGAAGGAATTCAACTTAAAGAAGAGTATGTCAATTGTTTAACCTGGTGAATCAAGCTAATATTGTCATAGTGTGGCTTTCTCCTAACGGTACCATCCGAAACATCTTGTTAGTTTTTGATCTTATTCTTTGTGAGACTTTTTCTGACGTTTGATAGGAATGGAACTGTCTTCCGTGAACCCATCGTCATCGACAACATCCCCCGTCTTGTCCCCGGCTGGAAACAACCCATCATCATCGGCCGTCATGCCTTTGGCGACCAATACCGCGCCAAGGATCAAATCATCCCGGGCGAAGGAACCCTTGAGGTCATCTTCACTCCCAAGGGCGGCGAGCCTGAGCGTATCAAAGTGTACGATTTCGCTGGCCCCGGTGTCGCACAGACCCAATATAACACAGACGAGTCGATTATCGGATTCGCTCATTCCAGTTTCAAGATGGCTCTCCTCAAGGAAATGCCCTTGTACATGAGCACCAAGAACACCATCCTTAAGAAGTACGATGGACGATTCAAGGATATTTTCCAGGAGATTTATGAGAAGGACTACAAGAAGGACTTTGAGGCCAAGGGTCTCTGGTACGAGCACCGTCTTATCGACGATATGGTTGCTCAGATGATCAAGAGCGAGGGCGGATTCGTCATTGCCATGAAGAGTACATCTTCCCCCTCACACTTCCTTCAAATGCAAAGCTGACTGGTATTAGACTACGACGGAGACGTCCAATCCGACATCGTCGCCCAAGGCTTCGGTTCTCTAGGTTTGATGACCTCCACCCTTGCCACACCCGACGGCACCGCATTCGAGTCCGAAGCTGCCCACGGCACCGTCACACGCCACTACCGCGAACACCAAAAGGGCCGCGAAACATCTACTAACCCAATCGCCTCTATTTTTGCATGGACTCGTGGATTGATCCAGCGTGGTAAACTCGATGGTACCCCTGAGGTTGTCAAATTCGCCGAAGCCTTGGAACAGGCTTGCGTTGATACCGTGAAGGAGGATGAGATTATGACCAAGGATTTGGCGTTGGCACGAGGACGCAAGGATCGTGAGGCCTGGGTCACGACAAGGGAGTATTTGGAGGCTGTTGAGAAGAGACTCAAGAAGTCTTTGCAACAGGCTAAACTTTAAACCTTGTACTTGATCTCTCCGAGAAGTAATATTGAAATATAATACAGGTCAATTGATCATAAGGAGTATATATATATATCCATATAATAATCTGTCTTGTCGTAGATGAAAAAGAGAACGCCAGTCTAATGCAGTCTAATAATCCTCGTCATATCGTCATGTATCGTACCATATAACCGAAACATCCACCCACCAAAAACCAACAATCGGGGTATAAAAAAAATAAGAATACAAAAAGGAAGAAAGAAATGATTCAAGTGAAAAGATCCAACCACTCGCGCGCCGTAGGCCGCATAGCAGCCTCTTTCGCAATGGCATTCTCAACAACCTTCCCCACAAATCCATCCCTGCCCCGACCCAATCTAGACGCATTCGCTCCACTCCGCACGTAATCCAGCGCCCTCCACCCTTCGCGCGACATTGCTAGTCGCTGCATGGCGCTTGTGCCCGCGTAGATGAGGACGTCGCCCGTTGCAGCTGCGAGGAGTGTCAAGGCGAGCGCGAAGATGTCTGATGCTGGGGTCGAGAGCGGGGTTGATGATTTCATGGCGCTTAGGGTCAGGAGTTCGGGGGCCGCGAAGGGGGGTGTTAACGCCCCTTCTCCGCCTGTCGGTGTATCTTCCGCGGTTGTGAGAGAGGTAGAGCCAGAGCCAGAGGAGGAAGGGGAAGAGATGAAGTGCGCGGATGAGAAATCCGCGTACAGAGCGTCATACTCGAATTCATCCTCTGACAGGGAAGCAGTTTGTCGTGGTCGGAGAAGGATATTGTGCGGCTTGATGTCTCCATGCACAAGGCCGATTTCTCGATGTAGCCAGTCCAGCCCTTTGATTAGTTGCGTCGCTAGATCTCGCCAGTGAGGCGTCACGGGGTCAAACATTGTCCGCGTCGAGAATGATTTCCGCGCTGAGTCGGCGCAGGTCTCGATGTGCGTTGACAATGAGAGCGGGATTGCCTGCAGGACAAGGGAATGCGATTGTGGGATGTAGCCGTAGAAGGGGACTACATAATCCTTATCATTGGAAGTGGATTGGACGGTGGTAATGCGACTGAGGATATGCGCCTCCGCACGTAAAATCGAATACGCATCTCGCCTCAGTGGGGATTTGACAGCGACAACGCGGCTAGTTGGCGGGGAGGATATCACCGGCGACGAAGGCGGCGTCATTATCGCTGATGTGACACACATGGATGGACTCGCTTTGTAGACTGTACTCCAGACACCACGACCAAACTCAACGTATGCGCCATTGCCGTCGCGCGCGATCTCCAGATCATACGGAAACTCAATTATAGGCTTCTGGGTCTTTTGGGGGGCCGGTGGTTCACAGTCGGATTCGTTCACCGGGGTATCGGGCGGAGTGCTGGGGGTTCTGCACCGCGGTGGTGTCGATGTTTGTAGAGGTAGAGGTATCGTATCCACGGCCAATGGACTGGTGGATTGGGTTGTTGCCATTAGTTTGAGTAGAAATATATATATAGATATATAGATATATATAGTCGCGACAGTCGAATATTTCAATATATCAGAGAATTGTATTGATCTGAAACGGATAAATGGGTGTCCAAGTCGCTTTTAACCAGTACTACCTGGTGGCGATGCGATGCGATGGTGGCGTAGATTGACTTTATGCGGCAAACGTAGCTTTGCGAGAATCAGTAGAGTTTATTCCATATTCTGGAGGTCCAGATGTCGCAGGCGATGTATGTATTCTATAAATAATAGAGAATAAAGAAGCGACGAGTCGAAAGAAAGAAAGAAGAGGAGATGAAAGAAAAGAAAATGGGGCGGGCCGCAAAAGGATGATGATGGTTTAATTACTCTGGCAAACAGGATTCAGGCAAATGAGCCACGATAGGCGTCTCCGTTGGTTGGCCAGAATACGACCGTTGCAGGGCTTCTCGAGCCCCCCCGATGGTAGCGTTCCATGGTCGAGAGGGAGAAATCCGGCGGGTAGTCCGATGTATTTTTTGGTCGGGAAATGTATGCGAGGATACTTGGAAGTACCAGGACTTGGGTTAGGTTAGGTGTCAATTTGGCGTCTGCCGCAACAACCGCTGCTTTGACCAGTAGACTAGAAGGCAGAGATCACGTTGGCCGTGCTATTATTATCTGCTTAACTTAACTATAATAGTTAGTGGCCGACAAAATGCCATCTCTTCTTTGTAATCAGAGTTACGAGATGGAGAATAGGGCTGATACATGTCATGATACGATATACCAACGTCCAGTTCTACTTTATGCTTATCTTCATCGCATCCTCCGATGTATTACCTCTGATCGTTCAGTCAATTGCATGTGATGGTTTCAAACAAGTAGAAACACGTAGAGGGTGTGCTATCCCTACCCATGTCACGGTCGATAGTCGGACTGATGTGAGAGTAGCTAACCCTAACACTAACCCTACCCCGTCCATGTTTGTGAGGCAGATCAACTCCGGGTTCAGAGTAGACATGGGCTATCCTGTCTTATCCATGGATCTTAGTAGATACCTAGGTAATTTGCACAACATCTCCCCTCGAATAATATATAGACAGACTAAAGCCTCGGCGAGCTGGAATGTTGAACTTCCATGATATCGGCATGCAGAGCGGATGCTACTTTTATATATATGAGTGGAGCTGTGTGGATACTCTATCTACAACTACATAATATGTATGTAGATAAGACTTTTCTCTCTTCCACAATCAGAGTATCCCCCTGTTTAATATCGTCCTGTATAATATCCTGGCATGGATGTGAGTTTCGGAAGATAATTCTCCAAAGGTGGGCTCAGATGACTTCAAATTAGGACGAACCAAGTCGGTTTTTCCAGCAGTGATTCCACCTATCAGAGCTCCATCCTGCTGAAACACCCTTAGTTTTCGGTATATTGTTATGCTTAATTTAAGAATACGCAGTATCTGGGCTACCATGTGGGACATGTTTATTGTAGTGGAGCACCGTTGAAACGATATGCAATGGCTCTAGTATGCTATAGTATGTTAGTGGCGAGTGAGCTCCACGAAGTCTCGAAATGGTGGAATTTTATGTTGATCACGCATGAGCGATACTCCGATATGATGCTGCGCGGGTTTCCTTGGCCAATACCAAGGTTGCATATAAGAATGGTCATGGATCCTGTGAAAATACCTCCTCTTTAAAACGAACAAACCAGAACTTGGGAACAGACTGAAGGAAACATTGAGCGACTGCCTGAGCACCTCATCATGAGATACATCCCTTTCCTCAGCGCATTAGCTGCTTGTGCCTTTGAAAGTGCAAGGGCCATCAGCGTCACTGGCGTAGCAGAAGGATTTGCTAAAGGCGTCACTGGAGGCGGTAGTGCTACTCCAGTTTATCCATCTACCACCGCTGAACTGGTCTCGTATCTGGGAGACTCGTCCGCCCGTGTGATTGTCTTGGATCGGACGTGAGTGGAATACTATTTTCACAAAAAAGGTTGGCTACTAATATAAGCGAACAGCTTTGATTTCACGGGCACTGAAGGCACTACCACGTCTACTGGATGTGCTCCTTGGGGCACTGCTTCGGCGTGTCAGCTCGCTATCAACCAGAATAACTGGTGTACCAACTACGAACCGGGTGCGCCATCCGTCTCGGTGACATAGTACATTTCACTCATGAATTTGAGGTGAGATCCTTAGCTGACGAATATTAGTGACAATGCCGGTGTGCTCGGTATCACTGTCGCCTCGCACAAGACACTCATCGGCTCTGGTACTAGCGGCGTCATCAAGGGCAAGGGTCTGCGGATTGTCAGCGGTGCCAGCAATATCATCATCCAGTGAGTTGACAGACACTTACCCCGATGCTTTAAGAGGCTAAGAAGAATATAGGAATATAGCCATTACCGACATCAACGCTAGATACGTCTGGGGAGGTGATGCCATCACCTTAGACGGCGCTGATATGGTCTGGATCGACCACGTTACGGTACTACCTCCCAACTAACCCTAGATGATCTTAAGAAAACTCGACTAACATTTCAGACCGCACGTATCGGCCGTCAACATCTAGTCCTCGGAACCACGGCCGACAACCGCGTGACCGTTTCCAATTCCTACTTTAACGGCGTCACCTCACACAGCGCGACGTGTGATGGCTACACTTACTGGGGTATCTACCTCGATGGCTCGAGTGATCTCATTACTTTCAAGGGAAACTACATCTACCACTTCAGTGGCCGCAGCCCCAAGATCCAGGGCAACACTTTGCTGCACGCAGTACGTCCTTTCCACCCTTTGCTCCTGCTCATATTATACAATGCTGAGTATTTTCTAGGTCAACAACTACTGGTACGACTCCACCGGCCACGCTTTCGAAATCGGTACCGGCGGCATGGTTCTCGCCGAGGGCAACGTGTTCCAAAACATCAACACCATCGTTGAATCACCCCTAGACGGCCAGCTTTTCACCTCACCCGACGCAGCCACAAACGCCGTGTGTAGTACATACCTGGGACGCGCCTGTATGGCCAATGGTTTCGGCAGCTCGGGGACATTTAATAAAGCTGATACTGCTTTCTTGGCCAATTTCAAGGGGAAGAACACCGCCAGTGCTGCTGCGTATACTAATATACAGCGCACGGTACCGTCCAGCGCTGGACAGGGTACTATCTGAGAGGGGTTTGGTCTCTTGTTATTGAGGCCGATCTAGTTAGTTGAAAGGTTTCGTGCATCAATTGAGAATTAATTGTCTATGGAGACTGCCTTTTCAGACTAGACACCCATAATCTAATCCAAGGGTCTGCTCGAGAGGGTGGAGAGGAAAGACAGAAATGATCTTTGGAAAGTCGATTTCCTGCAGAATGGGACAACTTAGAAACTCCGTCCACTTATACATAATCATTTATCTCAACTCCTACCAATGGGGACTGGTGATACGTAAGGACCAATCACTTGAGATTCTATCAGATGATAATACATGCACAGCATTAAATCACATAAGTATACTGACAAGAAAACATAAAGCCGAGGATATTTCTTGTCAGATACGTGGAAATCAACTAGAGTCAACGAGCTTTCCCTGTAGCCTGTTCAATCTCCTGCAATACGTGCTCCCACAATTTCTCCTCCATCCCATCTGCCCGAGCCTGAGCCAAATGCTTGTCCACTTCGAGAGACACATTCTCAGCGTCAAAGTTGATCGTGTAGCTACCACTGCCGGGCTTACCATCCGTACCTCTAGCAACGGTGACATGGTCTGAAAGAGACACTCCACCATCATCTCCATGATCCATGGCAGTAGCAGCAGCAGGGGGAAACCGAGCGCTTGTAGCGCAATACAATTGTCGCGCTCCACATTCATCTGGAGGAAGATGCTTGATAAAAAAGAAACCAAAGAAATTGTACATCATTCTCACCATAGCCATGCCACCTTTCGCATCCTTTCCAAAGCCGGTTCTGACTCCTCCGGGAAAGATGTGAATGAATGAGACGTTGGGGGCTTGTCGGGCCATTACGTTGTTTGCCATGGTGACCATTGATGCAAGATGGCCTCGGGACTTTGTAAGATTCTTGACTGGGAATTCGACCCACGACGTGTGATCGAAGTAGCCTTCAAAGCCGCCTGCAAGGACGGAGACGACGCGTCGGAGCGATTTTGCTTTTTGAAGGGCGGGGAGGAGGTTGATGGTGAAGAGGATGCGGGATGTTACTGGGAGGACGTATGCAATTGGGAGGCCCTCTGAAGTCTCTGATAAATGGGAATTTTTAGGTATATTTTGCCTTTCCATATGAGGGGGGGGGGGAGGGGAGAAGAGCAGAAGACGGAAGGTATAATTAAAGTCACTCACTATCCAAAACCATGGTGCCCTGAGTCTGGAATAGAAGATTGATAGACTCCTCCTTGGACAAAATCTGCTCACATACATTGTCCACATTTTTCAACAAACTGACGTCGGACTTGATGAAGACGTATTTCCCGCCGGGATTGATCTCCTCGCACTCGGCAACAATACGTGTTGCTGCGGTGTCAGATCGACCCACGAGGTAAATCGTGGGCTCCTTAGTTTGCTGCGCAAAGGTCTTGAGGGTATATTCGCCTATGCCGCTCGTGGCACCGACGAATACGGCCACCATCCCCGTGGGCAGACCGGTTGCGATCCTCGCGTTTGAGTCGTTGACGGTTGACAGGGAGACCATTTTGTTGTTGTTGTTGTTGGTGTTGTTGTTGAATCAGGCACCGGTACTTGTTGGAGAAAATGAATATGAGTGCCAGTCGTCCTAGTGTTCTTGTTCTTGATGCTAGTCATATCTCTGTACTTTAGATCCGTTCATCCGTTCATCCGTTCATGCTAGTCATATCTGGTGGACGGTAGGTAGCTCAAGCCCTTAACTCCGACCCTCCGTTCGACTTATCCTTCACTATTCAATGTTTCCTCCTCTTCTTCCAAAAAAACCAGACGAGAGTTACTGACTATGTTGATAGCTCCGAATTTCAGAATGATTATGGCTTGTATAGATACTGTACGAATTGGGCGGTTGTAGTAAGATTTGACAATATCTTACCACCGAGTCGGATTTGTCTATAGAGCTGAATATCAAGTATTCATCTATTATCAGTGATAGCTATAGTCTTAAAGTGAGCCCTTTGAACTAGAGTACGTGCCTGTAGTAGTGCTTGCTGTCGAGTAAGTTAACTTTTATGGGCCTAGGACTAGCATATATCAAGTAGGGTTATATCTTCTCAGCACAATACACTGATGGCCTGGTGATCTCTTATCAAGATGTGGTCGACGAGATTTGGGAGTAAGTGGAGTTGATGGGTCAAGGATGCGTTTAGATTTGATAAGTTGATAGTTAATGGTTCTAGTGAAGACCGTTCACCTGTTAGGTATGTTGAGGAAAGCATGTGAATTCGTGCGTGAGGCAGCAGTCAATAAGCTAGTTAAGGATCTAATTATTGTCTACCAACACGTCTTTACACTCATATATACAGACAAATTCAACCGGAAAACATACTTCAAATTGTCTCCCCGTCTACATGTGCATACTCTTTATCTGCGGCCATATTCTAGTTTGGGACAGGCTGCGATTCACCGCTCGTCAGCTGTTGATATTCTCTGCTCTGCAAAATTCAGACCGTTGATTGGATTCGCAGATTCGAGACTCAGATTGGGTCGGCGGGGAGTGATGAGGTTAGGTATGAGCGTGGATTGATCAGAATTTGAAGATTATCAAGTTCGGTGGTACAATGCTTGATCAAAAAAAGGACAAAAGAAATACTGATTAGATACATGTTTTTGGGAGGGTTTTCTTTCAATCTGCTTCGGCTGAGCCTGGTGCAACGGGTAATTTATAACAATACATAGTTTGCACATTGCAATACGACAGAAGACCTTCAGTTCCCAATTCGCCGCCCAGTCCGCTCTCCTTCCATCCTGACAGATAACCACTTGGAAGAGGGGATGGGTGACTGTTGATGGTTACCATGCCAGCCTGAATTTTCTCGCCGACAGCGACAGCATGGTCCATATCGCCGGACCAGATGCTTGCTCCGAGTCCGGTTTTGGTATCGTTTACGACGTTGATTACTTCGGTTTCGTCTTTCCATGGAAAGAGGGATATAATGGGACCTAGAAACTCCGGTCAGTCGTTTCCATTGAAATAGATATCATGTATGCACACCAAAAGCCTCTTCCATTAGAACGCGAGAGTCACGAGGAGGATTGTCAATGATTGCAGGCTGAATCACAAAGTGGTTTTCTTCATCAAACTCTGCATTCCCTAGAGCAAAATTGAGACCTTTTCTTTTCGACTCTTGGACAATCTGTTTCACAATTCGATACCGCCCCTCATTCTGGATTGGACCGAGTATGTTTCCTGCCCCCGGTAAGGAAGGACTTGCTTTCCAAAGCTTCACCACGTCAATCATATGTTGCATGAACTCTTGGTATATATCTTCGTGTATATAAATGCGCCTAGTGGCCAGGCAAGATTGACCCGAGTTCAAAAATGCGCCAACCGAGACCTGAGGGGCCACCACCGACACATCTATATCCGGAAAAATAATGCATGCATTATTCCCACTCAATCCTAACGTCACACGCTTCAAAGTCTTGCTCGCAGCAGCCATGACTTTCTTTCCCGTGGCAGTAGAGCCTGTAAAGGCAATTTTCTGTATATCAGGATGCTCAACCAAAGCCGGGCCGAGCTTTTCGTCACCATTCAATGCTTGAAGGACTCCCGGTGGAAATATCGATTTGATATAATCAACAAACTTCAGAGTGCTATATGGCGTAAAGGGCGACGGCTTCACAATCACGGTATTGCCGGTTATCAATGATGCCCCGATTTTGGCTACCGCTAGCAGCAATGGGTGGATGGCCGGGCAGATAGCTGCAACAACACCCATGGGGACATATTTCACAGTTAGGCGGAGCTCATCGTTGTCTGTAACAACTTTTGTTTCCAGTTCCGGATGCGATGCTGTGATTATTAGCAACCTCGTCTGATCAAAATATATGGGGCTTACAATAGTACGACAGAAACCTGGCTGAATGATCGACCTCCATCTTGGCGAATTGTAACTTCAAAACGTTGGCAAGGGAGGCAAGTCATGTTAGAACAGCGTTCTGAGTACTTACAGGCTTCCCCGCTTCTTGCGTGATCAACTCAGCCATATCATCCCTAATTTCCATCAAGGCATCCTTGGCTTTGTTAAGGTACTTTACCCTTTCGTTCCAATGAGTATGTGACCATGTCTCGAATGCTTCTTTGGCTGCAACAACAGCAGTTTCGATATCATCATCTGTTGCCACTGGGACATCCCATAATGGACGTCGAGTTGAAGGATTGATTGCCTGTGCCATTTCCCCGTCCAAACAAGCCTTGCCATTGATCGTGTTGGAAAAGACAGTGGGGCTATTTGATGGCTTCTTGAGCTCTGGATTACGGGTTGCCACCTCGGCAGCTTCCATAGAGCTCGAGCTGGGTGCTGACTTCATATTGAGTTGGGTTTGAATGTCTGATGTGTCGCTAGTTCATAAATTCATTTACAGAGGATTTAAAAGCGATAAAATACGCAATCAAAAGATGAGCTGAGGAGATGTCAATTCTGAAATCGTAAAAACTGACATCTTGAACGAAGTACTATCAGAGTAGATGACGATTGTCTGGCTGTGATTGGCTGAAAAGAATACGGTAGTGGAATGTGGGGTATGTCCTAACCTAACTGTTTTGGGTAATTACCTCTCGAAGCTCCTCTTTCTTTCTTTTGATACGATGATTTTTCCACTTGGTGATAAGTGTACAGTTGCTGAGAGATAATGGACTACTTCATACCGGGTAAGAACTGAAGATGTTGGAACCGATATATATGTATCTTTGAGCGGACCCAGAGAGAGAAACCGAGATGACTCTTGTTGAGAAGGTCAGAATATGGCCCCAACTCGGGTCGAAGGAGGTCTTTGATTAGTCTACTCTGGCAAGTATAGATACAAACTGGAGAGATGAAAAAATGAGTAGAAATGATTACTAAAAGCTGTTCAAAAGGGTAATTACGGGGATGTCCCCAACGCTCCTTCCTCTGCCCTTACTCTTCACCCAACCGATCTTCTGTTCTTCTAAGATGGCGGACTGGTCTCTGTCGCTGATTCACATCAACACAAGCATACAATATACGCTCTTTTACTGCTGTACGTTCTTTATCCGAATGTCTCATATCTCCTATCCTTGAATCTATGCGACTCGTGCACTAGCCAAACATTGGAGACCGACTATGTCCGCAACCTCCACAAATATAGCTCAAATAAACACGAACCCACCCCGTCTACTCCTCCGTCCTATCTACCACATTCTGCGCCCCGGCAACAGGCTGGTGCCTCTGATCGCTGGCGACGAACTACCCAATTGGCTCAAGGTCGTGGGTTCTTACCATGGAGACATGACGAACTCAGTAACGGTCAATAGCGAACCATACCCTCGAAAAGGGGAATACGACATTATCTGCCAATACTGCATTGATGCCACAAAGCATATGCAAGATCAGAGCAAAGATGAGGACACAGATCAGGAAGAACAAGGTAGAGATGCTTTGAGGGAACGTGGTTATGCGCCTACAGCACAGAATCAGTATATACAGAGGGTGCCGGCGACGTCTGAAGCTCCTGTGCAGCAGTTGAAGCAGCCACGCCCTGTACGGGCTTCACAACCACAATTTCTGCAGTCGGCACAATTCCCACAACCAGCACAGGCAATGCAGACTCAACGGCCAGGACCGTCAGATCTACCGCCAATCCGGCCGGCACGAACAGTGCCCCCATTTCTTCCAACAATCTCGTCGCTATCACTACCATCAATGCCATCGCTATCATCGCAACTATCAGGTCTACAACAACCACAACAACAACAAATTCAATACCCACAGCAACATCCCTATTACCTGAACTGGCACCAGGAGCGTGGCCGAACAAGGGACCGGGATCAAGTACGCTATCATCCCTGGGACCAAAAGTCACCACCGAGACAGCCACGCCGTCGTCTCTCGCAAGAAGAGCTACAGCCACAGCTGATGAGTAGAAGTCCAATCGTCATTGTGAGGCAGGGCGAGCAGACGCGTGGACTTAATGCTACCGCACCTGCATTCGTACCATCCTCAGTTGCATCGCTGGCTGCACCACACCCAGCTGGAGTACCGACGTCACTTGTCAAGAACTGATATCCATGTTCATCCTATGCTTAAATTATCCGTGTTATATCCAGCTCCCAGGGACTGTTTGTTCTTATTTTTGGGGGTTCGAGAAAGTTGTTGCTCTGGAATTTGCATCATTCATTCGGTCTTTACAATTTGGTATTCATTACCGAGTAGGGTTAATTATTTGTATTATATGATAAAGTATGATATTATATAACTATTATACATGATTAGATAGTATTTCGGGCCCAACCTTCCCATGACAATAGACAAACGCCAGTAATGTACATGTCTCTATAGCAGTTTTCCTCTATATAATAAATAATAACACCGATCCATGCATTTCTATATCAAACGAAGAGAAAAATGCCAACTATCCAGGAGTGTAATATAAGTAGCAGTAGGTACGTTTCCGGGACACCGAACCTCAAGCCTCCAAAACCCAAGTGCGGAGTGCAAATAACGTTGCAGACCCCCCGAGACTGCGATTGACCTGTAAAAATGATCTCGCGTTCGGCGTGTTCAGGTATGCCTTTAGTAAGCTCAGAAGTGCGCTTACGGGGAGACATTGGAGTGTGATTTGGTCGGGCATGTATTCGAATTCGTCGTAGAATGAGAGAGGTATTGATGAAGTAGAAGTTGATGGAGTCAGTTCAGAGGCAGTACTAGTGGCTTTGCTAATAGATGGAAGACGAAGTTGCTTGGGTATGCAATCGAACAACTCAGGGACAAGTTTGACAACATCTGCGGGTGATTGTCCTGGAAACAGTTTGTCGAGCATATCAGCGACGCTTTCTCTAGCACGAATGCCAAATGTGCCCACGATTGAGAGAGCCATTTCGACAGTCTCATCGTGCCTGTCATGAGTATTGTCGATCGAGAACTTTTCGAATAGTTTTTCCTTCGATTCTGGTTCACTGTACACAACTGCACAGCCGGTTCCCTTTGGCGTTATCTCTTTCTGGTGTATGTATAGCGGTTCGAATGGACGATGATCCCAGAGCAACCTAGATTCTTTGATATCTCCGGATGCTCCAAGCGCAACACGATAGTCGTTTATCAGATTCGGCAGCTTTCTGCTAGCGTGAATTAGAGCTTCGGAGCTTTGGTCGGCGAACTCCTTTCTCGAATCAGCCAACTTCGAATTGAGTCGTTCAAGTTCCACGGGCTCAGTTGTTGGATCCAGCTTTGCTTTCGCGACTTCCCCTTCAAGAGAAGCGATTTTGATTTGCTGTTTAGCCAAATCTACAGCCGCATCTGCTGCTTTGGCTAGATGCACAACTGAAGCACGTGCCCGAGTATAATCCCGCTTGATTTTCGACGCTTGCTCATCCGTAGAATACTGTTTGAGAGCCTCTCGGTACAGTTGCTCTTCCGCGAGTTTCAGTGAATGTAGCTTCGATTTGATAAAAATTTCTTCACATGAGTGAATCTGCAGCTCAAGCTGGGCCAAATCTCCTGCAAGATGTATGACCTGCGCGCGCACCTTGAAATATCCCCGCCTGCGAGCTACAAGTTCTTTCTTCTTTGGATTCTTTTTGACAATTTCCTTGAATCGGTTTGCTTCTTCGAAATCTGCTGCGTTCAATTTTGCTTGAACGAGGGTGTTGGTTAGCCTTAGGTCGAGTTGCTGTTTGGCTAACTCTTTCGCAATATGCACGATTTGAGCACGTGCCCTTGCATCTCTCAAACCCGTCTCTATCGCTGCTCCATGTTCTTGATAGTATCTGTTGATGACGTCTTCGTACATAGATTTCTTTTCTAAGAACTCTCTGAATGGCTCTCCCACGAAAAGTGGATGTTTCGCTACATACGGCTCAGCTCTCGGGCCTGCGGGGACTTCTGTGTATGACTCTGGAACACTCCGTATGCGAGTCTGAGGTAGAACGATCTGATTTTCTGCCGTTCGCTGAGCGACCAAAGCGGCACTTTTCTCTACAAGCTCATATCCTCGTGGAATGACGTTTTCGGTATTATCGGTCTCGGCAACAATGAAACATTGCCGGGAGTATGCCTCGTTCAGTATTGCCACTTTCCTTCTATTGCGAATCGAACGTGGGATAATTGATTCAGCCTCCTCTGGAGGGAGAATCATCAAAGTCCGAACGGTCCAGTCGCTGAAACGGCCTCGATTTAGAAGACTGTGTCCGACAAGAGCTGCCCATATCCGTGAAGCATTCTTGAACGCCCTATCAGTCAAATTGGCGATGACAAGTAGGTCTTTCTGCATACCTGGAGGCACCTCTGTAGGAAGGTACGTATCCAGGAGCTCCAGCCAACCGATTCCATGTAATGAACCATAATGTACCTTCTCCTTGTATATTTTAATTCTTTCCTCATCTTTCTTGCTGAACTCTTGAAGATATTTGTGGAAGGTTCGAGATGCGCGAGGCTCGACAAGGATGTGCCGATGAGGCTGTACAAGGTCGTTGATCTTTGAGGACAAGACTGGGCGGCCGGGGTATAAATCGAGAATCACGGATGGTTTATTGGCCGTTAGCACATTTGCTAGCTGCTGAGTGATATCATCTAGAACAAGACCCCGTCAACCAACGTCCTTATTTGTCAACTGTCATTTGATCTTACCACAAAGCTGTTCGCCGACTATGTTGACCTTGTGGACAGTTCCTGTCCCTTTTTTCTTCTCATTCTTTGGTGTCGCTTTTGGTAATGCTCTCGGCCTTCCTTCTGGTTCCAGAGACGTAGAAAATAGTCGGCAATAGATGGTATTCACCGCTGGCGTAATGACCCTGCTGCGCGCCTCCGTGCAAGGGCGTAGGAGGAATCCATTGCGACAACAACGATTCATGGATTGGAAGCACAGAAGCTTAATTTTGACATTGGGCGGGATGTTGCAATGAGATGTAGAAAAAAGATGTCTCCCAAGATCGAGCCCCACGAGTCATGTCATGTCAAAAATGTAGCTATTGTTGAGGATGAAGTCAGCTAGAGAATTTCATCTGCGTCGAAAAAGAGTAGCAACGCCGGGCGGCCAATGAGCGTTCCAGATCTAATCTGATGATCTTGAATCGCTGCCACTGATGGTTCTGTAGACGTCCTCGAAGAACCCCGATAATTGGGAAGGTGTCGTTGATGAAAGAGCATGATTTTCATTTCTAGACTGGTCTGAATAGGCAACGATTTAGTTTCCACTTGTCACGCGGTTTTGCGAGAAGAAGGGAGGAGTGACCGAGCAACCTTGGAGACGCCGCACCACCACCCCCACCTGACATTTACGCTGCCTGCCCGAAACGCGGCCTCTCCAACTCCGCAAACTGCTTGACCATGAACTAACTCATTTCCCACATGAGACTGTTTTAGCAGCACAAATGTCACAGTATCGTCGAATATTTGTCGAATAGAATAATCATTGGAAAAGTGGTTGGCAGACACCTCCAGATGCAGGAATCATTGGGTTGACGACATGGCATCCAACCGGGTTTCTTCAGCACCGCATAATGTCGAACAAATCACCCGTCTTGCTCAGGACTATGAATACAATCCTAACATACCACTGAAGTATTGGTTAAGGACAGCAAACTCTCTAGTCAAAGAGGTTAGTCTCGTTCATCGCAGGCAGATGGTGATGTGCTACTTGCTGCTAACAACAAGTGTCTACTAGGCCGAAATATACGAGCGTGAGGGCCACGATGAGCAGCAGGCTTATTTGTTGCTCTTCCGACATGCGCAATTAGTGCTCGTGAACTTGGTCAACCATCCCGATGCAAAAGACCCGAGCAATCGTCGAGGGCTTCTTGCTGCGGAGAATCAGGTCAGGGTCAACATAAAGAAGCTCGAAGGCTTGAAACCGCAGATAAACAAACGCTATGAACGGTATCAGCAGTTATTACAGAACCGTGAAGCTCGAAAAACACAAACATCGCAATTACGGCACGATCCTCCAACCAATCGTTACCCACCCATTTCCGATCCTGCGCTGTCCGGTACAGCCCAACCGTTGGAAGCAGCGGAGAACAAAGAGCTTGCAGTGCAGATCGCTCATAGGGAAATCAACCGCCGTGAAACCGTCAAACGGGCTAGAGCTACAGGTATAAGTCAGGATGAAGAACGCACTCGCCGAACTGGGGGTATGTGGGGAGACTGGGAGCAAGCTCTGGGTGAACAAAAAGCCAGTAACACTACAGATGATCTGAGTCGGCGCATTCAGGAGGTTCGATTGCGCTTGGAAGAGCCACAACCTAGGCAGAACCAACCTCGTCAATCAGAACTAGCGGAAACGTCTTCAACCTACAGATATCCGACTGTGCCTAAACAAAAGCAATACGATACATACCCACAGAGCGTGCCAAAACCGGTAAACAATCAAGTAGAGCCAGCGAAGGCCCCCGCACCGCCTCCGAAGGAATATAGAGAGAATCATTATTCCATCGAAGAGCCACCTCCGCGTCCAAGCAAGCTATCGTCAACGGGCCCTCCTTTACCATCGAAAGAGACAGCTGTGTCAAAACCACAGACAGATCCCTCCGACCTCAACCCGTCCACATTCACATTTAAACCCTCCGCATATCTTGAAAACGGGACTCCTCTACGGACGTTGTTTTTACCCCCTAACCTCCGCCATGAATTTTTAAGACTGGCTGGTTCTAACACTCGACGCAACCTTGAGACATGCGGTATTCTATGTGGAACACTGATTTCCAATGCTTTATTCGTATCCAAACTGCTTATTCCTGAGCAAGAATCGACATCTGATACCTGCGAAACGGTCAATGAATCGGTCATCTTTGACTATTGTGATTCTGAAGATCTAATGGTGCTCGGCTGGATCCATACACATCCGACACAAACGTGCTTCATGAGCTCTCGGGACCTCCACACGCATTGTGGCTATCAAGCCATGCTGCCGGAGAGTATTGCGATAGTCTGCGCTCCATCAAAAGATCCCGACTGGGGAGTTTTCCGTCTTACCGATCCACCTGGCTTGAAGTCAGTCCTTGGCTGCACTCAGAAGGGGCTTTTTCATCCTCACGCAGAGACGAATCTGTACACGGATGCACTTCGACCGGGGCATGTTTTCGAAGCCAAGGGGTTGGAGTTTGAGACTGTTGATCTTCGACCGCGGATATAGTGAAGACTCTTACCAACTCGGAGCCGAGTATATACATGATTAGACCACGAAGTAATGTTTTAGATATACCCAATTACTTATATCGATATGAAAAACAAACCGTTTCTCTAAGAACCTATGAATGTTTTTAAAACATCTTGTTACAAAAAAAAAAGCCATGGTGGACTGGGTGTGGGGTAACCAACCTTTAAATAGTGGAGCTTACCAGATGTCAGGCCACTCAGGCGTCCAGCCGCCTTCCAACGCAAACATAGCTCGACTTGAATCACAACTATTCTCACTTTCAACACCATTCAATCTTATTGACGCCCCGTTCACAAAAGAAATCGCACATGTCCACTACCATCTCGAGCTCAGTATCGCGGTCCGGAACTCCCCTTGGTACCAGACCGCCTTCAACAATCACCACCACCTCAACAACCGCAGCCACATCATCCTCAGATCCAACCTCAAATCCGCACAGCGACAACAGTAGCAACAATTACTTTTCCTACCCCGTGACCAGGGTAGTATCCGGTCTATATCGACGCCTGACTGATCCACCTCAAAAGAGCAACAATAATAATACCAGCAATGCGAACAATATGAACAGCTCACGCTCATCCTCCACATCCCTCTACATCCCCAAACGAACCGCCTCGCCTTTCCAGCCTCCTCCTCTCACACCATTAACACTCAATTCATCTACCGCCACTGGCTCTTACATCCTCTCCCGCGCCCTCGCGGAAGAAATCCGCCTCCTCGTGCCCCCTCGACTCCAACTAGTCGATACATGGCGCCTAGCCTACAGTCTTGAACGCGACGGCTCCTCCTTGAGCACACTATACGACCACTGCAGGAAAACAAGCGAACGACACCCCCGCGCTGGGTATGTGCTAGTAGTACGCGATACGTCCGATGGCGGAGCAGTGTTTGGCGCGTATTTGACAGATGCGCCGCACCCAGCGCCGCATTTTTATGGGACGGGGGAGTGCTTTTTGTGGAGGGCTAGTGTTCTGGGGCTGGCGTCACAGCAGGGGGTGTGGAATCATACCCACCACCACCACCATCACCACCACCATAACCATACTAAGCATAATGATAATCACGAAGACGATGAGCAAGAGAGTAATGGGCATGACTTCCATACAATGACAGACGAAGAACTCCAACGCGCCGGCTTCCCTCCTCCGCCGAGCGCCGACACGACACATGCAGTACGAAGTACAACCGTGAGAGCGAGCACGCCAACTTTACGATCTGACAAAAAGAGCAATAATCTCCTATCCTTACCAACCGAATCCAGCGCAAACAATAGCGGCACAAGTACACCCGAACGCATCAGGTTCAAGGCTTTCCCTTATAGTGGTATGAATGATTACATGATATTTTGTGAGACGGGGTTTTTGAGTATCGGTGGAGGGTCAGTCTTCTTCCCCACATCTTTTTCTCTCCTGCTATTAAAGCGTCAGTATGCTAATGGAACGTTGTTTTTAGGGACGGCCACTACGGTCTATGGATCGACGACTCCGTAGAAAAGGGAGTTAGTGATTCATGCCCCACGTTTGGAAATGAACCTCTTTCGGACGAAGGGTCCAAGTTTGATATTCTGGGGTTGGAGATTTGGTCTATTAGTACATAATTTGCTTTTAAGTACCACTCACTTGCCTGGTTAAATAGATACCTATATAATTTTGATGCAATTGATGCTCATATGCCTGGGGCCTATTCATCGATAAAGCTAGGAGATTGTAGACGTGTACTATATTCAATTGCTACCTACTACGTACTATAGAGTGTAAGAAGCAAATAAGTAGGAGAAACTAGTCATACAAATGCATCAAAGGTAAAGCCTCACGAAGCATCGAGAAGCAGATCAAATTGTGTGAAAGACAAAAAAAAACATACAACATATCAGGGGTATGGGCATAAACGGATATCTGACGAAGATAAAAACCAAGGGAAACGCCATCTCAAACAAACAAAAGAAAACCGTCAATCATGCATCAATCGAAAACTAGTATGGAGAGTTGACAATATCGTTCCGACCCAAACGGTGAGCTGCGCTCCGTCGTACGGGAGTCATAGGACCTGCAATGCTCTCACGAGTAGGCTTCTTGAAACTCTTCTTCTGGACCATGTTGACCTCATTCGGAAGAGCAACAATAACATTCTTATCGGAGCCGAAACGGAAATTGTCCGCCATGACGTTCTCTCCGTATCGCTTGATGCTGTATGGGTCCTTCCTTCCAGCGAGAACCTTCTTCAAGTTCCAGGTGATGATGAACGGACCAGTGGCAGTAATAATTGATGTCTCTTCACTGTCGACACCTGTGTTGAAACGAGCAGGAGTGAATGCCAATGGCTGCTTGGTCTCATGCTGGAATTGAGCAACATGAGCTGGCTGCAGACCTAGACGGCGAGGCTGGGGCTTAGAATCCTTAGCAAAGGACTTTTCGAAACCAAGCTTGCCTTCATTCTTGCCGTCCTTTTGCATGGCATCAATAAGAAGCAAGTAGGTGCGGCAAGTGGCCAGGACCCATCGACCATCTGCAGAAACATCAAGACCAATGATGGGCTCACCCAAAGCTGGGATGTGGGTTTTAGCGTTAATTCCGAGACGGTCGAACAAGCGGACATCACCCTTGTTGGAGGCTACAGCAATGTAACCTTTCTCTGTTGTCGCGACAGCCGAAAAGTCGTTCTTGCTGGCATATTGCTTCAAGTTTTCTTCAACTAGTTTGTTACCAGATTGACGTGGGTCAACTCGGAAGAGAGCATTGTTGGAGACACCCAAAAATGGTTGCGCGCTCGTCATTTGAGAAAACTTCTGTTCTGGAGCGAATGTTGTGACGCCAATGTCATCGTGAACCTTCCACTCATCAACAACCTTTCCATATTCAAGATCCATACGATACAGAGCATTAGGATTCGCTCCATCCTGCAAAATCATATTCGAATCTTCGGCATGAAGCATGACTTTCTTAGGGCTGAATAGTTTGCCGCCGGGTGTCTCTACTTTGGAGATGTTCGTGGAGAATTCGAGGTTATTATTAGGTGTGTGCTTGAATACACCAATCTTCGAGCCTCGGACAACAAAGGACCGGTCGTGCTTGTAACCAACGGCAAGCTGAGAGTTGACGTTCTCATCTCGGAGTCCGGTGAGAACATCATCCTCTTCTTCATCGGTGTCGTAATGCTCGCTTCGTTGACCTTCATCTTCTTCATCCTCCTCTTCCTCTTCTTGCTCCTCTGCTTCTTCCTTTTCAGGTTCTGCATCCTCCATAGTGAGATCTTGGAAGGCATCCAGAACGTAGTCACGGTCATCTGCCTTCTGCTTCTCCCATTTGATCTCGTTCAACTGCTCCCACAGTGCCTGCATGAGACCTTCCTGAAACCTCTCTTCCGTCGGCTGGTCCTTGAATCGCAGGAGCCAAGAGTATGCCGAGCCATCATCTGCATAATGGTTAAAGATGAATGAAAGATACTCGAAATTGAACACGGGGTTGATGTCGCCAACGACAGATTGTCCAAGCCATTCCTTCTCTGTGCCTGTGATTTGAAGCCAATACTGCCAGTTGCCAATCTCAGAGACTGTTGCAACGACATCACTGTCTTGCAAGATAAAGGTACCAGAAGCGAAGTCGAACAAATGCAGCTCTGCGCGTTCTTTGGCCAGAATTTCCCTGGCCTCTGGCACGCTACGTGCAGGTGGCGCTGCGGTAACCTCTTCAGCAGGCTTGATTATGCCCTTCTTTGTCGCGTATTCCACGTCCTTCGCCATAGCAGCCGTAGATTCCGCCGCGCTTGGGCCTCTAGGTGAATCAATTGGACTAGCCGATGGAATAGGACTGTCGTCTTCGAATGAAAATTCTTGCAACTCCTCTTCCGTTGCTCGCTGGAAGCTTCTCCTGTATTTCCTTTCGTACTGACACTGTACCGCAGCAGATTCAAAAGTCGCGACTTTATCGGGCGAAACAGACGAGTCGCAAACAAATTCGTATAGATCACCGGGATCACCACTCAAATCTCTCCAGGCAAGAACCTTTTCACCACCGTCTCGTACAACTGACCGAAAGTGAAGAGCTTGGTCGAGCAGAAAAACTCTTTCGTCCTTATCTAGGGCATCAGCGGCTCCTTCTTCGTCTTCCTCTTCAGCAAGTTCTTCCTCTCCTTCTTCGTAGGCCCGTTGAACAACGAGCTGATATTGGAACTCTTGTCCTGTGCGACGAATGGTGGCGGCCGCGTCTTTGAAGATCAACTCAGAGTATCCCTTCGGCGATAGGGGACGGACGAGATAAAGCTGGCCTTGGGGGATGTCGATTATAGCCTCTTTCGAAGCGTCTCCGAAGAGATATTTGCTCACTGTGGTGGATTAACGTCTGTTAGTCTTGATCTTGTTGGCTGAATTGGATAGCAGTGAGGAGATAAGGGTTGGCGGGGTGTTGACAAGGGTCTCGCACATACCGTTCCGGAGCATAAACATCTTGCTGGTGGCGACTTCCCTGCGTGTCTGTCTGCCTTAGCCAACGTCAGGAATGAGCGCCTTTGTGCAATGGAAACGATTTCGAAATATTCGAGATCTTTGCAAGCGAGAGATAAAGTGGTTCAGATCTCGAAGTGAAGAATAAGCGGATGGATAATGAAAAAGTCAAGACAAAAGCAAAAATTAAGTTAATGTTTGCCTGTTGTCTAGCAACCGGCCAGAAGAACCCCGCCTCACCGCAAAAAGCCAGTGACGCAAAAGGTCGCCACCTGCTGTGGCGGTGCACCAAAACATGTGGCTGTGGCGTAGGTACCGTATACAGAGCAGGCACTAACTTGCTAGGTACCCGGCAGTTACCCGACAAATAACCCTAAGAGGTCTTTTGTACTCGATCGATTTTACCCCAGGACGTACTGGACCTCTACTGTGCCCAGCCATCCTAAGACTGGGCGGAGAAGATTCCAACAACTCACGCAGTAAGAGCTTTAGTCTGGTTTAGTGGCAACAGGTGATTCTGACCGTCTCGGAGGTTTCCGAGCTGCGTTTACGTCAACGGCCGGGCCAAGGAGAAGCAGACAACGTCACTCCAGAACCTCGTGCTTGTCCTCTGTACGGCCATCGGCATGGGCCTTGACGTCTAGAATGAGAATATTCATCATGGATGGCGGGATTACCCAGACCGTGAACGTCAGAAAAAATAACCAATATGACCGCCTCGGGACTAGCCGTTGAGGCTGCGTTTACATATAGCATCCATATATTGGGGAACAAGCATTATGGACTGATAGCAGGTATACACAAGCAAGTTCATCTAACTTACGAGCCACGGTGATGACAGCAACACTGCTTCCTAACAAGGAGCCTTACCGGCTCCTCGAGGAGTCGCCGTTGGTTCATCCCGACGAGTTGCGCACGGCTTTTGCGCTGGCCATGTCGCACATGTACAAGAATGAAGTACCGCTATACGGTGATCTGGTACGCATTGTACAGTCTAGAAACCACAAAGTTATCGCCAATAGTAGTAGCACCCCGGACAGCCTCGATCGCCTCACGCTCGAGCGTCATGGTGCGATCCGGCTAGGCAAGCCTGAGGAGCTGCAGACAGTGAGCCGCATCTTCGCACTGCTGGGCATGCACGCAGTGGGCTACTACGATCTCTCGGTAGCTGGTCTACCAATGCATGCTACCTGCTTCCGTCCCATTGACACAGCGTCGCTGGCCACCAACCCTTTCCGCGTCTTCACCACACTCCTACGGCCAGACTTGATCCGCTCCCCGGCAGCTCACGACCTGGCCCTCCAGCTCCTCGAACGGCGAAACATCTTCAGCAAAGAGCTTCTGCGCATGCTGGACATCGCTACTACACAAACTGGACAGTTCCGTGTCCACCAGGCTGAGATATTTATCCGTGAAGCCTTGCGTACCTTTAGCTGGGCCCCCGTGGCTGAGGCCACTGAGACCGAGTACCAGCTGCTACGGGCTGAGCACCCCATCTTAGCAGATATTGCCAGCTTCCGCACCGCTCATATCAACCATCTTACGCCACGCACACTAGACATCGAAGCAGCCCAGGCCGCCATGGCGGCGGAGGGCATGCCTGTTAAGGATCGAATTGAGGGTCCGCCCAGACGGAAATGGCCTATCCTGTTGCGGCAGACAAGCTTTCTCGCCTTGGAAGAGAAGATCCAGTTTAAAATTCGAGATAGCGACAGCGAGAGCGAGGAGGAAGGGGATACACACAACGTTGAGCTAGTGGATGGCTCCCACAAGGCTCGTTTCGGCGAGATCGAGGAGCGTGGAGCTGCCGTGACTCCAGCAGGTCGGGCCCTCTATGACCAGCTGTTGGAAAGCAGTATGCATATGGCGGAAGACCAGAGGGAGACCATCGACGAGGCGCTCGTCTCGTCATTCCGAGCATACCCCGATACTTGGGAAGAACTACGCAAACAAGAGCTTGTGTACGTCAAATACGGTTTCACCGCGAAGCTGCCTTCATTGAGCAGGTACGACGTGGTAGACTCGTCCACCATCGAGAGCCTGATTGAGGATGGGGTTCTTGAGACAACCCCAATCACTTATGAGGACTTTCTCCCGTTCTCGGCAGCGGGCATTTTCCAGTCCAACTTGAATCAAAAATCGAAATCCCCCCACTCAGATAAACCCTTACAACCAAAGGCTGACCTAGAGGGATTTGAACGTGCTCTTGGGTGTTCTGTTATTGATCCGGATGTTCTGTATGCTCGAGCCCAGAAACAGAGCCTGGAATCGAGTTTGCTCAAGTTAAAATCTCTCCTACTACTAAATAATGAGCTTTAAGAATGGCGATAATGTTTAATACAATGTCATGTTATGATCTAAAGAGCATTCGAGACCCCGATATCTAGATAAGATAATCCAGAGAGGGGGACGGGTTCCCCCGAGCATGACCGGGCCAAACTAACCTGGATAACCCTAAATTCTAGTTTCGTAGTTGTTCGTAACTTCGTACGCTTGACGCATTCGGTTTGCAAATTACCATGCGGATTTCTCAAATGGCTAAATAAACCTACGTTTTTCTCTTTCAATACAAAATCTCCATCTTTATCCGTAGGCGTACAAAAGATTACAAGGCACTTGGTATCGTGGAAACAGAAAGTGCTCCCAAGTTATCTGGATTATGTAGAAAATACTTGATACTATAAACTACATTATATTCCTCTCAACCATAGGACCCGTCCGCTGACTATCCAAATCCTTCCACTGCACTGGCCGTCTCCTAACCACGCCCGAGTAAAACCAGCTCGCCATGGTATAAACGTCATACACAGGCAAATTCACAGCGTTTTGTACCGACTGACCAAATGGAGGCATCTGTGTGCACTCGAGCACAATTGCGCCGACATCAGGATGATCCGCAACAAGGCTCTTGGCCGCATCCACCATTTCAGTCTCGATGGCATCAAAGCTGTAAGGGCTTTGCATGCGGACCAGCCGCTGCAAGTGGCCTCCGGCAGGCGCGCCGCGGATGTAGCAGCGTGCAGCGTTTTGCTCGGGGATTCCCAGGCGCTCAAAGTGTAACGGTCCCAGTTCATCGGCGTTGTAGGTGATGATTCCGATCTTCTTGTCTGGTGGAAGCCAGGCGAGGATGGAAGGGATCTGAAGAAGAGAGGAGGTTGCAACGGGGATAGGGAGTCTTGCGGCAAGCCTTTTTTTTTCTTGTTAGAATCAAATAGTTACTCTAGCTTCAACTGATAAATGTTACTTACAAAGGCTGAACCATGGCCAGAAAGCCACAGCTGGTGATAATACCACACGCGCCCCTGTCGGCTAGCTTTTGGCCAGCGGCTACAAAGCTCTCAATAAATTCCTCATTATATTCGTCCTTGGATACCAATATGCCCTCCTTGGATCCTTCGGCGAGCTCTCGAATGATGGGGAAATTCCATGTGAGCTCGCTAAACGCATCACCAGCAGGGCGATAGAAGAAACACTCGACGGCGATGAAGCCGATGGGGGGGAGGCCATCCCGATCTTCAGGTCTGTAGTTGGCCATTATTGCTGACTATATCTGGTTTAATAACTTGCTTCTTCCTTTTTTTTTTAACTAGCCCAACATCTTGTGTATGATGTCGCTAATTGCATTTATACATTTTATTTAGCCATTTAATCTCGCTGTCAAGTCCGAGGCAAAGCTTATCAGCTCGGGAACCCCCGAGCTCTTGCGGTCCTTTCCTTCGGGCTATCTCGCTGTTGGAGATAGGTCGTTGTCGAGAACTACATGATGCAATTTGTTTATTGAATTATACAGGGGTTGCGGTGGTTCGATATGAGAATCTATGTGGCTATTTGTCAAGGTATTCAAGGTCTCATCGAATAATATACATAACCCTAATCCAAACATTACTGTCGACTCGGTGTGAGGAGCGCAGTGTAAGAAATGCCTTGTAGAGTACTTTAGTTAAAAAAGTAATTATTATTCAAGGAATGGTTAATTTCTTTGTAGATAACTTATATGTATTAATAATATACCTAATATACGTGGTTGATGATGCCCTAAAGGCAAGCCTATTCAGACAAAATCACTTGCTCAACTAGGTCTCACTTTGAAATTGATACATCCAAAATAAATCCTGCAGTCTCGTATATAACAACGTAAAACAAAGCCTCACTGCTTCACGGCAACACCCTCCGCCGACCGGGTCTCTTCGCTGTCACTCTTCTGACTGAATATACGGTCAGTCTTGCCCAGATTTAGTAAGGAAGAAACAGAAGACTTACCCTATCTCCACAGACTCTGTAACCATGGCCTTGGGTCGCTTGTACTGATTCCACCAGGGGCCCTCAAACAAAGCGTCCAGCTTTTCCAAGTCCACGCCGGCCGTCTCGGGGACCACCAGGAAGGAGTAGATGAGGGCCAAGAAACACCAACCGGCAAAGAAGATGAATGCTCCCCAGTTGTTGGTACTGGAAAGAAGGGAGGGAATACCCTTGTTGACACCGAAGAAGAACAGCCAGTGGAAGGTTTGAGTCAGGGCTGCGCCGAATGAACGAATCTGGTTTGGCCACAGTTCCGAGACAAACACGTAGGGCAATACTAGAAGGCCTGATCTGAAGTTAGTTTCGCGATCTTCCGAACCCAAGAGGGACGATATTACTCACCTACAGCATAGCCGAAGCCATGAATGAAGATGGCCGCAAGAGCAGCTTGTCCCGCGGAAGTAGGAACGGGTCCTGCTTGTTTGAACTTGACGTAGACGCCAATGTAGATATCCGAGAGCATCTGAATCGTAATACCAAGGAAGAGACTGTTTCTACGACCAATGGCGTCGACAAAGAAGAAACTGGCAATCACAGTATAGAAGAATTTGACAACACCATACATAGCAGCAATCAAGAGACTGTAAGAAGTACCACCCTTGACGCCGACCAAGCTTAGGATAGGGACCAGATACGTCGTGATGCTATTGGCGCCGGATAGCTGAGCTAAAGCGTATGAAATAAAGGCTTGCTGAGTACGTCGGAGGTTCGCTGGGACGAGGAATGTTTCCTTTAGGATAGCTCCGAGACCCCGGAGGGAATACGATGTGGCATCCCCATAAGCGGCGCGCTCCTTGGCGAGGGATTTCTGGATGTCTTGCAATTCAGATTGCACGCGAGGATGATCCAGAGGTAGACCGCGGATCTTGACGAGGGCCTCAATAGCTTCTTCATCACGACCTTTTAGAAAGAGCCAACGTGGACTCTCACTAACAAAGAAACTAGCGAGGATTACAAAGGCCATGATAATGGTTGGCACAAAGAAAGGGACTTGCCACTGCAGCGAGCTGGCAGCCATGCTCACAAAACAGCCATAGACTGTGAATGCGGCCATGAAAAGGGACATTAGGAGGACAACGCTGAACCAGGTGGTGAGTAGACCCCGGATCTCAGACGGAGCAATCTCCACGAGCGACACAGGTCCGATGACAGTAAGGGGTCCGATACCAAATCCGGCCACAATTCGTCCGGCGTACATGACCTTCATGTTTCCTTGAGAGCCGACAGCAATCAGCTGGCCGATGATCCAGATCACAGAATACAGGCGGAGGGACCATAGACGGCCCACCCGGTCGTTGACGAAGAACGAAAGAGCAGCTCCGACACCACATCCTATGTACACCAGGGAAACGAAATTGGAAACCTGACTCGGGTTGGTTGCAGATGTAATACCGAACTCCTTCGCAAAGCCAGGCAGAGAGGGTATAGTGGCGCTTGAACCTTGGTCCCAACCTGTGAAGCGGTTAAGATGATTTTCATCTTGAGTACAACGCGAAGTAACTTACACAAAGGAATTCCAGCAAGCGCATAGAGTGCCGCCGTCGTCAAGAGCGTGCGATTAGCAATCAATGATCTCGGAGAGGTCTTGATGTTTTTGATGTACTTGGCGAGGGTTGAATTTTTGAAAGCCATTTTGCTGGTGTTCGGTCCACTGCCGGTAGAGTCTCACTTTTCTCTTCCTCCTTTGTTTCACCAATCACCAATTGCTCAGCCCGATGATGAAGATCGAGCGAGGGTGTGAGTTCCTGATATCTCATAAACTGGCCCTTCGTTGGCTTGTATGTTTATCTTAGGGTTCATCACGCGAGCGATAAGCTGTGTGTACTACTTATGAGTTAGGGAACTATCCGGGTCACAACAGACTGTTGAGTTTCGGTAGAAACCGAGGGCCAAGGGGCGGGTCAGTTCTTTCGCATCCAATGGTTGATAACTGTACGTGCTATCACAACATCGCGGACCCATTATTTGTTAGTCTTGATGTGTTTCTGCCATCTCCAGTACGGTATTTGACGTGCTGAAATCTCTGTGTTGATTACCCGGTCCCTTGGTGCCTATCTCGGGAGAATCCGCCCGCCCCATCATTTCTCCTCAGTCCAGATTAGATAAGATTGAATTAGTGAAAGCCATGCTCATGTGATACATTGGCATAAAATAAAAAAGTTCATCCTGAGTGCAATCTACTGTCAATCTGTTCTGCGGTCTGTGTTTCGAGGTTGAAAAGATCAGCCACAATGACGGCCAGAAGTCCGAACAAAAACGACCCGATTATCATCGTGGGTGCGGGAGCCTTTGGCCTGAGCACAGCTCTACACCTTGGCCGTCGTGGTTATACCGATGTGACTGTGTTCGACAAACAACCCTATGATGAGTCGCTGTATTCATACTTCAATGGCTGTGATGCAGCATCTGCAGGTAACGAGCAAACTACATGCCACAAGACGGCCTTGAATGAGGCAAGGCTGACCCCGGCTATATAGATATCAACAAGATCATCCGAGCGGTATATGGCAAGGATGTAATCTACCAGGATATAACTCTCGAGGCCGTGGAGGGCTGGAATCAGTGGAACGCCGAGCTACAAAGCGGCCAGACGGTGCCTCCGGGCATGACGACCTCAGACCGTGTCTGGGTCAATAACGGACACTTAGTCATGACTGATGGTCCTGTATTGCCTCCTTTCGAACAAGCCAGCCTCGAATCAATGCCCAAAAACACCCAACTTGTCACCACCAACGCACAGGACCAAGAACTGGCGAAGTCAGTCGGCCTCAACCTGGAGCCGTTCAAGAGACAAAACCCTAGCCGGCCGAATGTCGGCCTCTTTGATCGTACGGGTGGCATGACATATGCTGACAAGGCCTGCCGCTTCGCGCTGCACAAGGCTCGCAGCTACGGTGCCAAGTTCGTCCTCGATCCCGTAGCAGGTGAGCTCAAGGAGTTGCTGCGTGGCGACAAGGGCAAGGTAACCGGCATCCGCACAGCGGATGGCAAGACACACCACGCTTCCGTGGTCATACTCGCATGCGGTGGCTGGACGCCGTCAATCCTACCGGCTCTTGACGGGCTGAACGAGGCCACAGCCGGCTCTGTGGCGCTGTTGAAGATCCCCAAGGACTCGCCTCTCTACGACCAATTCGCACCCAAAAACTTCCCCAGCTGGATGCACAAGATGCGCGACGGTCATTCAGGCGGTCTATACGGTTTCCCTCGAACGGACGACGGCTGGCTCAAGATCGGCTACCGCGGCACGAAATACACAAACCCTCAGGTACAAAGTGACGGGCGTGAACGCAGCGTACCCATCACTCGGTGGACCAAAGAGGAATCAATCAAGGCAATACCAAAACAAGCGCTGAGCGTGATTCAGACTTTCCTTGACGAATATCTTCCAGAACTCGGAGAGGCAGGAATCCACATCTCCATGACCCGCATCTGCTGGTACAATGATAGTTTTGATAACCACCTCACTGTGGACAGGGTTCCTGGTATGGATGGACTAATGGTGGCTACCAGCGGCAGCGGCCATGCCTTCAAGTACCTTCCCAGCCTCGGAAACTGGATTGTTGATGCGATGGAGGGAGTTGGCAGCGATAGACCAGCTATCCAAGCTTGGAAATGGAGGTCATTAGGCGAACAGCAGAGTCCTATCAATGAGATCATGCAGGGTTCGAAGGGTCCCAGGGCCATGGCAAATATAGCTTTGGTTACAGACTCCCGCCTCGGCCCAAGTGCTAAATTGTAGGCTTTGATCAATTATATACTTTATACAAATGTTCAATGTTATTTTTTTCCTTCTATGTATGAATTCATTATACCTATGTATTCTATGGACCTTTTCCTAGCCAATGCAATGCAATCCGGATCAATCCCGCTCCTACGAACCTTGAAGGCTCTTTATACCTTGGCCTTTATTTCCCGTACAGGCGAATTTGGCTTGCCCTTGGTGAAAAGAGCACGGATATTCTCAAAGCACTCTCGCTCAGCCTTCATGAAAGCAACGTCCGTCAACCCACCCAAATGAGGCTGAACAACAACCTTATCACTCTTCAAAAAGTATGGATCAGGACTAGGCTCATTGGCAAAGACGTCAAGCCCTGCGCGAGCCACTTTTCCGCTCTCGAGTGCCTCAATGAGACTGGGCTCGTGGATAACAGGGCCACGAGCTGTGTTGACCAGGAATACGCCGTCTTTCATAGCTGCGAACTCGGCCGCTCCGATCAGGTTGGTGGTTTCGTTGTTCAGCGGGCAGTTGAGTGACACCACGTCGGCCTCGCCGAGGAGTTCGTGCAGCGTCGAGCAGTAGGTTGCATTGTACTTGGCTTCTTCCTCAGCGGGGAGTTGTCGGCGGTTGTAGTATGTGATCTTCATATTGAATGCTAGAGCCTTTTTGGCCATGTACTACATCATCCCCGAGTTAGCAAAAAGCGTAAATCAATGTGCAGGTTTTGGTTATCGTACCTTTCCAATAGCCCCCATGCCTACAATACCGAGCGTCAATCCGCCAGGGTCGCGGCCGGGCACCAAGCCAGCGCCTGATCTCCAGGAACCGTTGCGTGCACTCTTCTCAGCATTAGTGGTATTCCGGAGCACGGCCAAAGTCAGGAATATAGCCATATCGGCAGTAGCCTCTGCCACGGCGTTGACGGTGTTGCAGAACCAGATATCCTTGGAGGCCATCCAGTCGACATCGAACTCATTGAAGCCAGCGCTGGCAGATGTGATGATCTTACAACCGGGGACCAAGTCCTTGAGTAAATCCTCATCAAAGGGCTCGTATGGTGGGGTGCCCATGCGGATGATGAAAGCGTCAATTGGGCCATTCTTTTTTATGTCTTCTGGGATCATCTGCTGTGTCTCTGCGCGGTTGGTTGCGGGCAGCACGGAGTATCGGAATTCTGTCTGGAACTTCTCGAGGTAATCCTCGCCCACGAATTTGGGCTCACCTAGACAGACGACTCGCGGCTTCGTTGCGGGCATGATGGCCATGATTACAGCTCCAGCGGGGAAAGATAAAGAACAGGCTCTCGCTTTGTACTTGAATGATTTGATAGAAAGTTGGAAGGCGATGAGAAAGAAATATAAGTATGATACAGATTTCCAACAAAATCTATCGCGGACTAAAGCCAGAGTAGAGTAATTCCTATCAGAATGCGATATCGCAGGAGCTGTTTAACAGCTTAAAAAAATATAGATCGACAATACATGTACGTAGCTAGCACCTCGGCTTCCCCCGAGATCTTATCGTTCATCCCCTCACTCGGCTTCTTCCACATGGGGGCTGTTTCCGGGCTCACGATTGGCCAATTCCTGTTCTTTTCTGCTTTTCGCCGTACTCGACGACTTTTAAATGTTTTATCGTACACTTTGTTACGTCAGTATCCTTGATCTTATCAATAGGGCGGGATTTCTAAGCGCAAAAGCTGTTATCTAAGAATGACAATCTGATAAGAAGAACCTGATGTCTGAAGATTAGAGTGACTGCCTTGAATCCACAACCCTGATCAAATCGTGAGAGAAAGTGATGTTTATCGTACAACCAGTAGAAGATCAAAGAAAATCACCCTTTGTCTCCTTAAGAATGAGTTGATACTCGGGCACAAATTGCATATACATGACTTCGGGCGTGCCCGTACCCTTTTTGGTGTAATCGGCCTCCTCAGGCGAAACCAAGGTCTTGGACAGGCCCGAGACAGCACCGCCCACATTAGTCGGAGCCGTCGACGACTCGACCAACAGTTGGGTGTGACAGGCACGCTCAAGGGCGATAAAGAAGGCCGCGGCCTCCGCAATGGTGCCGCCGCAGGTGAGAATACCATGGTTTTGCAGAATGATGTTCTTATTTCGTGGTCCTAAAGCGCGCGCGATATTGTCGCCCTCCTCCGGAGCCAGCACAACGCCGCCAAAGCCCGCGTAGACGGAGAGGTCTTCGTAGAACATGCAGCTGTCTTGGTTGAGCATGTCGATGCCGCGACCGAATGTGCTCCATGCCCTTCCATAAGGGCTGTGCATGTGGCACGCTGCGTGTAGGTCCGGGCGAGCTTCGTGAATCGCTCGGTGGATGATGAAGCCTGCGCGATTGACCGCCGCGTCGCCGCCCCCAATCCTATTTCCTTCGCGGTCGATGTGCACCATGTCCGCAACGGTGAGTACACCAAAATGCACGCCATAGGGGTTGATCCAGAAGGTCTCGGGCTGGACGGGATCTAGGCAAACGTCAGCAACTATCTAATTCTGCCGCCGATGTTTTATTCTTACCCCTTAAACTGATGTGCCCGCTAGCACCATCCGCAAACCCTAATTTAGCAAAGATGCGAAATGCACCAGCCATCTGTTCCAGCTGCCATTTTCTCTGCTCCAGCGGAGTTTCCGGCCAAGGAATGTGACGAAGAGGCCTTTCCGGCGTTTTGGTAGGCTTGGGGGCTGTAGATGTTGCAGTATTGTCTCCTGCAGATGTTGCTGTTGGTGACATGGCTGATTTGTAAGCTGTGCGATATATCGTCTAGGGATACGTAGTTGTGTCGGTTGTGTGCTTGCTCTATCACATCTAGATAAACAATGAGATACTCGTAACCCCCACAAGGCCCCAAAACAGCGCCCCGCCGGGTCGAGCCGAATAGAAAGGCGGGGGCGTAGAAGGCCAGGAAACCTCCGTGGTGAGCCGTCCATTGTAAAGTTGGCCGGTAGATTCCGCACCTGGGATAGCGCGCTCATTTCAATTCAGCGAATTAATGTTCGTTTCCGCTTCGAAATCTCTGATCCCCTGAAGTAGTTCCTGAGCCAACCATTGTGAATCTCCTGACGCAGTAACATGGTCCAATGCCATTATCCAGTCCTGTAGAGGCATATCGGGTCCTCCGATCTGTTCTGTGGCTCCACACCCATCAGTAGCTGTAGAGGCATCGTACATGTTTCCACCGCCACTTGCATTCCCAACTAGGCCACCACCAGATGGATGCGTCCCGGTGCTGGTATCGCCGCCACCCATCAGAGTCGTCAGCGTCGCCAGCTCTACGCTCTCGCCACTTACTGCATCACCGCCATTGCCACAGATCATGGTGATGGTGCTCTCAGATAGTAGCTCGAAGATATCACGGTACGAGCATGCCTCGTTCCAGCGCTCGGCGATTATGATGAGGACCGTTGTGCACGCCATGCATGTGTTGATGACGGCGCTCTGTCGCGTGCGCTTGCGGATGTAAGGGGACTTCCATAGGCAGTAGAGGTATGTCAGCCCGCCCAAGAACAGGATATGCAAACTACCCCATGTGAACTGGATCTGTGACCGTTGCGACTGGTACAGCCGTCGGTACCCAAGGCACATTTGTCGCGCATGTGTCGCGCAGATCTCGAAGGCGCGGTCACGAGCGTCGGGTTCGTTGTCTTCCTGGGCCAAAGGGTCCGACCCCTGGGCAGCGGGTTCGGGGCTGTCGATGATGTAGTGACGATAGAGAAGTAAAATAGAGTAGTGGTAGGCCAGCCCAAACCAGTCGTCTGAGGCAAACACCGATAGCGGGCGAAGGTGAATGTTTTCCAGTTTATCTGGAGATATGGCACGCCACTCTTCCAATTCCTGACGCAAAACCTCGACCGGAATTCTGTTCGGATTTCTGGAGCTGTCATTCTCCTGATGGGAGTTGGTGGAGAATAGATTGTTGCGAAACTTAGACCACAGTTGTCGAAGCTTGATGGAATGGAGAGCACCCGTAAGTTGAGTTGGTGGGTCGGAAGTGTTCTGTCTCGGGGGGCAGAGCAAGCCGTCGCGTGTTATATATTCATCGTCTATATCCAGAGGTAACTACTTGTTGTTAATAAGAAACAAAAACCAATAGAGAACATGTAGATGACTGGTGCGAAATGATGGGTCGTATGGGTTAAGGAGATATACCTCAACGTCAATGGCACTATCCGATATGCCTGCTGGACGACCAAGAATAAATGATGCGACAAGATCAATGTCATAGGCAACCCAGAAACAGCGCTTGGAAATCTCCTTGGTCAGTGTATCTACCGAGTTGCGATATCTCTCGGTGCTGCGATGGTAGCCTAACTCGACACAATGTCGCATGGCCATCCCGGATATTTTCCTAGAACTCACATATAAGCGTTTCAACCAAAAACCTACTGGCAGTACAAAAGGGTTGTAACGTAAGAGAGGACATCATTTCTTACCATAGACTGACCCCAGCCTGAGACCGAACAGAATATACTGCACAACAAAGCATTGCTTGTATGGACAGTAAATTATCCATGTCAAGGAGGTGTGCAATATAATTAAGTGCCATGGCGTAATATCCCTAATAAAGAAGTTGTTTGTATGATTAGGTCGTCCTGTTGAAAAAAAAAAAAAAAAAGTATCATATCTTGGTAGGAACAATGAAACTTACCTCTGCAGCGTCGACTTCGCTGTGCCCAAGTGCCAGAGAGCCAATTGCGTAAACCTGAAGAGAATATAAGCAAATAATCAGACATGCCACTGCAACACTTGAGGTGTCTGCTTTGAAGGGGTGATGAAGCAAGAAAGGAAATGGCGTACCATAAGCACGAAGAAGAGCGAAGATTCACTGGCCGCATTGATATTATTGCGCAAGCTAGCTTCTAAGCATTCCTGTTCCATAGCCCTAAAAGTCGGTTGATGCAGGAAGGGATACTGCGGGTGAATGTTGCTAAAGTAGGCCTCAGAGAGCTTGGCCATCGTGGCAGTGTCAGGGAACCCCAGGTAGCGAGCGGTGCGGCGGGTGGCCGAGTCGCTCGCATTACTGTAATGTGAGCCCGTTCCTCCGCGACGTGGCAAACGCAGAGTACTTCCGACAATGCGCGAGAAGTGGACAGCAGATGAAGGTCCAAAGTACTGCGGTTCCCGTCCGGCAGCGCCGAGACAGAGAAGTGCTACCTCATTGCTGAGAAGGTCGCTTTCGTGGGGTTCCGTCGACCGCACATCACTAAGATCACTATTAGGTGTGTCTCCTGAGGCCTGCTGCAGTTGGCTAGTTGTAGCAGTAGCAGTATTGGCCGCGCCAGGAGCAACATTAGCAGCGCCAGTAGAATCCAAAGCTCCTCTATTGGCCTGTCTGGCTTGTTGAGAGAGGCCGAGGCCCGCAAAGTGATCAATAGCGACCTCAGGCCGTGATTCTTGCAAGAGACCCTCCAAATAGGCCACTCGCGCTTCGAGAGATTGCACATAATCACGCGGGCGGTGCAAGCCCGTGGCGGGGTCTTCGACTAGGCAGTCTATGCATCGTTAATGAGCATGAGCCGGCTAGGTGTTGATGTTAAAATGGGAGGCAGCCAAATACCTCGGTCACTTTTGGTGCAGTTACTACATTTGGGGCTTTGCCCATCGCACTATAGTAGATGATTAGATTAATGATCTCCACAACTCATGGCCATTCCATGAGGGAATACCCGGAATAGTACCTTTAATTTGCGCTGCTTGCAATTTGTGCAAGCCAGCATGGTCCGCTCGCCCATTTTTGCCCGCTTCGCGGGATGGGGATGCGCTGTCTGGCGCGCCGCACTCATATTGAAGGCGTACGTCCCCTGCTACTTAGCAAGAAGTAAAGACTGATGGTTTGAAAGACTCGTCCGAGCCCGACTTATCTGAGGCCTCCACCAACGACTAAAGTCTAATCTGCTTTTCTGACCAATCGGCGGTGCTCAATCATATACATATCCACATGAGCCAAAAGCGGTAATTGTAGGCCATTCGCATTGTGATATGTTCCTGAAGTCCTCAAGACGAACCTAAAGGGGCCCGGCTAGAGATAGATACAAATATGATAGACTTTCCATCTTTATAAGACAGAAGGATAGGTTTTGAAAAAAAAAAAAGAAAAAGAAAAAAAGAAAAAGAAAGAGAAAATTGTTGATGGGATAAAGCAAAGAAGGGACTGAATGTTGCATATTATACAGGAGTCTATGCTGCCTCGGCGCTGCTTTCGAGCTGTTCGGCTTCACCACCGCCCTCTTCGCCTGATGAGGCCATGTCTGCATTATCACCAGCAGTCTCTGACTCATCTTCGTCTTCGACATCCTCTGCGTGATCCGATCTATCCCTTTTTTGAGCACCTTTTCGTTGCGGAATGACCCTCAAAAAGGCCTCACCCCAATCTCCAAGTTCCAACCATCGCATCATAATTTCAGCAACGTGGTTGGTCGCCAAAACGGGTCTCGAAGCCATGCGCAGGTATTCTCCAATCGGCAGTTTTGCAGTTTTCATGCCCTTTTCTATGGCTTTCTGGTAACAGACTCCCTTGTGTTTATTTTTGTCTACGAGTCCACCGATGATATATGTGCTGTATGGTTTGAGCTCAGTCAACGTATTGGGACTGTCGCTGCTCAGGTAGACAACTTCTCCATTCTCGGGTGCAAAGCCTTCTTTGTCTGCAAAGGCACCTGCCAGGTTCCCACCATGAGGTCCTTTCATATTTTCCTTAGCCTGCTCAGCTGCATGAACAAAATCTTCTGGCATGAACCGAATACCCCTCCAATTCTCGTGCATTTTTCGAAGCACCGTATCGAACCGCTCTTTCAGCAACTTGTCGAAAGAAGATATAATAAGATGAGACCTATACGCCGCTTTGGAATTATCCGAGTATGCTCGTGTGATTTGCGAACCGAGTGAAATTCGCTGCCGGTCATCCATCAAGTGGTCCCATCCACAATCAATCACCAGTGTCACGGGGACGAGAACTGATCGTTTTTTAGGGGGAATATTGCCTCCATTCTCTTCTACAATGTGTTGCCATTCTTCCCTCTTGCGTATCTTGCGCTGTTTGTTTTTCTCTTTTCGTTGCTTCTTGCGTTCTTCTTTTTGTTCATCCCACTTCTGCTGTCTGAGCATTCGTTTCTGTTGTCTCTTGGACAGGGGGACTCCCGGAGCTGTGACATTTCCTTCAGTGGCTTCTTCTTGTTTTTCTTCTGTCTCGTTCGTTTGATTTTGAAGGGTGTTAGCCGTGGTCGTTGCTAGTTTGGTATTCTCGTCGCTTGTTTCAATAGCGGGCTCGTCACCAGATTTTAGTGTACCAGACATCACAGGTTCGCCATTGTCTGTCGTAGTCGATTCTGTTGTTTCCTTATGCTCCGTCTTCTGCAGCTTCCTGGGCCGCTCTTCTTCCTCCATTGTGTTATACTCATGGGCGAATTTCAATGCAAGTGTTTTGAACCTCGAAATAAATTTGTGACAAGCTAGCCAAATGTCGTCCCGCTTTCAGTTAATATGCACCAATCATACCGCTGAAATTCCAGATTTGCACCCGCAATCACGTGATGCTCCAACATCATCCCTTCACCTTCCGGACGACCACCGCTCCAGCCTTGACTTCTCCAAGCACTGAGCCTCATATCAAGAGTTCATTTCAATCCATTGAAATCAGCAAAATGTCGCAGGATATGCCCCCCGTTGGGGGCTATCGCCCTGTTCAATACAAGGTTCGTTATTTTTCCGGTTGATACGTCAAACATTGCACAAGCTTCGAATCGACTGAATGTTAACGGCGTGATGTGGATTGTATAGCGCAACATTCCTGCTCGCGGTTTCAAGCCTTTTACCTACCTCGTCGGCATGCATTTGATTATGGGATATGGTTTCTACAAATACTACTACGGAGTTCGCGAATTGAAGTATGTGCCTAGCCTTCCGGATCGGTCGCGACTACCGAAGTGCGATTCGGGCGAGGACCTTTGAAATGCTGACGACTTTTAATTATATAGTGAACTTGCCCGTGAAAAGATGTGGTCTCGTATCCATCTCATCCCCCTCCTTCAAGCTGAAGAAGACCGTGACCAAGTGCGTCGACACTTTGCCGACCAGGCTCGTGAGAAGGAGCTTCTCGGAACTGAGACCAGCCCATACCACTCTGACAGGTATGCAATTTTCTATACGGCAGATCCTTTTGATATGAATTCGGGGAAATGGTTGGGTGATACTAACAGAACGTTCACAGATTCGTCCGCCCGAGCTTCACATATACCCCCAGCAACGTCACTCAATAGTGAATTCGAAAAGCCTCAAATACGAAGACACCAATCCATAGGAAAATTCACTGCCGGATATACTGAGCTGTCGTCCGCAGTCTCTCGTCAAGTCATGTTCCATTTGTTACAATTACTTGCAGCTTTTTCAGTTCTTGACTCGTGTTGTATGCCGTAAACAAGAAATATGATTCTACGTCCGCGGGCTTCGTTTGAGCAGGGTAGAACCAACGAAAAGAGGGTGTGGATTAAGATGTACATAACTTTATAAGGTTGTTTTGATAAATGAGAACTGAGGAGTTCCGCTTTTTCAATTTTTCTTCTTGGCTACTGATTTGTGTATGGCAGTATGTAGAATGGGTTGAAGCTATCTAAAATCCTAAAAGAATCATTCCTTCATGTTTGACTAGAAATCACTTCCCTATATACCAGATGGCCACCGTCAAAGTCCGTCGAGTTGGACAATGTCCCCCTCAATAACATTATCTCCCCACACCTACGTTGCCGGACTTTCCCGCTGAGATTGATCACCTTCTGGATGTTTGGGGATAGTTCCCTGGATAATAAGATATAGGTTGAGACCAACTCTCAAATTTTCCTATCCAGTTCTTATATTCGCCTGATACCAGAATATGAGCGTTGCGATCCAAAAGTTCCGTTTGCGAAAGACCTGGTGTTTCCTCAAATGTTTGTCGAACTCCACTACATCCCAGATTGTAGCAATATTGCTCTTCCCGATCGTGCTCGAGATGGCGTGACCATTCAGCTTCTTGGGGACTCTTTCCTTGACCTAGGTTGTACCATCTGGTGACCCAGACGAAAAGTGACTCTGGTTGATGGGCTAATCGGTCAATGTGTATTTGGAAGTTCATCTCACACTTTGGGCACTCAAAGCACCGGCTTGCTGATGGCCAGGCTCCTCCCTGTATGCCGTCCGACAGCGATACGTAGTCGACACGGTCACGCCTGAGGTCAAAGGCCACATGCACCGGACAGATCTCTGCAGTGAGATTATCATAATGAGTGTGGCCGTCAGTATAGGCTAATTGGTTTTCCATCGATTGGTGCCTGCATACACCTCCTAGAGCGTTAAGTAAGTATAGGTATGTAGTCGAAACCTCCTGAGGGAAATAAATGCAAGTTTGGACACGTAAGTATAAAAAATCCCCGGTTTTTCCCTATCGTCATGACGACGTATGCGAGCCTCGGCTGACACCAGGGCCACACAGTCGACAAAGTCTAGAGGTTTTTCGATCACTTGTATGAGTGAAAGATTGTCAAGACTAATACCATAGCTAGGCCCAAGGTGGTGTCTTTGCATGGTTAGTTGAAGATGTAGGTATTCAACCCGATATTTATACGTCCAAAACAATAATTTGAGATGATCCATATGTGGATCATCATCTTGTATTCTGTGTGGATGAGGTCTACACGCTCTTTCAGACCAAAACTCTCCGTTCTCAAGATACCATTTATACTCGTAAGTCGTATCCCAGCTTTCTAGTTCTGTATAGTTCCATGGAGCAATGTTGTCGGACACAGGACGAAGAATTGAATATTTGTAATAGTAGAAGTATCCAGGGACCGAAAGATGAATCAAGAACTCTTCTCGGTCTTCACTGTGTCTTATCTTGAGGGCACCCAACGACTTGATACCTATCATACCCAGCAGGTACTAACAAGTCAATGCTAGACAACCCTTTGCTGCTGGGAACGGATCTAGATGGTCTCTGAGCGTAAGAATAAGCTCGTCAGGAAGCTGGCAGAGACGACTCGATTTTTGAAGTAAGAGCATAGCTCAAAGTAATAGTAATTGGTTGTGGATAATCAAGAAGCTGTTCTTGACCTTGGAAGGTATGCGAGGAAGTGCTTGGAATGAAGCGGTAGGAAATATAGGAAATATGATTTTACTGAAATGGAGGGCTTCGTAGATTTTATACCTAGATTCATGACTCCTAGAGTGATACTTGTCATATGAATACCAATAGCGGTCTAGTCATAATTTTTGTCACTCAATAGAATGGGTAAAAGCATTTCCAATGACTCTCTGAGATGGGACCATCTAGTACCTTGACTGGTAGAGAGGTCACGTCCATGTGAGTCTGCTATGACTGGCCAGCCTCTAAGTCATGCCAAATATCCAGTAAAAAACCAGCAAGCCCAAAAACCATAGGATAAAAGAAACATGCTTGGATATGTGTATATGCCATACATATAAATATTCGATGGCAGTGCCTATGGCATGTATCCATCCATGTTAGGGCACGGCGCTTAAGAAAGGATGATGCTATAAGCAACCTGGAGAAAATCACTGCTTATAAAGGGGCACTTCGCACTAGAAACACGCGCATCACCTGACCTGAACAGCAGACCCACTGGCCGTTACCCAATGTGTCTTAGTCTTTCAACGCTTCGTTCATACATGCATCCATCGCCCAGCTCAAATTTGTAGAGCTCTTTCCAACTGTATATATAGTTCTGGAACTGAGGTCCGGATAACTCTTGCTGAAAAGGTCACACGTTGGAAGTTACTGTGTTTTGTCTGGAGGATTTCTTCTTCAGACTGAACCGGAGGGTCATCAAAACACACCGAGCCCGTTGCCTGGATGATATTTTGATCATTAAGGCGGCGCACTGCGCGATTTTCAAGGTACCTCCTCGATTCGCCATATTGAAAACACAACAGAGGACGAAAAGGAAAAAAACCGACGTTTTCCTTTCTCTGGACACTGTAAACTTGTCACGCGCTTTTCGGATTCAAAATTCAACGGGGAGAGTCCAGGCATTGATCCAATCTGCCCGCGACCCACCAGCTATTTAAACGGCCAAGCCCAATCAAAAAGCAAACGCTTTTGTCGCCGACCAAACAGTATATTCTCTCCAACATACAGCATATTGGCACGTTCTGCATCTTGTAAAAAGACCTTTTTGCAAAGTGTTCAAGGTACATAACGAACATCCAGCCGGACACCCAAGAAACAGCCGGCGTGCAGAGAAGGAGGAAAGGGATCACCAAAACATCAACGAACGGGAAGGACCAGGGCAAACGATGATGCCAGCCGTGCAGTTCTGAGAGAAGAAAAAGAAAAAGAAGGGGAAAAAAAGACGATTTCGCTTTTTTCCAACTGTCGGAGTCTGCCGTTGACAATCAACAACCATGGATACAGGTGGTCAATCTGCCGCAGACGGCATGGCCGACATCATCCATGCTCTGGAGGTCTCCCACAGTCCCATGTCGTCGAATGCACTGCGGGCAGAAGCCCTTCAATTTCTTGAATCGAAAAAGCAAGATGAACATGCGGCGCCTACAGGGTTTCTACTTGCCTCGGATGTCAACAATTCGCCACTCATTAGGCATTTTGGACTTTCATTACTCGACCATGTCCTACTGCATGCGGGGTTTGCTTTAGCAAGCAATCAAATCATGGAGCTTAAGGAGATGATCATGGAACTGTCTCGAAGAATACAACAAACGGATCCTAGCTACTACCGCAACAAGGTTGCTCAGCTCTGGACCGAGGTGGCAAAGAGGAGTTGGGGTATCGATTGGAACAGCATGGACCAAGATCTGTTTAACTTGTGGAACGGCAGTGCTCTCCATAAAGAACTCGTCCTATCAATCCTGGAAACTCTCTCAGAGGATATATTCTATCGAGAGGATACTGCTTCGTCGCTAAGGGGTACGGACTTGAACAGGGCGTTGGTCGAAATATTCACACCACTTGCTGTGTTTCAAGAGACGTTTCCAGAAAGAGAACACCATAGACAGGAGATTCGATATCTTGATGATGGATGGCTTTCCAGGATATGCATTCTCATAAATGAGTGTCTTGGCAGCGTCAACACCTCACGCGAGGCGAAGGACTGCACATTGAAGGCTCTTGCGGTACTAAGGTCTGCGCTGGTTTGGTCTATACCAAAAGCTATCATAACATGCGATATCGTTACAACAATATGCCGCACCCTCACTTCACAAATTGAACATATTCTTCTGGTATTGTTCCTCACCGCTTGATTGTCTTTGACAACAGACTAACATGACTTAGGCCGCTATAGAAGCCTTACATTCTTTGTACAGCAGATCTAATGTCGAAGTTGATGAATTTGCGCCTTTGGTAGAGCAGATTTACAATGTTGACCATCTGGTGCTGTTGAGACGGTTATATGAGTGGGCTGCAGTTGATGCTACCGACATTGACGAGACAAGATACAATATAAGTAAAAAAGTGTCAGAAGTACGTTGAGAATAGTTCTTATTTAAAGCGGATTCCGTCGCTGATATTCTTCTACAGCTTATGTCTTATGCGGCCTCCTTCTTAGAAGATAAAGATCTTGATTTGCAGAGCGCCTCTCGCACCGACATACCTTTTCTCTTCGAGTTCCTGATTGAAATCCTCCGACACCAGAGTCTGACTGTCTCAATTCCGGTGTTGCATTCCTGGTCACGACTACTTACAGCGGAGAGAGTTGAACAAATGGACTTTGTTGCACGTTTGATTGCCCCCTTACTTGAAATCTGCACTCAACGGCTAGTGCGGTGGGAGAATCTTCCAGAGGACTCGGAAGATCCCACTATCCTCTTCCTGAACGACGATATAGATACGATCCCGGAGCGACACGCATTTGTTGGCAACTATCGCCGCTATTGTTCTACCGTGATAGAGGTCATCGTCCAGAAACGGCCGTATGAAGCTGTTCCACATATTCTTTCTGATGTGAACCAAAATCTCAGCAATCTTTACAATGGCGTTCAGCCCTTCAGTGGTATGTTCAATGATCTCAAGATGAAAGATCTTTGCTAACGCTGAGACAGTGGCAACATTTCAGAAAGCATCGTTTCCACTTATGCGTGCTGATACTCAATTTTCGGTGGTTGAAGCAACTCTAAAGGGTTATCAGAAGTGGATTATAGCGCATGGTCGCAGCCCCCAAGAAGATGTAAGGTCAAGCTGTGTGGTGAAGTGTAGTCTCGTACTTACTAATATCACAATCAGGAACAGCAGCGAACTCAGCTCGAACAAGCGATTGAGAATTGGGCCATGAGTTTGATGCAAAGGAATTTCGAGGTAGGCAACGATATCAACGAGAGAAGGAATCGCAGTACTTACGGGTTTTCTAGGACCCCATACTCAAACAAAGAGTCATTAGACTCGTTGTTGACATATCTTCAAAAGCTCTCGACAAAACACCAAGCTTTGCACTGAAAGTTTTGGAACATATTTTGATGACCCATCTGGAAGACCAACCACAATACCCAGCTTACTCGGATGCGGTTAGGGAGCTTCACAGTCTCGCGAGTCACGAATTACGTAGACTGTCAATGCGCTATGCGGATTACTTCTTCGTTAGTACATCTAGCCGCTGATAGAGGAGCTTTGTGCTAACATTGTTAAAGACATTTTATGATGTCCTAGAGCCCAAGATACGGGAGATTGCGGCAGCACATCAGCTAGACGACAAGCTGCAGACCGAGTTGATTTCGGTCTTGTTAATCATCACGTAAGTTCTAACTTGCTGGTAATATCGATCTACGTGTTGCTAATATTTTATCTTTTAGACAACGTACAAAGAACGTTGATCCTCGTGTTCGTGAGGAAAGGCTCAACTCTTTCATGGAACCTGTTCGAACTGCTTGGCAAAACGAAGAATTCAGGAACATGTCGTCTTCCTTCAATGGATTCTGCGAGCTTCTTGGTCTGGAGAAAGTAGGCCCATACATGCAAAGCAAACAAGCTGCAACTATCGAAGATTGGTCGGCTGTACCGCTTGATAGCATAGGGAAAGATATTCAAGGAGAACTTGCGAGACGATTTCAGGTGTGTATATTATGAATTTTTGTTCTGTGCCCTTCTGATATTCGAAAATAGCAACTACCTTTGCGTGGAACGAAAACTCTACTCGCTGTTTCCACAGAAAAACTCAAGCGAACGGATCCTGCGTATGAACTTGGATGTGCTCTCTGGCGGAATGTGATACCTACAATCCTGCCTACTTTGTTACAGCTAATCGGGTACGTAACTCACCTTTTCCTAGTCTTCATTTAAGCTGACATAATTTAAGCCATGCACATGCCTTTCACAATCCCTCGAACTGGAGTAGCCTTTCTCAAGATATGATGGCCGTGGTTGGTCAGATACTCACGGATCGATTTTGGCAAGCCGGAATTTCGACAGGAAGTCGAGATGACTTTTATACCAAGATCACTACTTCGAAAGCTACTTTAGAAGGCTTTGCTTCATCGGTTCGAGGCAAAGTTAGAGCTGTGCGAGAGTCCTGTTACTCAATGCTCTTCAGTATGAGTCGACTACGACAATATTTCTACGGCTTTGAGGAACTACCCGGACCCTTGTCAGAGGCACTATTCAAGGATTCAACTCATTTATCGTCGCATCAATTTTCAATTCTGCTGAACATTTCTCGTTGTCTCATTGATGACTGTCCGGTCCAGTACCGAGAACATTTCCTACCACCAATGATCAGTACATTGTTCAAGCAAGTTGACAAGAAGGTCACGGAAGAGTGGGACAATATAGAGCAACGCAAGACTGGCCTCGTTGACGGAGATTTGACAGAGGAAATGAAGGATGAAAGCATCCTTCGGCAGCTGACATATTCCGCGGTTATCATGGTAGCTAGTCTACTGGACCCTCAAAGAGGTGGTAAGTAATGAGTTTAACTTAAACCCGATATTGGCATTGACTAACCGTTTCAAAAGATCCAGATGCAGCTACCAGCGATGATCCAAGCGCACCACAACCGCCGGTATCTCTGGAAACTTCCATGAGACACTTTGTTCTCTCTAACCCTACGATATTGGAGCCCGTCTTCATGTTTTGCACTCATGCCCTACGCATGCGAGACACCAGATGCGGGAGCATCATTACTCGAGTCCTTCGTTCTATTCTTGTCGACTTTGCACCTCCGGTCAATACTCCCACAGCAATTACCATTCGAGAATTTATCTCCACAGAGGTCCTTCGCGCATGCATTACATCGGTTCATGAGCCATATTTTGTCGATATGCAACGAGACCTTGCAACACTTATTGCATCAATATGGGTACTATATGGCTCCAGTACAACCACGCCGCGGTCGGTCATGCTAAGTCTTCCCGGCATGCACGAGCAGCGCGTAGCTCAAACCGAGACGGCTCTGATGAGCTCAACATCCGGCCGTCAACAACGCGCCCTTGTTTTGGATCTCCTCGAAGGGTTGCGCGGGGTTAGTATCTCGGAGCAAGGAAAGATCCTCGGCACACGAGAAGAGCGTCGGAAGGCTCGTAGCGCAATGCAACAGCGGTACATGTCAACAGCCCCCCCGGATATGGAGGGACAACAGAAAACAAAAGTCAATATCGATGATGGGCCTGATCTTGGTGGTTTAGCAGACATGTTTGGTTAGATGAAAAGCATATTGGTAGGTGAATGAGCTGGGGAGGTTATTCGATAATAGCGGTGGTACAACTAGCATTACTTGCATCATTAACCTACATAACCACATAAAAATAGACTAACTTTACGAATTACAAATTATATATTCAGCGTTTACAATGAACCAGTATGATTCTCCCAGGTTGATGAATTCTAGTCCCATAATGAGCGGTGTCAACTTCCCGCAAAGGACACAAGGTAGTCAAACCATGCCCTAACACCGAATTATCCCCGCGGACTTGATCGGAGGACTTGACTTTTGAAGGGGATGAACAAAACCCCAAGGTTATATAAACCAGCTTGATTACGTCCAATCTGAACGAAGCAGAACCAAAAGATCATTATTAAGATTCATATTCCACTAACACCCAACTTACCGTATAACACAAAATGACAACCCTCCTAGCCCCCTACGCCGCCGACCACGAAGACCCCAACGGTCCCGGCGATGCTCGCCCAACAGCCCTCAAAATCATCCGCGACCAAAAGCTCGACGGCGCTCTGATTGGCAAGACCTTCTTCGTGTCCGGCGGCACAAACGGAATTGGCGTCGAGACTGCACGCGCCCTCCACGTTACGGGTGCAGATGTGTATATCACAGGACAAACTCGTGAGAGAGGAACGGAAGTTGCAGAACACATTGCCGGGGATGGCAAGCCGGGAAAAGTAGTGTTTCTGGAAATGAATCTGGGTTCATTAGAGAGTGTTAGAGGTGTAGCCAAAAAGTTTTTGGAGGTTAGTGGTGGGAAGGTTAATGTCTTGATCACGAATGCTGGTTAGTTTTTTTTTTTTTTTTTTTTTTTTTTTTTTTTTTTTTTTTTTTTGGCCCTAATCCCACCCTTCCGTCTCTAAGGCCTATGTTAACAGGCGGTACCTGTGGAAAGGGATAAGAGGCTACCCCAAGGACAAAACGCAAGACGGCTTTGAGCAGCACTTTGGTATCAATCACCTAGGCCACTTTGCGCTTTTCCAGCACCTCAAGGATGCGCTCCTCGCTTCTTCGACACCAGAATTCAACTCTAGAGTCGTCGTGCTCTCTGCGGCGGGTCATCGACAATCCAAAATTCGGTTCGGTGATTACAACTACGACAACAGACCCGACGAATACAACCCCGGTCTCGCCTACGGCCACTCCAAAATCGCAAATATCTACATGGCCAACGAGATCGAGCGCCGATTCGCAGACCAGGGTCTACATGCAACAGCCGTTAATCCGGGACTGATCCCGGGGACGGGGCTAAACAAAAAGATACCACCAGAACAGGTAGCGCAGATGTGGAAGATGGCTGCGTTGAGGAGCCTGCTGAAATCTGCGGAACAGGGGGCCGCGACGACGATTTGGGCGGCTGTAGGAAAAGAGTGGGAAGGCACCGGCGGAAAGTTTTTGGAGAATGTTCAGATTAGTCCGCCTGCGGATGAGAGTAAGGGACCGGTCAGTATGGGGTACGCGGAGTATGCGTATGATGTTGATGCAGCCACGAAGTTGTGGGAGGATAGTTTGGGGATGGTTGGGTTGGAGTAGTCCGATCACCTTGAAAGACTGGTTACTTGTACAGGCTGATTACTTTAGGTTTTAGATAGTCTTGAGCTGAATTATTATTGGAGTGGATATCTATATCATTACATTGCATATATATATATATATATACATAAATCATCTAAATATATTCACAGACTAAACTGCCCGGTATTCAGGATGATTCAAAAACGACCCCTTAACACTAGTCGCATCGGTCGCGCAATTCCCACAAGGACAATTCTTCAGCGTCCGAAGACTGTCGCGAAGACTTTGCCTGTACACCTCGACATACGTAGTACTGTGTTCGCCCCTAAAACTCACCATACTTCCAAGGATGGTGCCAAGATTCATATAAGACAAGAAATGGCAGTATGTTTGGCAGATTCGACGGGCCCAGATTTCGCGGCAAACAAGCAAAGTCTGAAGAATGGTTTCTCGTTGTGGAATTTCTATGTTGGTCTGCGATGACCCGTTGGAGTTCATGTCCATAGCTATAGCATCGTTCCGGGTCACTATCAGACAGATTGTTAATGTTGCGGCGTAAAAGTCGTGTTTGTAATATTCGCCTAGCCAGGCCCGGCCTTCGGGACTATTTGGACATTCTGAAAGCTGTCTCTGGAAAACGAGGAGAGCCAGTGCGGATTCTAATGTAGACCAATACGATATTGGATACTCGGTATCAGCGTTTGGTCGTAGCCCGTAGACAGAGTGAAGCGCAAGTAGAAGACGCCGTAAGTATATCTGCAGCATGAATAATTGATCTTGCTTCCAGTCTTCCAGCGGTGGTGAGTCAGAGGGGTGGTAGAATTGAGATGTTTCCAAGAGCAAGTTCTTGATTTTGACGCTGTATATGAGAACATCTTCGTACGAAAGGTGTGTAGATGGCGAGTTTGCATGAGCTACTGTGTCACAAGCTAGATGAAATGACTGTGCGACAATGATCGAAAAAGTAGAATCTGTGAACTCTTCTGGTGGTCGTACGATGGGATAGCCTTGAAGCGACGGACTCAATTCTGTATCATTTAGGTTCATGGGCGGCTGGGTGTTGATATCCGATGATCGAAGCACAAATGGTGTTCCAGTCAAAACCGAGATGCTCGTTCCCATCAAGGCCATGGTCGTCCACAGCTTTCTGCGTATTTCTCTGTCAAACAGTGTCGTGCTGTCGCTGATGTCATGTTGAGGGTCCACATTAAGGCCAATGCCAATAGCCATTCTCAGAACAATGGCCATAAGAGGGCCGCATGCATCAAGCTCAAGACAACTGGAACCAAGAATGCGCCTGGCCAACACCATCATACACAGTGTTCGCAACGACAAGAGATTCGGCGCTATCAGAAAGATTGTGCTCTTCAGGCATGTTTCCGCGCCACGAAAGTACTGTCTCAACGTTGTCTCCTCATCCGGAGTTATGTTGACACCTCGCGACATGTGATGGCTTAGCCCTAACATAACGAGCAACTGCGCCAACCAGTCATCCTCTACCGCTGCCGGATCCTCCCAGAATTTGTTTAGTTCCTCGTAAAAAGTTGGCGGATGAAGCATCGGATGAGTCCTCTCTATGGTATTCATATAAATGCCGATCAAGAACATGACCGTCGGGCGGTCTGGTATGAAGCTAAGGACCTCTCTCTTACTAGGGGCCTGCTCCTGATACCCACTTCCGAATGGGTAATTAGAGGGGAATATGGAAGCTTGGACATTATTTGTAATTTTGTGGAACACCCCTTCCAGAACCTGAAATAGTGGGTTCGTTTCCATAGACTTGTGCCCATATTGAATCTATGCAGAGATTAGCACAATGAATCAAAGTTACTCGGGTAGGTGTATGGTACCTGTCGGGAAACCGTGAGCCAATGGGTTGACCCTCTGAATTTGGAATTCCAGCTATTATACGGATCATGAACTGATTTTATAGACTCTTCACTCTTAGATGACGTCGTTGTCGTGGCTGGTGACGATGCAGAAAATACAGAAAGGTCTGTTTCAGTCTTGGGCAACAAAAGTGCAGGCTTAGTTTTGTCAACTGGCACTTGAGGCGATTCACTTGATTTGCCAGTCTGGTCTTCGTCGGACGACGTTACACCGTTCGGCTGTGCGGCAGGAAACGGTGCATAGTGGCAGCTTGCGGCTCTGTCACTCCATACACAATGGCGACAAGGATGGCTACGGTCACATTTTACCTTGAGCCGGCGACAGGGAAGACAAGAAAGAGTCTGCCGTTGTCGACGGCGAACTGGTTTGGAGGTCGCTGGTTTGTCGTTTAATTTGAGCTTCTCGAATTTTTGGTGATCAAGCATGTTGCACAGTGATCGATATCAATTGGATGGCATAGTTCACTAGATGAGTAGTAACTGACGGAAGAAAAGATCAGAGGCAAAACCTCGATGCATGAAGTGAAGCAATATTGAGACGATGCCTGTGACGTCTCGATTAGAAATGTAGGCCGCTTTTTCCCAAAGCGGAATAGCGGCCTGAAAGATCTACTCTGTAGTCTATACAAGGCCACAAGGCAGCAGCCGGCGGTTCGGTGCTTGGAGTCGGGGCCGAACGCCTTCGGGTGCGGTAAACCCCGACTTCCCGGCCCCCATGTGTGTGTACAACTCTACAGGGAAAACCTTCGACATGTTTTTGTTGCTTCTGGAGTATAGAAGTTTCATATCTCTCAATTCACAGCCAAACCAAATAGTTTGCATAAGACGTAAATATGTAACAAAAAGTCGCTTGCAATATGTCCCAGATGATCAGTGTTCAAAAACATTCAAAAAAAAAAAAGGAACAAACAGAAACAAAAAAGCAATCATTCACATTACAGAGCAGATCTTCTGGCACTGATCTAGGTAAGACTCATCCTCAGGACTGACGATGAGACCACTTGCTTTGCGCTTGATGCCTTGAACTGTGATATCCTGATCTCCTTCGCCATGCCACCATTTGAGAACTTGGAACGAATAAGAAGACTCTTCTCGAGTCTCAATGGTCCACTTCCCTCCGCTCACGGTAACGCTAATTTCCGCAGCAGGGAAGTGAAACTCCGGCAAGTAGATCTCAGTAGGAGCTTCCTGGGTAGTTGGCTTGTCGGCATATAATGATAGCGTAAATTTGCAGCCCTTGAGATCAAACCCATGGTTGAGAAGGTCACCGCTTGTGTAAATAGCACTAGGGCGAACGTATGCCTCTCCTGCCCTATATCCCGGCTTTCCTTCTGGCTCAGATACTTTAGACGACTGTCTGGAAATGCTTGGGGTCTCTATGACAGTTTTGATATTATTACGGGCGATTTTGCCATTATCAATCGAGCTGCTACTTTGAGAGAATGACGGCGAATTTCGGTGGAGTGCCAAGGTCGAATCACTCAGGGAAGAAGGTAGTTCGAGATCATCTCTAGATAAAATAGAAAGATCTTCTCCATTCCATTGATCTCCCCATTCATGATCATTCTGTAACATCAACTTAGCGAAGACAACGCCTAAGGAGCAAAAAGACTTACCTGTGTTACATAAACCCATAATGTGTACCCGTTTGATCCACTGCCCTCTAACGCAAAGTGATTGGCGTCCATTGCGCTTATTTGACTGCTGTAGTCACCCTTCTTATATGCACTCTTGTCGTCCATATCGTATGGAATTCCAATTTCACTGAAAACCATAGGATGATCTCCCATACATTCGAAACTTTCGTCTCGTAGAAATTTGAGTTGATTGCGTAGACAGTTTCGAATGGCGGTTTCTCCAACTTTGACGCCAAAGGCTGGTGTCCAGTACTTGCCACGAAGTATACCTATCACGTCAACATTGTACATACTATTCCAATGTTTTGTGAGTAGTGTCAGTCCATCGTAATAATGCGCGGCATGTACCATGTTTGGATCGTCATCCTCGGTTCCTTTGAGCTTAGGAGGCACTTCCATGACCGGAGGCTGGATCAAGAGTATGCTATTTGAATGCACACTTCGAATGGCATCTCGATAGGCTCTGTAGTGATCCATAAAATAGGTGTTGATGAAGACATCGTAGTTCAGAGGTTCTCCTGTCGTGGGGTTTTTCGAGAAGTAATCCCCCTGCAGTAATTCGTCCGTAGAAGGATCCCAGACGCCGTGCTGTGCCCATATGCATGTACCAAGCTTCCAGTTGGGGTCCCTCTTCCAACCGTACTTGGTATCATCGTGGTCAGCTGGTAACCACGCAGATTCGCCTTCAGGGTCAACCAGTTCTTTTCCAGTCTCGTAAGGGCCAAAACTTCCAAAGGCCCAGGTACTCATCTCACAGGCGCGACCCGACCCATTTAGCATCGCTTGAAATGCAGTGGGCGAGGTACCCATTTGAAGTTGTTGAGAAGTAGGAACCACGTTGATGTTCTGATACCCGACCAGTCCTCGGTGTGGTTCATTGAGAGATTCCCATCCAATGATGACTTCATCTTCTAAGTCTCCGGCCTCATGAATTTTTTGAGCAAGATATTTGCAAGACCCAATGAAGTGTTCTTGCAAGTAGTCTTGAATATTTCGTCCATCGATGATTGCCTTGGGCGCAAAGTCTCGGCCTGCCCAAAACAAGGTGAATATAGTCTGACATGCGAGCCGCGTATAATTCGTACTCCAGATCATTTTTGGGAACTCAGATGGGTTGGGCCATGTATTTTGAACCAGAGCTGCTTGAGTCTTGTTGAAGTTCTCAGGATTGAAACCTACAGCATATAGCGTCCATAACGGAGCCCCAGAGCCTCCAGAGAAACGCGACCACTAAAAACATTAGCTACCTATCGATTTTCCAGGGCAGATCGATCTAAACGTACGACATCCTGATGAGGGTCCATAAAGACATAGAAATTGTATTGCTTCGCGATGCGCAAGACTTCGATGGTATAAGCGATCCATTCGTCATCGTACTTTCCTGGTCCCGAGTGCTCGATGGCCTCCCAAGTGAAAATATATCGAATCGTATTGTAACCCCATTTGCGCAGCCTGCCAAAATGTAACGGAGCTTCCTCTAGGCTAAAGGGTTTACCAACAAAGGAGACATTGTCACCATCGAGAAAGCGTTCCGCGACATGGGATGGAACGTTCGGGTTCTTCGGGCATTTCGCGTCGCCCGCAACGTTAATACCTCTCAAAGTAATTTCGCGGTGGTATGGATCACGAAACTTATGGCCTTCAATGTGCAAGCGGAGAGGTGCCATTTTGCGGGCGCTGTGGTTCCTAGATTGATTGTGTTGACCTTGAAAGACTCCAGAATCAGACCACTCCTACTCAGACGGAGCTGAAGTCTGGTTCATAAAGACAGATGCCGAAACTTAACCAAAATTTCCACAAAGGAAATTGGGACGAGGAGAGTCCTACCCGAAGAGTAAACAACGACGTTCGGTGAAGTTGAAAGAGTGCGTCTGACGCTGTCCCCTGGACTGCGATAAAGCTAGCGGATGGGCGATAAGGGTATTTATGTCCTGAAAGGAAGTACGTTCGTTCGTACGTAGTTACCGAGTACCGCGGTGGTACCTAACTTACCGTATTTGTTCATAGTAGAGCTCCGTGACGTACCGGCAGCTCCGCTCCTTCCCCACATCCAATTGCTCGAATTAAACCCACAAAACTACACCACTCCGAGCCAGAAGATGAACACATTCGATCCCCAAGTTTGAAATGTCCGGCAAGGCTGCTCTGAAGGCTGTCAAGTCAGCGTTGGACAGCAAAGATTTTGAGCTTGCAGCTTCCAAGGCGAAGGATTTGATCGATCGGGATTCCACAAACTACCATGCGTGAGTGCGGGACAATGCCTCAAAACTTCAAGTGCGACAAGCTAACGCCTCTGACTCTTCGCAACAGACATGTTTTCCTAGGACTCGCACAAGACAAGCTCGGAAAACCCGACGAAGCGGAATCATCATACCTCGCCGCTTCTCGTATCAAAGACAAGGATAAGACCGCATGGCAGGGACTAATAACCTTGTACGAAAAACAAGGCTCTAATAAGCTTGACGCTTATCATGATGTTGCCTTGAGGTTGGGGCAAATTCTCGCAGAAAAGTATGGTTATCAGTCTGATATCTGAAGCCAAATTGCTAATTCAGTTGGATATCTAGTGATGAACGCGATCGGTGTGTCGACGTCGTGGACAAGTTCGTAAAATTCACTCGAAGAAACGGAAATCGCACTCAACAAAAGCTCGCTCTACATATACAATTACCAACATGCCCCCTATACTCATCGCTCGAAGGAAGGGTCCCACATCCTGCAGACACCTACTCAAGACTGATAGAGCTTACCGAGGCCGAGGAAAAGGAATTCATCAATCGTGAAATCGGCGAAAGACGCACCCGTCTCGGCGCAAGAATCGACCAGGTCACTGCGGAAGTCAAGCGCGAAGCTCTCAGCAATCCAGAACTTGAAGAATACTACAGAGGTCTTATTGACTGGACTAACGACGATGGTATTAGACATCAAACTGAAGAGCGACTTTTACAACGAGCATATGATTTGCTTTCGGTCCTTCCGCAAGATCAGAAATCCGGAAAACGGGATGAGTTAGTTCGTCTGGCGCGGGATATGGTCATTATCAAGCATCCGTTTCTTCTCGCTTGGAAGATTGAGCTTGAATGGAAGGATGTTGAAGATTTCTCCGAGTGGGATCCCGTCCTTCTTCGCGACTTCACGGAATTTTTCCCTGAAGATGGTTTAAGCAAGGTCATCCAAGGCTTCTTGAAGGGCGATCTATCGCCGTTCCCCACGGAAACAGAGTTACGGGAATCTGCTCAAGTTGAACCAGGCGAGGATAGAGGAGAAGTTGCAGAGGTTGCAGAACTAGCGGTCGAAGACAGACTGATATTGATGTCGAATGGTCTCGAACAATCTTCGGACTCGATAATAGCCCATCGAGTTATGGCTGAGCTTTATTTGAACTTGGAAGAATATGCAAGTGCAGTCGAGGTTGCGCGCAAGGGCATAACAATCATCAAAGATATCTCCAGAAAAACGGGTCTAGCCCTTCCAGAAACTATCGACTACGTCAATACTACTTTAGCTACTGCATTGATATCGTATCAGTCGCCCCGCAATCACCCCGAGGCAAAGGGCATCTTCGAAAGCATCTTGAAACGAAAACCCAAGAATACGAAATGTCTACTGGGGATCGGTCTAATTCTAGAGGAAGATCATGATTATGAAGAAGCCTACCACTTCTTGCAGCAAGCCCGAGAACGCGATCCATCTAATGTCAAGATTCGATCAGAGTTAGCTTGGTGCACGGCACTCAATGGAGATCTTGAAAGTGGATTGGAGATGTTGCAAGACGTACTTGCTGAAATTGAAGACGACGAAAACCAGAGTCGAGAGTTCAAAGCCGAGATACTTTATCGTATTGGGCATTGTCAATGGGAACTAGATCCATCTAGTGCTGCTCGAAAGAACCGCAATGGAGCGTATGCCAGCTTCTTAGCCTCGATTCAAGCCGACCTGAATTATGCACCAGCCTATACTAGACTGGGAATATACTACGCCGACTATAAGAAAGACAAAGCCCGAGCAAAACGATGCTTCCACAAGGCATTCGAGCTGTCATCATCTGAGATCGAAGCCGCCGAACGACTAGCGAAGGCGTTTGCCAATAAACAAGAATGGGATCTTGTCGAAGCAGTCGCTCAGCGTGTAGTCGATTCTGGGAAGGCAAAACCTGCTCCAGGATCTAAGCGCAAGGGTCACAGCTGGCCTTATGCAGCTCTAGGTGTTGTGCAACTGAATAAACAGCAGTATACTAAAAGCATTGTGTCCTACCAGGCGGCTTTGCGGATATCTCCAGGCGACTATCATTCCTGGGTTGGACTTGGAGAAAGCTATCATAATTCTGGGAGGTACATTGCGGCTACGAAAGCGTTCGAACATGCCGAGGCGTTAGAGTCTACGCTTTCGAAAAGTGAGAGTAGCAATATCTGGTTCTCAAAATATATGCTAGCTAATGTCAAGAGAGAGTTAGGAGAGTACGATGATGCGATTGGCAGATATGAGGATGTACTCGCCATTCGCCCCAATGAGTTTGGAGTGATGATTGCCCTTCTCCAAACATTGACAGAAAGTTCATGGAAAAATCTTGATACCGGCCTGTTCAACGATGCAGCCAAGTCCGCACATAGGGCTTTGGAAATTGCTATCGCAATGGCGAAGGAGACACCAAACGTATTCAACCTATGGAAAGCAGCCGGTGATGCTTGCGCCGTTTTCTCCTACATCAAGGCCAAATCAGGACATGTTGCCCCCTCAGAATTACAGGCTCTTTTAAGTATCAACGTTCCAGATGGTGCGTACGATATATTGGCCGATACAGATTATGTGGGAAGCAACCATGTGATCTTCAATGCCTCTGAGGAAGGTTTGTCTTCTTCATCAGATCTCTGCATCTATGCATCCATCCTAGCATACAAGCGAGCGGTGTATGTATCCGCAAATGACAGACATGCTCAAGCCGTCTCTTGGTACAACCTCGGATGGGCTGAATACAGAGCGTACAGATGTATTGAAGGTGAACCTAACACGAAGAAGGAGAAGCGATATACAAAGAAATTTCTCAAAGGAGCTATTCGATGTTTCAAACAGGCTATTGAACTTGAGGCAGGCAACTCAGAATTCTGGAATTCCCTCGGAGTTGTGACAGCTTCACTCAGTCCAAAAGTTGCTCAGCATGCATTCGTTCGCAGTCTACATCTCAATGATCGTAGCGCTCAGAATTGGACAAATCTTGGTGCTTTTTATCTGATTAATAATGATATCCAGCTTGCAAATGAAGCGTTCACTCGAGGGCAATCTGCTGATCCTGACTATGCCCCAGCCTGGCTAGGTCAAGGTATTGTAGCACTTCTTTTCGGGGATCCATCAGAAGCTAGAGCTTTGTTCAGACATGGATTTGAAATCTCCACATCATCTTTGACATTGACAAAGAAACAGTATACTCTCAGTCTGTTTGATCGCCTTCTCGAAGACGCCACGATTTCCAACGAATTGTCACAACTGATCCAGCCTTACTTCGCACTTCAACAATTACACTTTCAGGAGCCGTCTGCTTTATCGTTCGAGCACCTTTCTGCCTTGTTCGCCGAGCGGATTGGCGAGTATGCGCAAGCTGAGTCTGCTCTCGGTGTTGTCTGCACTGGGGTGGAAGCAGAATATGAAGTGTCTGAGTCGTCGTCATCACTTCTACGCTTTGCACTCGCAAATGCGGATATCGCCCGTGTACACCTTGCCAATCATGAATATGACCAGGCTGTCGAGAAGGCCGAACTAGCATTAACCTTGTCTGGAGATGATGGTCTAACTACCCCTGATCCAGGCATGGTGACAAGCCTTCGTCTGTCGGCACATCTTACTGCTGGCTTGGCTTACTATTATCTGAAATCAATGGACCAGGCTATTGATATGTTCCGTGATGCGCTCCATGAAGCAGAAAACGACCCCGAAGTGGTATGCCTTCTCGCACAAGTGCTATGGGCAAAGGGCGGGGAAGAGGAACGGAATGTAGCCCGTGAGCAATTGTTTGAATCTGTCGAAAAGAATCCGGAACATCTCGGCGCTGTTACTCTCTTGGGAGCTATTGCACTTCTGGATGGTGATGAAGATGCCATCGAAGCGGTACACGCAGATCTTGAAACAATGAGAACGAGAGACGACATCGAAATCCACGACCGGGCACGAGTTGTGAAATTGCTATCAGCAATCTCTGCTATGGGTTTCAGCGCTGATAGTGACATTCCAGAGGCAGAACGGCTGGTCGTGGAGGCCTCCAGGGCCGTCATGCTCGCTCCTGGATTGCCTCAAGGCTGGATGGAGCTTACTGCCGCTACAGGAGAACTACACCCAGCGACAATAGCCGTGAAGACTGCTCTTCGAAACGTTCCTCCCCGAGGTGGTCTGGATGCGGTTGATTTGTGTACAGCGTACGTCCAAACAGGCACCATTGGAGACTCGTTGCGAGCCATCATGGTGGCTCCATGGAAAACAGATGGATGGGAGAGCCTGAATGAAAGTTTATTAGATGCTGAATGAGAGTTCCTCGGTCTCAGGTGGTGATGCATCGATAGAAAATGCTGCATGTAGAATAGATACCCATATCAGCCGGATGCTAAGGCATTCGCTAGAGACGAATGAACCTAGAAAAGAATAAAATCACTCTTCCATTGCATCTCCATTAGCAGAGGCCCCATTTTGTTCTACATGTAAAACTTCGATCTTCGTCAATAAGACCTCCTTTCTCTTTTGCCGCCATGTTGTATCCCAAGATTCAATCTTCCCTCCCAACAAAGTAACAGTTTCTGGAGTAAGCAGAGCCATTCCCCTAGACACAACGGTGTCCTTCAGAACAAGCTTCGCGCCAATAGAAAGCTTCTCGATAGATATACCATTGATATCCTGATATTCTAGAGCGACAATCTTTGTGCCAGCCGCATCTTGTAGAATTAGACGATGTGGTCCATTTGTCGTGTTTGGTGTTGATCTTGACGCGTTGTTGTTGTCGGCATCATCCACATTAACATTTCTCACAATCTCTCGTCCTCGAATAGTCTCTCCTCGCTCAACCTGCTCGATTTTCTCTACTTGAGACCACATACTAGACCCAATATCTTCTATGTCAAGGACCTGAACGGGTACGGGTCCGGATATACGTCGCTCCTTGATAGATGGATCGGATATCTCTCTAGGAAGCACTGTAGAAGGCATGGATGTAGATAATGTTTTGGTGAAGTCAGTCGTTAAGATTCGGAAAAGAGCTGTTTGTGCTAGTGCAGAGGGTGGTGCTCTTTGTTGATTTTGGGAGATGGATGCTAGAAAATTGGAGATCCATGCCGTGGATACCGGGAGGGATTTGGTGTTTAAGAGCTGGGCTCTGATGTGTTCTTCGGTTGAAGACATGATGAGTGGCGCAGTCAATGCAGCAACAGCATGATTCTTGTAAATCTTGAAACTCAATTTTGTACAGAGTAAAGGAGAATGTTGAATTTGGAAGGAGCTGTATCTTTAATTCCGGGGAAGGGACGGAGTGGGTCCACGAGCTTCTGCGACTTTCGGATCACAGCTTCCTGTCTCCGTACTCTTCAGCATCATCACCGTCTCTCTTCGCTCTTCTTTTTTTAATATTTTCCAGCATTGTCGGTTCCTCTCAAATTTGTTTCATTCATTGACGCTCATTGTGCAAAATGTCCACCATTTCGTCACCCCGTTTATCCACCACATCCTCACGCGCCCCGTCGATATCATCTCGCCAGCCTTCTCTAGATAACAACGTGAATCCCAATCTCAGCGCCAGCGGACTCGGAATCAATAATAACGTGGGTCCATCCATAGCCCGCGCAGTATCTCCAGCTCAACGTCGGAATCGCGCCGCTCTCAGAGATTACTATAACATTAAGTCGACTACGGGAGATGAAGCAACGAGCTCTGCCTCTCCTACGGGTGCTCCTCATACGACTGGCGCGAATGAGCTTTCGGGATCACCTTCGATTACAGTTACCTCCGAACTTGACAGCCCTAAATTTGATGCACAGCAATATATTGACCAGCTACTAGCTACTTCCTCTCTGTCGACGGTCTTGAAGGCAGAGAATACATTGGTGGGCGATATACGTACGCTGGATGGCGAGCGGAAGGCTCTGGTTTATGACAATTACTCCAAATTGATTCGCGCTGTAGAGACTATTGGAACAATGCGACGGAGCATGGAGGAACGAGGAGCACCGTTGACGATGACGAAAACGCTTGGTCCCGCTGTAGCATTTGTCGCTGAGACTGCTAGCGGCTTGATCAAGGAGGGTGAGGAACTTCGTCGCAGAGTTCAGGATGCAAAGAGCAAAGCGACGGGAAATAAAACTGCTGAACAAGAGACTGTGGAATGGGCATTGGGAACACCCGATCGGCTCAGGCAGTATCTGCGCGATGGGGAGACAGAGAAGGCGCAAGGGGACTGGGCAGAGATTGACAAGCTTTTGCAATCTTGGAGGGGAGTCAAGGGAGTTGAAGAATTGAGGGCAGCTTGTGAAGAGATCATGAAAGAGAAAGAGAAAGAGTCCGAATGAGCTGAAACAGGAAGAAAATGACATTTCTTGATCAAGGCTGGGTCAGCAGGACCATGCCAGCATCTTTCCAAGCCAACCTGATCCAATTTGCATCGGCTTTTATAGATGATGCTCTCATGACCATTTCCTTTGAATAGAAGCAGTCTACAAACTGCGAGCTCTTGGGAAAGTGCGCTATACTGCGTAAGGATAGATCACGCCAAGCCACATGCCTTATCGATAAGGACCGCAAGGCCTTATCTCGATAAGCTTTGGACCGCAAAATATTCTGTCGGTCCGAAATCTCACCACCAACAATTGCTGGACCGTCAAGCAATTTTATATCGTGCTTTTTTATTATGCCCATGATTCTAGAGCCATTTCACAAGCTCAAGACATAATAATCTATACTTGACTACTACGAGGCTTGGCTCTAGTGGTTACACTACTTCAACATCGACAGGACTGTTTCTATCGAATTCGTGGTCATTGCGAATTATTTATATTTCTTTCTTCAGTCATCCAGTATAAAACACACAACGTATTGGTCTCACTCACTAGGAAAACATACAATCAATTAATATGAACACGTGACCCCAAGTGTTATTTTCATTATTCGAGCCGCTTATTTTCTTCCCCTCCTTTCTCGCCTGTTAAACAGAGGTACAGCGTCCCACAGACTCCGTGATCCTACATAACTTTGAGATCTCCGCCTATTTTCAACACAGGGACAAATCTCTTTTCTCCGGTTGAATCGAAAACCATTCAGCCGCGGCTTCTGTTCTAAACCCCACACCATGTCGGAAGAAGTCCAGCCTAAGAATATATCTTCAGTGGAGACCAAATATCTCGACCAACCACCAAGTTGTTTGGAGTTTTGCCCGGTAGATCCCAACTACTTTGTAGTAGGGACATACTTGCTTCAGGAGACTCGAGAATCCGCGGAAGAGAAAACGAGCAAAGCAGGAGATGAAGATGAAGATGAAGGAATTGCCTCCGGCTCTGTTAAGCAGACAAAGACGGGATCTTTGCAGTTGTGGCATCTAGATGCCACAGCTGTCGCTACTTCTAAACTGTATGTGGATCAGTTATCTAGTTGAAGGGTCATGACTTTTGAAAGACGGGTTGCATACTAACGGTTGGCGGTTTATACAGACAACGAAAGCAAGTAGTACCTCTACCTTATGCCGTCTTCGATATAAAATTCCACCCAATTCGACAGCATATCCTCGGTGTTGCAGGCAGTGATGGCTCTATCTCCGTCTATAGTGTCTCGAAGGAGGATCACCGTGATAGAACCACTGATCCACAAATCCAGCATTATTGGACGAGCTCTGCAGAACACCCCGGTGTTTCAGCCCTATATTTCAGCTGGTTCCCAGAAGACTGGTTTCCACTAGCCTCAATTCCGTACACAGATGGATTCGTAGTATCATTCTCGAATGGTACAACACGCACTTGTGTTCTTGACCCCCTGCCTGGAAAATCATACGACATTGCCAAAAATAAGGGATCCAAGAACGGAGGCAGTTGGCAATTCATAAGCACTGAATACCTCCCCGAACGTCGCAAAAACATCGAGCCGTGGTTCCTAGCATTGGCCAAATACCAGAATCCCAATCTCCCTGGTGGGATGGAATCATATATGTTCACTGGCGACGATATGGGAACATTGTGGAAACAGAGTTATAGCTACCCTGATGACGGGGACCACAGTTATGACCTTGAGGAGATGTGGTCGCGGTGTGATTATACAAATACCGACGACGAAGGTCGCCATCATACCGCGGGCGGCGTCACATCCATACTACCACTACCGATTTCACACCTAGTCAAGAAGGCACCTATAATATTGACGGGTAGTTATGATGAGTACATTCGAGTCTATCACGCCACATTCAAGGGCTCAGTCCTCGCCGAGAAACGCCTGGGAGGAGGAGTGTGGCGTTTACAAATCATCGACATCGAGAATATCACAAACCGGGCAGCGGCTGCAGGAGAACCATTCTCGGAAATTCGGTACTTGATTCTGGCGAGTTGTATGCACGCTGGTACTAGGATTGTAAGAGTTATCTGGAAGAGGTCGCGCTTGTCAAATGACGAAATTGGCGATTGGGATATAGAAGTGTTGGCGCTGTTCACGGAGCATGAGAGTATGAATTATGCTTCGGGAGTATGGAGGGGAGGAAACAATGCAACGACAGGAACGGAGTTGGTGTGCGTTTCAAGCAGCTTCTATGATAAGAGGTTGTGCTTGTGGAAGGCTCAGGTCTAAAATATACTTATTATTACTACATAGTATTGTTGTCATTGATGTACGGAGTGAATTATGCGCTAAATCAATGTCGATTTATTTAGAGTACAGATGCAAAATCTCATAATCTAAACGATAGTCTCCAGTTCCCTCGCGTATCCAATAGTGTTTTCTATAACAGACATACTTACCAACGCAATACCCTTCTCCGGCCGATGTCCTTCCTGCACAGGCTCAACAGCACCAGGCGTCTCAGGAACGGGGGCGACAACATCCGCCTGGGCAGGGAAATATATGCGTCCATCTTTCAGAGTCCAGCCACACTCCTGTGCGAATGCAACAACTGCGCCTTCGGATTCGAGGAAGAGGAGGTCCTTTGCGTTGGAGATGGGGAGGGATTGGTAAGCTGTTTCTGAGCAGTCGGCGATTTCTCTTCGGATTGTTCCGACGAGGACCTGCATATGAACCATTAGTATATATATCCAGAACCTGACAGGGAAGGGGCAGGGGGGGACACACGTTTGAAAACAACCCAAAATCCTCCGTAGGCACCTCCGAGGACTTAGTAGCTCGCCACACCTTGTCATAGCTGCCCTCCATCAAACTCCTCTCCAACTCAACGGGATATTTAATGAATGGGTCATCCTCTACACTGCGTCCTTCCAACGACGCCTCCACAATCAACCCCTCAAGCACCGTGTGAAACTGCGATGTATCGCCTGAGCTCAACAGCAGTAACAGATACAATCCCGTTATTTTGCTTCGTTGGCTCGTTTTCGAAGCTTCTTTTGATGCTGATTTTGAAGAGGTATCGCGCTCAAAATCGTAGAATGGTTGGAGTTGTTGATAGTATCGAATGAATGATGGGGAATCCATCTGTCGGAGTGAGGTTATGGCGCCTAGCTCTAGGATCTCGCGGGCCTGTGAGCGGACTTGTGCGGGGGTTGATGCGGAGGGGAAGAGGACATTGTGTTGGAGAAGGGCTCGCTTTGCGCGGGAGAGGATTTCGGTGGCTTTATCGAGCTTCTTCTGGTCGAGGCTTTTGTGAAGCTCTGCGATGAGCGATTTGAGGTCAGACATGGTGGCTGTATGAAGGGACCACGTCAAGACAAATAAAGATGTTTTCAGTTATTTCAAAGGATAGAGATTTGGTTGGAGGTTATCTCAGTTCAGAGTTATGTGTTCAAATAGCTCTTGATGAATGATGTGATGTGTTGATTGACTGTCAGTCATGAGAGCTTGGCTGAAGCTCCAGATAATGAGTGGAGAGCACGTGATCCAGCACCCAGTTTAAAGCGGCAACGCTTCCACAAGGTTCCAATTTCATTTCGATTCATAGTTTACTTTACAGTTCATGTTTATATCCTCATAATTTTTCACATTCCTCAAGACTCAACGTAATGCATCCTGAAGTAAGCTCCTCTTGTCATTCTACAGCTGCACTTTGGTCTCATATTTCAACTTCTCCAAATCATCATAACCAAACACGCTCACCCGACTACTACGAACTCCAGGGTCAGAGAGCAGAGCAGCATAACACTTCGCAAAGTCAGAAGCTTTCATTGTGTCATTCTTAGCTGCCGACTCGTCTACTTCGACACGCAATGCTAGATAAATCTCGTTGAAACGGACGTTCGTCTTGTAGTTGTCGCGGCATGCCACATTGGCCATGGAGTATAATGCTCCCTGTGTCATAGCGGGCGCGGCACGAGCCCCTAGATCGCCTTGAGAGCCTGTGCAGAGAGTCCAGGTACTGCGTGTATCGTTTTGATTGAGTAGATATGGAATCGTTGCTCGGTATGCCCCTAATGGTTGTTAGTTGTCAGTCGCTGTCCTACCCAAGAGGATCGCCGATAGTCAGGGGGCCGTCGTACAGAAGTTCCACTCAAAATTGACAGTCATGATCTGACGCAAATCCTCTGTGCTGATATCCTGCAACGGCGTAGCCGTGTATCCACCACCAGCTAGCTACCTTTCATGTTAACGAACCCTCAAAACGCTCTCGGCTCTAGACCCATGGAATAAATAAATGGACAAACCAGCAGCATAAACATGTTGAAAAGCAGGGAGCTTGCCCGCCTTGACAAGATCAACAATACCACGCACACCATTCTCTGAACAGATATCTGCTTCAACAATATTTCTAGATTCTGAATACTAATGAACGATCATTCAGCGAGGTCGGCGAAATCGTGCGCGAGACTTCCGTGTTGCGAGCATATATTATTAAGCCGGCCGGTGGAACCAAAAACGCGAGCTCCGACATCTGGATTGTATACAGAGTATTGAATGATACAGCTAGGGTTTGGTGGAGTACTAAGTTATGCCCTAACTCAACGTTTGAGTATAGATAGATGGATCTGTTGATATTCGCTCAGCAGCGGTGCTACTTAAAAGGGGACTTAAGCCCTGATTTCTAGAGGCTATGTCTGGTACTTAGCAATCCTCCATGACTTCTCACATACTTCCTCTCCGCTACACCCCTTTTCAGACATCTTGTCTCTCGTCAGAGTTGTCGCAATATGGCTCACTACATAACAACCCATGATTCCAACGGCACCGCCATTTTCTCCCCCAAACCTCCAGCTTCTCAGCACTCAATGTCAATCCCAATAGGCGATATCTGCATCATCTCATCAACCCATCACTTTGCACCAAATCTCTCGAATGAGTCCGACATCGACCGGTATCAACGAGACCGTATAAGCCCTTTCTTCCCAGGGGAGCGTCGTATATGCCCGACAATGGCGCTGCGGCATGTATAATCTCCATGGCTCCCAGAGCTGAGAGCGGGATGCATCGAACCATGACTCTGGATACAATTGTGGTCGTTGAAGGGGAGGTAGAGGTTACGCTTGACTCTGGGGAGATGCGCATACTCAAATCTGGTGATAGCCTTGTGCAGAGGGCTACGATGCACAAGTGGATGAATGTTACGCCGAATGATGGATGGGCAAGATAGGTTGTTTCTATACAGGCTGTTACTGGACCGGTAAAGGTCGGAGGTAGGGTTCTTGGAAATGAATGGGCTCATTGAAGGCCCTTAGTTGTCAGACCTATTTGCCGGCTAAGTTTGAAGGGGTCATTATGATACTTGATATTCAAATGACAAACTCCCACACGTCAGCACAGTCCACAACCTTGGAAGTTTCGTTCTATAATCTCAAGTTGCAGAAGCCACAATGAATCGATCTCACTACATGTACATCCTTCCAATATCATTCTTGCTTGAGATATCCTAATCATCTCTCTTCTTGGTCATTGGCGGTATGAATAATAGCGAAAATTCAGGTAATTCAGCGGATCATTCAGAGTCAACCATCAAGGAGTTTGGAGCTACAAGGAGACCGGTGGGTTTTGAGCCTTGTGTTATGGTATGGGTGTATTGAACCTTTTTATTTTACCTTGAATATATGCAAACTCGCTAATAGAGCTTCCTGGATGCAGTACCTCCATGAGTTCAAAACGGTGTTCGAATGGTATGACGATGATCATAGTAATGAGGGTGGTGGCATCTTCTAGAATCCTGTCCGTCAAACTAGTTGGCCTCACGCTGTTCACAGCCTTCTTATACCGGCCTCAGTTCTGTGCCTTAGGAAGAATCTACAGCTTCTCAATCCACTCAGCTTCAGAGCAATAATATCAGTAGCAATACATTCTCGTAATGGTTATCTCATACTAACGAGTCCCGACAGACTCTTGTCGAGTTAATCTAAGAATGGACAATCATGCCTCAATAGCAAGTTGAGACAGGGAATCAAAAAGAGGCGTCCCCAAGCCGGTGACTGGATCCCATCCAGGAGTGGCATTCCAACTGGCATAAGGAACATATGGCGTCGCTACACCGGATTTAGAATCCTTGCCGGTGCACCCATTTGAGCCGCCATTTATAATATCTGTAAACCCGGCGCCATTTAATGCATATAACCAAGGATTGAGAAAGCCGAGAATAGACTGGTTGTTGTCCAGTCGCACCGAGTTCAAATCTGCGATGATGGCCGCGAAAGTTGGTGCAGAAGCGCTAAAAGAGAATTAGCACAAAACAAATTTGTTAAGAAGGGGGTTACTGACCTGGTTCCATCTACTTGGATAAAACTGCCGTGATCTCGTACAAGATAAGCATGCGCCTGAGCAGACACATCAGGAAAGCCTCGTCCGCCTGGATTGTAGAGATCCTCCCACCGGTCACCCAAAATGGATAGATAGGATGCAACGGCATCTTCTTGATATGACGGGCGAGGGAAGCGCTCAGAAAATCCTCCAGAAGAGAAAGCCACTGCTCGCTCTGGATTGATTTGGTAGGTTCCTCCAACTGAAGTGACGAACGGACAGGAAGCGGGATAAATAGGATTGAATCGTGTTCTATTGGTTCCATCATTCGTGAGACATGCCTGGCCGACTCCTTCGTCTCCGCTGCTGAAGATGATCGACACGCCTCGGGCTCCAAGCTGAGCAAAAAGACTGCATGTAGTGTTGGTATACGACTCTGGGAGAGTTTGTTCATTTTCCCCATACGAAGTAGACAGCACTGCCGGCAAGTCTTCGTCTGATAGGTTCAATAGGTAATGGAGTTGCTCCAAATAAGGCTCGTTTGATGAAGCACTGGCGTTGGGTTGACTCGCATCGGGGATCAGTGGACCACGGCCGCCTGTACTGAAGAATATCGTTGGCGTTTGGTATGACAAAGAAATCCCATATTGCATGTCGAGAGATGCCTCGACGCTGTCAGAATTTGAAGACTGGTCGTTCAGACCGCCATTGATTTCCTGAACTGTAAAAGTGGCGTCTTTCGCTTGTGGTGCGTATTGTTTCAAAAATGCTTTCAGATCATCATATCTTGCATATTGCTCTAGGTATCCTGAAATGCCCAACTTGTTACGGGGATCTGGGCTTGCCACAAAATTGCCTAGTTTATACAAATCTCGTAAGCAGTCTGGCGTGATTAATGTGTTGCAATTAGCCTGTGCGGCAGTGTCAATCTTTTGTTGATTGTGAACTAGGCTCTTGTGAGCCTTGTTCCGTCCGAAATGGGTCGTTGGTTGAATGAGTCGGACATGCTGATGGATTTCTCTGGGTACCGAGTACTGTAAAGTGCGCACTCTAAACACGGTCTTGTCTTCATCGTGGAAAATATAAAAGGTCGTGTTCAGCATCTTCTCTGCTTGGTGTAGCGGAACAATGAACTTAGCCCAGTCGCTGTCTACCTCCATCAAGTTGTCCGAAACGCCCTCTGACTTTAGCCATGACACGACGGCATCTGAGACTTCGGCGGAAGGTTGCATAAAGGCCTTGACCTCATCACGCTTCATGTGCTTGCCGTACATTTTGTGCCCGGGCGTTGCAATGTTTATCACATGTTGCTCGAATTCGCCGGCTCGTGGTTGAGTCATGGCAAGGCGGAATTGCATCAACATCGAGGGTGACGGCCTGGGACCTTGTACCCATCCATCCGGAACTCTTCGTAGTTGCTCGACGACTTCATATTGGGTTGTAGCTGCTGTTGCTGCCACAACTGGAGCAGATAACAGAGTCAGAGCTCCGAGAACGAAGGAATACAGATACATCTCACAGCACAATAAGTGAACGGTCTCATGCACAACAATGAGAGAAAGAGATTAGAGGAGCAGGTCGGAAACAAAAGAAGGAACAGGCTACATTTAGTGGTAGAAGGCAGCCACGCCGGATCAACTAAGCTGGCTGGTGCCTTCCGCCGAGTCTTATTTTTATCCCTTCGACGTGAAGAATGGGCCAAGGATCGCTCTAAAAGACTGACTGGTACGTAACACAGAGTTCCCCCATAAGTCGATCTGGCGATCTTGATATTGCGGGCAACTTGCATGCCTGTCTCACCAGACATCATGTCCGCGGGTGTTGTGTGTTTACAGCCATTCTCATGTGAACCGGCTGGCGCTTGCAGTGCTTGCTATACGACGGGGCAGGACCATCTTCATATTCTAAGATCAACATCAAGGCAGCCCCTGAGAAGATCACCCACTCACGTCAATAGTCGAGTCTGGTTAAGTCGCCCTTGCACCCACCCGCTGCAAGGGAGGGATGATGTGTGTTTTGGAGCATTGTCGAGCCTGTTTCAAACTGGGCGGTTGATCTGTTGTAAGGGCTGATTGGTCTGTGTGCTACGGCATCTTGCATGTAGACAGTGATACGTATTAGCAGTACCAAAAAAGCAATTGGCAATTGAAGAATTAATCAGATGAAGCTCTCCACGATGTCTCTGGAGAAACAACACGTGTGAGAGCGCTAGTCCTCCTACGGCGTAAATACGGCACTCTGATTGGCTCGGCCTGTGGATCGACGTCACTTTACCGTAGCTTCTGGAGCTCTGGTCTACTATGGTTGAAGAAGATACTACTTTACCCCTCAACAAACTGCCTTGGTCATCTTTCTCATCTTTGTACACCGGCACTGCCATTGTATCGTTCATTCGATCGATTGAATTCTTCTTAATTACTAAAGCATATAATCAGCTGGGCGACGTTCTGTCGACGCGGCCGTCTCCTGATGCCACAATAATCCCCCCCCGCAGCCGATTGAGCGTGCCTCATACGATCCAGTCACTTGACTATCAGAGATTGAGATATATATCCTCCTCATCATATTGATATTCTAGCTTCTTCAATTATACATGTACCCACAAACAGTACCAGCATTGAGTTCTCAATCTATTCCCGGTCTAATGCTGTGCACCCGACGTCATCAATACTTTAGCTGAGGAACACATACCCGAGCTTCTCCAATATATCAAAGGAATTACCTTCATACAGGTACAACCTTGATTCCCTTCCACTGATCAATCAAGCACAATGGCGGGTATTGCAAATCTTGCGGATAGTGTCCGTCCCGGGACAAAGGAGGACGTTTCAAAGAGTGACCTTCCTCTAAAGGATCGATTCTTCCGTTACTTCCAGGAAGAAATAACCGGTATATCCCTCAACACTGATACTTTGAGGCTACGAGCTAACAATTGCTCAGCTTTACAAGAACAAATGGACCGGCTGGCAGATACGTCTCTCGTAGCCGGTGAACGCTCCGATGCCACCGATTACTGTCTAGCTGGCATTGCACGCCTCTCCAACGAGGTCAAGGATGCATCAAGCTACATCCCCACATATGATCAACGCATCTATGCTGAAGTACGTTTCCAGCCAGCGTGTTCTCGCTGACGATGTACTAATTGCCTACGTTTGCACAGGCAATCAAAGCCCTACAAGATAAACTCTCCGAGACTCGAGCCACAATCCAACCCAGAGCCAAATTCTCATTCAAGACCAAGAAGAATTCCTCCGCATTATCCCTATCAGACGCTGCCGAGATCGCTGCCCAAGGTCGTCGCATCGTCCCTGGCTATCTTTCGCCAGACACCTCCTCTGTGAGCTCATCCCGAAACCTCACCCCTCTATACGCCTCTACGCCAGTCAACGACATCGAAACACCCCAACTCAGACCCGAAATCGCACCCACTTCCTCAGCCACCTTCCTCGACGAAGGCAAGGACAGCGCAGCCCTGGAGAAGAAATCAAACGACATCCGGCGTCCCAGCTTCTCAAATGCATCGTCTGTTGCTGTCGATCAGCATTATGGCCTTCACATAATGCTCCCAGCCTCTGCGTCCAGCGCCGCGGTCCCAGCTTCAATCACCTCACTACGTCACTGTGTAGTCGACATGTCCATTCCGACCACAGACGGAAAACCATTCGCCAGTTTGACGATCAAAGGTGTCAAAGAGAGTCTGATTATATGCGGCCAGGTCGATGGACCAGCGCACATCACGAATGTAGAGCACAGCGTCGTGGTGGTCTCATGTCGTCAATTCCGAATGCACAATTGCACGGATGTCGATGTCTACCTCAGCTGCACTAGTAACCCTATAATTGAGGATTGCACCCGAATCCGCTTTAGCAGGATTCCAAAGACATACGTAAGCCCCCCCCCCCCCCCCCCCGGGCCCTTCCCAAACCAAACCCCCTTCCCCAGATTCCTAACCCTTGGAGATAGGCCCTAGATAAAAACCACCCCGACAACAGCGACAAATGGGACCAAGTCGAAGACTTCAAATGGATCAAGCCCGAGCCAAGCCCCAATTGGAGTATTTTGGATTCTAATGCCGCGGTCTCGGATGAGGTTTGGGCTGAGATGGTTCCCGGTGGACCTTGTTGGTCGCTTGAGGATATTTTGAGGGCTACGAAGGTGTTACGAGAGTAAACTTACTTATCTGGATATTGGATTTGCACTCCTGTGGAGGGTATACTAATAATGTGGCTTAGAAGGGGCTATTACTGTCATGATAATTTTTTTTTTTTTTTTTGGAATTCTGTACTATGAAGTCAGTATTTTCACAGATGTATTTGATAGTGTGCTTGCGGTAACTAATCAGAATATCAAATGTAATCCACCAATACCCGCTCTATTTCACATCTACAATCCTCAAAAGTAAAAGAGTATATATATTATATAAAACATATACACTAAGTAAGGAAGGTGGAACAGCAACAAAACTCATATTCTTTCTAAAACAACCCCAGCAAATCATCATTCGTCTTTTTACCTCCAGCCTGCTGCTGCTGCGGTGGCGGTGATGTCGGATTCGAAACATTCAAACTCTGGAATCCATTCATCAAATCATCATCATTTGAGCCGCCGAATCCTCCACCTCCACCACTGCTAGTTCCCAAACCTCCCAGAGCAGCGAAGTTGGAGTTGGAGCTGCTATCGTTGCCGAATACACCGAGAAGGTCGTCGAGATTGTTGCTTTGTTGAGTGGTGCTGGAGCCGACAGCGGGAGATTCAGTTCGCATGGGGGTTCCGGCTAGGCCTTCTAGGCCGGACATGCCGCTTGGAGGTTCCTTTTGAGCTGATGCGGGTGCAGAGCCGTCAAAGTCGATATCCAACAAGTTCTCGGCATTGGCTTGGGATTGGGCGGGAGGCGTTGCGCCTGATACTGCTGCGGCGGCGGCGGCTGCGGCCAATGGGTTCTCGCGCGCGTTTTGAAGTTGTTCCCTATTAACATATATTAGTATCATCTTGATCTGAGCCTAGTGGGAGGAGCATACTCAATAGCGGCTCTTTGGACAGCATCTGCACCGAAACGTCCCTGACCCACAAACTGCTCAGGGGGCTTGTGGTAGACCGAAGCCAATGTCGACATTTCTTCAAGCAACTGATCTAGCAGTGCTGGTGGTAATGTCTGGATCGTGGTCGTGATAGGCGGCTTTTGCGACAAGACAACATTCTTGGCTGCATTGGGATCGGTAGTGTTTGACAACAACCGCCAGTAGACATAAGCTCGATCACGGATATCAGGGTTATCGTTTTCTTTGGTTGCGGCTTGAAGGACCTTTTGCACTAGACCCTGGGCTTTTTCGGGACGCTTGAGGAAAAGTTTGACAACGGCTGTAAGGATTTGTAATTGTGTCTGCAGACCGTTAGTTTTGATCGATCGTCAGATAAATGTGCAAACTTACTTGAGTAAACTCTTCGTTGAAACCCTCTACAAATCCAGCCAGGATATCGCCAGCGTTGCTAATCTTCTCCGCATACTCACCGACAATCCATATAAGAGCAGCACGAGCATTAGGCTCATCCAACTCATCAATACACTTGCACAATGTTGGGATGATATTTTCGTAGCCAGGGTATTTTCGGAAAATGTCACGAATAACAACGATGGCCTCCTGCACAACATAATTGACCTTTGTGTTGATCAAGTCGAGAAGAGTGTTGACACATCTCTCGCTAGAACTTTCAATCTTGATGGCTGTCTGACCGATTGCTCTGACTGCCCTCCTTACGAAATCCATATCAACTTCGAGAGCATATTCCTTGAGTTCAGCCAACAGTTGGTCAACATTCTTTTCGTTCGCTATCCGGACCATAATCTCGAGTTTCTGGAACTTAACATAAGGAGGGTCGTTGTATTTGCAGAAGAACACACGCAGCTCTTTGTTCAAGATGTCCGGTTGCTTTTGAAGGAGAAGATCAATGTTCCGTAGCGCGACGTATTGTACTTCGGGCGCCGATGAAACCAAAGTGACCAATGGAGGTGCCATTTTCTTCAAGTAAGAGGTCGCAAGTTCCGAGCTGATGTACCTCATGTGCAAAAAGACAACCTTGACTGCAGCCAGCACAACACTGGCGTTGACATGCTGAAACTGTGGGACGACTCTTTCGCAAATGTGTTCCGCGTCCTTGACATCGGTCGTTCTGAATTCAGCCAAACAGTTCAATATCGTGACTCGACCCCATTCTGTACATTCATTCAAGGCCATGAGCAGTTTGCGAAGTGTCGCGGAATTGATGTCCAGCGCCTTCGTTTCCGGAGCACTCTCCGAAATCTCGGCAAGAGCAGTCACTGCGTTTGCAACGACCATCGGGTTCGGGTCTCCAATCAGTTCCTGCAGAGTCTCAAGGAAACCGTTCTCAAGACACATGGTTCGGTTCAAGTCGAAAAGTTTGGCCACGCAGATAGCTGCCGTCTTGCGAACGTACGGCGACTCGTCCTTGAGCGTCTTTCTTAACGGCTCTCCCATGTAGTCCACCATTTTATCGACTCGGATACACCCCATTGTTCGGATAGCGAGTGCTCGAATTAGCGGGTTTGGGTCTTTGGAATCCTGGACGAAAGTGTTCACGGCAAGAATGCAGAGATCGGGGTTGGATTTGGCATAATTCCTGTATATTATTAGTCGCATGTAGCCGTACGAAGAAGTGTGATCTTACATTAAATAAAGGTACACAAGCTTCTTCTGATCCAAATCGGTGGTCGCGATGTTCTTCAAGACGTCCGGGAATAGGGCAGAAACGTCCTTACCCAACGTCATCGCCATGATAGTCCTTTGGATCGCATCCTTCCTGGAATCGAGGTCAGCGGTCGGTCTTATGTGATAGCGAATGTTCGTACCTTTCGTATGCATATTGAGAACTAAAACACCACAAAACGTTAGCATTCAATCGAGACTGTCTGTCAGAGGCTCGCGTACACTAATCCAGCCCTCAACTCAAACGTCTCTCCTTTCTTGGGCACCGCAAAGGCGCTCCGTAACCGATTGACCGCCATATCAGACAAAATGAAGCTTCAGCAGCGACGGGGTCGCGCCTCCGCAATAGCAAGTATGTCAAGGAAAAGGCGTGATGGCGAGGGCGAGTGTGAGCGCGGGGTGAGGACAGCTCCCGAGAGGATTGGCTGGCACAAAGATGTAGCAAGTCGGGACACGTGCTGTGGTGGCTCTCGTGGGAGTGGGATTCGGACTCTTGTGGTATTTTTTTCGAAGATGTTATACAAGTAAAACAGATATCGACGTGGTGGCCATGAACATTTGCTGACTTGAACGGAGACAGAAAATAAGAGTGGTCTGTTGTCGGAATCTCTTTTGTTTTCCGGCGGAAGCGATTGCTGAGTAGTAGGTAGGTGGCCATTAGGGGCCAACCTTTTTAATGGTCAATTAGCTAGCTAGTTGGTAGTTACGGTATATAGAGACTTTTATGTTATAAAGGGAGAGCCATCCAATAGTTAGTGATAGTAGTAGTATCTTGAAAATAAATGGCTGAAGAATATTATATTTAAAATATCTAGTAATTAAAAAAAAAAAAAAATCAATGTCAAACGTGATAAATACCGGTATATGCTTGCTTGCATTGGGCAGTAGAATAGAACTCTGAAATCATACATTCAAAAATAAAGAAGAATTTTAACTGAAATCAATTGATGAATAATCTTTTTCAATGTTAATTCTCATGAAACATACCAAAGAAATAAGGCCGATTTTTTGTCCGCTGCGACACGTACAATACCGTAGACAATTGAATCTGCTTAGGGCTCGACAAATACCGTACTGGATGGAATGATCTAACTAACCACCGCACAAAATCTGATTGAATCTATCAATTGACCCCAGTGAAATCGATGATAGTCATTACATGTATCAATTCCTCCAACGGTCTAATATTCTTTTGAACCATTCGACGATATATATATATACTTCACGCTACATGTACTTAGCCGCATCTTGAATCACGCCGGTGGAACGAGTTGCTCAAACCCGAAACTCCAAATCCCACGAGCACCACTAATATTATACAACTCTCGTGCTCTTGAGTTTTTGCTTTCTTTGTACGTCTGAGCTCCAATATGCTGGAAGGCACTAGGAACAAGGGCGTATCGCTGCAGATTCTGCTCATTGGCGAAGACCTCCATCGCGCTGTCGACAGAGCCACGGAGATATTTCCGTCCGTTTTCGTTGTTGGGATCAGTGGACTTTATGTCAGCCGCGATACGTTCATCAAACCAGTCCAATAACTTGAGAGCCATCGTCCGCCGAAAGACAAAGGCTTGTGAGCAGCAGCCATAGTTGTTCATGACATGAATCCCGGGACGGAGCGGCTGTACTGTTTGAGGGCCAGCAGCAAAATACAGTATTATAAGGGCTGGGACACATATAAAAGTCAAGATCAAGATGAATGGAAGAGATAGCATGTGGTGGTTCTTCAGGTCCGGGTTCTGGGGAAATAAGTGTGGGTAAGGCAACGACGACCAAGATGCTGACGATGAGGACAGTCGGAAACGAAGAAAAAGCAGAACGACGGCTACCAGTGTAACTGTAACACAGCTCCAGAGCAGATAAGAAGGCCAGTGTTCTCTATGCCAGCCTTGGAACTTTTCGGTGAAGAAAAGCCGTAGATATAACCATTCACCTCCCAAACGGGAAATTCCCGGCTCGGTATCCAGCTTCTGTAAGCTCTCCATTGTTCGAGCATACCAGCCTTCCTGTGCGAGAACATCGTCTTCCAGGATCAAAATATACGGAGCCATGGAAGCAGCACATTGGTGTAATAAAAGGTCGTAGTCGTAATACGACTTTTCATGAAATTTTCCTTTTTCTTCAAGCTGACGGATCGTGTTTGTCATTGCCTTTGAGCCGCCAGCAATATCATGATAGAAGAGGACATTGTCGGCCAGTCGAGATGCATTCACGGTCGATGCCGACCCATCGTAAAAAGGATGTTCATCCGGGTTCGTATGAGCGATGAGTAGATTGAATAGTATCTGCGCTCGTTCTTGTGGAGTCAGTTGAGCGAAAAGCGAAGCGATGGTGATATCAACGTATTGCTCCTGAGAACGCCGGGCAGTCGGCATGCCAATACACAGACGTGGCAATGTTGGACCTATTTCGTTAATATGTTCTATTTTCTTGATCCTCTCTATATCAGAATGGACAATGTTTTGTAAAAAAGTCTGGGCTTGCTGTAGTCTTGTCAGGCTGTACTTGGGCGCATAACCTTGGACCGTAAAGAAGGGAGAGCCAGGGTCATGGGAAACCCGCCAGCGCAGCAGAAGAAGGACGGCAAGATACGCAAGTATGAATATGAAAAGAAAGCGTGATTGAGCCTTGGTAAAAGTAGGTAGTTTCAATCTCAAAGTGCGATGGAAGAGGGCTACAACGTGGTTAAGAAGCCGCGCTTGTTGCATACTGATGAGATAGAATGTGACCAGGAACAAGGCCGTAGAATAATGTACACAGAATCCTTCTAAGTAATCTCATTTTGAAATACGAGGAGATGACATTTATAAGGATAAACAGGAACCCAGAGACAAAGAATACGAGAACCAAACACTGAAGAGGTTGCTTAGTCTCGCTGATCAGTGGAAGCGAGAGAACCAATGTCTCAGAAGCTGCCACTTGGAAGATTCACCGATGCACTAGTCGTTGAATGTCAAGAATCATGCCTCATGCTCGTGAGCCGCACTGCCTCCCGAGGTCGTATAAATGGTGGATGATTTCGTCCGGTCTGCAAATATCTAGGTAAATTCTCAAGCGCCCCCAATTTTAAGGAAAGGCTATCCCTAGCGGAGTAAGGCCTGGTCTATGCACTGGAGTGCTAGACTATGAATCACTTACTACGTAGATAAGTACGTACAACTAAGTTAACTAACACGTAGTTAGTAATCCTGCCTGCCTTCTTGGGTAGTTGAGAGTGTTGAAAGTTGATGACCCACCTGTGTAGTGTAGTCTCGACGGAGCTCCTACTAACTTACGTAGTACTTCTCCACTTCTCCTCCTCCTCCTCCTCCTTAACCTTCAAGATTCACATCAACTGCAACTCTTTGAATCATCGCAAGGACGTATCGAGCATGGTGAGTCGATCCATTTCTTTATCGCGGGAGTGTTCTTCCTGACAACACAGGCGAATCTTCCGAATCTGCGACGCTTATTTGTGGAAGCTCGTTCAGAAGCCGAGGAGAACGAGTACTCGAGGACTGCTGTAAGACTACATGTCTCAACAATCCGAATACACGTCTAATTTTTACAGTTCTACAATCTAGTGCTCTTTATATCCTCGGTCGCCGTCTTCAGTCTAGCTGCTCAGCGCATCAGTGGAGGGAAAGCTCACAAATGAATGACAGGACGAGAAATGAGTTTCACGTCGTCATACGGGGTTATTATTTCGATTACTATTAAGACAACAACTCTGGTCGCCGTATAAATGGGGTCATATACTATCAACATGATTCGTTAATCGGTCTCTTCGCCGTCGTCGGAAAGAAACGCAAGACTTTGACGGCCTTTGACCAACCGTCTTCGAGGCTTCTCTTCGGAACCGCTCTCATCCTGTGCAGTTCCTGTACCCCATCTAGAGGCTCCCTCCTTTACAGCTTCCAGGTCCGCTTGAAGTTCCCTCGCCTCGCGGATTTGACGAGCCTTGTCAGCGGAATACCGGCCCTTCATACCCACATCTTCTAACATCTTCTTCAAATGCTTGATCTTCGCCTTCGGAGTATCATACAGAGCCAATTCGCGCGCCCACATTTTCCGAATACCGCATTTAATGAGCCATCCCTGTAAACGCTTTATTTCTGCTTGATCTGGATCTAGATCGGTGATGGGTTTTGATGTGCTCTTCGTATTTCGCGCCTTCGGTGCACTTGGTGCTTTCTTTGGTCGTTGTTTCTTGGGTTCTTCGTCTAGCAACACCGACATTTCACTCTCGGACTGTTCTCCTTGTTCTGCCACTGCTTCCTTACTGGGAACTTTCGGGGAAGCGCTTTTGGCTTCTTCTTCTTCTTCGTCGTTGTCTCCGTCTTCATCGACCGGCGGCGGAGTGACCTCCGGTGATTCTACCTCGCTGCTGACTTTTCGGCGTTTCTTCTTGACCGATGTGTTTTCTTCTGATACCCGCTTAGCAACTTTTTTCGTCTTGGGTTTCGGTGGTTTTGTCGGCGGTGCGGGCGGTTCGTCAATTATCTCATCTTCCTGTGGTTCTTCATGTTTCTCCTACACACAGCAAATCCAGCACAAGTTAGACATCGATCATTATTGCGTTTTTGGTAGATAACGCATCACACGTACAGCCTCGTTTTTGATTATTTGATCACTCCTCGTCTTCCATTCCTTATGTGCTTTGAAAAACCCCTCGTCCAAGCCTAAAGCATTCTCCGTTGCTAGCCGTACGCGCTTGACGGTTAATTCTTCTAATTTCCCTGTTCGAAAGATATTCGCAACGGTATCTCGTAGCGCTTTTTCTAAGCGGTCATCCGAGGGCATCAAATGCGATGAGTTGTCCGTGTCTTCATCCGAAGAATCCTCGACAATGCGTCGTCTCGGCATTGTATAGTCGTAGTGCTAAATCGTACAGTAAGTAGCGTGGTGTCGTATGGTATCATCAATTGTCGCGCCGGCTGCGGGTCGGCGTGTGGAAGTGGGTTTTCATGGAAATCGTTGCAATCCCACGCAGTTATCGGAGTTCAACACAGTCCTAATGCCAGGTGTTTTGTACTCGTTGAGTAGAAAACGAGGTCTATCGGAAGTCGCGTCATGGCCAAGCTTCCCTCCAGATTGAATGATCTTCCTCTAGTGCAGCCGGAGCTAATGCGGCCCGAATGCGGGTGACTTTTTGATACCGGCAACTAACTAACTATAGCGCCAGCATTATTAATCGTCGGTCGTCCATTCATTCTTTCATTCTTTGTTGCAATTCTCTCTCTTCCATCATACCAGAAAACTTTTTAAGTAATCCCTCGGATTCTCTAAGTCCTTCGTCGTTCATTACTCTATCGACGCATTCGTTCAGCATCTACGCTTCAATTCGATTCGAGGGAACAAAGCGGGAGAGGGAATAGTACGCAATCATCATGAGTGCTACAGCAGGACCAAGCGCGTCTAATACACTCCCCGATGGCCAGAAATTACCCCCGGGCGTAGTACTGGACAAGGATGGCAAGCCGTATGTTCCCAATCCCTCTACCTACATTGACAACACTCACGACAAAACCTGTGGCAATGAGGACAAAGCATCAAACTAACATACAAACTCCAGATGCAAAACATGCACATCAGCTGCCTCCTGGCGCGCAATGCTCAAACAAGCCTCGACTTCCGGCGGCATAGCAGCTGGTGCCGCTGCCGCTGCCACTGCAGCTGCTTCGGCCACATCAACACCAGCACCACCACCCCCCTCAGCCCAAGCCGACTGCCCCCCCGACGTCGAAGAACTCGGCCGATCAACGTGGACCTTCCTGCACACCCTGACCGCAACCTACCCAACCACCGCCTCCACCGAAAAACAAACCCAAATGCGCTCCTTTCTCGGCCTCTTCTCCAATCTGTACCCCTGCTGGGCATGCGCCGAAGATTTTCGAAACTGGATGTCCGACCCAACAGGCAAAAATGAGCCGCGGTTGTCGAGTCGAGCGGAGTTTGGGCAGTGGATGTGTGAGGCACATAATGCCGTGAATCGGAAGTTGGGGAAGAAGGAGTTTGATTGTAGGTTGTGGGAGGAGAGGTGGCGGACTGGGTGGAAGGATGGGCGATGTGATTAATCCATCGTCTCTGAGCTAGGCGGGGTCTGGTTATAAAATGTGATAAGCCCTCAGCAGTGTGGATATAAACGGCTCTCTTCTCATGATTGTACATACTTACATTGATGCTACGAACTTAGATATAGTGTATATTAGGAATCTCATGTTCATATTATTTTTCTGATGACCTGACTCGCTCCGAATCTCCTCCCATCTTTCATCAGAGAAAACACTTTTGTCATAAGAAAAGGAATTGCGCCTCTTATAGTCGACAAACAAAAGGATTATATAAATAATTGCAATAAAAGGCAAAAGAAGAAATTGGCATTACAGGCCTTCATAACGTCTTTACACTGATTCCACACAAACAAAACCCAAAAGTCACAATGCAAACATCTATAGACCAGACACGAAAAGTCGAAGACCACTTGCAGGAGCACCAATCTCGGTAACCTCTGCAATGCGGTCCACCGTTCCCTTGTATTGTTCGTGATACTTGGCACCGGTGTATGGGTCCGATACACTTGGGGAGCCGCTGTAGATGGGTGTGTATGACGCGGCACAAATCTCAAAATCGGCGAATTGGTCAAAGTCGACCTCAATCTTGTCGTGCGGGTTGCGCTCGCATTGGGCTTTGATCTTCTTGGCCTGTAAAGTTCTTGTCAGTATTATAAACAACGCACAGACCGGATATTCAAGACTCACCTGCTCAAGCAATTTGGCGGACCCACCGTTGGCAATCATGCGGTTGGCGAAGCTCAGAGCCGAAGAGTAATTCTTGTTCTGGAAAGCCAGCTTCATAGCGGCCATCAAGGCTAGTTGACGGTGAGCAACCTCGAGCTTGGGAATGGTAAAATAAGCGGAAAGTTCAAGGGCTCGCTTAAGGTCTTCAGGATTCTCTGTAGGTGTAGCACGACGTTCAAGCTCAATGGACATCGCGAGGATATATTCTCTGGCAGTGGCAATGATCTTCTTCGCTTGTTCTACCTCACTTTCGGAAGAAACGACATTGACAAGCAGTGTGTGCAAGATACGTTTGAAGATCTTAACACCCTCTTCGAGTTTATTGGATCGCATAGCTGCATATCCCTCTTGCAGATCGACACTGGCAATGGTTTCGAGATCCCGAGGGATGATTGGGAGAACTTTGCGGGAGTCTGTTTCATCGACTGTCCTGCGAACGTAGTTCACCAGTGGAGGCAGACCGGTGGAAGCAGGAAGATATGTTCTTGAAGCGGTGTAAATCTCCATGAATCTCGACTTAAGAGGAGCAAATTGCACAGCTCCCACTTGACGATTGAGGAGCTGCATGGCCGTGTCGAAAGATCCTGCTGCCACATGATCCGCGGCCAATGGAGAGTTCCGAGCCCAGAGATCGGCTTCTGAAATTGATGCCCCAGCATCTACGTTCTCGACGCTAACAAAGTCATTCACTTCTTCAACGGCAATCTCGTCACCCATGTCCCAGCCAGCAACATCTTCTTCCTCTTCCTCAAGAACGTCCTGACCTGCAGCTGCAGCCTCCTCTTCCTCCTCCTCAATGTCCAGAGCAGCCTCTTCCTCGGCTCCGCCAACTTCACCAAGAAGCGCCTTCTCGAAAGCAGAGTGCCCAGCAGCCTTTGTAGGCCAGTTGGCCTTGAAAGTAGGAACAATGGGCACGGGGGTCTGTTCGAATTCGCCAATGGTGGGCAACTTGATTTGATCTTCGGTAAGACCACAAGTTTCAAGGATAGACTCCGCTTCTTCGGTCAATCCGTGAGCTTTGGCAGTAACGTACGCAAGAGGATCTGGTTTGGTTAGTTGATGGTTTTCCATAAAAGAGCTTAATCAACTTACAAAGATCAACTTCCTTGAACATCTCGATCCTATCTTCAACATCGCCTCTGTAGATAGCGTTCTGGAAGCGCGAAGTAAAGTCATTTCGGTGAGTGGCAATCTTGGCCATCCTTGAAAGTTTCTCTTGATCTCCTGTGGAGAGATACAGGAATGACAGCTTGTCGAACAATCTCTGCTTCTGATATCCCATTTCCACGGTCTGATGGTTACCGTGAGCAAGGGCTTCAGTTGCCAGACGACTCCACAGCTTGGGTCGATCAATCTCCTTGGCTGTCTCAATAGCAACATCCAAGTTTCCACATTCGATAGCCAGCTCGAAGCGAGTCTGAGGATCTTGAACGAACTGAAGAGCAATCTCCGGGTATCCCTTCTTCTGGAGATAAGCAATGATACTTTGACCAACTAAGCTAGACGTCTTGATAAGATGAAGCATCTCATCGTAGTTCCTCTTCACCAATGCACTCTTGAAACGGAACTCTGTCGGATCAATCTCGAAAATCTGGGGTTTCGCGTTTCGGTCAAGGCAGTATACATTTCGTCCCTTTACCTTAACAAGGTAGACGGTTTGGTCCAAGGTGCGGATAATACCATTGTCACCGTTCAACAGAGAGAATTTGATGTGGTTCAAGCTGGAGTAATAGAGAATACCAGAATCGTCCCAGGTAGCGCTCTTGATGCGGATAGTTTCGTGGATGGAACTCAACTGTTGTAAGTTCTTGGTCACAATGGTGACATTGTGTTTGCTGAGGAGTGCGGCATGGAGGCCGTCATTTGACCATACAACATATTTGACACCAGACACAGCAAGTTCGGCCAATTGCTTCTTCTGCTGGATATCAAACAGGCTGACAGATGTTGGCGTAATGAAAAGGAGAGCGCCAGATCCACCGAAGTAAATGTCCGTTGTACCGGTTGGTGTTTTAATTGATTTTGTAGTCGAGTTGCTCAAATCTTTGATATCGACCGTCTGATTGGCCTGGTTAAAAACAGCAAATCGGTTCCTGGCAACAAATACAGCCGAGTTTCCTTGTCCGCGCAATGAGTTTGTTGGCTCAACAGCGCCTGTACCGTCCCGTGGAAGATGAATAAGCTCGTATGTGCCGTTCTCGGCAGGCGTAGTCACCAGGATTGCACGCTCGGCGGGATTATATGAAATTGTTCGCAGGGGAACCCATGGGGCGCCAAGTTTGCGCAGCGAGAGCAGAGGCTGAGACTCGGTGTTCTTCGTAAAGTCATATGATTTCACTTGTTTCTCTTTCGTAACATAGAAAAGCTGGTTCTGGTGAAGGGTGTGTGCCGGACGTTCCCTCTCCAATTTGAAGACCATCACACCGGTATCGTGACCCGCGGCGAAAAGATTAATTTTTGGGTGAGCGGCTATAATCCAGAATCGGTCGAGGTCGCGCTTGAACGATTGGACCGAAGTACGCTTATTAAGGTCCCAGACACGTATAGTTTTATCTTCGCCGACGGAAAGGATGAGATCTTGGTGAGGGTGGAAGATACATGCCGAAGCGTTCTGAAAATGTCCGCGACAAGTGTCAACTTCCCAAGCCTTGGTATCTAGATAGGAATTAGCAAGGTCAAGAGTATTCCGGTAAACGCCGCAGACTAACCACTCATTCTCCATAGCTTAACTAGTCGATCATCACCAGCTGAAACAATAAGTGGCAGGGTTGGGTGGAAAGCGCAAAAGTTCACTCCTCGGTCGTGACCTTCGAGAATAAATTTAACAACAGCATCGGTGTTACCGAACATGTCCGCCTGACTGTTTGCTCTAGCCATTTGATCTTCGATGCTCATCGAGGTCGGTGCGGAGTGTTTCTTGCGCAAGCCGGAGATATCCCAAACGCGAACAGACTGGTCGAGGGAGGCGGATACGATGAGGTCTTCTTTGGGGTGGAATTGTGCGCACCAGACATCTATGGATTGTGAGTAAGTTGAATAGTCACATGGAGTAGAGGATACTAACAGTGGTTGTGACCGGTCAAGGTAGCGATGAGGCTTCGGTTTTGCCAGTTCCAAATTCGAATGGTCTGATCGTCGGAGCATGACAAGATCCTGAATGTTGTCAGATACGTTCGTCGAAGCCAACGTTGGGAGGTTGTACACACCAAGGTAATTCATGATGGAAAGCAACAGTTCGAACATCTAAAGCAATTAGCGGCAGCTTATACTGGGGTTAACTATTGCCATACAATCAAGATGCCCTATAGAACGTCAGTAAGCTAGCTTTCAAGATGTTTGGACCATTGTTCTGGATGTACCTGACAACACAGCAATGCTCTTCCGGCTCTGTAACGACCACAGTCGAATCTTATAATCATCTCCTCCACTAACGAATATATTTTGCGTAGGATGGAAAGCCACGGATCTAACAGGGCCATCGTGTTCTTCGAAACGGTCGATCAGTGTACCCATGCGGTAATCCCATAATTGAATTGTGCTGGAATGGAGCGAAACAAGGAGCCATGGACGTGTAGGGTGGAAAGCAAGACCTTTAGCTCTGGACGACTTGCTTTCAAACTGTAGACATGAATAAAGGTCAGAGTTGGCTCACTCATCGCATACCATTACACGTAATGAGGGGACGTCCACTTGCCTTTGTGAGCATTGTTGGAGCCGACATCTTGGGAGGCCGATGCTGCGGAGCAGCGAGCTATACAGGCCAGTCTAATAAGTAATCAATGTCAAAAACACCGCATTCACCCGCTCGCGCACGACGTTGAAATGAAAGGAGTGGGCGAGGATGCAATGCGAAGACAAGAAGCTGAGAAGTATACAACAACAACAACTCCCAGACATGCCAGCTTTCACTTGTGGTTGCCGTCAGGGAGCGACTAAGCGAGTGGGCCCGACCAATAGAATTAGCGGCAACCTCAATGATCAGGGGCATCCTCACCACAATTGTATCTCTTAGAATAATCTCACAATAATTACTCGCCTTGTTGGTTCTACAAAAACACATGGGCTAGTTTAGCATTGCAGGAGTTATGTTTCCTACGTTTCGATACGCTACTGGCTATCAATGAGCTGTCCGAACGATTGCTTCCAAGATGCGTGCCCCGCATTGCCCTCCTCCACCATCGTTGTCCCTGTCATCCACCAGAGAATCGACTTGAGTGGAAGCGTCGTCCTCGTCGTCGGTTGACGCTCTATCGAACAATAGAGCATGGGCAAGAGACCGCTGACAAGAACGACTTCGGCTTCCTCGCCCAGGCCATCATGTCCCGGTGGTCGCCAGAAACCCGGTCCTCCGCCCAAAAGAAGCTTCATTCCATCCACGGGCGATCCAGTTGATCACGGTCGACGCGCCTCAAGGGATCCGAAAGAAGATAATACTTATTTCGGAGATATGCTACCAGATGATGGTGCGGCGCAGGATGCCGGTTACGAGGCTGACGTGGAAATCGTCAGACCTTATGCTGTTGAGGAGCCGGACGAAGAGACAGATGTGACCCCGACATCAGTTGCTACACCGAAACTACTAGATTCAACGGAGCAGTGGCAGAGGGAATTGCTGAGCTCTTTACGCGGTCTCTACTGCGACTCGGATAGCACCGATACACCACCACTTGTCAGACACAAACGAGGCAGAAAACGAAAGCCGGATACTTCAATAACTTCATATCAGAATGATCAAAACACTCAGCAACCCGTAAAGGACTGGAGTGTTGATGTTGACATGGGACGGGGTAGCACCTTCTTGAGTCCCAAGAGGCGTCGTCAGAAGAGTACGAGGTCTAGAGAAGATATCAAAATCTCTCACAGCAGCCATCTGGCCAGTGAGCATTCGAGTACGGTATCCAGTTCGGTGGATTTGTCTACAGGCACTCATGAGAATGAGAGACGAAACTTACCTGAACGTGAGTTGTCGGCAAAGGATATGATGGATATTGATTGAGCGTTCCTATGTCTTAAGCTGTGTCCTTTTTTCACCTTCCATCATATGCGAACATTGCTTACGCTGGCGTAGGCTACTTTTGGATATTCCCCTTAAATCCCACTTGATAAACTCAAATTACTATCTAATTGTTGGAAATACCGTGCTATACAAAATACTCCATCCCGCATACCCGCTTCTAGAACATGCGGGTCAAGAACGCTTAAGAGTAGCCGCGGAGTGAGTCGCAAAACATAATGCGCCTGCAGCATGTTTCTTTTCCACCTAAGAGCCGGCACTTGAGGTCAATTGCTCAAGTCGGCGTAGTTGACTATTAACGTTAAGTTAGTTAGCTAGTTGTGGATTATATACCGGTAAGCTCGGGGAAGCTCCCCCCAGACGTGACGTCAGCTACCCATCATGATATACCGAACCGTTACTCGAATTCCGAGTTAACCTTCTACAACATCGTGAATACAGCAATCAATTGAAGGTCTGTCAATGCCATACCCAAGCTCAAATACGGAAGGATGTTTCTAACATTCTCCAAGAAAGCCCCCCTCAGGTTGCAAATCACTCAACAGTACGTTATCATGCCGACCAGGACATCAACTCGTCAAGCGGCCGTCAAGGCCAATAAAGCATTTAACCAAAGCGCCGGTATTAAACGCAGAGGATCGTCATCAAGCCAGCTACCATCGAAGAAAGGGAAGAAGGATGTGAAGCCTAATGAGGGAAATGGCTACCAGAAGCCTACTGTGACCGAAGAGGCACAGGAGATCAAACCTAGTGAAGATCCAACCAAGGTTCAGACTACGGTTAATATGCAACCTACTGAAGCTCCGCCTGAGAAATCTGTTGAGCCGGCCCAGGAAGGAGGCGTGAAAGAGGATAAGGAGAAAGAGGAGAAGGAGAAAGAGGAGAAGGAGAAAGAGGAGAAGGAGAAAGAGGAGAAGGAGAAGGAGAAGGAGGAGAAGAAAGAACTAGAGAAGCTCGCCGATGGTAAGGCCTTGTCTTCTAGAATGATTCCGAGTCGCTGAGAATAGGTTTAGGCATACCCGCAGGCAAGGAAGAGGAAAAAGAGGAGAAACCAGCCACGAAGGAAGCACAGACCGCCATCAAAATATCGCCAGAAAGAGAAGACGTGCTTCCCTCTAGCATCCTCGAGAAAGGGATTGTGTACTTCTTCTTCCGCCCGCGTGTGAATGTAGAAGATCCTCATAGTATCAGCGATGTTGCGCGCAGTTTCTTCGTTCTACAGCCGACCCCCAAAGGAGCCAAGATAGAAGATGGGCCGATCAGAGACGATACGGCTAATTGCCGATTACTAATACTCCCCAAACAGAGATACCCTGCATCAGGCAGAGAACGCGATATGGGGTTTGTTGAGAAAGCCAAAGTCACCTTGAAGACAATCCGTGAGAGTCTGATGACGCCTACCACTTACGAGACGAAAACCTATGGCGAGCGTACAAGGCCAGAGGCACGACCATATGCTGAGGGTGTCTATGCACTCATTAAGGAAGGCCGTAATTCTCATCTAGCCTATATCCTAACGATTCCACGACAATTGGGCGATGTTCAAAGCGATTTTGGTATACATGGTCGTGGTAGCTTTATTATCCAGTCAAAGAATCCTGAGTACCCCGGTCCTCCTATCGCTCAGCTGCCAAAGGGGCCGGAATATCCAGAGCAGTAGGCTTATTCCTTTATCATCTATTCATGTATATTGAGTTGCAGCATGCTAATTCAGTTCATCCACAGAGTTCAGGAGAAGTTCAAAGGTTACCGCTGGATACCTACTGAGCCAGAATTCCTAGATTATCCCAACGCTCAATTTCTCATGATAGGCGAGGCTCATGGCCATCTCGGAAAAGCCGGGGAAGCTCACATCGATGATCAAGGCACGAAGGAAGACCCTGCTCAGGAACTTGATCAACTAGAGGAGGAAAATGAGGAAAGAGTCGATTCTCTGTCTGGTAAGGTCTTCTTCCATATTTATTTTGATTAAGAGCATGCGTTAATGTTTGCGTGAAGGTGATCACTCAATCTTTGAGGATTTGGGCGCCGAAGCGAAGAAACATGAGAGCGTAACTTCAGAATGGGAGTAATAGTTGGGGATCTTCACAACTTTTACTTTGATTACAACGTAAAAAGTTCTGCCATTTTGCTGTAACTTAACTATCAGTAGAAGAAAAACCAAACAATTATGTGAGATGTCTAGTTAACTAAATACCATGACTCAGACAACCGGCCGGCTGCCTTCAGGATGGACGACAGCCAGACAAGTCCATATATATTGTACGTACTATGATCTGAGATCCTGAATCATTTCTCACTAAGCTACGAATAATAACTGTTTGAAGCCATTTTAGTGCTATGTAGCCTAGCACCTCACTTAGCAGCTAGTTTGCACTGTACATCGTAGAAGCCCTAAGGCGATGGTAGCGTCGGCCCGCGCATAGTTACCTAGTTACTGCAGGTAATTCGCCACCTCGAAGAATCAAGGCAAAGTACTACATACATGCATGCTTTTGTCACAGAAGCACGAAAATATTTGTATAAATACCCGACTCTCCCCTAATATATATATATGTATATATGTCAGTCGGGCGAACGGTTTCATTCAGGTGTAAGAGAGACAAAATGTCATCTATCCCCCTTCCACGCGAAGCCTCAAAACTCCTCAAACCAGGCTACGCGCAACTCTTGAATCTGCTCCAAAACACCATAGGCGTCGACCCTCTAACGCTAGTGAACATCGGCCTTTTTGTGGCTGGTATCTTCACTTTTCTACGGTACCTCTTTACGCGCATCATAATACTCTGGGTAACCGTTCGCATAAACGAGGATGATCAGTTGTACCAAAGCCTCATGCGATGGATGGCAGACCACCAATTCATGAACCGCCAGTTCCGCAGCGTGAAGGCCGTTAGCGCATCCAAGAGTTCGTGGGAGGATGAGGAAGACGCTCTCAAATCCATGACAACTGCAGGTGGTAGTGGGGACAAGAAGATTCTCACGGAGCCAGATCCGAATAATCTGATTAGCTATCGGACTATTGTCGGCAGGTCGCCCATCAGTCTACAGCCTTTTCAGGGCACGCATATCTTCCGTCGTCATGGGAGCTGGATCCTGTTTCAGCATGTGATTCGGAAGGGCAGTGAGTTGGTGCCACAGGATAGGGAAAGCGGTTATATCCAGATGAAATGTGTTGGGTCGTCGTTTGCGCCTGTACAGAGCCTGCTGGAAGAAGCGCAGCTGTATCATCTTGAAAGAACAAAGACGACTACGACGGTGCATAGAGCCATCTCAAATGTGCGGGAGATGATTCGTTGGACGACGTTTAGTGCTCGACCCTCGAGGGATATGTCCACTGTCATATTTGATAAAAAGACTAAGCAGAAGTTGCTGCAAGATATTAATGAGTATCTACATCCGCATACGAGACGGTGGTATGCGAATCATGGCATTCCCTACAGACGCGGTTACCTGTTCTCGGGCGCACCGGGTACCGGCAAGACGAGTCTGACATCTGCTTTGGCAGGCGTCTTTGGTTTGGATATCTACGTATTGAGTCTACTAGATCCGAATATGAATGAATCGGCCTTGATGAGGTTGATGTCGGAGGTTCCGTCGCGATGTATTGTCTTGTTGGAGGATATTGATGCCGCGGGTTTAAATCGTCCGGCTAGTGAGCCTAAACCAAGACTGGGCAGAAGAGGCAAGGGAGACAAAACAGCGGACTCGAATGCTCTGAGTGTAATTCCAGGGGCTGATCAAGGGGCTTTGAATGCTAGCAATGCCTCCGCAGCGACGTCGGTTTCCTTGTCCGGCTTACTCAATGCAATCGATGGAGTATCTTCGCAAGAGGGACGAATTCTTATCATGACCACGAATTCACCGGAATCTTTGGATAAGGCTTTGATCCGCCCGGGTCGCGTTGATATGCATATTGCTTTTGAACTTCCGACCAGGGTCGACATGCAAGAGTTGTTTCTGTCCATGTATCGAGACGACACTGCTGGTGTAGCTCATGGTAGTGAGTCGATCAACACCAGCGAGGAACAAGAAAAGAAAGATGATCGGCGTTTGGAGAGGTTTGCCATAAGATTCGCAGAGTCTGTCCCAGAGAGAAAGTTCAGTCTTGCAGCCCTGCAAGGTTTTCTTCTACAGTATAAGAGAAGTCCTGAAGAGGCGTGTAGCACGGCAGCTGAATGGGCGGAGATCACATTGCAGAAAATGGCCGAGGAGGATGAAGAATAGTGAAGCCTGAGTCATTTTTTGGACATAGCGTTAAGTTTTAACAAGCTCATAATGAAATAAAATGCTTTCTGTAAATCTATCCCAAACCAATCACATCCCCAGAGTCAGCCATGAAGGCGAAGGCGAAAAACGGTTGAGTCCGGGCTGCCCGTTATCGGCTCGGTTATACCCGATTGGGACTTAGTCGGAAACGTCTCCGATAAATTATTGCTGCCCCTCCTCCATCTCCTCCATCAGAAGAACATTCTCCAGCTTCAATTGATTACAAGGAATTGAGTTGATAGAGAGATTTGTCTTCTCTGTATACTGTTATATCTGGTGTTGGTTATTTCTGACATCTTGACACAATGTCGCATACACAGTCACAACGATACCTTAGTACGAGAGGTTCTTCCTATGGCGTGAGTCATCATTATTCACATCTTAACATTTTGGCAAATCAGCCAATTGACCTCTTACTGGAAAATAGCTCTCGTTTGAGGAAGTCGTCCTCAAGGGTCTTGCCTCTGATGGTGGCCTTTTCATCCCCGAACAAATCCCAGAGCTACCTGCTGGATGGGAAACAGAATGGCGCGATCTGAGCTTCGAGGATCTCGCCTTTAAGATCTTTTCACTCTACATCTCCACCAGCGAAATCCCCTCAGACGACCTGAAGGACATTATTCGTCGCTCATATTCCACATTCCGACATGAACAGCGTACCCCGCTCGTCGAACTCAGCAAGGATAAAAAACTTCACCTCCTCGAACTTTTCCACGGCCCGACATTCGCCTTCAAGGATGTCGCTTTACAATTTTTGGGCAATATGTTTGAGTACTTCCTCGTACGGAAGAACAATGGCAAGGAAGGTAAAGACCGTCATCACCTTACGGTCATAGGCGCAACAAGCGGAGATACCGGCTCTGCAGCTATTTATGGTTTGCGAGGCAAGAAGGATGTTTCGGTCTTCATCTTGTTCCCCAAGGGCAAGGTTTCCCCCATCCAGCAAGCTCAGATGACTACCGTTTTGGACGCGAATGTGCATAACTTGACTGTCGAGGGAACCTTTGACGATTGCCAGGACATCGTCAAGTCCTTGTTCGCCGATGCCGATCTCAACTCGACGCATAACGTTGCTGCCATCAACTCCATCAACTGGTGCCGTATCTTGGCACAGATCTCATATTACTTTTACTCATACTTCCAGTTGACGAAACAAGTCGGTTCAGCATCCGTCCGCTTCGTTGTTCCGTCTGGCAACTTTGGCGATATCCTTGCTGGTTGGTTCGCTAAGAGAATGGGTCTACCCGCCGAGAAACTCGTCATTGCTACAAATGAGAATGATATCCTCGACCGCTTCTTCAAGAGCGGTGGCCACTACACCAAGAAACCTATCCATGGCAAGGCTGCTGAAGGCGGACTTGTCCAAGACGGCGTCAAAGCCCATGAAGAAGGTGTCAAGGAAACTTACAGCCCCGCAATGGACATTCTCGTCAGCAGCAACTTTGAGCGATTACTATGGTTCTTAACCTTCGACGCCGAAACCGGGTCCATTGACGAACGACGCCAAAACGCTAGCAAGCGCATCGCCAGCTGGTTGAGCGAGCTCAAATCCCAAGGCGGATTCAGCGTCAGCGAAGCCGTTCTTGAAGGCGCCAAGAAGGAATTCGAGAGTGAGCGTGTTAGCGACGAAGAGACTCTCGAAGTTATTCGCAATATATATACCTCTTCTTTCCCCGCTAACCTCGGTCCTGGAAGTGCCCACAGCTCCAAGACCGGAGGCTATATCCTCGACCCACACTCCGCCGTTGGCGTGGGCGCATCTCTTCGATCTATCCAGCGCAGTCCTAACGCACATCACATTTCCCTAGCGACTGCCCACCCCGCCAAATTCGGTAATGCAGTTGATCTCGCTCTTCACGGTCAAGAAGGTTACGATTTTAGCGAAGTACTACCACAGGAGTTTGTGGGTCTTGAGCAAAAGGAGAGCCGTGTGACCCCCGTTGGCGCTGGATTGGGATGGCAAGGTGTGCGCGAGATTGTGAAGTCGGAAGTCGAGCAGGAGCTTCAGGGGCTCCGGTGATTGGTCTTTTCACGAATAGACTCAAGGGGTACGTGGTGGAATATAAAAGTTTGTTCATGCTTAAATGTGATCAAAAAGAATTATTAGCCTATAATCATTACCATCTACGTTTCTTTCTAATAACTAGCGAAAGGAGTTATAAGTAAACCCATAATCAAACAGCCCAAATTTTAACTCACTGAATTCTTGAGAAGAGGGAACTTTGACGAAATCCTTTTTTTTTTCATTGCTTTTCTTAATTTATCTGTTTTTCAATCGTATATGGAAAAATAATATTAGAGACATTGAAAATATTAAAGTATTGTATGTAAAATGTGCCCACTGGCGAGAGTATAGATCCAGTCCCATACGCCTCTCTCATGAAAATTGTCAGGACACAGGCAAATAAGAGAATAGAAAGCATAAATCCAAAAGAAAAAGAAAAGAAAACCCCCTCAAATCAGTAACACCAATTGCAACAAACTCCTTGGAAGAAAAGCGAAACAGGGGAAAGTACTCCCACGATGCCCAGCCCCCAGACTTCTTTCCTGCTTTCCGGCCTCAGCATGAGTGTCGTCCATCACACTTTTACAAAAGAGCAAAAGCTCCAAGGGCAGCAACCATGAGACCAGCAACAGGCTGCTGGTTAACAATGCCGGTAGCAGCACCAGTGAAAACGGGCATGTGAGGGTTGGCAGAAGCAGAACTGGCAGGGACAGGAGGGGCAGTAGGGACAACACTGGTAGCAGGGACAAGAGTGGCAGCAGGGATAACACTGCTAGTAGGGACAACAGTGACGATGGTGTGAACCACGGTCCGAGTCAGAGTGATTGGCACAGTGATTGTGGAGGTACCTTCGATCGAGGTCGTAGAGGAGACTGCAAAGGTTGTAAGTACAAGTTTTCTTAAGAGGGATGAATTTGAGGACTTACCTGGGCACTCGGTGGTGGTGATGGTCAAAGTCTTGGTGATGCCACCAGGGGCGGAGTTAGGAGGAGGCACAACAGGCTTGCTGTAGCTGTTGTGAGGGGTGGAATAGGGCTTGGGTGGCTCAGAGTAGGAATGAGGAGGCGGGGTTTGGGTAGGCTTAGGGTAAGATGAATGGCCCGGCTCCGTGTATGAGTGAGATGCTGGAGGAGGAACGGGATAAGTCGACTTGTGCTCAGGGGGAGGAGGACCATAAGTTGACTTGAGATCAGCAGGAGGAGGAGGACCATAAGTCGACTTGTGCTCAGGGGGAGGAGGACCATAAGTTGACTTGGGATCAGCAGGAGGAGGACCATAAGTTGACTTGGGATCAGCAGGAGGAGGACCATAAGTTGACTTGGGATCAGCAGGAGGAGGGCCATAGGTTGACTTGGGATCAGCAGGAGCAGGAACAGGAGGAGGACCATAGGAGACTGGATTCCTGTCTGTACCAGCATTTCCACTCTCACCACGCTCAATGACAGCAGAAAAAGCGGTGGCGGCAAGTGCCAACAGAGCGATACCTGCCTTGACCATCTTGACGTTCTGAAGAATGAAAAATCTCCGCAATTGAGGGCCTAAGCAACAGACGGAAACGAACGTGTAAGCAGCTGAGAGCGATCGACTTTTCCAGCGATAGATTGGAACTGCGAGTACTCAGAATAAGTAGAAAATATTATCGGTCAGAGGAGTTATGATAGTTTATATAACTGAGAAACAAGAGATTTGGAACGAGTAGGCATAAGGTTTTCGTCAGACATCGTCGTCCATCAAGACGAGAGTGAGTCCTGAGAGGAGCTTTTTGATGTTTATCGACGCAAGCGGACTTGCCGGAAGCTCTTCATGACTTTGGCACATAGATGTAGTATTGTGTTGGAGTATAGATGGGGCGTTTACTGAACGAGTAGATGCTGAGATCCACTATGTAGCTGCCCAGGTGCATCAAGAAGCTAGGACATCAATCGAGAAATCAGCCAATCCATCCATATCTTAGAGTTTACAGGTGAAAATTGGATGGGACCTTATATTTCCAGAGGTACTAATGGCGTCATGAAGTTCAAGCAGACTCTTGATTGACCAAGACAGCTCAGGAGCGCATGCTCTGACCAGGTACTTCCGGATTAGGAAATTTTCGCTCCACAGGTCACCTCAGCCAAACTCAACTAAGTTTGACCAGCAAATGCCAAATGAGGATTTGATTTCAAGTAGAGTAACAATTGATAGTTTTTCCTCATAGAAAGGCCCTAAATTTCGCCATAGGAGTTGAAAATGCCGGATGCAAGCCTACGACTGCAATCGAGAGGAAGGTCTAGAAGTAACGGATCATGCCTAACCTGTCTCGGAAAATATCATCTATAAGACAAGTCGGAGCGAGACCGATCTCTCCCTTCTCAAATTAGAACATGAGAAGACTTGTATCCAATGATCAAGATCAGTATGTTGAAAGTTGATACAACACCAATCTTTGGCGGGTAGTTCAAAACTATTGGCAGCCAAACTATCTCTAGAAAACAGGTTTTAGAGATGCCTGGCATACATAAAATATCCCTGCACAGCTATCGCAATTCAGCTTGGAACTCAACTACAGCGCAGTATGGGCATGCCGGCTTTCCGCCCGATCCAGACCCTCGCGTATCAATACGGCGCCCCATTTGAGCTAGCTCATTTGATTCTACCATAGTAGAGTCGCTACCACTGACCCGTAACTTTTGAAGTTTTCACTTCTTAAAGATGAAAGTTATCTTGCAGTTGGACGATGTTGTAACCCATCGTCGTCTTGTTCTCAGGCCAAGACCATGCATGCATGGCTCGAAAGGACGCTATATATCAACCGGCCTGTCTTCAACGTAAGGAATGCTGGTTGCCCTCTTTGCTGGAGAAGCAGGACTCTACGAAGAGTATGAGTCGTGACATCATGGTGGAATATATGGTTATGGTTATGGATGGTTATGGATTTCTATTATAGTCTGTTAGAGCTGGTATGTTTAAGTACCGCTATGCAGACTCGCCACCGACGGACGATATTTTTAGCAATGTCTCCAACGGCCACCAGACAGCATCTGGAGATTCTTGACCAGCACAAAAGCCTGAGCCCTCAGCATCCGAACAGCGATCGTTGGAATGTGGATCTGATCGCACATATAGGTGGTATGAAAGAGTCGTATGAACTTATTCTCATCGGAATGCTGACATAATATAACAGCTTCGGATTTTGAGCATATGTTCACCTTGACTGTGAGGGCCGCCGGACTGTAGGATGATCGGCACTCCAGGAAGAGACAATAGCAACTAGCCCCAAATCATCCATGTATGGCCAGGACTGGATGTAATCGTTCTATGGCTAGTGGGTTAACTGTAGTGTATGATGCAGTTCTAAGATCCAAGAAGCTGTCATGTCCGTTTTCGGCCACGGAAAACATCGGTAGATGGCGGCTACGATTTGAAGATGACGAGCTCCTGTAATAGCTTTCAACAATGAGGTAAGCTGCTGAGGGCAAACCAGCGCTAGTCAGTGAGACTTCTTGTTGCTTTCAAAGGACTAGTGATGTTGTTCAGGAGAGTAAAAGAAGGGCCCTGAAAATGAGGAGGGATCACGTGTTGTCCCAATTGGGCTATATTGATTAGGGTTAGGGCTCTACCGATCCGTGACGCGAAACGCGTCTTTCCGCGTTTGGCGACCCGCGACGACCATGGGGGGCAACAACATCTTCAATGACTATCTCGATCAACTGACAACAGTCAATTGCAAGTGTACTTGCCCTAGATACTGAAACTTACTTCTTATATTTTGTATCAAAATGCCTCATTCAGTATCGTCAAATGATTCTGCGTCGCGCGACAATGGCGACGATGAAATCCTACCAGACGCTCCTGCCACAGACAACGAAGCATTAGAAGAGCAAAAAGCCGACACGAACATAAAATTAGAGGATTTATTTGCAGATGATGACGATGACGATGAATTTCCAGCATCCAGTACAGCCGATGTGAATATGAGAAGCTCTCCACCGGCACCAGCACCAGCACCGTATGCCAGAGCTCATCCATTGACAAAAGTTGATATTGCTAACTAATGTACTCAATTTGAAGTGTATCGCAGGCGCCCTCCGGAATAGATGCAGAAGTCATGCTTGCATTCTATCAGCGCCTATTTCCGTTTCGACCTATGTTTCAGTGGCTCAATCACGGTGTCGTGCCTTCCCCCGACATGATTAATCGAGAATTTGCCGTCTTTCTACAAAATGAAGCTGTGCTTCGATACCAGTCATTCGCGACTGCAGATTTGTATGTGTCATTGCTGCGCGAAATGTGACTGAGAAAATTACTGAAATAATTCTGAACAGATTTCGCAAGGAAATTCTACGATTAAACCCAACTCGATTCGAAATCGGACCAGTATACAGCACTAATCCACGAGACCGCAAAAATCGCCCTGGCACTAAGATGAACCCGGTCGCGAAGGAGCTCGTCTTTGATATTGATATGACAGATTACGATGATGTGCGTACGTGTTGTTCTAAGGCCAACATTTGTCATAAGTGCTGGTCCTTTATCACCATGGCAATCAAGGTTGTCGATACCGCTTTGCGGGAGGATTTTGGATTTGAGCATATTTTGTGGGTTTACTCCGGTCGACGTGGTGCCCACGCTTGGGTTGGTGATCACAGAGCAAGAAATCTCCCAGATGATAGGAGAAAGGCGATTGCGGGATATCTAGAACTCGTCAAGGGTAATGACAAAAGTGGAAAACGGGTGAATGTAAAACGGCCCTTGCATCCACACGTTGCGCGAAGTGTCAAACTCTTGGAGCCACATTTCAACCAGACGACACTCATCGACCAGGACGTCTTTCTCGGAGAACAACAAGCAGAACGTCTGCTTGGATTGCTGCCCGACAAGAAACTAAACGATGCCCTTCGAAGGAAATGGGACTCAACACCAGACCGCTCAAGTACAAACAAATGGAACGATATCGTTACCCTAGCCAAGACTATCAATGGTATAGATGCTAGGGCCCTCAAAGATGCAAGATATGATATTGTCCTCGAATATACCTACCCGCGACTTGACGCTGAGGTGTCGAAGAAGATGATTCACTTGTTGAAGAGTCCATTTGTTATTCACCCCGGGACAGGTCGCGTTTGTGTTCCCATGGACGGAAGAAACATTGAAGAATTCGACCCTTTAGCTGTTCCTACAGTGACGGAACTACTCGCAGAGATTGACGAATACGACAAAGAAAATCCACCTTCAGCTTCTAATCTGGAAACTGGCCCGTCAGACAGGAAGATGCAGGACTACGAAAAGACAAGACTAAAGCCTTATGTTGATTACTTCCGCTCATTTGTTGCGAACCTCATTAAAGATGAACGACCAGTGAAACGAGAGCGTGGCGCTGAAGAGACGACGACGACGACTACTGATGCCATGGAGTTCTGATGAGAGACAAGAGCTGTATAACATATTTTATTCGGATTATTGAGGGAGGATAGGAATGGCGTTTGTTACCTTAGTTTATTTTCCAGCCATAGCAATAGGTATCTACCATCCGTGAAGTTTCAGTAGATATTGAGCTATTGCCTAGACTTGAGACTGTATATACTTGGGGGACTTTTGTGAGTCATTTCATACCTAGGTATTCTCCTTTAGATATTCTACGTGAGAAGAAACAGACATATGAGGAAAGGATATATTTCGATGTTGATTTGTTCGATTCGCAAATCCGCTTCATTAGATGCCATAACAGAAAGAAGCCAACAAACAGCCCATATCCAGTTTCTAAACATAACACATCATCATCGACGTAGGCGTACACATAACAACAAGGTGGAAGACATAAATACATAACTCCCATTCCCAAATGAGGCGATTTTGTATGGATAATAAGAAAATGTGCATGATGAAGAAGAAGAAGAAGAAAAAAAGAAAAATCTCATTGCATGCGATGTATCCAGGGTCATAGTCGTAAAATTCCAAGTCGCATTCTTTTTTTTTATCGACTTTTCGTTATATTATCGGTTATTCCTCATCCGTTAACCGACGCAGGATACTGATACTCAAAATCATAACGAGCAATCCTATCGTCACAACGACAAGAAGACCAAACCCAAACCAACCCAGCACCATAGCAGATGAGCCGACGCCACTTTTCAGACTGCCGTTGGCTAAGCCTTGGACCATTGTACTTGCTGCTACGGATGCCGTATGTTGCCACAACACAGATACCAGCACGAATACGGAAGAGATTCCGATTAATGTCAAGGCGACTTGCGATACGGGTCGCGAGGGGAAGGGTCTTACTTCACGCTCGGAGCCGCTTGCGTCGATTTCTTCGTGCCAGCCAGGGAATGTGGCCAGGAGGATGAAGCAGAAAAATGCAAGTACAAGCGCGACAATTCTGAAATAACACATTAGCATGTTTATGAATCGATGGTCTCAGGGTCGGATACTCACATTAAATAAGGAAACACAACTGTATCCTTAAATCTCTCCGCTAACCAGATCACATTCAACGGATCTTGATCAACTGTAACAACCTCCGCCAGCGCCGTGGCGTTGGCATTGCAGATGAAAGCACCGTTATCAGGCGAAATGCAGATACCAAAGAATCCCACTCGGACCTCCATGGTTGCACCTCCGATGATGTTCGCAATAGCTGTCGATACACCAGGATCCACTTGGGCTGGATCAAAGGTCGGTGTATATTTCTCATAATATATCGATATAAGAAAGATTGTAGGTATTTGTGGCGATGAAGAGGAGCATCCAGCTAATAGGAGAGCTAAAGAAACGTTAGCCTGATGCCTTTAGGACATTGGTGCATGGCAATACGTACAGAGCAATATAATAGCAAGTGCAATGAGCATCATAAGCACATGATGGTATCCTACCATCTGGTATATCCCTATCTCAATGTTAGCATATTTGGGCATGTTGTGGTACTGCAGCTAGACAAACTTACTCGAAAATCCCTCTGGTAAGGCCGGCATTTTGAATGTATAGATGCGACAACCCCAATATTCTTAATGACCGTCTGTTCCGTCCCCTAGATGACCTCACTTCTCGGACCTCCCGAGAAGGAGTCTAGAACGTAAAAGCGAAAAGTGCCTCTCAGCACAGAGGAGCTCGTTTGCTCGCCCAATTCGGTATGCAACGAAGATATGCCCCGGGTTGATCGTTGTCGCCCACGTGCTTTGCTAGAATTCTCGAGATCGAGTTGGCAGCGGCACACTTGAGATCTCTGGAATGTGTGGTGGAGTTGAAGAATGCGACAATGCGACAGTATCAAATGGCGTGTGCCTGAGATACGGAATTCAAGATCGAAGGTACGGAAACGTATATGTGTCTAGAGCAGCAAGTATCTCGATTAGATCAGTATGTTCACTCCAATAGAAAGTCAAGATATGTAGTGTGTGTGTATGTGTGTGTATAAAGACGGTAGGTAGAGTAGAGAGATGAGAAGGGAAAAGACGGTAGCTTTGTTCAGGAGAATACTTTCCACTTTCTCAGGCTTCAGCAATCCACATCAGAACCCAAGGTCCATAAACAGAAATTGAGGAGGTCGGACAAGTAGCGATGGAGCAAGTATCTACAAAAGCTCCGGTGGTGGCTGGAATTCGCATCGCAAAGCAGTAGAGTAGGTGGCTGGGCCAACGAGCATTGTTTACATGCCCGTTGCTAGGGAACAGGTGGTTTACCGCCTGGCAGAAACTCTCATTTTAAGTTCTGTCCTAATCCTAACTTGGTATGGTTGTGAAGCTGCTGTGGGGCTGTGGGCGTATGGACCCACTTTGAGTTTTAAGTTGAAGCTTGGCGTTCTTGCTGGGGTCGATCGATCTGAGGACATCAAAAACAAATATTACCTACTCTGTACGGAGTATACATAGATACATAGATTATCATACTCCTGAATAACATCCAATACACCAATTGTGACCAAGATAACGATACAAAAAAGTGAATCCTGATTCCAATACTCCATTCAATACCAATCACCAACCAAACCGTGCCAAAACTCCTATACAATGCTTCCAATACAATGAATGAACCACTATTGCGGAATAAAAGAAAATCGCTTCAAGTTGAGCGTCTTCGGTGGTTCCCTGTCATCCAGCTCTTCTGTCTCTTCTTCATCGCTGCCGGGAATTATTTGATCCTCACTTCCTTGGTGGTTGGCTTTCAGATGCGCCTCTTGAGGAATGTCTCTTGCCAAATCAGACTCGTATCCAGAGTCTCCAGCAGCTTTCGTCAGCATCCGCTGTGTTGTAAAAGTGTCCATAGATCTGGACCTTGATAGTGCGCTTTGACCTAGTCTTTGAAGTGGAGTGAGCCTACGACGAAGTGAGCCACCTCGATTAATGGTATTTCCGGTAAGCCTTGGCGGCGAGCGAGACCGCAGTTTCGTCAATGACGAAAGTGATGTCTTCTCAGACACGGAAGGAGAGGACTGACTAGAGTCGCTAGCATTTCCTTTGAATACGAACTTTGAAAGCAAAGACGCATTCTGCTTCTGAACATGTGCCTCCAGCACTTCGTTGAATAAATCTGGATTCTCATCGATGCTGACTGACTTCCTATCACAAACGCTCTCTTCCTGATTCTTGATTTCTGTATCCTCTGTAGCATCTTCAGCCTCCAAAACGAAGCACGACTGTCCTTCAGCACAATCGTCGGCGGGAGTTTGAGCTCCTTCTGGCGTGTCAAATGCCTCCGTTGACGTTCTTAGAATCGACGACTGTTCCGATTCTGCTTTCTCATTTGAGCTTGAAGATTCAGGCGTTTCCGAAGAAAGTTGGATCATTATATCTTCAGCCAACTCGTCTGAGAAAACACCAAAGGTAGATCGACGAGCTTTCTTTGTCCGTGAAAGTTTCTGGCCGCTAGGACTGGGTTGCGGAGTCGAATTAGTAAAAAAGCGACTTCTCGCTTGCTCAGGGGGCGTCGGAAGTGCATTATCGCCTGCATCAGAGCAAAGTCGCGGGCGTTTCGTTGCAGGTGGCGCTGAGGAGACTTTGGCAGCTCGTGCAAGGAATGGTTCCATTTCAACAGTTCTAGGTGTGTTACTAAAATGACGACTCAACGAAACATTAGAATTCGAGCGAGCCAACCCTCCAGGCGCATTAATGGGACTGGGCTGCCATGAATTGTTGACATTACGCTCGAGTAAACGTTGCTGACTAGGAGATGGAGTGAGACTGTTCGGGTCCAGCTCAGCAAGAGGGACACGTTTAGGTGTGAAGAACCAGTCGATGGGTTTGTGAGGCTTGAGTTCAGTAGAGGATGCCAGCGTTTGTCTCCTCAACAAGCCCGGATTAGCTCTTGAAGCAAAGGACGGAACAAACTTGATGGGCTCCTTTGTCACAGGATGCAAATCACCACATGCAACGCCAACTGCGAGTTCCGGATCGTAGTCTGCACCGATGTAAGGCATCTCATCCAGCTTCATACCAGGCCCTGAGACAGTAAGGGTCACCAACTTTTGGGCGTTGGGACAGAACACACGCTGGTAGAGAAATGTGTTCTCGGCCTGTCTGAAACTATCAAGATATCCGGCCGGAACCTGATAGTGCCCTTCAAACTGAAGTACTCTTAGTACTTTGTCCACGTTCTTGTATTTGCGCATGCTTCGATAGGCCGTTTTCAATCCCAACTTCGGTATGTTTGATAAATAGTCGCAGCCACTCAATATACACATCCGACGAAAATCAGCATCACTCCACCCGATCAGACTGATATCCCTGCAAGCGGCGAAATCACCGCGGTTGATCTCAATGCAGTCACCATGCTGATCCAGCTTAGAGAGAAGTCGTTTTGCGCCAAAAACTAATAGATCCGAATCTTCCGAAATGATACCATTAATGATACCCTGCCGCTCCAAGTAAACCAATTGGGCATCTGCCTCATACGGAGCAACGACATATTGCACTTTCATTCTCTTCAATTCTTCAATCAATTGCCGTGCCATTTCAGGTGTAACATCGACAGCCTTTTGGAACTCCTGGTATGCTTCTGCCACTCGACCTTTGCTTTGCAATTCCAAGGCCAGTTTTCTACTGTCTTCTCGCTTCTTGAATCGATCGGCTTCGGTTCCGGATTTGCTGGGCAGGTCGCCGCCATCAAATACTAGGTAGGGGGTCACGCCAAAGAACAATAGCATACGAACACGGTTGAGTACGAAGTCAACATGTCTGTTATTGTCAGTATGATAAAGACTAAATTCGAGTGTCCGTCGATCACTGACCTGGTGGTAGGTTTGCTCAGGGCCAGTTCCGTGGCACAGGCCACAGTACCTCTGTGAAGCCATCCGTAGGCATCAACCCCTAAGGTCTGGCCATCGAATTTCTTCAAATTACATGGTTTTTGGATGGATTTCAGTAGACCATGAAGGCCTGTTAATCGAATGCAAAGTTAGTCGATTCATATCCTAGGATAGTCGTCAGATGAAACGTACCTTTGATACCCATGTCAGGCGTAGTCCCTGATAGCCGATTTGTTTACATCAACATTTAGATCAATGTAGGCCTGCATATAATGCACTCATGAGAGATTGAGGGATGGTAAAATATAAGAAAGAGTGTATCCAAGAGACGAGAACAAGGATTTAACAAGGGACTGCTGCTGATGGTGTACAGATCGACTCAATCGGAATGCTCAAGGCGTTCCTGTACGACGCGCCTGTAGACGCGATGCTTATCGTGCGCGGTCTTGGCGGCGATCAAAATGGAATCCGTCTGATTGGTCCCCGCTTCTAGCCTGACCGCTTTCCATTCTGCTGCAAAAAAATATTACATGCTTTTTTTTGCACATGAACAACCCATTCTTCCCAACGACCACAAAATTCGAATAAATCTTGACACTTCATAGTCAAAATGCCTCTCAAGAATCTCAGCAAAATCCAGAAAAAGCTGACCAAGAAGCGCGGCAAACTCAATGCTCTACACGAAGAAAGCCGCAATGCAAAAATACTACGTCGAGCCTCAGCACGAGAAGACCGCATTGCTCGAGTCGCAACCTCTGCAATGATAGCGCGACAGAGTTTTTGTAAGTACACTACTGTAACAGATGAGTTATGGCCTGCTAACTTGACCGTCAATAGTGGACCGAGTTGTCCACTTTCAGGAGTGCTTGGAAGAACTCTCCGAGCCCATTGCCATGACAGATGAAGATATTGTTGAACTTATACATAAGTAGGTCACGCCCAAAAAAGGGTATTCAAGTACTATTTCTTCAGAATATAATGCTAATCCTCATCTAAAGGTGGATTCATCGCAGCGACGACGAGCTCCAAGAACTCCAAGAAGAACGCCGAAAAGGTCGACCGCCCAGCAAACGAGAAGAAAACCTCAAACAGCGAACCGTCACCGAGGAGAAAGAATATAGATCAGGCTTCTGGATGCCGGATGTCACGCAACAGGAAGTCCGTCAGCAATTGAAGATATGGAACGGCGAATGGTCGAGTCTCAGCGCATTAAAGTTCATTCGATTCCTCGAGGGGGGCACTAAACAGCCGTCTACATTCCCACCAAAGGGCTTATCATGATTCAATCAATAGGAATAAGTTATGTGTAACGATGTTATGCCGCTGTATGAATAGAATATAGACTTTTTTTTTCTCTAAAAGCATCTGCTTCATTTTAAGCACTCCCATTTCGTGACACCATGCTTTAAGTATATCTACCATCTTTTTTCATATTGTGTCTTATTGTGTCTTAACATTAACTGGTACGCACTACTATGCAGTTACTATGCAACTACTAAGTTAAGTTAGTTAACTAACTTAGCTGAAGACTTACATCACCATGTTGAATAATCTCGGCCGCTCATTGGTCAGATCGGACGAGCTCGTAACCAATAATGGACTAGCGCCACCCGGAGTTTTCCAGAACTTTTTTGAGCTCCTTCAAACATCATCAGTTTGTCCATCATCCTCTCTGCTATACCTTCATCTTAATCAACCTGATATTTGTCGATAACCATCTCGATAATTCCATCTCATTTTCGCAAATACACAATCAAAATACATAATGCTTTCCCTCCGTGCATTCACCCGTGCCGCGCCTCGTGCGTTCGCACGCTCCTATTCTGTCGCCGCTCGCCCTACCACTGCCCGCCTCGCAACTACCTTCCAGCGACCCTCATTGCTCCAGAAGCCCTTCGTCAGATGCCAATATCCAGCATTCTCTACAGCTAGAACTCTGCGCGAACCTGCTGGTGAAGGTATATTATCCGGACACAACCAAAAGAGAGTCGATGGCTAACAGCCGTTTATAGTTGACATCGAGCTTAGCGAAAAACTAGCCGATGAACTCAGCCACGAACAGAGTTCTGGAGAATTGGAAGAACCTGCTGCCGCTATCAAGGCCTTCCTTGCGAACAGCTCTTGGGAGGTACGTGTCAGATTTCAATGCACGGAACTTGGGCCTTGACTAACTGATTGTAAATAGGTCAAGGATGTTGCTGGAGAGCAAGAAGTTGTTTTGACTCGCAAATTTGGCAATGAAAAGTTTGCTCGCCTACGTACCCTTTATCTAAATATTTATACTAACACTGACTGTCATAGAATCCGCGCTACTTTCACCGTCTCCGACCTCCAGAACGTCGCCGAGGATGAATTCGATGGCCTTTCAGAGAGCGACTACGAAAACATAAACCAAGGCCAGTCCGGCGAACACATCTCTACCCGCCCCGAAGACAGTATCGCCTCCTCCGACCGTGACTTTGATGGAGAGATCCCCGGATTCCCCGTCCGCGTCAACATCACCATCGAAAAGCCTGGCAACGGCGCTCTCCTCATCCAAACTACCGCTTCAGACGGCATGTTTGAGATCCACGAAGTTTCTCATTTCGACAAGGCCGATCTTGCTGAGGCTGAGACTGCTGAGAAGGACTGGCACCGTCAGAGCCTTTACAGCGGCCCTGCTTATGGAAACCTTGATGAGGATCTTCAGACTCTCTTTGACCGTTACTTGGAGGAGCGTGGCTTCAATGCCGAGTTGGCCAACATTATTCCTGACTATATCACCGTCAAGGAGCAGAAGGAATACACCCGCTGGCTTGAGAGTGAGTTTCTATGTCCCTACAGTAGAATATTCCAGATACTAACCAGTTTCCCCTTACAGCTGTCAAGAAGTTCGTCTCTGTTTAAAGTATTCGATACTAGTCCCTTACGGATAACTCATGATCTTCACTCTTCTCTTATTGTCTTATTTTGAACAACCTACTTTACTCACCAATATCCTTTCCACGTGCATTCACTTGAATGTGTCGGATCATTTACCCACCTATGCCTCTACTCGCCGTACCGTTTTGGCCAAAATTTATGTACCATAGAAACCAGATTTAATGCGAACATTATCATGTCCATTTCAACCTTTGTAGTCCTGTATTGAGGATATGTATATTTATGGTGGGTAAAAGCATCATGCCAGAAGCAAATGGAGGAATACCAGTGAACCGATCCTAGTCAGGTTGATACCTCTGCCGGGCATGCTGCAAGCGTCTTGTCCTTGCCGCAGAAGCATCACGCCGATCTCGCTCCCTCTCAGTTTGCCCACGGTGTTTAACCACCCTACCCATCTCAACTCGCGGCGAGCTAGATACAGATCGACCATCAGAAGCCGATCTCACTCCATCACCTGACACAGATACCGATCTACTTGTGCTCGCGCTAGTAGTATCATGATACTGCACATGCCGATCCCAATCCTGAAGCGAATTATATGGACTCCTCAACCACGAATTCAACTCGTGCAAAAACAACCGCGCATTTGCCCTTCCGATAAACTCCTGTAAAAGCTCCTCTGCCTGTCCTGCGCTTCCTTTGATGTCCACGGTACGCAGGATGGCGATGACATATTCCAACAAAAATTCTGCATTGTTGGCTCGTCGGTTCTGGAGTCTTTGTTCGCCTGGTCTTGGTCTACCATGCGGCTGCTCTTCCTCACTGTGCGCTTCGGTCCCGTCGGGGTTCAGGAATTCAAAGACTTGAAGTTCTCGCCTAATCCATTTGCGGGCTCGAGAGACGAGGTTCTCGTCGCGGTTGAATAGTTGGGGTGTTAGTTCGCGGTATTGTGAAAGGCGATTGGAGCCGACGCGGAGTGAAAAGAGTTGGTTGCGGTAGATGTGGCGACGCCGCGCCAATGCGTCCTCGGTATCCGGGGTGTAAGGAGTTCGGTGTTGGATTGGCCTACGTCGAGGACGTGGTCTGTTCAGGTGGGCGCCTCGAGGGACATGGGTATCTGTGACTGCAGCGCGTTCTTGAGGTGGAGGAAGGACATAAAGCTTCGGGCCCTCGGGCGATTGAAGATCGTACTTGATCGCGGTCAAGTCTGTTTTGCCTGCGCAACAATATTAGATGCAAAATCAAAACAGGGTAGGTCAAAGAGGGATAGCTATACACAGAGGGCATACGCGCCGCTGTTGCAGCCAGCTCGCAAGACATAAGAAATCAAAATTATCATGTTTGCAGGGTATAGCGGTGGCCGCCTCGCTGACGGCATCTAAGCATATGACGCAAGGACTCGTCGAGCCATCCTCATCTTCAAGCGCTACCTCTTGCAGAGTCTTGTTAAGAATTTCTTGTCGAATATTCGCATAGTCAGCCATGAAACAGCTGGAACTGAGTAATTATGTGTCCCGGTCACTGTTTACCCATTGTACTACAAGATAATACATAAAGAGGAAGAGACGAAGAACATCGAATCATGCGGCGAATCTGATTGCCCGCTGGTGGGTCCCGTTTTTTAACCCCAACTGCAAAGCTTAGGTCTGCTCCTTCCTCGTTGGTTGCAGGGAATAATACGATCGCTTTATTGATTCCCCTCATTCGTGAATCATCTTATTTTCTCGCTCGTCATCTCTCATCTCTCCTCCTTTTGTCCCTATTTCTTCCTAAATGCCATGCTGAAGTCGGCCAAAAGCGTGGTGAGTGCAGTCGGTGCATACAAGCAGCTACACAACATGCAGCTCAATGGGATAGCTTCGGCTTCTCATACCGTCACCAATCTGAAAAGGTGGTCAGTCGCTGGCAAAGAGCTTCCTGGTATTTAGAATCCTCCTTGGTATTGTTTTGATTGTGGTTGTGCGCTCAGTCTTTGTTCAAAGCTTACAAAAATCTAGGTGTGGCCCAAATAAAGACAATCCATGTCTATGACTTCGACAATACCTGTGAGTCACTTCGAGCCTAACAAAGGGACGTGTTCTAATTTTGACCAGTGTTTAGCAGTCCTTTACCGAACCCACAACTATGGAGCGGATCAACAATCGGTTATCTTCAGACCTACGAGGGCTTCGCTAATGGCGGATGGTGGCATGACCAAAGTATTTTATCGGCAACTGGAGAGGGGGCTGATGTTGAAGAGGCTCGAGCGTGGGCAGGATGGTGGAACGAACAAGTGGTACAATTAGTCGAACTGAGCATGAAGCAAAAAGATGCTCTGACTGTTCTCCTGACTGGGCGCGGCGAAGACAATTTCACGGACATTATCAAACGCATTGTCGCAAGTCGGAACCTTGAATTTGACATGGTCTGCCTCAAACCAGAAGTTGGGCCAAACGGTCAACAGTTTCCATCTACTATTTCATTCAAGCAGTCTTTCCTCGAGTCTCTGATAAGTACATACCATCAGGCAGAAGAGATTCGGGTTTACGAGGATCGAGTCAAGCAGTGAGTCATCAGAACAAGTTTGATGGACGTATGCTAATTCTTTACAGTGTCAAAGCATTCCGTGAGTTCTTTGCAAAAATCAATGATCGATATCTTCAATCACAAGGCGATAGAAAGCCAATTACCGCAGAAGTCATTCATATAGCAGAAGGCACCGTTCATCTTGATCCGGTTACAGAAGTTGCTGAAGTGCAAAAAATGGTCAATGAGCACAATAGACGATTCCATGGTTCCACAACCAACTCCACAAAATCTCCTTACGGAAGACTAAAAATCAAGCGATCCGTTCTCTACACAGGCTATCTCCTCAACGAGAAGAATTCAAACCGTCTGGTATCGGATCTTCTACAACCGTCATTGCCCGCTGGTGTAGCAGAAGGTAATGAAATCAAGCCACTCGCTAATATCATAATGATCACTCCGCGACCGGCACCAAAATCGATACTCAGAAAGGCTGGTGGTATGGGAAAGAAGGTTAGCTGGCGGATTACGGGCTTAGGTCACTGGGATCACAAACTGTGGGCAGCACGTGTTGAGCCAGTGTCTGAGAATGATTCTTACTATACTGAAACGCCTGTGCCCGTGGTTGTACTTGGATTTCGAAAAGGTGCTCGACCAGTTGATGCCAATCGGATTCAAAACTGGCAACCCGTAGATCCGAATAATTCCCTTGTGTTCGACACCGTTGTTGGAGAGAGGGCTCTCTTGCGGGTGGATGAAGACAGTTCAATGGACGGTGATTGGGAAAATCAGTATGGTAACAAAAACAACAAAAGACGCCATCCAGCTGGTCGCCGAGATGATGATATGCAAGACTCGATTAGGAACATCCAGGACTCTAATCCCTACCAAGCACTTAATGAAAACAGCACACATATACGTGCCTATCATGGCGGTCGCAATCATGATCCCAATTATAACTATCGGGGTCGAGGTCGAGGAGGACGAGGCTCTGGTGCTGGAAGAGGGAGAGGAGCCTCTTCGCGCGGTGGTGGTCGTGGTCGGGGCCGCGGCGGCTCGACTAATGACGGCGGTCGTGGTGGTTATCATGGCTATCGCTCGCTCGATGAGCATCCAACTGGGTCAGACACTGGGACCGACTTTCGCAGCGGCCACAGCAGTTCCAACGGCGTCGTACAGTTGATGGACTATTGACCTTGGAACAAGATGACTTGATTTCGAAACAGTTAATACTCCTATGAAACGTGCAGATATGTTTTTCTGATGATACGATGAAGCTTTATGTCAAAATCTCGCAAAACTGTATTCCAACTCAATCGCGATGCATTATCGGCGTTTATCGTAAAGTGGATGTTCTCGGCGTTCGATTGTGAGGTTTACGGGCTTTTACTTGACTGTATTATACCGATGGGCTTTGTTATTCCTGAAACGTGTGATAAGAGCATATTCTTATTGAGAGAATCAGTTCAGTCAGATTCTTAAACTCCCGGTTAGGGTTTCTCGCATATAGACTAGCCTTTTGATATACATAACCTTTTAAGTAATTCAGCTATGTGATAAGCTAGTTAGTTATCAGCAAGAGACGCACTATTATATGACCAATATCCTCCATACTGGAAGGCTAGAAGAAGCACCCCTGACGTAACAAGCCTGTGCAATGCGTACTCTCTGCTCAGGACTTAGGGCCCATTGCACACGGGATCCGGAGTAACTTGACCGGGGCGGGGACTATACCACAGATATCAGGGGCTTCCAAATACTTTCCAAAGGGCATTATATACGTTGAGAGAATTAATTGAAATCGAATTTCCCTTCGCCAATAGTATTCTCAATCACATTCAGGGTAATCGATATCGGATCGGTGCTCCGAGAATTTGTGGAGATGCCATCAATGGTCAATGCGAACATCGCGATCTAGCTCTCTAATGCTGATGATCGACGATTCAATTTTTCACACGAGAATCAAAGACGTGTGTACTTACGTGTCCTGACTCGCTTGTCCTCGTTTGTCAGAAGTACGTGTTCTTAGGGCTAACTTATAAGCTACTGACCGGGAGATGGGGATTACAATTTTCGCTTCAACAACCTTGAAAGCCCTGACATGCGGTGAGAAACATGAAACTCGAGTACACGAGATAGTTAATAGCTTTTGGCGGGGCATTTAGTTCAATGTGTTTGACAAAGGTTTAATGACAGCATGCAGAGCAACTCCAATATGCTCGGAAGCCGGAGTATCGCACGCATTGTTAAGGGGCTTGTTACACAGCATTTGAATATCTACCTCAAACAGAAACTTGCCATTTCCACATGCTTCAGTTAATGCAACTGCAGGAACCATTAGCAGGGCTTACTATTTGCAAAGCTTTGGTGAGACCCTGGTTCCTGACAAGGGTGTACCTGCAGTTGCTTCGGGAAGCCCAATTGATATTCCTGTGGGCGATACCTCAGAGGTATCGCACTCCTTTCCTCTTTCAACAACACTATTGAACGCAAAACATTGAACACAGTTCGTCGTTATTGCTTCATCAAAGGAGAAAGATGAACGGCTTCCCATCAAGCGAAAAGTAAACAAAGAATGATCAACCAGCCAAACGGAGTACGGAGTTTGGAAAAATCATAGTTCGTCAATTCGAATACAATTCCCATGCACCCCTAGAAGTTCCAGGTACCTAGCTAGGTACATACAATCTAGCAACTCTACAACTGCATTGGATATTTACTATATGTGGTTGTCTAGCTCATTTTGATGATCATCATTGTTAGATCGAATCAAACAACTGAAAATAATAATCGAAGCGCCAAAAAAAAAGAAAGAGAGAGAGAGAGAATATGATTCTCCAATACCATGCGGAGTATTGTTTCTGGGGATCTGCGATTGTCAATATGAGGTCAGGTCGTTTTGTGAGGATGGCTGGCTGCATCGGATTACGACATCGTCAATCCTTCGAGGGGTGGGTAGGACAGGCGCAGATTGTCATATAGTCTAAATATATAAAGGAGTCTGTCTTGATGGCCAATGTTTCTTGATTATGAGCAAACATCAGACAAGGACAAGGCAGAGCTGACAGAGACCTTCCTCCAACACCTAGGTAAGTCTGCACTCTGGAAGATACTGGAGCGAATTCCGTACTAACAAGGCACAATAGACAATTTTAATTCATATATACAAGCAAGATGAAGTTCATCTCTGCAGCAACGGCTTTCGCCCTCCTGAACGTGGCTCTGGCTGCCCCCCCTGCTCCTGTTCCTTCAGAACAGGCGCCCGCTCAACCAGCCGAGTTTCCAATTGAGAAGCGTCAATTTGAGTTCTCTTCTCGGCCTTCCGGTGCTGCGACTCCCAGTTTCCCAGGCTTTGAGGGGCCCGGCTCTGGCTCTGAACGTGGCGAAGCTAGCTCTGGCGGTGCTGCCAAGCGTCAATTTGAGTTCTCCTCTCGGCCTTCTGGTGCTGCGACTCCCAGTTTCCCAGGCTTTGAGGGGCCCGGCTCTAACTCTGAACACGGTGAATCTGGCTTTGCTAAGCGTCAATTCGAGTTCTCTTCTCGGCCTTCCGGTGCTGCAACTCCCAGTTTCCCAGGCTTTGAGGGGCCCGGCTCTAACTCTGAACACGGTGAATCTGGCTTTGCTAAGCGTCAATTCGAGTTCTCCTCTCGGCCTTCCGGTGCTGCGACTCCCAGTTTCCCAGGCTTTGAGGGGCCCGGCTCTGGCTCTGAACGTGGCGAAGCTAGCTCTGGCGGTGCTGCCAAGCGTCAATTTGAGTTCTCTTCTCGGCCTTCTGGTGCTGCGACTCCCAGTTTCCCAGGCTTTGAGGGGGCCGGCTCTGGCTCTGAACACGGTGAATCTGGCTTTGCTAAGCGCCAATTTGAGTTCTCTTCTCGGCCTTCTGGTGCTGCGACTCCCAGTTTCCCAGGCTTTGAGGGGCCCGGCTCTGGCTCTGAACACGGTGAATCTAGCTTTGCTAAGCGCCAATTTGAGTTCTCCTCTCGGCCTTCCGGTGCTGCAACTCCCAGTTTCCCAGGCTTTGAGGGGCCCGGCTCTAACTCCGAACACGGTGAATCTGGCTTTGCTAAGCGTCAATTCGAGTTCTCCTCTCGGCCTTCTGGTGCTGCGACTCCCAGTTTCCCAGGCTTTGAGGGGCCCGGCTCTAACTCCGAACACGGTGAATCTGGCTTTGCTAAGCGTCAATTCGAGTTCTCCTCTCGGCCTTCTGGTGCTGCGACTCCCAGTTTCCCAGGCTTTGAGGGGGCCGGCTCTGGCTCTGAACGCGGTGAATCTGGCTTTGCTAAGCGTCAATTTTAGTTCCCTGAGCCACCAGGCTCATCCCGCTCAGCTCCTTCTTTCGCTCGCCCAACTTCCCCATCTGGATTCTCTGAGTCTCACGTTGAGAAGCGATAGGATGAGTTTCGTAAGCCTTCTGGTTTCCCGACTCCTCATTTTCCTATGCCTACCCCTAGTGTATCTTGGGAGGTTTACTAAAGCTAAGGCTGTTGTGTGCTTAATGAATTTTTAGCACGGATTCTGGTCAACTATTGGAATACTTTCCACAATTGCAGGAATGGCAGAAAGGATGGAAGTTATAGCATACTAGAACAGGAAGATTATTTGTTGATAATGCGTGCTCTGTTTGGAGTTGTTAATTGTGTTTTTGAAACTCATAATGTATTTCACTCTCATTTCATGCTTTAGAAAACCTGTTAAATGACATGGCAATATCTAACTATTAGACATCTAGAAACATTCATAACCCTTGACTACTTGCGTACCTAATGAGTCATATTCTTCGTATATGTGCGAGCATGCAACCTTCCCAGCCAGGACTTGGATGTATACCTTCGAATCCTCTTTCCAAAGATCATGAAAATCACAACAGCTAAATTATTGGCGAGCAACACGGCGCAGAAAATACCCGAGATGACAACAACATAACCACGCTGTAGTACCCAGTCTAGCAAATACAAGCTCATTCCAAATGAAATGGCTTGTTTGCCGAGATTCATGGCAATAAGCATCTCAGCTGTGTTTGCGTAATACGAGTCCACGGCATAAGCAAGTACAAAGGTAAAGTAAAAGTACGAGCCGAATTGGTCCAGGGCTACACCTGCGAAGTAGCCCATCCAGTGCAGATTGCGCTCTGCGGTGAAACCGAAGAGGATCAGGCCGGCTGGTGGGATGAGCATTGGTAGCAACAAGACACCCAAGCGCATTTCTGCCTCTCGGATACCCCCGTTTCTCTTGGTGAGATATGCTGCTAGACGATCGGAGCTGGAAGTAAAGGGTAAAGCAAGGGCGTAGCCAACAACAGTTGCGATTGCAAGCAGACCGGAATTTGTATGGCTCCAGTTGTATGGCGGTGCTGTGATCTTTAGTGGAAAGATGTAGTTGAAGGAGAAAGCTCCAAGACCGATATATATACCTAAGACATGTAAGCAACCTGAACTCCTGTGAGATTTGAATGTTCCCACATACCGAAAGTTGTGATAACCCAGAAAACTGCCGGCACGCAAAAGTAGGTGAATGATCGCCATATCGTAGTGAAGAATCTCGCGTCAGGATCGATGGAGCTCCAGGGACGCAGGGTCGAGAGATACGACTTGCGAGCTGGAATTACTGCTGGACTTATACTCTCAGCATGCGCAGATCCTTGTAGCTTTTCATCGGTAATATCAGACGATTGAGTGGGGGTTGGTTCCGGCCGTTTGAAGTTGGTCTCCTCTACGAGGAAAAATGCTGCAACAAGAATAGCGGACGCAAAGGCTAGAACGACGTAGAAGAACAATCTCCAAGAATAACCACCGGCGAGCATGTACCCAGCATACAGAGGTCCAGTAGACCCGAGACAGAGACAGACTGCCATCAATTAGTAACGCTTTCGGACTGCTGAGGCGTAACGTACTTGTATAGTATCCCAATCTCTTTCCTCGTTCGTGTAGGAAGAAAATATCATTGACAAGTTGCACAGGAAGGGACTCGCAGACTCCGCTACCGAAGCCACAAAATACACGAGCGACCATCAGACCTTCGTACGTCGTGGCTTGAGAGGCGCCGACCAAACCGCCGACAAACTAAACATATGTAAGTAGTTTGTTCAGTTAAATTCAATTGGATCACCCACGAATGCCATAGAGAGCAACGTCACTGGTCGACGTCCGATCTTGAGATACAAGGGCACGAGAATAAGGGAACCTTGAAAGTCAATTACATTATTCAACATTGTAGAAACCGTATTACTCACCGAATCCAAATGCCAGATTCGGATAAGATACCAATCCAGAAGCCTTGGTAGGTGAGATACCAAACTCTGCGGCGTAAATAGGGATATAGACTGCCGGTCCAGTGAGGGCGCTGTTTCCGAGGAACGAGTAGATGGCACAGATGATCAGAATGGAGGTCTTTTTCCATTCCGGCCACTGAAGCGGATCATTGGGGTCATCCGTCGGCACTGGATAAAGCGCTTGCCCATAACCAGTGTCGTCACCTGCGGCGGCATTGAGATCGACTGTTCCGGGGACGTCGACTTCATGCGCATGGCTATAGTTGTTAGCAATTCCATCAGAGCGTCGAGAAAAGGGGCGAGCCGGTTACCTATGGGCCATATGCCGGGGACCGTCCTCAATTCTTTGTGTATCCGTCATTTTGGTGTTTGTACAGTTCAACGATGAATATTCTAGCCCAAAGATGGCAGATCCCAACCGTTTAAAGTATCCTTCTCAAGATGGGGAGCTTCTCCACAAAACCCCCAGATCATCGAGCACCGAGGTCTGAACGTTTTGCGGGGCTATCACTTTGTGGGACTAGGCAAGTCCTCAGAGGCTCTGAGCTATAGCTGATCTTCGCCATCTTGGGCATTGATCAATTCTACGGGTTTGGTTGACGATGCAAAGAAGGTAGCTCTTTGCTATATCGTCTGATAGGGCTCTGTACTATGAGGACATTGAGACCGCTTATTGGACGTTGTAATGTTGGAAGACAATCTGCATGCAGGATTCTGATGCATAAGAAGCGCTCAGAACAAGGATTGAGTCCGTGCCAGCCCCAGGTGGGTATCGTGGAGTTTCACTTGAAAAGTAAAAGAATATACGGGAGTATTATTGGATGAGACGAAGATTGTTGTCCTTTCATGACGGGATTCATGTGACCTTCGCCCCTTTCCTGACGGGGAAACACAACAGAAGGAAGGAGCAACCCCAGATTGTGGCACGTGCACGACACTCTGGGGAAGGACCCGTCAACATGGGGCTGGTCATTCTCTCTTTCCTCTCTCTGTCTCTGTCCTGGCCCCACGTTCCTCTCCACGTCTTATCTGGTTTAGAAGCAATACTGCCAAAATTCAGTATGTGTTTCTCCGCTAATTCATACAAGAGCCTCTCGAGAGGTACAGAGCTTGAAGACAACGTCATCCAGAGAAATATGTTCACTGGACCACGACGAACGAACATACACCTACGACAATTTAACGCCAACAATCCAGCAGATTTGTTTGTCCACAGAAATAACAAGTTCTTATGGAATGCTCTCTGATTCTGCAAGCCATCGAGCATCTTCAGCTGCACTGTAACGCTGCGTGCCGCCATTCCGCGATGGTCCAAATATTTGCGGAAGCTCTACTACATAATGGAAACAATGCCAAGAGGCGTTTTATCGTGGATCACGAATTTGCATAGATCTCTGATTGATGCAAAAATTGATCATCGCAATTTATTCTCGGAAGTTGAGTGAGCTAGTCCGAGGTTACTATGATCTGACATGAAGGTCGAGAGGAGTAATCAATCCCGGGGCGTCTCCCTGCATATAAAGAGGACATGTCTATCACTATATGGCAATATTTCAGGAATCAAGCAGCGATGAAGACAACGATCCTCCTTGCCAGTGCCATTCTGGGCCACTCCGTGTCAGCTCAGATTGTAGGTGCCTACGGTCAATGCGGGGGTGTAAACTATTCGGGCTCTACAGCATGTGTTTCAGGATATGTATGCATATTTCTGAATCCTTATTATAGTCAATGTGTTCCAGGTAGGCTATCATCCTTACACGTCACACTCCCATCCTAAGGATTACAGGTACCGCCACGACTACGACCTCGTCTACGCTGACGACGACAACCTCCAAGACAACTTCGTCCACTTCGAAAACCACTACTACATCAGCCCCGACTTCAACCGGCTTTTCCAAGGTCAATGGCCTTAACTTTACGATCGATGGAAAAACAAACTACTTTGTTGGAACCAACACCTACTGGCTTGCGTTTTTGAATAACAAAAGTGATGTTGACCTCGTCCTCAGTGATATTGCGGCATCTGGTATGAAGATTCTTCGAGTCTGGGGATTCAACGACGTCAACACTGTTCCCTCGCCTGGAACTGTTTACTTCCAACTCCTTGCAAATGGAACAGCGACAATTAATACGGGCGCCGATGGACTTGAGAAACTAGACTACGTTGTGAGCTCGGCTGAAGCCCATGGAATCAAATTGATCATCCCTTTTGTCAACAACTGGAGTGACTATGGAGGAATGGCTGCATATGTCACTGCTTTTGGAGGCTCACAGACCACTTGGTATACCAACACCGCGGCCCAAGCGGCATACCAAGCGTACATCAAGGCAGTGGTCAGTCGATACCGCACATCACCAGCTATATTCGCATGGGAACTTGGCAATGAGCCACGCTGTAAAGGATGCAATACATCGGTCCTTACTGACTGGGCGAAAACTACCAGTGCTTACATCAAATCCTTGGATGCGAACCACATGGTCACCACTGGTATTGGTAAGTCTCAAATCAGCAGACTAAGCAAGGGCCTGACTAACACGTAGTTTTTTAAGAGGGATTTGGTCTTGATGCTGGATCAGACGGTTCATATCCTTACACATATAGCGAGGGAACAAACTTTACTGCACTCCTTTCCATTCCAGACATCGACTTCGGCACCATTCACTTGTATCCTAATAGCTGTAAGTTCATCCACCCATGTTCGAGGGCATTGTGTATCTATCATGCTAGGGTGATCTAATACTGATCAAAACAGGGGGCGAAGCTTTAAGCTGGGGCAGTAGTTGGGTCTCAACCCACGGAGCAGCCTGTGCATCTATCGGCAAGCCATGTATTCTCGAAGAGTTCGGAGCAACATCCGACCAATGCGCGAACGAGGCACCCTGGCAAGCCACATCTCTTAACACAAAGGGCATAGGAGCCGATATGTTCTGGCAGTATGGAGATACTTTGAGTACGGGGCAATCGCCGAATGATGGGAACACGATCTATTATGGCACAAATACATTTACTTGCATTGTGACGAACCATGTTGCGGCAATACGATAAGAGGTTGTATTGTCCGACATATTGCTTGCATGAATCTGCATAGTGTTAGTAGTGGTGGGAGTGGTTAGATTGCTCGTCAATGGACTTGATGCAACGGCGTAACTACCGGGCAGTGGTATTTGTTACTACTTATTATGATTTTATCTTCCCGAAGAGCACATTGAAATAACGAGTCATTGGATACCGGAGCGTTCGGTTAAACTAATTGCCCCGGCAGAACCCTGGAAAGATCAGACAAGATCCTGCTCGACTCGTGTAAGTGGTTTCTGTTCAGTCTTGACCAAATCAAGTACGCATGTGATCCATGATATAATATCATCATCGTCATCAAAGCATAGAGAGTGTACAAAAGGAAGAGGAAGATTACCTCATACTGACGCTTTGTAGAATCTGCCGGCAACATCCCGCGCTAGTCCCGATCAAGTAACTCAATGATTGATAAGGGATACCACTATTCCTGATCTAGAACTAGCGCAGAGATTACATTCGGCGATAACGATAAGCTGAGCATCCGGCATGGTTTGTATCAACCATTTACAAACTACGTACAAGATTATGTGGCCTATAGCATAACAAGGAAAGTATGTATTCCGTACACACTATGTATGGATTGTATATCGGTCAACGCGACTTCTACTAGTCCCATCGAGCATTTCCTACCCCAATGGAGATTTATTGTATGGAGATTCTTCCAGGCCCTATGAACAACGTACATGAATAGCCTGAAAGCCGCCCCCCATATGCTGCAGTACACACTGCACTCTTTCTTCATAGAACAAATTTGATATGCATTGACTCCGACTGGTCGGATAGACCCTGACCCTCCTTCAAACAATCCTTCGTCTCATAGAAAAAAGGTATGCCCAAATAGTATGTGCCCTAAACAAGTCCCTGTGACTTGTGTCAAACCATGGGTTATGAACCAGGCTAGAATGAATGCCCTTACCCTCACCCATCAGATCTAGTTCCGTATTAGTCGTACGTGGTTGTAGAACCTGCACATGATCGATCGGATCTTCTTGCTTGTTAAAAGCATTATTAATGATCGTGTGACCACTTTTACTGCTGCTATGCGGCAGTGATTTACCATGGTTTCAGTATTCCGGTACTTATAGATGTGATGTGGCTGCGAGACGATTCCGAATTGTTCCTGCTGTATAGAGCCTGTCCATACCAGGCCCTCTCTCTCTAATGTGGCTGTCAGTCCTTACCAAAAACTTAGACCCTAGTCCCAGATCCTACTACCAGACTCTAATCACCACAACATTAACAACCATATTCTGCTTATTATCAACACCATCCACAGCACAACTAACAGCTTCCTTCCCCCTTCCCCTACCCACAAACCGCTACGCGCGCGACCCAAGCATCATCCTGCATAAAGGCTACTACTACCTCTTTTCCACCAGCTCTCAACTCTCCTACTGGCGCGCCTCCAGCCTCTCCGGACCCTGGCTATCGGCAGGCTCTGTCCTGCCCCGTGGCAGGGGGAGCACAATCGACAAGGGCAACCCACGACAGCCCTGGGCACCTACCATTTTGCAGGTCAATGATACATTTTATTGTTTCTATTGTGTGAGCACCCTCAATACGCGAAATAGTTCGATTGGAGTCGCGACCTCGGACTCGCTGGATGAAGGAGCAGGATCATGGACGGATCATGGCGCTATCGTGAATACCGTCTCCGGCGCGAATGCAGATGTATATCCATATAATTGCTCCAACGCTATCGATCCTAGCGTCATCGCCGACCCCCTCTGCAACAGTGGTCGAGCATGGTTGACCTTTGGAAGTTATTGGAGCGGTATATGGCAAGTTCCATTATCCTCGGACTTGTTGTCTGTCGAAAACGCAAAGAGTCCCAATGCGACCCATGTAGCGTTCAATGCTAGCTTTCCAGCCGAGGAGGCGTCGTTTGTGAGTTACAAGGCGCCTTGGTATTATTTGTGGTATAGTAAGGGGTACTGTTGCGGGTTGGATATTGATGATTTACCGACTGCTGGGACCGAGTACGTCCCCTCTCCCCTAGGATTCCCCTGGCCATAGGGATGGTATTGATTTGGGTAGATATTCGATTCAGGTTGGTAGATCGCTGGACGTCTCAGGTCCGTATCTAGACAAGGAGAGTGTCTCGCTGGCTGAGGGCGGCGGGTCGATGATCTACGGATCGAATCATGACGGTCAGGTCTATGCCCCGGGAAGCATTGGGGTGATCAGTAGCGATTCTGGGAAAGATGTCTTGTATTATCATTACTGTGAGTATGGCAACCTTGACAAGAGAGATTGGACTTGCTAACGGCTTTCAGTGAACCTGAGTATAGGTATCTCGGAAAGAGTCAGTGATTATCTCTTCTTTTCGGGAAATAGCCCTAAAGTCAGCTTACTTACAATCATTAAAATGTCAGGACGCAATTCTAGGCTACAACTACCTAGACTACGACGACGGCTGGCCGGTCGTCAGTTCAACGTATGCTCCTCCCCTTTCTAGTGCCCCTATTCAGAATAGCAAATGAGCAAAATTGATGACAAACGCGACGATAACAGCAACATTGAAGATGTGAAGTCCGCTGCGTCTAATGTCCCATTGACTCAATACTTTCTATATTTATGTAAGTTCGTCCTCAGTCTTTTTTTTTCGGTTTGATTTTGTGGTATTAATGGGGGATTCCAGGCATAATTTTGTGCACTTTACGGCTGTTATGAGAATATGATTCTGATTTCAGTTTTGCATGAATGGGGGATAAAAGGGGGGGATGGAAGCCTGGAAATAATATATATGGAGTTTGAAATAGATGGATTGCTATTGAATACACTTTGTTGATTCATGGAGGACCTTGATATCGCCTCTTGGACGGGTTGTTACCATGGAGACCTATTTTTTTCATGAACCGATTCGAGTAACTATTGTAACTTGAGTGGAATCAAGGCTCAATTGTGTCGTGTGTGGAACAAATTATCCATATCTCATTATACCCATCGCTAAATATACACGCCCAAACGCCTCAGCATGCACCATGACTATGTACAGGGAATTTATATATATATATCCATTCACTCATAAGACCAGAGAAACCCACTCATATGGAATCGTTGGCAACGCTCGGCTTCAACTGGTCATCACAAAAAATCTTCAATATCCCATCGATCACATTAGTTGCCGTATCCTTTGATAGAACAGGTGGTAATGTCTCGACAGCTACCACCTTCAAGTAATGCCGCAGAGCAAACGTCGCCGCTCTGTATGTAGCATGATACATTGCTTTGAAATCGTCCTCTTCGGTGACGGAGCTGGATTGTTTGGCCTCTTCGCCTACTGGGACATTTGAGTATTCTGGCATCATGCTACTTTCACGTTGATAAGCGTCTGGTTCATGGCTTGGTTCGCGCGTCCCAACTGTTGGGGGTTTTGTAGAGCGGTTTGCTTTGCGGTTGTAACCATACAGACGCATGCACGTCAGGATTGTACGAGTGATCAGATCTTTGTTTCGTGTCACGAGTGTTTCTCCATCCGTTGGTGACGATAATGATTGTGGCTCGGGGCCATCGTTCGGTGGCGCTGGTTTTACAAAGTCAACTGTCGGAGAAGGTACAACGCATTGGCTGCGTGCCGTCTCAATGCTATTTGATGCATAAGACAAGTTAAGTCTCGATTTAGAATCTCGGCGATTAATCATCCCCTTCGATGAGCCGGGTCTCTTGTCACCAACACTCGCGCTTTCACTGAGTTTACTCAACTGACTTCCACCCAATGACAGTGAGCGAGCTCTACGCAGATCCGACTGTCCTAACATAGGACTACCGAGTTCATCAGCCTCGCTCTTAATCTTGACCGAGGCTAGTTGAGGCATCATCTCCCGCTGCCGGACACGGCGATGGTGTTGCGCCGCTCCCTCGAAAAGGGACAATATCCGTTTACGCTTGGGACTGGGCGAGCGCAAATCTGGCAGAAAGTTCGCAAAAGTTCCATCTTTGCCGCTTCCTGAAGGAGTATCATCCCCAGCAGCGCTTGAGGGTGGTGAAGGTATATCTTGGACTTTTTGCGCATAAGACGCTGCTAGCGGGGCGGCATATATTCGTAGCTCTTTCCTGGCCTTGGAGGATTGCTCTAAGCCATTTTCTCCGACGAGAGAAGATGAGTCGGGTGGAGAAGGTGGTCGAATCCTGGACTCGTCATGACTAGATGATAGTATACCGTATATAAGGAGATCCGACACATTGTGCGTGGCCGAATTATAAGTTTGGCCGGTAGTCACGTCAACCAACAAGCCCACCGGGCATTGAATAGTTTTGAAGTGCTCAAAGATTGCCCCATCATCTTCGTCAAGCCAGATACCGCCGAGTAACCTTGATTTCAACCATTCCGACGTATCCTCGGTGGTAGAATGTAGTTCGACACTGGATCCTGCTCGCGCATATAAAGGGATCAGAGCCGGGTTGACCAAGCTGCGTAATGATAATTTAGCATCTTTTGGTAGAATATTTTCGCGCCGTTGAGATGCGGTGATGAGTTTGATCTCTATAGTCGGTTGACATGCTGATTAGTCGATTGTCGGTCAACAATGGTTTGGAGGAAACGTACTCAGATCAGAGCTAGTATCGATATTTATACTGCCCGCCCAGACTTCCATTCCGTCGAATCAAAGATAAAGTCGCATCACAGAGTCATTGGATCTGCACAGCATTTCTAGTGTTTGCTGGTGGTGGCTTCCGTCTTGCGATACGCGACGCGACAGACGCCAAGTCACGTGTTATCCATAAGTTAATTAAGTGATACATTCGGTATCACTCAAAGCACTCAGATATGATATTATAGGACAAAAGTAATATATACTCGAAATAGATAACAGTTCAGAATTCATCTATTTCCTTTAGATAATCATATGGTACATCGTAGCTCGGAATACATTCAAAACTCATCAAATTGCTTCTCAAAGAAAACAGCAACAAGAAAACAATCATGCCAAAAAGATGAAACAAGTACAGATATGAGCTAATGCCGATGCCTCAAGTGCACAATACCGGTTCAGTCACAATGTCGACCGGCTCGATAGCAACAAAGTTCAGTATAACAACGTCGACGACCCTCGCATCAAATCCACTAAAACTCCTCCTGCTCCTGGAAAAATGTACTGAAACTGATGATTGTGCCGTAGATCAAAAGACCTCCAAGGATTGACATGACCATAGCAGGGTATCCGATATAGCCACAGTGAGCTAAAACTGTGGGGAGTGCTGTACGAACCAAAAGTTAGGACACCCTGTAAATAGAGTCGCAAAACGGGAATTAATTCGCAACATACCTATACCCATAAGAACCAAGAAACCCGTCAAGAACCGGCCAAAGTCGACAATCGCATTGCCGGAACTCTCAATGAAATCATCCGGATTCCCGCAGTGGCTGCATATCCAGTTCGGCAACGGCGCAAGAACATATGTCGCAACGACTAGAAGTGGCAGGTATTGTTGCCATATAGCTGCTGATAGAATGACTAGGAGGAAACCAATAGCCAGGATCTGTGAAACTTGCAGGTTAGCATAACCATTATCCTAGGTACTTCCAATATCCCGCCGAGTCTTCGATAAGAATGGCGGGTTGTGCCGTGAGGTCTAACTCACAAACGATAGGACTATTATCGTCCGCAATCCCTGAGTAGCCATCTTGACTGAATATATCTAAAGGTGTATTGTTTGAGTTGAATGCGAATAGTGCGCAGCTCCGAGGCCGGCTGTTGGGTTCAAGATCGCAAGAGTTCCGTGCGATGCCGCTTGTGCCTCAGTGTGGATTTGAGAAGTAAATCAATATATATACACGTAGATCGCATGTGACTTCGTATGGCGAGGTATTCAAGAGGCGCAATGAAGATGTTGTAGTTGATTGAAGCTGAGCTTGACACTTGACTGTCCTGTTGCCTCCGAGCTTGAGGCTTGGTGGAGACGTTGCGGACGCCCAAGCTTGGCGCGGGCCATTCAGTGCTGCAAACAAAGCAAACCTCAGATTCACTTGTGACGATCTCACCTTGGAACTTCTTTTACAGCTCTCGACTCTTACCACAACTGTACAGCTTATCATTGGGATAGAGCAACAACATGGACCAAGCACAAGATGTCCATCTCGAAGAAGTCTTTTGGCGCTCGCCGCAACATGTTCAAATGATGGGAGGGTTCCTCCACTCAAACAACAGTAAGCTCAAACCGACCATCTACTTGGCGCATTGCAGATAGCTGACGATGAAAATGGCCAGTTCTATTCTACTTTGCTGAATCACCGTTCTTCGATGCAACCTCCAACAACGCCTCACTCACCATCCAGGCAACCTACAATGAAGCCTTTCGTCATTTCCTTGAAACGCGCGAGGCGTTTGAAGGCAGACTCAAGACGATGCAGGGTTTAGAATTCATGGTCGCATACGATCCATTACAAGCTGCAGCTCAGTCGGATACACAGTTTGCTCATGAGCCGTCAAATATATGGATCATTCGTAAACAAATGCGACAAAAGCGGCCGGGAATGGAGGACGATGTTGTGGTGCTTTCGACGTATTATATTGTTGGTGATTCGGTTTATATGGCGCCTGCCGTTTCCAGTGTTATTGGGAATCGAATAGTGAGTCTCCCTCCCCATATCGCATCGAAGAACCATCTTTAACGTTATATGATGTAGCTTTCTGCTGTTACATCGCTAACCAAACTCATGAATGTCGCCTCCCGTCTTCCGATCTTCACACCATCATACGGACACACATACATGCCACCAGGTCCCAAGGCAGCAGATGCTCCACAAGCGGCCACATCTCAACAAGCACAACAAAACAAAGAGCCAACGCCCATGCCCGAGTCCCAGGCTACCGTTAAGGCGTCGCTATCCGCCGCGAACGTTAAAGACACCTCGTACCCTGATACGAGAAACCTGATGGAAGCACTCAACCTTCTGTCGAGATATGGAGATGAGTACATGGACGAAACACCTTTAGCAGGCGAGCCGGGCTCTTTTATTTTGTCAAAGGCTACAGAGACCGCAGGTAGTTCGCGGCGGGCTGGTGATGGTCCCAAGGCTATGCACGCGCCTGCTGTTCCGAGAAAACTCGGAACCCCCACAGTTACTGATATGTCGACTCCTTCGAGAGGAGGAGAATAGCTATGGCGGATTTTTATGTGTTTTATAGGAGTTTGAATGATACCCGGGATTTTGATCCCATGTTTATGCTTGACTTTTTTTCCCCGGTTATTTGGGAAACTACACTAGACTATCTAGACAGAATGAAGGTCACTGTTCAGGCACTCTACAAGATTGCTGATCATTGACTATATCATTGATTGGGCATTTGAGCGTGGCCCTTCATATCAGTATCTTCTGCTTTCATTCTTCGAAGGCCTGATAAATCACAAACACTCATGGCCTTTCAAATTGCTTCACACTAGACGCGTTAGGGATAGATCCATAATGTAACCTCACAACTTCAGATGTTACTAGTGTATGCTGCCTCAATGAAGTACTCTGTACCATGATATAAGAAAGAGCTTGATATTATTTCAGCAACAATGAGCTCACTAGGATGCGAACTTAAATATATAATAAGGAAAACTCTCACATAATACAGAATACTTCTCTTCTGAGGCTCTTATTCAACTTGTACACGTATACACATACACATGTAAGTCCAACGTTGTGTGAGGTGAACCGTGGGACTCCACTTTGTCTGATGTGTACCGTACCGTAGATATCGGCATCCAGTCATGACATCCGAAGAAAGCACGATGGAGGCAACTACTTCAATCTTCCTATTAACATATCTGCTGACAACTATCTATCCTTCTGCCAAATAGGCTATTTCACAATTGTTGATACTCATCACAATCTGGGTAGACTGATTATAAGCTGTGGGTTGCAGGGATGGTTTCTGAGTACTTTTTGCACATGATCGCTGACGGAGTCATACATACAACAGCTTGGATTACGAGGGAGTCGATATTATATACCTGCCACCCTCTCTAGCAGAAGCTCAAACATTGTTCCAGGTACTAGGAAGAGTGATACAAGAATATTCCAGACATCACAATGACTACTGCAACACCGGCCAACGACAAGCGCACCGTTGTCTGCGTCTTGTATGTCCCCATCCCCGCAATTTTCAAAAGTTATACAAGTTATATATTACTTACTAACTCTCTATAGCTGCGGCTCAGTCGAAGGCAATAACCCAGTGCACATGCAAGCCGCCAAAGACCTAGCACGCGCCTTCCATGAACAAAACGTGCAACTCGTCTACGGCGGCGGCACAATGGGTATCATGGGTCAGATAGCGCGCGAACTCGTGCGTCTCTCAGGTCCCGAAGCAGTGCACGGCATCATCCCAAAAGCTCTCATAAAAATTGAGCCGGGCTATCAGCAGCTGCAGGATGGTAAGCCTGCGACCGATGGAAAGCCCAATATCAAAACCCAAGAAGGCGCCGGCAAGACTGCCGAACGAGTCGTTAAGGCCGACAAACGCACCGAAATCATCGAGGCAGAATACGGCATCACCACCATCGTGCCAGACATGCACACCCGCAAACGCCTCATGGCCACCAAAGTCCTCGAAGGCGGCCCCGGGTCAGGTTTTGTAGCCATGGCCGGCGGATTCGGCACAATTGAAGAAGTTATGGAAATGACAACCTGGAATCAACTCGGTATTCACAAAGTGGGCATTGTGCTCCTAAATACAGAGGGGTATTGGGATGGAGTGTTGGCATGGATCAAGAATGCGGTCAAGGAAGGGTTTATTTCCAGTGCGAATGGGGGTATCTTGGTGGATGTGCATGAGGTGAAAGATGTGTTGCCCAAGTTGAGGGATTATCAGACTAGTGCTGATCGGTTTCAATTGACTTGGGGCGAGGAGTGATCTTTCTTGCCTTCCGATGCAGTTCATCGTTGGTCTCGTAATCAGACATGTTTTGAGGAGCGTTGTAAGGTGGTTGGTGGTGTACAGGGGTATAGATATGACGGCATGACTATATAATTATAATGGGTATTCTATACAAGACGCTTTATCATATCACCATACAATGCCTACTAGGAATTACTACATTCTAAGTATATATCGAGTCAACTCGTAGTCAATCCATTCGTAAATAAGAATCCGATCTATTGAAGAGATAATACACCGCTAGTTAATTCACTGCGTATCAACCTCCATTTCACCAGCCTCAGTAGCCGCTCCATCCAATGCCTCCAACAGCACACTAATGTCCTGCCCATCGTATAGCTTAAAGTTCTCCAACTTCGTACCCTTGGAAGCCGCCGCCGCATCCTTAGGAACAAGACCCACAACTCCCACAGTGGTATTATCAATCGTGAGCTCCTTATCCTGCGAAAGAGTCTCCCTCAACGCCTTGAGGCCATGGTTAATCAACTCCTCACGCGAACAATCCGCAAATTCCGCCAGATTTCTTTCTAGGTAGGTTCTCGCCATCTGTGACCGAGCCCCAATCGCGCACGCAAGCATCTCCTGAGTCATACCGGAGGGTTGAAACTCGAATAAATGAGGGCCTGCATCATCGACACCCGCAACTAGTAGCCCGACACCGTATGGTCGTTTCCCGTAATGTTGTGTGTTGGTTTGTGCGCGGTCGCCGATTTGGGTTACGATTCGGTCGAGGGGGATGGCGCGGCCGTATGTCATTCGTGAACCGAGGGATTGCTGTTTCATGAAGTTGGAGAGGACGCGGGCGTCGGAGCTGAGGCCGGCAATGGCGATGCCCATGTGTGTGTCGATTTCGATGACTTTTTTCTGGTAGGAGGAGAGTTCTTCTGCGTTTCGCTGTGGCCGTTAGTTCACAGGATATCGGAGAGAGGATGCTGCTGATAGATGATGGAATACCTTCAATCCCACGAGAACAGCATGTGTCTTGCTAACTAACCCGACCACGACGGAACCTTGTTTGACAGCTTCTTGAGCATATTCCACCTGGAAGATACGACCTTGCGGTGAGCTGGAAATACATTAGCGCTTTGGTTCTTCAAGACAGGTCATCACCAGAGCTGGAGGGAGCTGATGGTGAGCTGCCAGCCTCAATCAGCTTACAAGGTCACCGAATCGTTATCGTAATTGTTTCTGAACATGGCGGTATTAGACAGATATCAGGATAAGGGGTGTATTATAATGGGATTCTTAGTTTCCACAAGTTCCCTATTTGATTTGATTCAAGGAAAGTGTCTGGCTTGTTGATGTTGATTGATAAAGAAGGTCCTGTCCCAGGCAGTAGCAGCGACCGGTCCGTTGTTGGTTGTTCGGAGCTCTATTGCACTAGTCCCGTTTTGGATCCGAAGTGAGCTTGTTGTAGCCTCAGGCACCCTTATTTACTACACCTTCGACGAATTGTTTCCATGGCCGTGCACTTTTAAATACTCTCTTTTGTATGATTTCATGATATGCTTAGAGATCTAGTTTGAAAAAACACCACTTTTTTCCCGAGTCATAACTTAATAAGACTGCAAGGTGAAGCCATCTCAGACAAGATAGTATTTGATACGAACTTGATCACATAATTCGAAACATAACTGGAAATAATACATACATACATACAAGTCATTCAAACGCCGAGAGTTCAAAAAAGAATACACCCAAGCACAAAAGTAGAGGAAGCCGGAGAAAAGGTGGCAGTAGGGGCTCAACAACAGGATCTATAAATCAAACGTGACGAAGAAATGAATCTGCATGTTATACAATGTATAACAATTCTATTTCGGCAGAAACAATGCGTCAAGACAGCGAAACATGTGTGCCTAGGCCCCTGCTTTCGGAGAGTGGATATAGATACTATAGGGCGAGGTTGTATGTATAATCATCCTCAATGTTCTGGGAGATCCAAAGGACGATGGAGCTGTAAGCACGTTAGCAAGCGATTCGAAGAGAAATAAACTATAGAGAAAACGCACCTGAGCATAACGAGGCCGTTTGCAATCACATTCGCAATGCCGAAGTATAATGTCTGTAATGGGTAATCTTTCATGACATATTTGAGAACCAGAACCGTCTGTATAGATATAGAATCAATTAGCCCAATACCACTCCAACTTTCCCACCTTTAAAAAAAGGCCACGGGGAAAGAGAAAGACTCACCACACTCCCCGCCAACCCCCCAGCCAACAAGGCAAATCCCAAGAACAGCACAAACCGTGCTTTCCACGCAACTCCACTGCCACTATAACTAAAACTATCGGCACTCAAACGCGACTTTTCGATGGAGTTGATGACCAGCATGCCTAGTGCGGAACAGATACCGGGGATCCAGTCGACGAATTTTACATGGACGTTTGAGCCGTTTCGAGGACTGGCACTGAAAGCGGAGGCGTCGATGAGGAAGAAGAAGCCAAGTGAGAACTGTGCGACTCATTAGTACGGTGGTTGAGAAAATGGGAAGATAAATGGGAGATGTACCAATGCGCCTGATACATAGACGCCGGTTGTTCGGAGAGTCGAGTTATTGAGCCATTCGGGCTTTTGGAATCGCCAGAGACGGTTTTCTGACTCCATTTTTGTTGGGTGTATTCTTCCGCTCAGGCTTTCTATATTGACTTGAATGTCGGATTATAGAAGTTTCTGCGACTGGAGTGCTGGTTCGTTGCGCGGTGTTGATTGAGTTTGGTGATGAGGTCTACAAGCTGCGGCCTGCGGAGCTCGATGTACATCGGCCTGGCTGTTGGAATGGAGCTAACCTATAACAGAATAGTTCCGTTTTATGAATGATGTTCAATCTTCAATTCTGATGTCAACTACGTAGTACGCTACGTACAGGAATTTAATTATGATCAGAATATGTGTATTGATATTTGGAATCTGATATATTATTTGACACCAAAGTAAATCCATGATACTGGGGTAGAACTGTGGTAGAACTGTGAATGTAGTATCAGAAGAAGATTGGTGCTCACCATATTTCACATCGAGAACGAATGGACACCAGGCCAGAATCATTCTTTCCAGCTCTATACTCGGGTATTTTCAGCTATTGCGCCTGGGCTATTGTATCTGGCTAGATATATTCGGCCAAGCACAATAACTCTCCCTAATTTTGGCTTCCTTAAAGAGCGAGAGCGAGTTTCTTGCACGTATGTTTTAGGCGTCCTGTCTTTTCTTATTGGAAAGAATGTAGATTATGGCGTGTAGCATCAATGCAAGTAGTTGTGGCTCTTCCGAGAGATTTGTATCCTGAAATTGATGGGAAAATCTCAGACTGGAGCAGCACCTCGGAGCTTATTCAAGATCGCGTCGATGGCCTCCATATCTCCAGCGTCCACATGATCCGATGTCTTGTACTCGGCAGGTAAATGCGACAGGACTTCATCCATATTGGGCTGGAAGTTTCGAATGGCGGAGGAAAGTGCATACACGCATTTTCGGCGAACTTTTGGGTCTGGATCGGTTGTGGCAAGCGACACCAAGGTTGGTAAGACGTTTAGGACGAGTAACTAGAAGCAAAACATTAGTAACTATGCGACGAGAGCGACCATGGCAAACCAGGAGAACTCACTTTATCTTGGCCCTTCTCGTTATTCTGAACTGCAGTGCCTATACACGACGCAGCCATGCGCCTCATATCAGCTTCTTTGTGTTGAAGCAGTCCCACGAGAGGCGTCCATAGGCCCAGAGGTTCCATGTTATTTGCATTATCGATGTTTTCAACCAATTGCTCAAAGTTGTCGAATGCGACCAACTTGTTCTCTAGATCAACTTCCTCGGAGAGCAAGGCCGCCATGGATTCTTTCATGAGGTCGGCATCTGACGGCCCGCCCATTAGAGCCCTCAAAGCTGCTTCATTTAAGCCATTGAGCGTAGGAGGAGGTACTGAGGTCGGATCATCGTTGATGTTTGCAATTGACTGTCGCGAGGCTTCTGAGTTTTCGACACTCCATTTGAGGAGCTCGTTTAATCCGCGGTCCATGGCGATATTAAGATGTCTTTTCGGTTTTGAGTGAAAATGCGAGGCTCAATATTAAGAAACAGGCTTTGGGAAGGGGAGCAAAGTGTAGGATATTATTTGAAAAACATCACTATGAATGCGTGGAACTTTTTATAGATAAAAGGCAGACGGTTGCGGCTTCTTTCCATGACTTTCTGCGTTCTGGCCAATCGGACAACGTCAAGTCACCAAAGAACCATACAAAAATGGCTGCTTTATCAATCCAGCACGAGTTACATTGTCTTAATGCCGGTTAGTCCTAAAATCTGGAGGAAATAATAGCATGTACAAACAGAATAAGAATGTCTGGCTTTTGCATATGTAGATGATATCCATGTTTGCTAGGCTCGTCATACAGAGTATCGCCATCATGCCCCTCCAGTTGTGGCTGAATGTCTGGATTAAAGCTATTCCGAGCAGACCCCGCGATTATTGATGCCTTGGGACTCTGGTGCTAAGGAGCGGAATGGCGGTAAGCGGGCAGCTTTTTAGTTTTTCCTCTCCCAGCCACCGTTATTATTTCATGCCAAGTCTTAGCACACATTTATGAACAAGTCGTTGGTGGTAGTATTCCTAACACCCGAGTCAATGACAGCATTGTATCGACAGGATGGAAGGTGCTAGTGCAATTGTTGTGTAACTACAATATGCTATCTCGGTGCCTGCTCGATACGATATATATATGCGCATCGCAGCCGTGGCTTCCGCACAACTTAAAAGCAATGATGGCAAATGCAGGGCTATGCGAGGTATACGCAGCAGGCGGATCAGTATCTTCTATCCCCTACCCCGAATGGCAAAATGGAAAGATGCAACCTGCCAGTCCTGCCGCCACCAAGGACCATGCTTTACAACCCGTTGCCCCAACCCCCAAATATGTCGAGCTGTGATTGGAGACCATTCAACGGATGACATCGTGCGGCAATGGCCATCCTATTAATAACACGAACCTGTTATTTGGTTCCGGTCTTTGTAGGTCGAGCTGAATATGCTTATGCCTAAACGTATGACGCGGCTCTGTCTGAAAACATGTCGGTCCAAGAATCGTACAGCCTGGAGAGTGCCACTGGGAAAGAAGCACCCTTTTATAAGCTTGTAGAATACGGAGAACTAGCGGCCGCAAGAACCTGGTCTGTGGTGAGCCTGGCTCGAGGTCGCCCCTAGTGGCTCGCCAGAGTGGACATTGGCAAGCTATCCCAGCCCAGTCCCAGCGTCAGTCCCACAGGGGCAGTGAAGGCTTGTCGGTACGACAAGCTCACAGCCAAACCGCGGCGGCCTGGCCGTCAGTCAACAGCAATTCTCTCACTCAGAAAAAGGTCAGCAGAACCATCTGGTTAGGCGTCTGTGTTTCAAATATGTAGATGAGGCTTTCTGCAGCGTTGAGTTGTAGGATATTTGTTGTGCTGTTGCGTTGTTGGTCTTCCCGGGTTAGTTAGCTGGCGACTTTAGCTGCGTATTTTATGTAATCTAGCGTACGCGTACTGTGGAATCACTCGACGAGCAGTGCTCTTGCCCCGTAATTTACACACCAGACTAGTACCGGCCAAACACACTCAGCCATCTCCACTCTCTGCCCTGGCTGGTGCTCGCTGCTTCTTCTCGCTTCCCACTCGACTCTCTTGCTTCCTTATCATCCATTCCACTCCTACCCAAACATCTCTCAACGTCGGTTTCCTGACATCCCTATATCCACCCTCTCAATCCATCTCTCAATCCCTCTTCAGTCCTCTCTTCCCATTTCTTCTTCTTCGCCCTTTTTTTCTTTAGTTACATACACACACACACACACACATCCTTCATCATGGAAGGTAGGTTATCTCTCGTCAACAACCACACCATTTGTTTTGGACACCTCACCGGCTTCTGCCCGCACAACCCTTCCCCCTTCCCCTCCTTTTCCCAGCCGCCACCTCCTGCGCGCTGCCATACCGCCCTTTTTCATCAGCTTGAATGCTAATTAAACGTCTCATTTGCAGAGGAAGTCGCTGCTCTCGTTATTGACAATGGGTATGTTTGTTTACCGTGCCATTTTCAGCACCTCCTGAATCCTGGGGTTCTGAGCGCTGGTCGTCGTAAAGCGGTTGCCTACCATACAATCTGTTTCGCGCCACGATTTCGTCGCTAGCGATCGCTGCACTCCAAAATAATTCATGAAGCTTGATAAATATCGATGGAATTGATGACTGATTGATTGTGTTTAGTTCGGGCATGTGCAAGGCCGGTTTCGCCGGTGATGACGCACCCCGAGCCGTGTTCCGTAAGTCAAGCCTTCCGCGGTCCTGCCGAGTCATGATGGTGATCGCGCGGGCGCCCTTGCATCCAGGCGTATTGCCAGACTCGTTGCAAACTCAATTGAAAAACGTGGCATACTAATTATATTTCTAGCTTCGATCGTTGGTCGTCCCCGTCACCATGGGTAAGTTTCCGTATCCCCAAATTGCTGTCTTTGCGGGGTTCAATCACGCCAAGAAAATGAATGTCAGGTCTAATGAACGAAATGTAGTATCATGATTGGTATGGGCCAAAAGGACTCCTATGTCGGTGATGAGGCACAGTCTAAGCGTGGTATCCTCACCTTGAGATACCCCATCGAGCACGGTGTCGTCACCAACTGGGATGACATGGAGAAGATTTGGCACCACACCTTCTACAACGAGCTCCGTGTTGCTCCTGAGGAGCACCCCGTTCTTTTGACCGAGGCTCCCATCAACCCCAAGTCCAACAGAGAGAAGATGACCCAGATTGTCTTCGAGACCTTCAACGCTCCTGCCTTCTATGTCTCCATCCAGGCCGTCTTGTCCTTGTACGCTTCCGGTCGTACCACTGGTATCGTCCTTGACTCCGGTGACGGTGTCACTCACGTCGTCCCCATCTACGAGGGTTTCGCTCTTCCTCACGCTATCTCCCGTGTTGACATGGCTGGCCGTGATTTGACCGACTACCTCATGAAGATCCTTGCTGAACGTGGTTACTCTTTCTCCACCACCGCCGAACGTGAAATCGTCCGTGACATCAAGGAGAAGCTCTGCTACGTTGCTCTTGACTTTGAGCAAGAAATCCAGACCGCTTCCCAGAGCTCCAGCTTGGAGAAGTCCTACGAGTTGCCCGACGGACAGGTCATCACCATTGGCAACGAGCGATTCCGTGCTCCTGAGGCTCTCTTCCAGCCTTCCGTCATCGGTCTCGAAAGCGGTGGTATCCACGTCACTACCTACAACTCTATCATCAAGTGTGATGTCGACGTTCGTAAGGACTTGTACGGAAACATTGTCATGGTGAGCTCCCATACCTCTTAAGGCTGCAGGAATGCACCATACTAACTGATTCTAGTCTGGTGGTACTACTATGTACCCTGGTATCTCCGACCGTATGCAGAAGGAAATTACCGCCCTTGCGCCATCCTCCATGAAGATCAAGATCATTGCTCCTCCTGAGCGTAAATACTCCGTCTGGATCGGTGGTTCCATTCTTGCTTCCCTCTCTACCTTCCAGCAGATGTGGGTCTCCAAGCAGGAGTACGACGAGAGCGGTCCTTCCATTGTCCACCGCAAGTGTTTCTAAGGTATGCATCATATTCGTCTTGGTGGTCGGCAGAATGACACTCACATTGTCAACAGTTAGTCGTTAGCAAATTTGTCAAATTCTTACTCAGGTGCTGTCATGTTTGTTCTTCCTAGCTTGGTGTACGAAAATATGATATGAAATTGCGGTGGGTGGATTTGAAATTATTCTTTTCTACGAGTATGGTAAACCACCTCTTGAGCGTTCTGCACTAAGGGGGAAATGCTGGCGAAAGTATGCGTGTGGGTGAGCAGGTAAGGACAAAAGATGGGAAATAGAGCAGGGAAATTGTGTGAAAGAAGAGAGGTGGAAAAGAAACCGTTCCTTTTCCTCTCCTAGTATTTTGCTTGTTGTTTTCTGCTTTAGATCCTGAAATTGTACGAGACTGCTCGTTTGAGAATTGTTGTTCTATACTAAATAAACCCCTGAACACTTTGATCAATTTAATCGATATTTTACAATTCATTTTCCATACTTTTTTTTTCTCTTTTCTCGTCCATAGGGGCCGAGATTCCGTCCAAAAAGGAGTATCAATTGATTCATGCATCGAACTTGGATCTCTTGTCCAAGTTCTGTGTGTGCGTATATATATATATATGTCAATCAAGAAATCGTAACTTTTGCATTGGGGTACTACAAATATGATGACTATCCACAGCCTTTCAGAAAGCGAAAAAAAAAGAACAACCTTTGAAACGAAACAATGGTGTTTTCTAGTTATCCCATGTATCCAATCCATACAAAACACAACCCTCATCCTTCTCACCTCCTCTAACCTTCAACTCACCAATCTTATAAACAGTCTCCCCATCCTGCTCTAGGCTCTGCTTGACAGCATCCACACAGTCACTATCCACGACAAGAATCATACCAACGCCGCAGTTGAAAGCGCGAGACATTTCTTGACTAGATACATTTCCGGTTTTCTTGAGCCATTGGAAAACAGGCGGTAAGGTCCAGGCTGATACGTCGATGTGTGCGCTGAGCGTGGGGGGAAGCATACGAGGGACGTTTTCGATCAGACCGCCACCCGTGATGTGTGCCATTCCCTTTATGGCGGCTGTGGAGGTGGTGTGTTGCGAAGATGGGATGTTGAGGGCTTTGAGGAGGGGTTTGACGTAGATTCTTGTTGGGGTGAGGAGGGCTGTGCCTAGGGTCTGAGGTTTTGTGGCGAGAGAAGAAGACGCGGGAGCGGAGAAGGCGAAGGGGACTTTGTCGTTGTAGGTTAGACCGGAGTGGTCGACGATTTTGCGGACGAGGGAGAAGCCGTTGGAGTGTACGCCGGCGGAGGCGAGGGCAAGTAGAGTGTCGCCTGGTTTCATGGAGGATGTATCGGGTAGAAGGGTGCGGGCGTTGGGACCGTTGGTGTTGATGGCTCCTACGGCGGCACCGACTGCATCGTACGCGTCGTCGAGGAAGAGGCCGGGCATTTCGGCGGTCTCTCCACCGATGAGTGCACAGCCGGCTTGGTAACATCCTTCTGCGACACCAGTGACGAATGCAGCGGCTGTCTGGACGTCGAGTTTGCCGCATGAGTAGCAGTCCAGGAAGAAAAGGGGTTCTGCGCCCTGGACGACCAGGTCGTTGACATTCATGGCAACCAGGTCAATTCCAACTGTGTCATGGATACCGACGGCGTGCGCAATCTTGAGCTTGGTGCCGACTCCGTCAATGGCACCGATGATCGTGGGTGACAGTGGGTGGTATGCAGGGTTTGCTGCTGCCAGAGAGAAAGTACCACCAAATCCACCAATGACTGCGTCAGATCCCGGTCGACAAGTGCGCGCAACAGAGGCTTTGATCTTGTTGACGAGATCGTTGCCGGCGTCAATAGAAACACCAGCGCTGGCATATGTGAAACCTTCTTCGGTCTTCTTGGGGGCGTCACGGAACGCACGGTGTGCAATATCCTTGCGGTAGTGCATACCATCGAAGTGAATGGTGGAGATACCGACATAGCTTCGTCGTACTGCCTCTTCTAATGTGGATGCGATAGATGTGGCGGCGATGACACGGCCACCAGCGGTCTGGAGAACGTTGTCGACGAGAGAGGTTCCAGCGTGGAATATCAATGTATCATCTGGAGTGGCATCTAATGTGATTGGTGTACCCTTTGCGTACGAGCCGGGGTAGCCTCCTGCCACGGCGATGACGGTTGCGGAGAAGTTGGGTTCGATGGAGATCGATACACCATCCAACCAGTGTTCTGTGCATGCGACCATGACCTCCGCCAGATCGGTGTCCTTGCTCAAAAGAGGAAGTAGGGTTTGAGTTTCGGGGTCGCCTCCGCGAACATTATACTCGAGAACCTTCGGGCCGTTCTTGGTCATCATTAGTCCTGTGAAAAGAATACCGACGAATGGGAATCCTAAGCATATAAGAGTTAGCATTTCCAGTAATCATTGAGACGTGATAAGTCAACGAACCCTCTCTTCTCATTCCATCAATTGATGGCTGGACAATATCCCGATCAATCTGCTCCAAAACATCCTTTGAAGCAATCCGTGTTGGTGCATAACAACCCATGCCTCCAGTGTTTGGGCCTTGATCTCCATCGAAAACACGCTTATGGTCTTGTGCTGGTGGAAGGGACTTGATAGAATAACCATCACTGAAAGTGAGGATACTGAGCTCGTCTCCCTCAAGGAACTCCTCAATGACAACCTCATCTCCAGCAGCTCCGAACTGATGATCAAGCATAATCTCACGAAGAGCTTTGTGTGCCTCCTCCTTTGTAGTGGGTATAATCACACCCTTGCCAGCTGCCAATCCACTAGCTTTGATGACAACATCGTGGGTCACGGAATCGAGATATTTGCGTGCGGCTTCGTAGTCGGTAAAATTCTCGTATGCGGCGGTTGGGATATTGTGTCGTTTCATAAAGTCTTTGCTAAATGCTTTAGATCCTTCCATCCGAGCAGCAGCCTTTGTCGGACCGAAGCATCTAATGCCAACTGATCGCAAGCCATTTCAATTAGAATCGTTGCTTCATCGTGCATTGTTATGAATATGATTAGGGCATACCGGCTTGAAAATAACCCTGAATACCGTCAACCAAAGGTGCCTCAGGTCCCGGAACGACGAGGTTGACATTGTTCTTTTGAGCGAAGGCAACGAGGCTGGGATAATCGTCTGACTTCACCGCGGCGTTGACAATCTTTGACGATGCGCCTAGACCGGTACCACCGTTTCCAGGTGCAACATAGACGACGTCCACGGAAGGTGACTGGCTCAATTTCCAGGCAAATGCATGTTCACGACCCCCATTGCCGACGACGAGAATGCGCAACCTTTCTTGGAGCATATTGAATGTGCCCGGGGGCTATCTGTTGATCTGAGTCAGACGGTTTTCTTGAGTAAATCATACCTGCATAATGATGTGCTCGAACAATTGGAGTAGAAACGACTTTCAAAACAAGAAAAAATCAAAGAAAGAAAGAGATTGAGGTGTGGTCGCAAGGTATAATAGGCAAAATATCAAATGAAGTCGTCAAGTGATCAAGTTTCTGCTCCAAGAGTGATGGAGGGGTAGGCTGATAGTGAAAAGCGAAAATCCTCCATATAGCGACATTGCAAAAGCAGGAATCACCCAAATTGGAAACAAATCATCCGATAGATCAACATACCTTCTAAAAATGAAAATCAGTCACTGACTCGCTCAGCAACACACAGAAAGCGATGTTTGAACGATTGGAAGTTGCCCGCATCTGGAAACTTTTTTTTCTTTCCATAAATGGGACGGTTAAAGTGTTTCTCCGACCCCGCATGATCTTCCTGTGCAAAAGTTGGCGGCCAAGTCTCCGCTGTTTTCTTTCAAGTTTCCACCAAGGTCTTTTCAGAAACCCAGGCGCATGTCACTGATGACGAAGCAATCTTGAAATGCGTACACTCAGTTGGAATAATTCATAACAGTCAGCAGTTCCTGCGAAAAGAAGCTTTCCCCACTGCCTACGGAACCCGATCGATCCCTGCCCTATTTTACAACCGCTCGTCGCACTCGAGGCATTGACCAGTCATGCCATTCTCTTTTCGACATAACCTCTAGGAATTCTCTACGCTCAGAGATAGAGTGACCAATGGAATGAACTAGAAATCGTCGACAATCAGGGTCTCCATAGTCCGCATTGTCTAGCTTCTACAGAATACAAACGGCCCATACCCTAGGCAGTTTGAACGATGGGGCTCCCCTCAGATTTAGATATATGCGCATAGGCGTATCTACTGACACAGTGATGTATTGGCCATCCTTCTCGCGGATTCCGAGGAGCGTACCGGTAGGCCTGCACCGCTACATGAATATGCTTGAACGGTTCCCTGGGAGCCGCGGGCGACTTCGCACAGTCCTCTAGATTGAAATGGACAATCAGCCTTCGCTGTATATTTTTGGGCATGTTGCACGGTATGGGCGTAGGTCGTAGTTGATGTATCCTATACGAATCGCAAAGCTCCGAGATGTGATATTGCGCTATATACTAAAACGGCAGGCGGTGTGACAAGGAGTAAATCGCGTTGGTGGCAGAAAAAGTGCCTTAGGTCAACTTTTGTCAAATGTTCGCCTCGAAAATTTCCGGTTGGCAACTTGTTTCAATTGGGCATCTGTATCTGAAATCTGTGTGGTCGACGATTTTTCAGAACGTCTTTGATGTCCATATAAAGTCGTGACTACAGTTTCTGGATGTTGCGCACGTCGTTACGGTCTGCTTCAGGCCGTGCTTGCGCATCTTGCCGTACGGCTTCACGAAGACATGTGAGAGAACGTCGATACTATTCAACGCCAGCCAACGAGGATGAACAAAACAGTGTGAAGAATGCGTCTTCCTCTGAAGACAATGTGAAACCCACGGTATTGATAGAAGAGACGTCAAAGGTAAATACTTCGGTTCTCACTTCCGTCCTCCAATTGGCACAAATGTTAACATGGAATATGGCTTGTTTCAGTCGCCTTCTACATCAATCTCCAATAATGCTTCCACTGCTGACTCGAATGCGCCAAAGAGTAATAGCAAGGCCGAACCGTTAACTTCAGACAAGATCAGCTTCTCCGGAGTTTTGACAAGGGATCTATTTAAAGTGACAAATCCTGCCGAACCGGGCGAACAACGGGAACAACCAGAAACTGCAAAACGGTCAAAGTCGAAGAAGAAGGCGAAGTCGGAGAAACTAGAGGAAGGAGAACAAGGAGGCGAGACAGGAGAGAATGAATCAACAAAGAAGAAATCATCAAAGAAGAAGAAATCCAGGAAGATAAAAAGAACGCCAGGCGATATAAAATCACGGATGAGAAAAGTACCAGTAAAACCGCGTGCGAAGCCTCCGACATTGACCGCGCGGCAGGCTGGGAAAAAGCCATCGAGGAGTAAACCAGCAAGAAACCCCCCTGGGCCACCGAAGCCGTTAAATATTGAGGTTTCAGATACCCTTGTCGACGGTTTGCAGAAGGAGGACATCGACTTCAAAGGTAGGAACAGTGTTCTCACAAGAATGTTGGAGACATAATCGTGAGAGGCTAATTTTATGTGTTATACTAGCCCTCGACTACGACACACCACCAGTTCCTACTCTGTCATTCGGCCTGGATAGAGTGTTGTTCAAGTGAGTCTATCTTATGGATGGTTTGTGGGCCACTCCGCTAATTATTGGCCAGTCCTGGTGTATATCACCTTCGAGATCCTCGATCCCGAGTCTACAACTTTGACCCTGATTTAGGGACTATTATGCCTGTTACCGAGTTCGATTTCAAGACTTTGAAGGAGTATATAACGTCTTCGAAAGATGAGACACTTATCGAGCTCGCCCGAAAGACAAAGAAGAAATACGTTGGTTCATCATCGAGCATGACATCGGTGCTGTCTCATTTTCATTATTTGCTGTCCAATTGGCGACCACTCAAGCAAGACATAATCTCAAGGGGTTTTGAGGATAGCGACCGTCAATTTACAAGGCTCTTAAGAGGCCCTTCTGCAATGTTTCTACATTACAAAGACGGTGTTTATGCAATTGACGCGGATAAGGAGTTTGACTCGGCCAATATTCTCATGAACCTCGGTAAATCAATGGAGAAACAACTCACACTACCAAAAGAGCAATTTGAGAGATATCGCCGATCTGCTCCGAACAAGATCACCCCGGAGGAAGAGAACGAGGTGCCAGAATCATACCATTACTCCACGTTAGGCGACTTTGTTATGCGATCACAGTTGGATGCCTACGATCCGCGACTCCCGGGAAGCGGCATGTTTGATCTCAAGACCCGTGCTGTGGTATCAATTCGCATGAGTGTGTCGGACTATGAGCAAGGGCTTGGTTATGAAATCCGCAACCGATTCGGATCTTTCGAGTCGTTTGAGCGAGAGTACTATGACATGATCCGAGCCGCATTTCTCAAATATTCGCTCCAGGTCCGCATAGGTCGCATGGATGGTATCTTTGTTGCATTCCACAATATCGAACGCATTTTCGGATTTCAATACGTGCCACTTTCGGAGATGGACTACGCCCTGCACGGTCAGTCAGATACCGAATTGGGTGACCGGGAGTTTCAGTACAGTATCAAGCTGTGGAACAAGATTCTGGATAAGGCTACGGCTAAGTATCCACAGCAGTCACTTCGTCTTCATTTTGAGACTACAGAGAGTCGTCCAGCGAGAATGATGGTATTTGTGCAGCCAGTAACGGACGATGATATCCGGGCTATACAGGAGAAGAACAAGACGAAGATTGAGAAGGCTCAGCAACAGATGCTTTACCCAGAGACTCTCACTCAGGAGGAAGAAATTGATCTGGAGGATGATGTTGTTGAGTCTGAGACTTCTGAGGCCATAGCTGATGCCGACGTTGCTGTCGCGGAAGCTAGGGTTGGGGCTGAGAATGAGTCTATCGCCGCTGATACCACTACGATTGAAAAAATTGAAAGTCAGCCCGTGCTCAAAACCGAGACTGGATCAATCATAGACCCTACAACAACCATCTCAACATCAGAGCTCCCATCACAACCACCACAAAAAGACTTGCCCGGCCTCATCACCGCCCTTGCCAAATATATACATAATTCCCGCCACATCGTCGACAACATCACCGAAATACTCGCAACCACCAACCAAAAAGGAGATACAAACAAACCAGCGCTCAGCCCCCTCACCGTCCTCTCCGAGAAGATAGAAACATCCCGCAAAGTTGTGCAATCCGTCAAACAAAAAATCGACAACATACTCGAAGAGCGTGAAGCAGCTTACATCCGCCCCAAACTCTTCGGAATGGAAATCGGCATCCAAAACCTAGTCAACAACCGTGTCGTCGATCGACCAACCAACCTCAAACCAACAAACGATTGGAAAGTAGTCTACACAATCAACGAATTCAAGATTGGTGATGGTGGACTCTGGAACCATTTTGTTGGTATGCGGAGTCGGCGTGAGAAGGCATTGTCGTTTGAGAAGAGAAAGAGCTCTGATGATCATTATATTTTGAATTTGAGACGGTTGGCGATGCAGGGAAAGAAGTTTAGGGAGGAGGAGGATCGGATTGATAAGGAGCGAGGGATTGTGGTTTATGAGGAGTTGAAGGGTGGGGATTCTGCTGGGTCGGCGTAAACTAGTATAATGGTCTTGCTTTGGTCTTTCTACTCTTGTTTTTACGTTCATGTCTGTACAATAGTTTATATATTAGGGCTACAATTGCATATATCGGATCCGGGGTTAGGGTTAGAACCATCAGCGGCTAGATAGTCGATTGGCTTACATCTCATTTAAATTGCTCCACCAATGGAACGTTTCCGCTAAATCCGACGATAACTTAGTTGGGTACTCCGGAGTTGACCTAACCAAGAGCATGAGGCCACATCATTGCTTCCAACATTCTGTACGACTGAGTGTTTCTCTCAGCAACCTTTGAATACAAACGTCGACACTTAAATCGCGCGAACGGACACAGTGCCGCCTTCCTCTCCTGGTCTTCTCTCCGAAGCATTGATTGACATTCCACGTCATCGTCGCGTTTACCTATATCACTGCCCTCGCAATCGAGTCCGATAATCGACTATATAACAAGACCAAAGTACAGATGGCCGGGGTATTTGGTAATGAAGGCCAGGGAGGTCAATTCCCGCTAGAGCAATGGTTCTATGAAATGCCTCCCTGTACGCGATGGTGGACAGCTGCCACGGTGGCCACGTCTGTTCTGGTTCAATGCGAGGCCGTCTCGCCCATGCAGCTTTATTATAGTTTGCCTGCTGTATATGTGCGATCGCAGGTACAGTTCCCTTCTATTTGACTCATGTGTCGATCTAATTGAGTGTATGTGTGCGTGTGCTAATGGATGGCCGATAGTACTGGCGTATACTCACCACATTCCTATACTTCGGTCCCCTCAACCTCGACCTTTTGTTTCATGTTTTCTTCCTCCAACGCTACTCCCGACTTCTGGAAGAATCCTCCGGCCGTTCCCCCGCCTATTTCTCCTGGCTACTCTTCTACGCCATGAGCTCACTTCTCATCCTCTCCCCCTTCGTGTCCCTACCATACCTTGGCCAAGCCCTCTCCTCGACTTTGGTCTACATATGGAGTCGCCGAAACCCCGACACCCGACTCAGCTTTTTGGGGTTGCTAGTATTCACAGCGCCATACCTGCCATGGGTGTTGATGGCGTTCCATTTCTTGGTTCATGGCACCGTACCCAAGGATGATATCTGTGGTGTGATTGTGGGGCATGTGTGGTATTTCTTTTCCGATGTCTATCCGTCATTGCATGATGGCCATCGCCCATTGGATCCGCCGGGGTGGTGGAGGAGGATATTTGAGGGCGGGAGTACGAGGCCGACGACGAATGTGATTCGTGATGAGCGCGAGACAGATGATACGCAGGCTGCGAACATTAATCAACATATTGCCCGGACGGCCGCGCCAGAGGTGCGATGATTTTGCCTAAGATGGCCAATATCTTTTTCGTACCATAAATTGCATATTTTTCCAGGTGTTTTTGTGTCCGGCTTGATACCAATATTAGCAGAACAACAAGGCAGGAGTTTTTTCCCCGTTTTTTACTTTTTTTTATCTCGTTTGCATATCCGGCAGTTCTCATTGGCGAAAGACATCATACTCGGGGAATCAATAATGATTCGATCCCTTTGAATTGATCCCACTGTCGAATGGAGAGTATCAATTGATCTTTGTACGAAGTCGTAGATCCAACTGTTCTATGTCCTACAGGTATCTATGAACCGTATATATACATACATACATATATATATATATATATATATATACGCCATCAGGCATCAAACCAACATGCATTCAGGTAATTAATCATGAACTGAGCTAATATACGGTTATCCTGGATCTATCTTTAGCGCTTTGAGAACTACCTACTCGACAGTCTGGTGTTTGAGGCCTAAGCAAAATCCGCGCAACGTCACTATCCATGGATATCAGGACCTGACATTTTCTACTCATACCTAGACATGCTGGCCTTGACAACCTCTCCTTCTCAAACAGATCGAAAATAGACCATGGGACCTGCATCGGCGGACGGCGCATCGATCTTATTCAACATATCCACAAACATGCAAGCCTCATCTTTGTCCAGGGCCAGATACTGAATGCTTAAACACTCAGACAAAGCCCGCAACCAATCAACAGTGTGACTTAACAGATCATGGTTCGCTTATTTTGTGTTTGAATTGTAAGCAATGTTACTGAGACAGGGGATGTCATCCACCCATTTGAGGAGCATCACGAGCTGTTAACACTGTGAAGAGTAACATTGAATTGTGATATAATGGGAAACAGCAGTATATTGATCCCCCGTTTGATTCCCCTATCCCGCTTTACCGTGCCTTGTTCACTCTCCTTTTCGAGTTTTTTTTTTTTTTCGAACAGAGGCTGGTACGTTAGGCACTTAGGGTTTGCGTCACTCTAACCCTACCTGATATAAGTCTTAGCGCTCTACGCGCTGTGGTTTTGTTTCGATGTTTCTGACGTCTCTGTTGCTGTTTTATTGTAAATGCACTTGCATCTTAGATGAACAAAGGCTTATTGTCCCTTTATGTTTTGTGCCGTTTGGAATGTAGATTGGGAATCTCCCGAAGCAGCACAGGATAAAGTTTAGAGGAAGCTAGCTCATCCTGCCTATCCATCTGTGCTTCTTCGAAATCAGCAGTCCTCCAGTCATTCGGTCCTGGGTCGCATGTACCATTGCAATAAACAACGCCATCATTGATGAGTCGACTCTATCCACAAGGTCTTCAGTTACTTGCAGCCTAGTAAGAAACCATCAACGTTGAAGCTGTGACACCATGACGTCGACGCACATGCAAACCTGCTGGTTCTGCCCCAGATCGTCATTCAGCTTCGAACTGTGCTACTGTACAAGTAAAGCTGTAAAAGGATACAATCCGCGACCAGCCAGTGATAATGCACATACGAGAAATAGTGGACTTGCCTTTTACCAGATCCATATGCAGAAAACGAATACGTGTAAGCCACCAGATTGGGTTAGAGAGACGAGCGAAGAGCAAATACCAAGTAACTAGTTATTGTAATTGTATTTTATGTACGGAGTATTACACAACGCACGGACAAGTGGCTTGTCATGCCACGCGTCTCGCTGCAAGATTGATTGCATGTCGGGCCGTGTCGTTGATTGGCTCGAGATGCAGATTAGATAATCTTTCCATGATTGTTAAAGTCATCTGAAACAACTTACTCGCAATGTATCTGATACACGCACTTGACTTCTTTGTATCATACGACACAGACGTACTTGAACATTGATTAGAAAAACAATAAACCATGTTGAGACCATGATGCAAAACTAATCTACGCTGGCGCAAGCAACAGAGACACCGTGAGAGTGTCACGTGACCATATACACCCGATCCATCAACTCCATTTGGGGTAAGTTGAACGAATACGCAAAAAGAAGCCAGTGGCTGGCTCGCCGAGCCGTTACTAGTTAGTCCACTGGGGCGAGGATGGAAGGAAGGACAACCGAGCGCCGAGCAGCGCCAAACTGTGGGACCGAGTCATAAATTTTTGACTGTTACGAACCTTGGTACACTGGATCATCGGACACTCCGTTGCTGTGATAACTGGGAAACCAGGCATTCATAAACAGATACGTAGATAGTACATAGAAGGACAACCCGTCTGGAATGGCGAAAAAAATACTGGGTACTCTTATCATGCCTGGATTCATCTGGCACGCGTACGGAGTACAACAGAGTACTGTGTAAACAAAGTGACATTTGTCGTTTAATACATACCAAATATGCTGCGAAATCATTGGCATAGTTAGTTACTTGGTGGTGGCTGAGAGCGCACAACACCTACCATATCAGTAACTCGAGTCAGCAGATCGCCACCACCACCACCACTTTTATCATGACAACCGCAAAACCACGTCGCCGCATGATTATCAATATCGGCGCCGCATTCACAGTCACAAGACGCCATACATGAACTCATACAATGGGTTGATAATGATATAATTTTGTTGTCCCTTGGAACCATGATCCCATTGTAGAGATTTGTAATGTTCAGTACACTTTATTTACGTATCTTGTATGGTAAGTTACAAATCATGGGGTAGAGTCCGTAGATCCGTTCTTGAACACAAAGTGGTTGAATAGTTGGTTGTTCTGTGATTGGTTCTCATCTTCATCCAAGCGAGGAAGAGCTGACAATGTAGCTAGCTGATCTTGCATGCAAAATGCCTATTCCAAGGTTTCGGATTGTGCATATTCAGGGATTTCAGCATACGTACTTCCATTTGGATTCTCCGTAGTCCGTAGATACGAATCTTGTATCTTAAATTCTCAGTAGTTAAAGCTCAGACCCGTCACTTTAAAGTACTACGGAAGGCGAAAGAGCGGTTTGTCGCAAAAAAGTTACCGAAAGAAGATAGCATGGCGATTAAATAAATGTTCGGCTAGTACGGAGCCACGCAGTGGACACATAGATTGGTGATCAACCAATAGATTTTCTACGCGGGTAATTTAACATCATTAACTCCGTACAGCTTCCTTGCTTTGTATTTATCGATTTCAACGGTTTCCTTGGCCAACTCATACGTATGTAGCTCTCCATCCAGGCTCTTACTCGTAGCCAAGAGCCCAAGAGTCCAAGACTTCTGTAAGTTGTCACATATCGAAACTTCCTTGGCGGCTCTAGTATCAAAGCCACAGTCAATTCAACACCGTCAATTAGGTCGTCAGAGTACAAAGTACGGTAAGCCTCAAAAAGCCAAAGAATAGCCAAGGGCGATCAATCCCCCAACTGCTGGTTAATACACGTTGGGCTGTAAATTATTACGGGGCCAGACCCCATACTAACTCCGTACAGAGTATGTACTACGTATGTACAAAGTGGCAGACAGCCGAATCTATCGCATGAACTGTATGTATTTAATAGTTTGGGTCCCTTGCGACAATGACCATAATGCCTCCACTACGTAGTCTGATTTTTGAGATATTCTATTTATGCATATTCATAACGGCTTCATTATTTATTTCCGCTGGAATTTCTTCGGCCAATAACTACTTGCGTAGAAATTAAAATGAACCAATGCTGGTAAATTACCAAGTCCCGTATCGTATGTATTTATCCTGACACAGCCATTGGTTATCCCGTCGTTTTTAACGCGGCGGGCGGTACAAGCCACTAGCGGTACGAGGCTAGTAACGCCAAATTAGATTACGCTGGGGGGGTCTTGTTGACCCCTGGGCGCCCCAGCTCGACTTTTGGTTATCCACGGTTGAACCTACAGACTCTGACAAGAGCCTTTCTTTCTGATGGCGTTGCAGATTTGCACTCTCTAAAAACCGCCGTCTTGCTTCGCTTCTCTTCTGACGAATAGATTCTTCTTTCCTTCACCACTCTTGTTCTTTTTTCGCTCTGGTCCAAGAACAACTTCGTTGCTACACACTTTCGGGTTCGTCGTTTCATCGGGCTTTGGATGTCTATCCAGTCCCTCTTGAGAACAGCCAAGTCGACAGGATAATTCAATAATCTACCGAGTTATCGGTTCCTTCGAATGGAGGGCGCGCGACTTATCCATCGACGACGTCTACGTGATCACCATACATTATTTAATTCAACGATTCGCTTTTCCGCGTCGACTATTTCCTCGAATCTCGACACCGAATAATAATATTCCCCACCCACCTATCAAACCTCATGTTCACAAAATCTGACAATCAATCCTCGTCATCCTAATATAATCGTGTTGCGGGCATTCTACACGCGCCGCCTCGCCTCCTCCTCCTCCTTTCCCGTTCCGTTCGGATCAAATCACGTCTTGAATCCGAAATAATCCTACACACCTTCACAATGCGGCGCGGAGTAGTCATCTTTATTCTCGTCAATGTCCTCATCATCAGTTTTCTTGTCAGGAGCGTCTTTACACTCCTGACACTTTTAATTGAGGATGCCTCGGCAGACGCTATACACCGATCCGAAATTCCCTCGCCAAACTCGAGTCTGATTGAGTCCAGGCCTCAACTAATACCCAAGATTATTCACCAAACTTATATAAATGAATCAATTCCCGAGCGATGGATTGAGCCTCAACGGTCATGCATTGATCTTCACCCTGATTACGAATATATAGTCAGTCACCTTTTCTCCCAGAGATGTTGCGCGTGGAAGTATAACTAACGGAAAGTAGCTGTGGACAAATGAAAAATCGAGAGAGTTCATCGCAGCAGAATATCCATGGTTTTTGGAAACATTTGATGGCTATACCTACCCGATTCAGCGAGCGGATGCTATCCGCTACTTTGTGCTGGCGCACTACGGTGGTGTTTATCTCGACTTGGATGATGTGCGTAGTATTTGTCAAGCCTCTTAAAATACCACTTACTGACTGATACAGGGTTGCCACCGCCGTCTTGACCCTCTACTTTCTTACCCAGCATGGGTCCGCAGAACGAAGCCGACTGGAATTTCAAACGACGCTATGGGCTCTGTTCCTCAACATCACTTCTTCTTGAAGGTCGTCGAGTCTCTTCAAGCATACGATCGGCATTGGGTTTTGCCATATATTACAGTGATGTACTCGACTGGCCCATTGTTCTTATCTGTGATATGGAAAGAGTACATGCCCCGCTCCGTTGGCATGGACAGAGTCCGTGTTTTAATGCCCGAGGAATATAACGGATTCTCATGGAGTTTCTTCACCCACAATGTCGGAAACAGCTGGCACGGAGCAGATGCGCAATTGATCTTTTGGGTATGTCAATCTTTTTTTCTTGACACATGGGTCATTTCTCGTACTAACCTTAGTAGATGTGCCGCTACTGGGTCTTGCTGACCGTCGCCGGCTTCACTATTGCTGGCTGCGTTGGATTTTGCATGTGGATAGTATACGGACGTTTGTTATTACTCGGACACCGTTACCGCTACTCCAGAATCGCATCCGGCTCTATCTCAGCCCCCAAAATACGCCGACGACCATTTACCATAATGCCCAGCTTCTTCCGACGCATAAGCGCGTCATCAATATCATCAGACGAAGAACTTGGTCGCAAAGAAGGCGCCTACTCTGAATGATTTAAAAAAAAGATGAACAGAATAAGATTTTGCGCTTTACGTCCACTTTCCGTTGATAAATAATGATAGAACAGCGCGTCACTTTTTTTTCCCCGTCCTCACAATAATTGGTCAAGCCTTTGCTTGCCTATCTTACTCTTCAGCATTTGCATATCAATGACCCCGTTTTAACACAGCAGCATTCTCACTAACTTTTTCTAATGTCACGGAACTTACGGCCTTTTTGCTTTTCGATTCCGCTCTGTTGTTTGATTATAATTCATATTAGTATGGTTCAACTTGCTTCATCTGTACGTTTGTCTATGTCTATGTGTGTGGATTTGTATATTTTGTGCTGCTGCTGTTGTTCATTGATTGGCGCTTTGGGGAATACGAGGTCTTATTTACTTTTGCTCACTTGTCTGAATTTGTCTCTTCTTTCGGCGTATCATACCTGATCCATCCAGCTAGCTAGCAAGACGGTCTACTGACTGGTGGGAAACTATATTTGGAAGGAAAGGACAATTGTCATAACTCACGCTGGAAGTGATTGGTATAAACCCTGTCCTTCATGATTCATGTATGCAACCACTTATAATATTTACCTGCTGTACATACCGGTGAATGCTATTTATTGACGGGTACGTACTTTATATGCATGTTTCGGCCAAGTCTAGTAAATCTTTCAGGTTATAAGCATATACGCATACCTCAGTCCTCGTGGGCTGGCTCCCTAGCCCTAGGTACATAGTTAGCGGCTCCGATGTCAACTGATGGTGTGTCACTACGATTACAAAACATTAAATAATAGGCTGGTAAATGCTCAACTATCAGCCTCAAATATACAAGAATGTTAAGAAATGAATGATCTCTACCCACAAACAATCACCACTTCATAGAGGTTGGAACACAGCCGTTGTTCTCGGATGTTTCACGAATGTTTCATGAACGGGTGACTCAATCGACATTCCTTCCACCACGTTTGTGGATTAGGGCTAGAAGGGGATTTGCATGAAACGTCCTTGGCTCTGGAATCTAGGATAAACATATTTATTTACTTACTTAATTGATGGAGTCTGCTTCTTTGTTTTTCTTTTTGATTTACCTAGGTAGTGTTCCAAACCTTTGAGCGAACATTTGAAAATATACAATTACATATCAAAAATGCACACCCAAATCCCCCTCGTAGCTCTGTCTGCCGTGCTGGCCACGGCATCACCGACCTGGAACCTGCATCGCAAACCCTACATCTCCTCGCGATCCGATGTTACCGCCAAAGCAGAAATAACATCCAACCAAATCCTCGCCATCTCACCCAAATCATCAACATGCTACAACCCTCCCGCAGTAGGCGAATGCAGAACCGCCGAACAAGCAGCGCCGTTTATCAACGACTCATTTACAACATACGGGATTGACAATGTCGCTGAACAAGCAGCATTGATAAGTTTGATGGCGTTTGAGTCCGGCGATTTCAAATATAATCGGAATCATTTTCCCGGCGTGGCTGGGCAGGGCAGTGAGTTTTTTTAGCCCTCTTTCAAACCATGGACATAAAGTCTGGGGTATCAATATATAGTATAAGAGCTGACTGACATTGACGAACGAAAAGCGCGAAACATGCAATCCCCAACCTTCAACGACAAATATGCCTCCTCAATTCTCGAGTTGAGGGATGTCTACGCCTTATCTTCAGGCGACGTGGCCGCCGTTTTGGACTTGTTGCTGTCCGACGAAAAATACGATTTTGGATCCGCGGCGTGGTTTCTAACGACCCAGTGCAGTGGCGGTGTTAGAGAGGCGTTGCAGACGGGCTCGGAGCAAGGGTGGGAAGGGTATATTAGCGGGTGTGTGGGCACGACGGTGACGGATGCTAGGAGGGCGTATTGGAGTAGGGCTGTGGAGGCGCTTGGGGTTTAGTTCTTCTTAAAAAGAAAATCAAGCTGTTATGTACAGCGTGGGTGTTTGGGCTGGGGTTGGCTGCTGTAAGGGTTAGAAAAAAAAAAGCATGCTAGCATTGGAATGGTATAGGAGGCGTATCGAGTTTGGGTTATTCCCGTTTCAAGGGATTTTTTGAATTATCCATGTCCCTTCTTAACTTTGCGAGACTTGATCTTTCTTTTAAAACTTGCGTGTATATTTGAAATCCAAGTTCGGCTGTCATACTGTAATAGTATTCGAGGTCCTGTGCTGGGGCCAACCTTAAATTCCACCCAGAACGAATTTCAGACTCGTATCTAGTCGTATTTGGTAGACTAAGTCATTTGCCCAAACATACACCTATAAATGGGATCAGTCGGTTTAGACAGTTCGAACGAATCAGGATATCAATTCACATATATACATCTATTAACACTATAGTACACCCTTGGTAGAAACCACATCTCCCGCACCCGCCTCCCCAGCGCTCCTCCTGGCACACGCAGTCCGAATCGCAACAGCCAACGCCTTAAACGCACTCTCAGCCCGATGGTGATCATTCGATCCATACGAACAACCAATATGCAAAGTGACACCAGCAGCCTGTGCAAAACTTTCTAGGCCGTGCGTTATCATCTCCGTGCTGAGGTCGCCAATCTTTTCACGCTTGAAGCCCAGATCAATGACTGCGTAGGGTCGGTTTGAGAGATCGATGACGGCCCATGAGAGTGCTTCGTCAAGCGGGGCGTCACCGCGGCCGAAGCGGGCGAGAGATGTGCGTGCGCCGAGGGCTTTTGTGAATGCTGTTCCTAGGCCGAGCATAGTGTCTTCGGTGGTATGGTGGTCGTCAACTATCTAAAATTAGCCTTCTTGGTCTCTTCTTCCCTTCATGAATGACCTGGGGTGAGGAGAGACGCACTGAATAAATCCCCCTTGGCCCGAATCGCCAAACTCCACCCCGAGTGCTTCGCCAAAGCATGAAGCATATGATCCAAAAACCCAATTCCGGTATTGATGGTTATTTGTTGAGTAGAAGTGAATTGTGTGGCATGCGGGGCATTTTTTTCTGGAAGCACGCCCTTTTTCGCGGCGGCTCGTTCTTCGGCGGACTCGGGGGCGGGAAAGTGGTCGCTTTCTTCAAAAGGGAGGAGGACGCCGCCGTCGAGTGAGAGGGAGACTTGGATTTTGGTTTCGTTGGTGATGCGGGAGATTGAGACTGTCCGGCGGGGGAGGGCCATTGTGAGCGGTTTCGGCGTTAATCGAGACAATTTTTTAGGCCGTGCTGATTTATGTCTAGGTAGAGGCTCTGCTTGAAGCGTGTGAAGTTGCAGTGGACAGTGCGGAGTGAAGAGATGTTGACGTTGAAGGTGGTAGAAAAGTCAACTCAGAACTAGTTGGAGGTGACTGATAAAATCTCCCCCATACAAAAGAATGCCGAATGGCAGCTCTCTGATTGGCCGGCAGAAATTCTATCCGGAAATGTTTCCCATTGGTCGACGGGCTGACATGATGGAATGCGGAATCATCGCTAACTTCTCTTCTTTTTCTTCTTCCTTTTGGTATAGATTCTTTAAATCGATTACCGACTCTGGCTGGCCCAGCTGTTGTTATTTCAAGGACATACAGATTTACTCGAAAAGGAGCCGTTGGCTTACAAATCTACGTTTCTTGTTGATCACAGAACCGATCATTGGATCTATCGAAAAACGGCGCTGTCATATGCGGCCGGACTCGATCTATACAACCGACACCCATCTGAATCACAGCCAAGTAGGAACTACTGTAGCCAAGACTCAGGCTATTGCTCCTTGTGCAGTATAAAAGACAGCTACTCCCCCCTCACATATATCAATAAGCCATGCCGCCACCATCAAGCCAAAGAGCTCAGGTTGAGCCGCCTGAGCAGGTCACGACAGAGGCGGTCAAGGGATTTGCTGTTGGTGCACTACGGGTTTGTATACCTCTTTTCTTGTCGCTTGGGGATGCTCAGTCTAGACGAGGACCGGGGGGGGGGGGTATTTTGCAGAAGACTAACAGGCTAGGATGCGCGTACTTATAGTTTGGCTCCGTATCCATTCTCGCACACATGATACTGATCATGCCTCATCCGTTTAAATTCGATAATGCAGCGGCTCCTGCGGCGCCTACTACGGCCGGAGCATCGCCGTCATCATCGTCACGGTTCTCGCCTTCAGGCATCCGGAATACATTATTCTACAAACCGCTCTCGTCCTTGTCGGAAAGTATCGGACCACTATCTCGTATCTACCGCGGCCTGACGCCGCAGTTCAAAATCTTCCTTCAGATTGCAGTTATGACGCTAGGTGGCACGATTTGGGCTGAGAGGCGGGTGAATGAGTATCTGCAAGCGCTGCGAAGACTTCGACGAGCAGAACGGAAAGCCGCCGTTGAACAGTAGATGAGATGAACGGACTGTGGTTGTACTGTCGGTATCAACCTTACAATGTATGATAGGTGAGACGAAGGGAGGCTTGATACGATCTTGGACAGTTCCTGAGTGGCCAAGGATATCCGAGGACAGGGACGTATCTGGCTCACGGAGTCGACTGCATGTGTTGGTCGGTCCATATACAGGTCGTCAGTATGGATGTGACTCATCGGTCATCCCAGCAATCCAAAGGACCTCGGTGCACATTTTACAGTATACAATGCATGTATATGTAGTACGTACATAAAATAAAACGAAAACCGGTGTCGGAAAGCTCAAAATCCAACTCATAGCAAATAAGCGTAAACAAGCTGTCGGGAACTACTAACCTTGGAGATTATTTCCAGTCAGTCCCCGTCCCCGAATCTCCGCAAATATCCATGGATCGTTACACAAAGCTGCGCTTCGCATGACTCCATCTGTGCTTGTATGTGAGTCTGTGTCTATGCCTGTGTCACTCTATAGTTGGTACTCGGTAGCACTAATTACACCTACCTCGGTCCCATCTCTGCAAAATATCAAGTAGATCCAAGGATCATCTGGTTTGATTGTCTGTATTGTAATATCACGTCCCTTGTTTGCTTTTTCTCTTATGTACTAGGTAGACATTGGAAGCTAGGCGAAAGAATTAAATACTCCGTCAGGTTGTTGATCATTACTCTGTATACTCTGTATTAGCTGTCGTCATTTTAGCGCGATATCGACCAACGCATAAACTAGTTCCATCGATCGGCTAATTTGTATCCAGATTGATTGGCAAATGAGTAATACATTTCCGGGATGGTCAGCTGTGGCTTGTGAATTCATGACGGCGTATTGGATGAGAGTTTGTTTTAAGGATCCCGAACTTCGTATCGTCGAACCTTTTAGGGCTGTCCCGGGCTCCCGGCTGTGTGTTAATCTAACAAAGTTCAAGATCCGAGCGTCTTGGCGCATTCATGGCCCTTTTTTTTTTCCCAGAGAAAAATACTACAGTACGAACTTAGTATAAAATCCCAAATGGAAAATGGACATCGAATGATCCCCGTTTCCGAGATATGGTCCACAGCCCGCGTGTCTCTCCCTCGTAATTTTACTCGTAAGTTGGTCAAGATGTTGGCTAGCCTAGTGGTAGTTGTGCATTAAGTTTACTGTTTAGTGACGAGCTTACTTGGCCGAATTCGCGAAGCGAGTCAGTGTACGTTGGGATGGATGTTGACTTTAATATAAATCCCAGACAAGCATATGTCTATCACAGCAAAAACATATGCCAATGAAGCTACCACAAACCGAGTATGTCCTGTAAGCCTGTAAGCTACAGAGATAACCCAAGGTGTGTCTCAGTAAGAAACTTGCGTGTTGGGTTAGCTCCATTTTTCCAGCCAATGACAGCCCGCTGGCTGCACCCGAGATACCGCACTTAGCCGCAGCGGGACTAGTGTCCAGCCACCGGCCAACCACACGCAAGGAAAGTAGCAGACAGGGCCACAGGGGGGTCCACTTCCCAGGCACCTCATGGAAGCTTCTTTCTTTCTTGCTTTCCGTCCTTGCTATGGTCTCTCGCTTTCGTTTTGTTTCGTTTCTTCAACTTCGTTTCAATCTTATTCTTCTCTCTCAGTGTGTCTTAAACACTCGACTTTATGTTCTCTTCTCTTCTCTTCTCTTCCCTTCTTTTCTCTCGCCGGTCGACAGTGACACTTTCTCAGAATCTCATCTTCTAATCGGAACACCCGGCAGATCTCACCTCCGTTTCCGTTTGCAGAAGCTTGACATCATACTCTCTCCCACCTCGTACCTGACCTGACCTCACGCGTGACGTCCCCAGCTGGCATTTGCCAATCTTCATCCCTCAACTGCTGCATTCACCACTAAACACCCATACATAAGACAACATCTGCTGCATCAGTACATACCAGCCAGCCATCATATCCATTTCCGGCCAATTGACCATTATTTATTACCCAGCCTGCCTATCTTCTTATCTTGTCGCACCGATGGCCTACTGGTGATCGTTGCAGCCACCACGCCTTCCTTCTCTTGTATTTGTACCAATACTTTCCTCATTTCTTTTTCTTCCCCCCTCCCCATTCAGAGATTATACACATATTTTACCATTTTCTGCATCCCCTTTGCGTCCTTGGCGGATCCGCATTCGGCACGTTATTATTTTATTTTTTTCCTGCAGAAATCCCAAAATCTAGTTGAACCCTTCCTTCTTTCCCTGCACTGGTCTGAATCCCCTCATTACCTTTGTTTTTTACACCGGTTCTGTGGGCCAATCTAGAAACAAGCAAAGCAAAAATATCCCCATTCGGAGACCAGGGGATCCTTCACCCACAAAAGATCGGCCCGTCGTTGGACTTTTGTATCCGTCTGCAGTAATAGTTTCTCACTTGCAGTCCGTCAGGTGGCTTTAGCATAGGTTGCCACATACCGGCCTATTTGCTTCTACCAGATCACAGCTATTGTGAATGGTGCATGCCATATCCATGGCTCTCTAAACCATCCAGTAGGTATCTATCCTCTTTGTTCTCCCACGTTTGTATCTCGCTTCTCCCCTCAGGCTCTTTCATGATAGTGCTGGAGGAGGTCTTTGCGAATTGCTTTTTCTTGTCCAAGCACTGGTTGGTTGAGAATCACTTGTTAATATCTGGTGCCAACCTGTGTAACAGGTTCGATGACACTATCGTCACTTGATAGTCACATACATTCGTCATAGCTGCTGCCACCCCAGTCAGTCCCTGCGATCTTCTAGTTAGTTTGTGGTCCAATCGCCGAGCCTCTAGTCACAATGGCGGAGATACTGGTGGGAAAAAGAGAACGAAGAAAGAGCTTCACCTTCTTTCATCACTCACCCCAATTCTCAGCTCCTACCTCTACAACCGCCCCATCCGTCTCAACCTCGCATGACAGATCAGCCTCGGATGGAGTATCGACAGTGAAGGGAGCTCGTCGAAATTCGGGTTTCTTTGGGAGCCGTGATCCCAGTCCGAGGGGTGCACCAGCGAATGTCCCATGCCGCCGGCAGACGTCCGAGTCAGAAGTCATGTTTGGTATGCCAGCAGACGTGTCTAAGCAAAAGCGCAAGTCGCTGCAGCCTTCGAAACGCGCGTCTATGTTTGGGTCATTTCGTTCTTTGCAGTCGTTGGAAGATGAGCTGGCAGGCCAGCGATCTCGAGGTGCTTCAATAGATGATAACGATTTGATAGCTTCGCCTTTGGCTCAAGCAAAAAAATCGCTAGGCCACGTGGTTTTGCATCATGGCGAAGTTCAAACTGCGGGAACTATGTGGCGGAAGAGAAGTCACTATTTGGTGTTGACTGATACTCATTTGATTCGCTTTAAGAGTCAACACAAAGCAGTAGACTTGTTCCCCACCATCAACATATCCTCTGGTCGGACAACACCAGTGAACCGCCAATCCGTAGTTTCCATTGGCTCAGCGCAAGACCATTCCCTGTCTGCACATAATGGGGATCTTGCAGCCATCGCCTTGAACAGCATTGTATCTGTTAGTGGCGTCGAGGATGGGCGAAACAATCACAATCAGAACCAAACGACCATCGAGCTGTCCTATTTGGATGATCGAACCAACAAAGCTGCTTTTATGGCAATTCAGTTGACAGATCCAGAAGAACAACATCTCTGGCTGATTGGGATTCGCTCTGCCGCCCAGTCTGCTCGCACTAATGAACCATTCCCTTTCGAGACGAAGACCATCGATTATGTTGTTCGAATTTTGGAGCAAGAACGCGACTATGATCCCGAAAACTTCAACCTCTTTCGTGTTACTCAGAGATCTCCAACCAAGCAGAATATTAGGTCTTCGACGGACGATTTTGGGAAGCTGTCGGCAACCATGTGCTATCTTGCAATTGGCCTCCATAGGATCCACTTGATCCCTTTGCATAGAGGTTCAAGCCGTTCGTCTCTAGTTTCTCTTAGCGAGATTGACCTAGGGTCATCTCTTGGTTTGATGGCATTGACTTCGTTGATGGTGCATTCTGGGGATGATCGATTCCAGTTGACTTTTCGGTAATACCTTTCTGATTTTGTTTGCTTCTTTCGATGTCTTCCATACTGACCTGAGGTATTGTAGTGTGCCATTACAAAGTGCAACGGTGGTGAATCTCGCGTCCGTTCACTCTCTAGACGTTGTCTTGTGGGTTCGGCAACGCATAGAATTTCTGCGTCCACTCTGGCTACACCAACCATACGACCTCATCGCATCATCAGAAGTTGCCGATGAAAACCTCATCCAGTCTACAGAACTCATCGAAGAGTTTGGCTGTTTTGACAGAACCCTTGTTGCGTACTCGGCTAGTTACGACATCGATACAAGCAACATCCGCTACACTATTGATCTTGAATGTGAAGATGCACCTTGCTTTAAACTCCTCCCGCCTGCATCGAAGAAATGCAGTCAATACAGCGCCCTAGAATTGTTGGCATTGATGCGCGCGCTGCGATACAACGAGTCCTTTGTCTCAATCTCTTTCAGTGGTGTTAGTCTTGATGTCCTACAGAATTGTCGCGACCGTTTCAGCATCGATTGGAATGCTTTCTTGACTCGAGCTGGTGCTCAGGTGACCATTGCTGGTCAGGATCGATTGTCGCTCTTGTCACAGGAAATTCGTGCTTTGGCTTTGAAGAACAAGCGCCTCAGAAGACTCGATTTTTCTTTTTGTTTATCGCGGACCCCTATTTCGGATAGAGGCGCTCGAGACCCTGGCTGCGGTATTCCAGAAGCCATCTTCCCTCTTTGTCGTCGCCAGTTAACCAATGTCGATTGGATTGTGTTGAATGGCATCAAACTGGGTGATTCGGATTTGGACTATATTGTGGACGCCGCTTCGCAGAGGACCAGTCATCTTCGAGCGCTAGAAGTTGGAGAATGTGGCCTTTCGGTCCATGACTTGGATCTCGTCTTGTCGACATTGACTGCTCAGGAAACGACTTTGGAAGCTGTCAACATCTCTGGAATCCAAGGACGACTTAGCCCGGAACTGTTTCAGCAGCAAATTGGATACTTTGGTCAAATCCGCAAAATCAACCTCACCCGCGTTGCTAGAACTTCCGGAACAGAGCCACTCATTGCACCAGAAACTTTGTTAAACTGGCGTCTCGAGGAACTTTCACTCAGTCAAACAGCAGTCAACAAGGAGACTGTGGAGTCAATTGCCGCTTACTTGGTCAGCGATCGTTCTTCGTCACTACGAATTCTGCGTCTCGACCAATGCGGACTGACAGGCGGCGACGTTGCTACTTTCTTACGTTGTATGACCCGTCCAGCCGACAAGGTGCGCGACATGCATCTCCACGTTAGCGAAAATCATTTAGATACGAATTACAGTCTTTTATTCAATGCTATTGCCGACAATAACACGCCCACGCATTTGTCCATGCGCATGATTGATTTCAAAAAGGAGGATCATTTCAGAGAATTGATTGAGGCGATGAGGAAGAATACGACATTGAAATATTTGGATATCTCAAAAGCGTCACTTCCTTATGATGCAGGCCCAGAGACTTGCGAAGCGTTGCAGCTGATGTTTGAAGAAAATGAGACGCTGGAAGAATTGGACATTAGTGGTGAATACGCGCACTTGGATGTCGCTCGCTTCGGTATTGGGTTGAACCAAGCACTGACGGGATTGAAAAAGAACAAATCTTTAAAGGTTCTCAGAATCGAGCATCAAAAGCTTGGGTTACAAGGCGCCAACACGCTTGCATCTGTGCTTGAAGAGAATACGAGTCTGCAAGAGATTTATTGTGAGAATAATGATATGAATCTCCAGTCCTTCACTGTGCTAGTGAATGGCCTCCAACGTAACGACTCGGTTACTTTGCTTCCTGTGATGAATACGGATCGCCACCAATCTTTGGAAAGACTTCGCCGGGAATTTATTAACGTCAAACGCGACACCTCATCTCATCAACCAGGCCCTAGCTCTATTCGTCGCTCGATTCACGCTGCAATGGCAATTGGCCAGCCATCTGGCGGTCACAAGCTTGCCAAATCTAACATGGCTGCTCGGTCAAAAGAAGCGGCCCAGTTCTCTGAGTCCTCGACTTCGGAGACACTAGATGAGGAAGTCGAAGTTACACTTGAGTCTTTGAACAGAAGGTGGGATATCGAAGTCGATCGACTCCGTCAGTATCTTTACAGGAATTATTGCACGCTGAACGGTATTCCATACGACGCAGATGGATACCAGGATTTGGATGCAGTTGAAGAACCCGATTCAGCAGATGTATCTCGTCCGGCCACGTCTATTAGCATTGGAATAACGATTGAAGAGTTGGAAAAGCTTGATATGAATTTATCCATGGGTGAGATGACAATGCAAAACATCTTCAAACCAAGCTCCGGTAACTCCGGTCATTCAACTGATAGTGAACGAGACGCGATAGCGATGATGATGGAAAACAGCTCAGGCAGCACATCTCCAGTAGTGACTATGTCTAGCGTCCAATCCACGCCAACTATCGAATCTCTCAAACTGATGGAATCACTGCGTCCACTTTCTCCGGCATCAAGCGGATCAGAAAATAAACCTTTCGCAGTGTTGAAAGAATACTCCGCCTCTACATCATCATCTCCACAATTATCCCTTCCCGTACCAGCAATATTCAAAGTTCCACCTCCACCATTTACCAGAAACGACAGCACTGCTACCAGCATTCGAAGCATTGCCAGCTCGAGCAACATGTCGACGACGAGCACTGCACCTCAAGCGCCTAGTTTCCGAAGCACAGGTGGCACAAGCTCAATCAGTGCGTCTTCGTTACGAAAACTCCTTTCGAGTCGGCCATCCTCTGCTATGAGAGGAATGCGTCAAATCAGCGGTGGACATGGTAGCGGTAATAGCTCCAAGGCTGGCTCGACAAGCGGATTGGCCATGTCTGATGAGCCACCGAAGATTATCTGGTCGCCTCCCAAGGTTGAACTTTGATGACACAATGAAAAGAAAACCCAACGACTTTGGTTAAAGCCGACGAATTTTCTTTGTATTTGCATGCTGGCGACATCTCATATCGTCAGCCAACATTCTACATTTACGAAAAGACATACGAATAATCGATCCTATTTTCGATATCACAAGAGAAGCAACTTGGCCTTGCACTCATTTCTATTCACTCTATTCACGCATACATGCATGAATATTAGCATCAAACGGAACATCAACTCACCTCCGTGTTGACTCGGTTCTGTTATCATTCTACATTCTACATCCGTCTTCGTTTTTTCCGTGCTTATGTCGTACCTGTCAGAGTCACAATCATTGTCTGCGTTTGTTCAATATCGACCCATTCCAAAATCATCATCATACGGCGTTTCTCAGTCTAAAAACTTTATGATACCAATCTTGTATTTTGTCGCCGCCCGTCTCGTCTATCGCTTTTTACTCTTTTGGGTGGTCATGCATGTGTATGTGTCAATTTTTTCTGCCCTCTCCGTTGACTTTGAGTTGTTACTATCGGTGAGACGTGTACCTAATTTTCTAGGCATGAACGCCTGGAGGCGAATGAAGCAAGCCCTCGGCCTTGAAGAGCTTGTAGTCAAAGATTATGCCATGTGCAATCTGATCTGGTCTTATCGTAGTTCTTACCGTGAGTACATCTGAAGTACAATCGAGTAGATTCACAACCCCCTAGAACAGAAGAGAATAGACCAATGCCACCTAGCTATGCAATGATGAAGTTTGACTTCCTTTCATATTTCTAAGACTAAGCCTAATACTTTATCGTAATCCTGAGCTGATTCTCTTTGACTATCGTATCACTCCTCGCAATGAGTTCAGGCATGTCCCATGTGACATGGATAAACCTGCCTCCCACCCATGGTCTTTTCTCAGATGTCAGGAACGCCAGCGTATTTCCGCAGAGCTCTGGAGTGTCGACGAAAACTGTGACCCCATCTAAGTTTAGCATGGAGTTTGTAAAACAACGCAAAGAGTGAATAGGAGGGGGAGAACGAACTATGTTTAAACTCCGGATCCTGGTCAACCCCCAAAGTAGTCGCCATATCCGTAATGACATTACCCGGATGAACGCTAAAAGAGTATACCCTTCTCAGAATACTCCTCATTAACAAACTCCGCGAGTCTGGTTACAGCCGTCTTGGAAATCTGATATGCGCTCAGTGTTCGATTCGTCAGGAGTGCACCAGCACTCGAAACGTTGACCATGTATGCATCACCGGTCTTGAGCATCAGCGGGATAAGTGCTCGCGTAATGAGATATGGACCTCGAACATTCACATCGAAGATATTAGTCCACATATCCGGATCATACTCCTCAATCAGCTGGAATCCGCCGAATATGCCGGCATTGTTGACGATGATATCGCACCGTCCAAACTCCCTCTCAACATCCGCAGCTGCCTCCTCCACGCTTTCCCGATTGGACATCTCGACTGTCAGTGGGAGGTATTTTGGAGCAGGCCGATTTGACGATTTGGCGGCCTCCTCGACTGCGGATGCAAGTTCGACGGTTCCTGATCGTGCACCGGCGGCGATGAATGATGCGCCGGCTTTGGCGTATGCGAGCACAATTGCGCGGCCGATTCCGCGTGAGCCGCCGGTGATGAGAACGGCTTTCCCGGAGAGGTTGAGTTTTGTTGGGTCGATTTCGGGGTAGGTGTCGCTGTGGACTGTGGAGGTTACATCGTAGTCGCCTATACGAGAATGAGAACCTATGCTTCTCCCCCCCCCCCCCCCCACCCCCGTATGGTTGTGACTTACCGGGAGCTTCAAGCGGGTTTGAGGCTTCTCTTGGTGGCGGTATTGTAGCAAGGAATGAAGATATTTCGATCTGGTATATTACAGTTTCTCTCAATATAAGTGTCTTGGTCTGCTCACAGAGCAAGATGACTTTAAAGTCTCTTGCAAAAAAGCTGCCGGATTAGAAATCCATATTCATCCCATTAGTAATGTTACATGTTTAACTAGGTCAACGAGTCATGTAACACAAGATAAGACTAGATGATCTACAAACACGCCATATGGGTGCAGCTAGTGGATATGTCTAGGGATATTATCAACAAATGGAAAACCGTGCAAGCTGAGCTGTTTCAACCGCAGAGCAGGAACCCGCTGCATTCTGCATCGGGGCATGTCCCTCTCCATGCACGTTAGGGCAAGCTACTGCATTCCCCGTGCCCTAAAAGAAAAAGGCAACTAATGCAGTTCAGTAATGGAGAAACGGGAATATAAGCTCGTCTGCGAGTTCTGGTGGGTTAGCATCCAATTGCATCTTTAGTTATCGACGATTGTATGCAGTAGTTACATGCAGCATTGGTTGGCTCCCTGCAGTCGGAAGCAAATGCCAGAACGGAGAAGTTGATCAGATGTGCAACATGTTGCACGGTGATTCGTTGTTGTATTAAGACAATTTCCGTCCTCCACATATGAGGAGAAGCAAGTTATTTAAAATGTTAACGTCTGAAGAAAAACGTCCCTTTTCGAGGTCGATAGCAGACTAACCATTTTGGGCAATAAAACAATATATCCTAATTGGGACTAGCGCAAACACGCCCGCGAAAAAGAGGGAGGCTGGGGAATCTAGCTTCAACATTTCAAGATTCCTTTTCCCACTTGCTGCTCATTCTTTTGTGTGTTCTTTCTTTTCTCTTGTTCTCTTGACTTGTAATTTATTCGGCTTTTCTATTCTTCAACCGCGCTCTCGATATTGTTTTATTCTCTGACAGCATTCGAGCTACGGATAGCTACCGCCATTCAAGCTTTCTGACCCGCAATCACTCGCTCGACCAAGGTCCCTTTACAAGTGACATCGATCGGGCGTTGCAATAACACATTTCTTGCCCGTCTCGCAGTCTCATCTCTGGAAAGGACAAAATGCCACCAAAAACAGGCCGAGGGCGCTCTTCCAAAGCCACCACCACCAGCAGCGCTCCAAACTCTCCCAGAGCAAGCAGAGCTGGCCCATCATCCCGTCAAGCACAGGAAGAAACAACCACAACATCAAGTCCCATCACAAGCCCAAGATCACCAACTACCGCCAGAAATACGAAGCAGCCAATGTCCCCAACAGCGGCAAAAACAGCGGCAAAAACAACAAATAGAGTAACCAAGCGACCAGCCGGCAAAGCCCCGCGATCATCAAACATACAACGTAGGTCCTTCTTCTTTACCTCTAGTCTCATCTCCAACCCATAAATACTAACGAAATATCCCAGCGGGCGACCCAACCCCCATCGGCAAACGCCGCCGCTACAAGCCCGGCACCGTCGCCCTCAAAGAAATCCGCAAATACCAACGCTCCTTCGATTTGTTGATTAGCAAACTCCCCTTTGCCCGCTTAGTTCGCGAAGTCGCACTAGACCTGCTACCAGCCGAAGTAGGCGCCGAACTACGATGGCAATCGCACGCAATTATGGCGCTGCAAGAAGCTGCAGAGGCGTTTTTGGTGCATCTGTTTGAGGATACGAATCTGTGCGCCATTCATGCGAAGAGGGTTACGATTATGCAGAAGGATATTCAGCTTGCCAGGCGGATTAGGGGGATGTGGGCTGGTTTGGGCTAATCTTCCAAAAAAAAAGAGAGGAAATGGGGGGAAAACAAGAGGTCTTATCGCGGGAAGATGGTGGCTTTTTCTGTTCGGTGTTTTCAAGGTGCATTTACAGCATGGTGTTTGTGGGAGTCATATGCGGCAATTTGTCTGCCAGGTATATCAAATGTTTTTTTTTTTCTTGCTTCGATGTCTGTTTGTGGCATTGAGTTGAATTTATTTGTTTATTAATACCACCTGGTTTCGACATGGCTCGGCCAGGACATGCAAGTCAGTGTCATTGGACTTCTTGATCAATATCACCTATGTAGGAATTAGAGTTAATATCTATTCATTTTTTGCTATGATCGAAATCTCTTATAACCAAAGGAAGGGTATATTTTTATTTCATTAGAATTCATAGATCAGTAACCGAAGCAAAAAAAACCCCCTGCATTCAATCCTGCAATTGAGCATCAAACGCCATTCCTAAATACTCAAAAACACCTCTATGCTAGTATCACTTGATGATATCTGTTCAACAAAAATGGGAGATAAGATCACAAATACTCTGTCCGTTTCAATGGCGCTGGTAATCCCATCAACAACCGATCAGCCTCTTCCCTTACACCACGCGCTTCATCCGCTTTACCCTGTCTATCCAAAGTCTCCGCCAACATCTGATCTGTAACACTGACCCAGAGTCGATCATTAGCCTTCTTGGCCATTGCGCGACCTGCGCGCGCACTCTTTTCCGATTGCTCGCCTACCACGCCACGGAAGTATTTCCAGCTCATGAATGTGAGCGTCATGCAGGTGATTTGGCTGTTGTTGATACCCGTGGCGGACTGGAGGGCCTGTTGGAGGTATTGCTTTGTTTGGATTGTAGATTCGTTGTGGACTGTGGCACAGACGAGGTAGTAGGCGGCTTGGATGTATTTGTTGGAACTGCCGAGGCATTGCGGTTCGACAAGGGCTAGGACCTGTTCGAGGCGGGAGTGGGATGGATGTGAGGGTTCGCGGAGAATGAGGATTGTGTTGAGGCCTGCAAGAATCGCTGTGTCGCGGCGAGGGTCATTGCGCATTGTTCGATTTGTCGATGATGAGAGTGAGAGAAGAGGTGAATCGTATGCGGCTAATGCCGCTACGAGATCACCATTGCCTTGGGCAATGACGCCTGTAGCATACGCCATGAGAGAGGAAATTGATTCTGGAAGTGCACTGCCTAGTTCCTCAGACGAGCTGCGGAGCTCCTTCAATGATTGACTGGCACTTTCCCAGTCGGTTCTTGCGCAAGCCAAGAATGTGAGATGTACTAGTATGTTGCAGTAAAGAATTCGTCGCCATTCGAGGCGTTTACTAGCAGCCACGACGGACTCTTTGACTTCTTCAGGCGCTTTGAAGTTTCCTATAACAACGTCAGAGAACGTAACAGGTTAACAAAATTGTTGAATACTTACCACGAACCATACGCAAGCCCTCTTGCAAATACTTCTCAGCCTTGCGACCATCGTGTGAATTCTTGGCACCTAAGGTCATCGAGCTCAAAAAATAGCAGAGGGCGTACAAGTCATGCTGTGGAAGCCAATGCAATGTCAAGCATAACTTTCCATTCTCAACGCGCAGAATGTCACCTATCTCAGTCGGCTTTGGGGGCGTTTGTGTATTCAACGGCACCAAAAATGAACCATCCTCTCGCCATCGGGCGTCGTTGATGCGCTGATCCATCATGCTTTGCATTATCTGCAGCTTCTGTGATGCTTGATTCAAATCATATTCAAGCAAGCTGCATGATATATCGACCATCTGTAGCATCGAGCCGATTTGAGGTATTTCCTGCACACGGGGGTCCAGTTGGTGACTCCGCGCTACCGCCACTGCATGTTGGGCTTGTTCAACGGAATCGGGACTTGTGGACTGTTGCAAATGTGCGACAGCCTCGATCAATGCAGCGACAACAACTACAAGCTTATCGCCATTGCGAGTAGCCAGGTTTGTCAGTTTCTGCAAATTATGAATAGCGATGACGAAGTCTTGATGAGACGAAGACGCTAGCGCAAGGCTGATTCTGAGTAGGCGAAACGCATATTCCCAAGGGGTATGTTTATACCTACAATTGGTCAGTGTCCGTTTATCCCAATATACTTAGTAAAATACGCACGTTTCAACATCTTCAATCATCTTGTCAACAGCCTTCGCTGCCGCCTTGGGATTGGATTTATGAAGCATGCGAGCCAAAAGCTGCTGCATTGTATACTTAAGATCTAAGAGCTTGTTCTGATTAAAAGTTAGTTGTAGCTTAGCAGACACAGATGGTATCACTAACCCGTTCGCATATTTCAATCTGCCAAGAATTAGTAACGACACATCCCAGATGGTTCACCTTGACTTACCCCTTTACTCAATGCCGTCTCCGCCAATATATCGTTATCAGTTTCCTCAATGAGTATGCGCGCGTAGCGCAATCGTGTCAAAGCCTCTGTGAGAGGTGGCATTCGAAAGTTCTGTTCTTGAATTAGTATAGGCAATATACATCATGTGCTTCGACTAGACAAACCGTTTGTGCGGCTTGCAAACACCCTAACCCAGTGGCTACTAGCTTGTAATATTCCTTTAGATCCAACTCGTTGTTTGAGAGAGCAATAACTGTTCCCTTGCTATGGGCTGCATTCAAATATTCGTCTGCCAGGGCTAAAAGTAGAGTTTGATACTCTACATCACAATCGGCGGGAGCAGATTTCTGAGGTTTCTGCACCTTGTGAGGTGCTATCGCTGGTGTTTTGGCGGATATTTTGACAGGAGTCTTGGTGGATACCCTTTGAATATCTGCCAGCGATGGAATGACAACTTGTGGTGTCCTGACCAAGGGAGATGCCGATTGCCCTGATGACTTTCGACTTTGGTTAGACGGACGAGATGGGGTCATTGTGATCTCGTTTGAAGGAGGTATTGATGATGGCAGCGGACTAGGTTTGTGTGGCTCCTGCTTGATTTCTACTCGAATGGGGGTAGATTGGATTGATGAAGCAGGTTGGGATACTGTTGTGGCGGGAGCTGTGACAGCAGGCAAAGTGCTTTGCTGCGGGGCACCAGGCGCTGTGAAAGACGGTTCAATCTGATTGTTTGACGGAGAGCCAGCACTGGCCACCACATCAAAAGAAAATGTTGGTCGTATTGGTTCTGTGAATGTATCACTCGGGTTCACAAACAGTATAGGAGGATCTTGAAGAGCAGGCTGCGTTGGTGATGGCTGTATGGAGTGCAAGTTGTTTTGATGCTGTTGCGGAGAAGGTTGAGGCGGGGGTTTTGGTGGAGGCTGTGGTTTTTTTTGCTGTATATTTTGATGCTGTTGAACCACCGGTGAACCGAGTTGCGGTTGTTGTTGCTGTTGCCGTGGTGGTAGTTGTGGCTGCTGAGTTTGCTTTGGCGAGGGCAGAACTACAGGCTGAGGTGAAGGTTGAATCGGGGGTCGTGGAGAAGGTTGCGGTAAGCGTTGAATCTGATTTGGCTGAGGTGATGGCTGCGGTAGGGGCTGCGATATATGTTGGTTCTGTTGCTGCTGCAGTTGCTGCTGCAGTTGTATTGTTGGAGAACTGTATTGCTGCTGCCGTTGTGGGAGTTGGACAGGCTGTGGTGACGGTTGAGATCGAGGCTGCGGTGAAGGATGTAGAGATTGGAGTTGATGTTGTTGTATAGTTGGAGAGACATACTGCTGTTGCCGTTGCGCATGTTGATTCAACTGCGGCGATGGTTGAGATACAGGCTGTGGAGAGGGTTGTGATATGGATTGGAGTTGATGTTGCTGGACAATTGGCGAGCTAAAGTGCTGCTGAACTACTGAAGAACCATATTGCTGTCGTTGTAAGTGTATATTCTGCTGCGGTGATGGTTGCGGTGGAGGCTGCGGCGAAGACTGCGATAGATGTTGCTGCAAATGTTGATGCTGTTGGATCACCGACGAATTATATTGTTGCTGCCGTTGCTGCTGCTGCTGATATAGGAATTGCTGTTGTTGCTGCTGTTGAGGCGATTGAGGAGGTGCCAACCCTCGCTGGAGTGCCAGATTTTGCGAGGGCGAAGGTTGACCATATCTCTGAGGATAAGAGGATGGTATTGAAGCTGGCGAATAACCAAAAGAGTTCGTATAATTCATGTATTGCACATTATTTCCCACATTGTATTGAGGCTGCGACTGGGAAACTGCTACAGGAGATCGAGTAAACGCGGCATTCTGAGGAATCTGGTGCAAGTACTGCGAGGGATACTGCGGAGGAGGATATTGCCCGTTATCGTATGGCGGTGGGTAACTCATTGCCCTTGAATGAATGTCGGAGAGATATGTATGGTTGGGAGGATTGTCCCGAAATCATGAGGATATCATCCGATCTGCCATGGAGATAAGACTATGCGACGCGTTTATTAAACGTGAACAGTAGACAGTAGATTAAAATAAAATGTTGAATGATGCGCGTGTTGGCTGCACTCTGTCCGCGGAGCTCGGAACGGAAAAACTACGCTCCATGGGTATCTATATCAGACCCCCCTTCGTGTTTCTTTTGCTTACAAAGTTACAAGTTGATTTCATTGTCATCGCACCTTGAAATGCGTTTGATTCGAGTAATTAATTGGTGCGAAAGAGCCGAAAATATGACTTGAGCTATAGTTATGAGACAATAACGCCTATCCTCTACCTAGCTATCAACCTTGTACACGCCTTGATCCCGCTGGAACTCCTAATATACGAATGTGAATACATGCTGGACCCCCGCTGACACGCCGATATATCTTTGCGCAATTTGAGCGAACGTCATCGTCCTCTCTGTGATATAGAAAGTGGTTACCGCCTTACTCCCGTGTAAGATGCAGCGAAGTGTACATCTGGTTCGCAAATTGTACACTATTGTCCTCCAGCGCCGGCTGCAGAATATCATTGCCAAGTGATGGGGCATGGATTGGCGGAGGGTGCATCCAAACTGTCCAGGGGCAGCCCTTTATAGTGACATACGGATTGATCGGATGTATCCTCTGCACCGCAAACTCCGCGTCAGGCATCGCTGTTGAGTTACCGAGACATCTCAAAGTCCAGAAGAAGTACGTTGCTTTGTCGGCTTCCGGGGAAATATGAGCTCGTCGGTTTGGACATTTCAGTACCGTCCCACAAGTGCCGCAAGTTGATATTAGTTTACACGCTGAGCAGAATGTGTCGTGTCGATGGCAGTAGATTGCTTGACATACACTTGACAACCACAAATCCATCGACCGATGAGCGCAGCCAAATCGGGGTGAGATGTGTTGCTGTTTTCCTAGTGTATGGGGCGCCGTGTACATCCGATACTCCGTTCTGATGATCAGTTGTTCCGCGTCGTTCAGCTCAGGGTAAATGTCAATCTTGAACTCAGTTGATCCGTATATCGCTGTGCACGAGTGCCACAAGTATCTCTCGTCGTAGCCACGGCTTCCGAATATAGCTGATGGCATCTTGCTCAGAACTTCCCGGTCTTTCAGATGTTTCACCAGATTTACTTTATCTTGAAACGTCAATTTTATACATGGACACAAGTCCACCACTCCTGCTGACTCGCCTAGACTGCATACTCGTGTAGTGGGCGAAGACCTGAGTTCTTTTGCTGGGAACGCTGTCCGCGGATGAAGCTTGAGGCACTTTGAGCAAGCGAGCCATCTCCTATCTTCGAGCCTTTCGATCAACTTCCACCGCTCGGTAGCGTAGCTTTGAGAGGCACGATAGTGGTGTAACAAAGGCGCAAAGTCTTTTTTGAATCGCAGACATTCGGAGCGGAAAGACTTTCCGGATATCAGTAGTAGTCGCTTGCATGTCAATGACAGGCATGCTTCGGAGAGAGGATCTAACTCTGCGGATATTAGGGCTATCAGCTCGGTAGGAAGGTCCATAATGTAGCATTTCTTGTCTTGCTGCTGAGCGATGGCCCCGATGTCTTTTTGAGGTTCCACTTCCTGTTGTTCACTGCTCGAGGCCTCCTTGGTGGGTTTGGAGATCTTGAGCCTCGCGAAAAAGCTCAAAGAACGGACACCCATGTTGTAGTATAGGCCAATATGGTAATGTCTGAATATCTCTTTGTTGTAAAGCAGATCCCAATCACTGCTTCTTCATGATAGCGGTCCCTGAATAAAAAAATTCGCAGAATTAGTAATTTCCAAGCACTGGAAATGTTATTATACTTTTCAAAATGATAACAATCATAGACAATAGCTGATCACTTCATGTATGCACCTGTGTAAGTCAAGCCAGGTTCAAAGTCATGCGAGGCTTGCACGAGGTACTATTTATTGCAAGATGATAGATAGAAAAGGTTTACGAATGCGGAAGTCGACGGTAAGCATAGCTGAATCAGGATGACATCTGCCTTATCTGAATTTTGCAGGTTTCCAGGAAGCCTGGGGAAGCTTTTTTTTATGGCGGTCTTTGAACGAACTTTAACGCAAAGGTCGGTTCTGGCCTCTTACATTACCCGATTATTGTCTTATTTGAGCCTAAAGATGTTCCAAGTCATTTGCTTAAGACAGCTGATGAAATCACACAAGTGCCTTCTTAGTTCTTGTCAGTAGGTACTAACAAGTACTATGGCGTAGATGACCCCAGGAGAATGCGGATTTCCGCATGCGGAAATTGACAAACATGGCCAGTGACAGCAGATGAAAAGCTACGACTACTGAAAATTTTCCGTATACAGCTCAAGGACATTTCTAAAGAATCTGGGAATTATTTGTGTTTTCTAAAATACAAATCTACCGACCCGTGGCTTTCTTTCAAGGCGTGTTGGAACTGTCAAACGGGCTGTCACCTGCCAGATAAGAAAGGCTCCAAGCCAGTCCTTGTGACCTGTATGACGAACCCACAATTTGAGAAAATATAGCCCACAGAGACTCTAGCTCTAACATTTATCTCTAGAGCAGTAGCCTATGCCTCGGCAAATTCCTGATATACTCGTAGTAGTTAACTATACAATGGTACTTACCTTACGTCGGAAAATGTAGAGATATATCTGCTTGGATTGCGACTCCTTATCGTTGATCCGCAACTTTCTTATCGGCGGTTATCAAGTCAGATCTCGAGCTCCCATTGGCCGGGCCTCATACCCAATCAGGCGATGCTGCCGAGGTCGATGCTAAGAATAATCCGATTAATTCTTGTCAGAAAAATAAAACCTCTTTGTTGCTTTGTAGGAGTACTTTGGCATCATTAAGCAATCCTTCAGTCTCTTAAGATCATCGATTTCGATACTGTATCTTGTTATTTCCATCATTTAGCGGTCAATTCCATCTCCTGACGTCATTGATTCGGTTAGATATGAGTGTTTTCTCAAGGTTCTTTCCGCAGGCCCAAGTCTCATTGGTCCATTGCGAAGAGAATCAAGTCATCCTCACAGCAAAAAATGACAAAACAGCCGAATCAGAGAAGAGACAGATCAGACTGATAGATCTCGCTCGCGAAGCCACCCCGGCAACATGCAATCTCAACCCTCTCCTCTTCAACGGCCACCTACAAACTGGCTGGACAACAATCAAAGAAACCACCGAAATCCCCATCTACTACAAACGCAAGATCTTCGAACAAGAGATCCCGGCTCTCGCCGGTCAATTCGCCGTTGACTTTGTCGTGCCCGCATACCCCAAGACGACCGACCCGGAAGCTACAGATGAAGCTAGAAAATATACCCTCCCTTCGGGACTTCCGGCACGAACCACATTCTTTTCGAAAGAGGAGCTTGCCGCGCTACCGTCGAATGATACCAAACCTATGCTGGTGGCCTTACATGGGTTGACGGGTGGATCTCATGAGGTGTATCTGAGAGCTGCTCTTGCGCCGCTTGTGCTAGATGAAACTGCTGGGTGGGAGGCATGCGTCGTCAATGGTCGGGGATGCGCGCAGATGAAACTTAGTACGCCGTTGCTGTTCAACGCGCGCGCAACGTGGGATGTTCGTCAAGTTATAAAATGGCTTCGAAAGACCTTTCCGAATAGGCCGTTGTTTGGCATTGGGTTTTCGCTGGGTGCTAATATTTTGGTTAATGTACGTTTCCCGTCGTTTTGTTGGGTATATGGAGGCACTGACTTTTTTCACTTTAATATAGTATCTCGGAGAAGAAGGTGAAAACTGTCTCCTCAATGCTGCCGTTATCTGCGCCAACCCTTGGAACTTGGATGTGACCAATATTGCTCTTCGGAGCACCTGGCTAGGTGCTGAAGTCTACTCGGCACATATGGCCGTCAGTCTTGTGAACCTGTTCAACCAGTGCGTCTTTTTACGGCCACCTGAATAGATGGATACTGACTGAGTAATAGACATGTCGACGAGTTAACACACCATCCACGCTTGAATGTCGATGATATGAAGGATGTCAAATACATTCATGAATTTGACCGGTATGTCTCTTTTTCAATAGAAACGCTGGTTTCATACTGATATAAGCAGAGCCGTGCAATGTGCATTATGGGGCTACCCAACTGAAGGAGCCTACCATCGCGATGCATCCTCTACAGACTCACTGCTAGCAATACGCATCCCATTCTTGGCCATAAATGCGGAAGATGATCCGGTCAGAGACTTCATTCTATATGTACATGTTTCATGACAGATAACTAATTCTTCTTGACAGATATCCGTCAAGCAAGCAATTCCATACGATGAATTCAAACAGACGCCATATGGTGTCTTGCTGACTACCTCCTGGGGTGGCCATCTCGGTTGGTTTGAGCTGGGAGGTTGTCGATGGTTCACGAAACCGGTATGTCCATCCTTCAAAATGTTCCCTGAACAATAATTGAATTCGCTGACTTGATCTTGCGTAGGCCGCCAACTTCCTGAACTTAATAGCAAAGACCATTGACCTTTCAGTCACACCCATGCCTGAGAAGGATAAAGAAGGCTTGTACGGTGAAACACTTGCAAACGGTAGCATTCACAAACCGTCTCATCCGTCGGTGTTTTACCCGGTAAATCGCAAGTTATCTATGACAATCGACAACTAAGACGATGACTTGGAGAAAGGTGTTCAATTATCCAAAATGACGCAGTGAAATCATTCTTTTTCGTGATAATTGGCAACTCATCGAATTCGCCCTCGCATTCGCCTCTGAACGCCCGCCCTTTTCATAACCGAAACCCATAAGACATCGTTCCATCAAAACGAATCATGACCACCAATGCATGTATACATAGCGCACATAGAGATAGATATACAAATAATTCGCTCAACTGATAAAATCAATATTAAAGGCTCAAGCAAAAGAGACATTCTTCCGCTTCTCCTTAGACTTGAAGCTGGATTTCTTATCTTCCGTAGGACCGTCGCTTGATCTTCTCTTCTTCTTGTTTCGTAGCTCGTCTTTGACGCTCTCCTGTAATCAATGTTAGCAAGCAACACAAATCACAGATCGTAGGACCATGTTGTGAAAACGCACCAACTTCGATTTCTTCTTCTCCGCTCTAGCCTCCGCCTCTTTCCTCTTTGCCTCTCGAATCTCTTCCATCTGTCGAGCCTTGATCATCTTAGACTCAATCTGCCCTTCCTTTTCCGCATTAACAATCGCAAGAATAGTCATCATACTCTCCTACATCCCAAAAAAATCAGCGATCTCGCCATGCACAAGAAACGAGAAAAGAGAACAAACCTGATCATCAACAAAAACCTTCCCCTTCTTCTTACCCCTCGGCGTCTGCACACCAACAGGTGTAATCATATTCAACGATGGTAAATCCAATTCCTTCTCCGTGTATTCCCTCGTCTTGGTCTTCTTCTGTTGCTTGGGAGCGCTACGGGATTGGGATTTGACTTCTTTTGGTGGTGGGCGTTTGACTTTGGATGATTTGCTGGATTTGCTGACTTTGAAGGAGGAAGATTTGTTGGGGCCTTTGGAGGATGATTTCGAGGGGCCTTTGGAAGGCGTCGGTGCCATCTTGTCTGGCTTTTGGCGTGATATCTCTAGAACGAATACTTTGAGGAAAGAGTGTCGCGAAGAAGCCGGTGTGTCAGAGCTGTTGAAATTGTATTTCTTGTGAGAATTGAATAATATTAAGTTATTAACTCGAAAGATTAAAGAAGAAGATTTGTCTGTCTAAGTTCAAAAATATCAAAGTCTTGAAGATATCGAATGAAAATTTTCTGAAACGGCAGGCGGTGAAAGCCTCCAATATACACTAAGCCAGATACAGTATAGACCACTTCTTCGAGCCCGCCAGCACGGGCAAGCCGCAAGACGAGAACAACCTCAACTCTCCACCTTGAACACCAATACGAACTGCCATTGCGACCGGCATAGCCATTTTTTCTTCGTATTCTCGCCGGTCAGGAAGCCCATATCACCCCACGATGACGATTAATCCCACATATCTCGCGCAGCGAACGCGCACTTGTATGTTACGACTCCAATCCTTGTTCCGAGCAACGATGGAACGACGTTCTTTCTCTCGTCGACCGAGCTCATTTTGCTTGTCAATTGAATTTCCCATGCTGATAACTTTGATGTGGAATAGCAATCAACTGGGCAGATGCCAAAGCCAGAGTTCGCAAGTCCTACCGAGAATGGCTCCGAGCGGTTCGTCTCACCCATATCCACACATCCATACAGTCTCTAAATTGACCGATTGAAACCAATTGGAACTATTTTTACTGACTGATGATCGATCTACAGTCCCCCGAAATCCAGACAATGTACTCCCTCAATCTTCCCGTATCCGCCATCCGTACCAAGATCCGTCAACAGTTCGAGCAACATCGCTACGTTAGTCAGATCAATGTTGTTGATGTGTTGCTGTACAAGAGTCATTCCGAGTTTCAGGTTCGCTTCTATCATGCTTTGGGGGTATGAGAAGATTGGTAGAGTACGTACTAATGTCATGTTACGGGTAGGAAACATTGAACTACTGGAAACAATTATCTCATGTAATGAAGTATTTCCGTGCGGAGGAGGAGCCTGCCGCAAGACTGCCACCTAACTTTATTACTGGGTTCTTGGAGGTAAGCAGCACTTTCAACAGAAAGGGTATGGGATCGTTGTGACTAATTTTGACCGTTACAGGGCCGTAACTAAGCAATTGCAAAATGAAATGTTACAATATCAAAGTTCGTTCTCCGTTGTTTAAAAGGTCTCGAGAATAGATCTAAATTCTAGCATTTTTGTGAAGTGGTTGTTTTCTGAAGCAGTGTTGTATATAAGTATGTTTTAGACAAAATGCGGTTCCCACAAATCTGCCGTCCACCCTGGACATGAATACCATCTCGAGATATCTCGATCAGAGTAGATCAGAACCCGTGCTTATATGTAGTCTCTTTATCTTATTAGCATGCTAGAAAAAAAAGTAATATGCACTCGAATCTGAAAAAATAGTTCAAACCAGAACTTGTTGAATGTACAGCCCAAAACGCCATCTACCGAATAAAATGCATACAAAACAATAGCAGGGAGAACAACTTGGCTCCCACTATAACATTCAGTCCAATCGTTCGTCAGATTTAGGCAGTCATCTGATTCCCCTGCTCAGCAACAAACGCATCCCTAGCAACGGTAAACTTGTCCGAGACAACATCACACAAATCCATGAGATCATTCAATCCCTTTTCAAGGGCTTCAATGGCCGTTGTATCATCTGTCTCAATTCATCAGCATCAACTCACCAACAAAGTCAACAACACTTTTGGGAAGGGGGAATACCGTATGTCTGAATACGAAGATTCATCTTCGCCTCTGACGGATGAGGGATTGTGTAGCCGCAGAATTCGACTTTGGGGCTTTGAAAGTGTTAGCATCTTCATCATCATCATCATCATCATCATCACCACCATAGAAATAGAATGGAGGAGGGAACGTACTTTTTCATAATGACATATCGAAGCGCGTTGCCCAGTGTGTGACCTTCTTCTTTGAATTGGAAAGAGGCTGCTGTGTCGGTGGCGCCGGACAACTTTATCATCCGTCAGTCACAGGATTTCTCTTTTTTTGATGATTGACGTGGAGTCTTGTAAGGAGAATGGTGCATACTATAGTGATCCTATTTTCACCGACTTCAATAAACTCGCCATTTTCTTGCTGGCCGTCAACGTCGACCATGGACTGGTCGTGATCTTCGTGGACTGATGCGGGCATTTTTATATTCCTTTTTGAGGGTTTTGTTTGCTAAAACAGTATCCTGATATGTGCAGTAACTGAAACTGGTGTCGATATGGGTGAAATTTGTTCCGTAAAGCGATATGAAGTTTTGGTGTCAGCGACTTTTGATATTGAAAAATCGCATATAAAAAATTGTTATCGATAAAGAAGGAAGCTTGGGGAAAGGCGGTGGTTGGTTTAGGCGTATTTGATTGGGTGCGGAGAGTATCAGTGGGTCCTCTCAAGCATTCAACATTGAACAACATCGTTAACTAACTGGTTACTTTTGTTCTTTCTTAGACTTATTATCCTTCCTTCAGACCTTTTGTCACCGTGTACTGTCTCCTGCCAAAATATTCAAGATAACACTTTTACATGTCTTGCCTGGGAATATCAACAGATCCCCATGTGAAAAAGGATCCTGAGCGAAGCCTAGAACTTGCTCCACGCTTGGCTTTCTATGTTATATCCAAGACAAGCATACCCGGCACGTTGCAACAGGTATGGCCTGAAAATGTCACGGTATCGCATCTCGAGTATGTTCAGATGCAACTTTTGTCAGGACTGTGCAACATACTCAATCAGGAGGACATTTTTACCTAGGTTATGATTTGAACTAATATATCCGTAACCCGGCAGATGATTGAACAACCCTGAGCCTTTTAGTGGCTGCTAAGCAAATAAGGCAGCTCGATAACTATCAGAGCAATCTTATCAATTCATTACGTGAAGATTGCCAGGTTTTATAAGGGTTAGGGTTAATGTCAGTATTGTCCCATGTACGTACGGTACGGTAAGTTAAGCATTGTGAAAAAGGATGAAACGGTGGGGCCCTGCCCGAACTATTGATTTTGTTCAGTTTAGCATGGGGCTAGGTATGCTCGGTATTTGTAGTCGATACGAAGACTGCCCAGATCTAAACAGGACTGACAAACGCAGGAAAGGATCATTTCAGATGTGTCTGCCAGTAAATACTAGTAGTTGACACCGACTGCACCATTTCTGTATGCTATACGATGTAGAACTCTACATGATAAGTCGTGATGATCCGTTTCTGGGCTGTCGATAAGTCGATAAGAAGATGATAAAGTTATCATACTATCATAGGATCGATCGCCCATACGATCGCGAGAGGTGCGTGCGCGAGTCGTTCGGTGTCTTATGTATTACGTTACGGGGTACCCTGTACTTTGTACGCGTATTGAAAAGAAAACTAATCTGGCGACTGTCTGTTCTTTATTGACTCCTGTTTCAGCCAAGGGCGAATTGCAGGGCCGGATGGCGAGTTGGCCGTCTCAGATGTCGCCCGGACCACTCGCCATTTCTTACAAGACGATCCACGCCCGCCAATTATCTTGCTTCTTCATGCTTGCTTTTGTCTAGAATTGATTTGATATGATACTCACAATCGGTAGTGTCTCGTCTCTTGTGTCTCATCAGAATTGCAATCAAACCCGGTTGAGCTCCGTGCTTTATGCTTGACTGCAGTCGACAATCAGAAAACATTAGTCTGATATCGAATTCTTCCATTCCAAATCCATAAGATCGTACATAAATAAATGGTGGTCTGACCGTGAACGTGGTCGCAGCTGGGAGAATTGCATGAGAACGAACTGTCATGTATCGTCTGACGACGTGTACACTGTATCGGTACTGTCACGGTCTCGATCATTACTCGCGTCGGCCACTTTAAGCGCCCGCGAACTGCTACATCCTCCTTCCTGGTCGGTTGGTTCAGAATACTCCCCGTTTATATTCCCTTCGTGACAATGAATGATACATTTCAAGTCTCTGAAAAGATGAAAAGACTAGTGGTATTCGTCTGATAACCTCCTATATTGTCATTCCCTTTTTCCTGCGCTTTTCACCTCTTCCCTATCGCATACTGCCAATCTTGAAGGCTCGTAGCTCCTCGGCCCCCCAAAGACCCTATCCAATCATACCGTCTCCTCGACCGCTGACTGCTTCCCGATCTGAAAGTCTGAGACAGTTAGCAGGTGTCAGAAAACACCCAGCTCCAAAACATCGTGTTGCAGCCACATCCACTCCAGGGTCGAGACCCGCTCAGACTACTTACCCTGAGACATTAGGCGCCCACCTCTTTTTGCTAACTTTCCTCTGGACCAGTGTGCACGCGGAGCAAGTGCCGTGACTTGCAATCTCTGAGTACGGAGAGGACAATCATTTTTTTCTTTTCTTTTCCCTTTACTCTATTTTCTACTTCTGCCTTGTTGTTCATTTGGAGGGGAAGATTCTCTGCACTGCCAGAGTGGTTCGTTCACACGGCGTCTAATTTCCTGCCCACTGTCCGCCTTGTCGGCAACTCACGAACCAACTCAACTTCGAGAAAGTGACACATCAGATAATTCGAACAGTCTTCGAATCGCTATTTATTTCAAGTTCAACGTCGGCTACCATAGCCAGTCCCTCGGGACGTCGTCCCAATATTGTCTCTCCTTCATTCTCTTATATACGCATCATCTTGAACGCTGTCACCCCGATAGAACCAGTTATACGAGGCGATCCACCAACAACATATATAGTAAAATGTCAACCGCGGTTGCGCCTGCGACGGCGGCACCACTGGCTTCTTCCCATGTCGATAGAGCATCACTAGGTCCCTCATCTGCAATGCCGGTTTCTCTAATGTCCTCCGGTTCACAAGATGGAGGCCCAGGAAGGTCAAGCCCAAGCCCCGAAGGGAAGAAAACTCCTAACTCGTAAGTCGTGCCTCGGTTTTCTCCTGTCCACTGCCCGCAACTTGAAGTGCTTGTTACTCGAAAAGCCCTGTTCACTGATAGTCCGCCACGATATAGAAATGCCGCACCTAAGATCATCGTGAAGAAAGAACCTCCCTCCTCGCCCACAATGCCCACTCAAACGAGGCCTCGACCCAGAAAGCTAGATCTCTCTGCTAGCACATTATCAGTTCGCGGTCCAGCAGGCCCGATGACTGCTCGCGACGGTTTGGGACTGCACGAGGTCGGTTTAGCATGCTTATCACCCGGCTTTCAGACACACGACCCCGAACGACAAGAACAATTACAGCGCAGTATTGCAGTACGCGAGCAGCAGAGATCTATAATTGAATCGAGACTACAAAAATCCGCAAAAGGCGATAGCGGCGATTCAAACAAACCCTCCGACTCGAATCCTTTTGGTTCTTTGAAAATGGCCAAAAAACGCCCCCCTCCTGGCCTCTCTATCGTCCCTCCTTCAGCTTCTCAATTTGCAAACGAACGAGTTGTACAATCTGCTCCTTTAAACAAGACATTCACTGGTCGCCATGACCCAATGCCTATCACCCGTCACCTCATCGGCCACACTCCCAACCTTCCTTCGCCTTCTCATATCCACCATGTGCCGGCCCAGCAAACCAACAATCGTTTACCTCCGATTTCAGATGTCTTTGGTTCTGACTTGAATTCAAAGGAACGAGAACGGGAGCGCAATGGATTATTTGCTGCCTCTGGAGTCAACTCTTCTTCACAGTCCACCACCACCGTATCTACAATTCCTCCATTCTCATCTTCTCCAGGTCACAGTGGCACCTCTCAACAACGCCCGCGAGAGTACCGATCCGCCGAGGAAGCAGTCCAAGAGCTTACTGGAGGTCGGGAAGAACTTTTGCCTCGTATTGTTCACTATAATGGTCACCAACAACCGGCCACTCCACCTTCACCCTACGGCAATGGCAACGTAGGTGCCACATCCACGCAACAACCTTATGCACCACCTCCCAGCCTGGGAACTTCTCGTCGTCGCACGAGAGATGAGTATGAGCAGGACAACGGTAGTCCTCCACTAGGCGCAGGACCCGACATGAGATTTCGCAACGGACCAGGCCCAGCAGTGCCATCATATGGGCCTTTTGGAGCCGGTCGCGACTCACCAGAGACACAGAGAAAAAAGAAGGAAGAATTCTTGTCTCTCTGCTCACGAGCATGGGACCTTTTCCACTCATAAGAATAGAAATTCAGTGCATTCAATGCCTATGATACCAATATAACAGTGTTCGTCTCTCAGCAACTCATTTTGCTTTACGACATGCATATCACTCCTCCCACAGATTCGCTTGTCCGAAACTTTATGTTTTCACCTGAGATATCCAATTTCTCTTTTATCCTATCACGAGGATTCTCGCGTTAAGCTGGTTGGTTCATTGAGTACCTTCTTCCAATGTTTGCATATGCACCGTCGACTTCGACTCTGTCTTATATATACGATATACAAATAAATCTCGACTTGTGTGGATCTCTTTTGCAATGAATGAACAAATGAAGCATGAAGGGGAAATAATAATTGGGATTGGCGATTTTTTTTTTTTCTTTTCATATTGTGCCCTGGTTGGCCTCCTTTTTCTCCGTTTGATATTTACTTGAAAAACTATACCACGCCTTCTCTCTAACATACGACAACATATTTGGTTATTGTTTCTTTGAACTAGGGCACTTTGACCCTTCTTTCTTCTTGTGGTTGTCTTTTTTGAAACTTGTTGATATCCCTAACGCATCACAATGCATCTTGTTGCGATATATTTTTCAAATTCTCTTCCTCGATTATATATCTCTCTTCTCTTTTCTTCTACATGACAGATTACGTAGATTATGGAATTTTTTTCATATCTTCTAATGATTCAAATATCCCTATAAACAAGCCATACATACAAGTAAACAATAATAGAATGGATGTTAATTTTCCATCCCCCTTCTCGCCCAAGGCAAATCTTTCTTCTCCTTGGAGGCAACCTTCTTCCTCCTCCTCTCCAAAGCCTTTGCCCTCTCCTTCGATCCCATACTCTCGTACTTCTTCTTGAGCACCTCCCTCTTCAACTCTGATTTCTTCAAGAAATAAGGCTGGCTCTTCTTCCCTTCTTTAATGAGTTGTTTCTCCTTCTTCTTGTGTTCCTGCAACACCTCCCGCTCCCGTTTCCTATTGTCAAGCGCCCGCTGTCGATCCGTCGCAGACGTTATAGCTCGTTTCAGTTCCTCCTTTTGTGTGGCATCCTTGGTCTTGGAGAGCTGTTCTTTGAGTTGTTTTATCTCCGAAGCACGGTATTCATCCAAAAATGAGTATGCGTTTTCGGCGGAGGAGTTGTTGCGTCGTACCGATGACGAGGATTTCACAACTGTGGGATCGAAGCGCGGATCTCGCGATTTTACGGTTGTTGGTTCGATGATGGTGCGCTTGCGTGAGACGGCGACTTTGGAGGATTGAACGGCTGGGGCGTGTTTGGAGCTTCTTGGTGGTGGTTTTGGTTTCGAGTGATATCCATTATTATTATTTTGATTGTTATTGTTGTTGTTGTTATTGGTGAGACCGAGTTTTTGTTCGCGCGCTTTTCGGAGTCGTTCTCTTATATCGTCTAGTGTAGATGATGGCTTCTTGTCGTCTGTTCGAGTATCTGATTTATCCTCAGCGCCTCGTTTTCGTTTTTTGCCAATGGAGTTTTGTGCTTTGGCTAAAGCGCCGAATGATATTTGACGGAATTCTGATTGGATTGCTTCTCTGTCGTTTGCAGATTGGATAGATTGAGCGTCGCTTAGATCTTCATCGCCATCTTGCTCATCATCCTGATCGTCATCTTCTTCTGATTCTGCGGCATCTGAGTTCGAGTCTTCTTGTTCCTCATCAGAATTACTTCTGCCGTCTTCTTCACTACCTTCCATTTCATCTGATAAAAGCTCGTCTTCGAAGTCATCTTCTTCTTCTTCTTCGTCGCGACGAGCGCGAAGTCGCTTATTCAGTGCGTCTGAAATTGCCATGTTATATCACTGAATTTCCCTTAAATTGTAGAATTGCAGGTGTAGTAAGGAGCATTGGCTTATCAGGCGGAGTAAATACTTTTTTTCCAAATTCTGCCTGCCCCGTAAAGCGGTGAACGTATCGCGCCCTCTGACTCGCTGGCGGACAGAAATTTTAAGATATCTCCTAACTTATCGGCCGCCGCCTTTCCAAAAACTTATTGTATTAATTCCTACTTCAATACCATATCCCTCTTTCGTTTATTTCCCTTCGTTCTGTACTTTCTTGATTTTCAATTTTTTTTAAGCTTTCTTTCTATCCGATCACTTTGTTTCTTGTCAACACTTGCGCTAAATGTGGCAATACCCGCTGAAATCGTCATTACGCTCAAGTTCAGCCTTAAATAGTCGGTATGGTGTTGTGAGAAGAGGTGGATGGTTTACTGCCTGTCGACAAGGCGCTGAGGTATGAACTCCTCGAAGGTTTACCTTTTTGATTCTGTGGGTTTTGCGACTAATGCTTGACTTGCAGCGTCCGATTCATTCATTTCGAATGATGGGAAAGAATACGAACGCGGCTCAATCGACGCTGCCTGATAGCGAGAGTCAACAGTATGCCATTCCCTCGTTTCACGGTGGGATAATCGGGGAAGGTCAATGGGGCGGCTCACAAAAGCCCAGACGTCCACGCCGATTTCAGAAGCACACGGAACAGGATACTTGGAATAACAGTCAGCGGACGGTATACAATATGAACAATATTTCAGCCAGCCATCAGATGGCATACGACGCCAACAGTGTCGTAACTGGTTATCCCTCCGCACCATACACTAATAGAATCACCACTACATTGAATCCATACATGGCAAACAATGAAATGATGCCTCCTCAAAACCCGATGAACAATACAGCAAACTTTGGATGGGGCTCCCTTTATGCTACGCCTGCTACTTCCTACCAAACATCTACAACTCCTGTAATGCAGCCACAGTGGCTAAAGATGCAATCTGCGCAACAGATGATGATGCCTCAACCGATGTTAGGAGGCTTTGGTAGCGCCCAATCGTCTTTAACGAATACGAACGGCATGCATTACCAGCAGACACGTCATATGTCTACTCAAGTCTCGTATGCAAAACAGAGGCGCAATCACCTAGACGCACTTCGGAAAAAAATGCGGGACTACCTCGCTGAAAAGTACAGGACCGATGAATTTCTCAAGCCAGTTGAATGGTCGCCATCTACTGAAGACTCGGACTCAAACTCGCTCCACCCGATAGATCAAATTAGGAGAGACATGTGGCTCGCACTTCCTGAAAAGTACAAAACCGATGACCTTTATCAGCAATTCAATCCGGGGCGACACTACAAAACAGAACCAAATACAGCCGAGACTATATCTGTTCAGAGTGAAACTCACAGGCTCATGCTTCTCGTACGCGAAGCTCATATCAAGGAATGGAGAGCTTTACCAGCAGAAGAGAAACGTCAGCTGGCTCATACAGAACCTAATGTTCTAGAAACATCGGAGAAACGTCAGTATGTTCGTGCCACAAGTGAGCCGCCGAAGCCTGTCCTTTCCGCGCCAAATGCCACCAGTTCGAAAGATGAAAACTCAACATCGGTAATAAAGTATATTCATAACAAACTCGAGCCACCCATGACCCCCTTACCCTTGACCTCATACTTGGAGCAAGCAGCCAAAGAGCCGCTAGACTTGCATTTCATGCAACCGCTTCTCGTCATTCTGGACTTGAACGGGACACTGCTGTATCGCAAGCGCAAAGCCTTTCCACCCAAATTCATCCGACGGCCAGCACTTGATTACTTTCTCGAGCGACTTACGAGTCGACATATGGTCATGGTATGGTCAAGTTCTCGACGGGATACCGTGGACGCGATCTGCGACGAAATCTTTTCCACAGTTCAGAAGCAGAAGTTAGTGGCGAGGTGGAGTCGGGACCATCTAGACTTGACTCCAGAACAATTCAACAACAAAGTCCAAGTCTACAAGGTACTTGAAAAGGTATGGGCGGATAAAAACATCCAGGCAAAATTTCCTACAAAGAAAAGCCGAGCTGGCAAAGCGGCGTTCAATTCCCTCCGCTACGCACCTGGACTGGACGAACAGACAGAAATGACAGGATTCATGAATAAACGCTGGGACCAATCAAACACCGTCTTGATTGACGATAGCACGCTCAAAGCCGCCGCAAATCCATACAACATCATCCAAGTTCCCGAATTCACAAACGTGCCCAACAAAAACGACCAAACCGTTCTCAAGGAATTACTACTTAAAATCCGTGTTTTGGCAAAATCGAACGACGTCAGCCGCCGTCTTCGCTCCCTGGGTCCCGAGGGCATCCAACTCCGCCGCGAAGATATATTAGCATCCTTCTCCGAACAATCAGAGTCAGAAGCAGAAATCATCAAGCAACATGAAAAGCAAGGCAAAGAACAGGGCGAACAGGGCGAAAAGGTCGTGGGTAGCACTGAAGTCTTTGAGACAGAGAATCAAATTGTGCCCATTTCGTTACCCCCTGGTGCCAAAAAGGAGAGAGGGAAGGCCGACAAGGACAAGGTGGCGAGGCGGAAGGCACGGAAGTTGGAGAAGAAGCTACTTAGGGCTTCGTTTCCTGAACCATCCTTAGAGAATAGAATCTAACTTGGCGGGACCATCTCATGTCCATGTATTATTACTGCATCATTGAATTGCATATACTTAGATTTTTAATTTGATGCATCATCCTAGGTCTAGGTTTGATCTGTTGTCTCTGTAGAGTTCCGAGGTTTGTCAAACTACTTTTTTTTTCCCAGCGATTAAGCTACAAATTACAAAGCAAAAGTCAGAAAATTGATTCATGACATCAATTGATGACAGTCCGATATGTTTATTCATTAACAAGTCATAACTATCACCGTCTCATCGCATCAATCACATATCACATAAATTCTTTTGGCTGCTTCTCGTCTTCTTCATCTCATGAGGAACATAGGAAAATCATATGAATTCTAAACGTGGGCATCAAGGAGGGAGATACTATTTCTCGTAAGAATAGTCCATCCCGTTTTGGTATATTAGGAAACAAGAGTGTGAGGAGGAGGCATAAAGAGGGAAGGAAGAGAGGCGGCTGAAGAATGCATTGATTTGACTTTATTTGAGTCATTTATTTGAAGACGTGACCATCAACGTGGGGCCACTCCTTGCCCTCACGGACAACAGGGGTATCCCAGGCCCAGAGGTCCTCAATCAACTTGCGGTCTTCCTCCTTGGTGTGGTCGAGCTTCTTGAACTCGTAGCTCTCCCAATCAGGAGCGACGTCGAAAGCGGGGAGGCACTCCTGGCCACGGACCAAGAAAGCACCGCGGATGAGGCACTTGTAGTTCTCACCATAGACGGAGGCGGCACCGAAGAGGAACTTGCGAGAGGCCTCTAGACGAGCAAAGAAACCACCAATCAGGTTGTTAGCCATGAAGGTGAGCTTGAGCTCATCGTTATATTTGTAGTCGACAAGCCAGAGAGAGTACTCTTCGGGCTTGTAGTTCTGCCAGAACCAGGGCATGGCGACAGGGCGGGTATCATTGTTAGAGTATTGACGCTTCCACTCATCAAGGATCAATGTGGGCTTGCCAAGGGCCTCAAGAGGATGCTTGGCCTTGGGCTCAGGCTTCACATCAGGCTCTTCGTCGTCCTCTTCCTTAGCAGCAGGCTTGGGGGCCTCCTTCTTAGGCTTCTCCTCCTTCTTGGGAGGGGTGTACTTGATGGCTTCCTCGACCAAGGTAGCCTCAGGAATGACGTCCTTCCAGTAGCTCTGGTTCACAACAGTGTTGAACCAACGGGTAACAGCGACGAACTCAGAGCGGAACTTCTTGTCAAGGACAGTGGCGAATCCACGACGGATGATACCAGCAGTGAAGATATCAGCGAGGGTGATACGCTCACCAACGAGGAAGGTGTTGGCAGTGAGGTGAGTCTCCAAGACCTTAAGGGCGGCGGCGGAGGCAGTGGCCTGCTCATCAACGGTCTTCTTGTTATAGGGAAGAACGCCAACGAGAGGGAGGTACCAGCTGGCAAGGCGGGTGATGAGGTCGGTGTTTGCGAAAGACATCCAGCGAAGGATGGAAGCATAGTCCTGCTTGGTAGTGCCCAAGAGGGTGGTTTTCTCGTTCTGGGAGGTGACTATTATTGGATTAGCCAATGGACATGGGTCTTGTTTGTCTTGGTGCAGCCAGATATTCCAAAGGACAAAGGTAATCGCAATCAGAGTTGGTGGGATATCAACATGAATGAGATCTTCCGTGATTTATTTCGAAGACTCTTTCTGACAGGGATAACAAAACGATCATCATAAAGCGATAGGGAAACGACCAGAAGGGGAAAAAAGTCTGAAGTGGGGTGTAAGGACACGTACTGTAGATGGCGATGGCCATGGCCTCGGTCAATTTGAAGCCATTAGCACCCACAAAGGCAGGAACCTTGCCAAGAGGGTTAATGTCAGTAGAGGCCTTGCCGGGCGCGGTCTCAACAACTTCGAGGTCGAGTCCATTGGCCTTAGCAGCGACCACGGAGGGGATAGTACGGCCGTGGCCCTGAGTAAGGAAGACGCATTAGCTATGTGATCAAAGCAGAAATCGCAGAAATAGCAGCGTATCAACACTTACGGTTGAGCCGTAGAGCTTTCCGAAAGACATCCTGAAACCTGTAGCGACTTCTTGATGGGATAGAAATTGAAGAAGGAGAATAGAGAAGAGGAAAGAAAGAGAGGAAGATGAAAAAAAATAAGAAGGTGGGCGGGGAGGGGCTAAGAAAAAGGGAGGCGGGAGAGTCAGAGCTTTTGCCTGAAAATTTGTGCGAATCATGCTGAGGCACTCAGGCGCTAAGGCGCTAAGGCAACAAGGCATCGGCGACGGAGAATCTTTTTTGTCCATTGCTTCAGCCACGTGACCTGCATCCGACCAACACCAAAATATTCTGCGGAATCATCACGGAGGTTAGCATTTGGATCAATATCGGGCAATTTCCTTCCACGACTTCCACAAGCGAACATATTGTAAGGCCAATTGATCCCCACAGACTATTTGGAAAGCAATAGGAAGGGGACAATGGCCTTGCAAAGGTCGACGTGCCTGGCGCGGGCTGTGCAGGGTGTCTACGGAGCTGTGCCACGACCTTCGCTCTTTCAAACCTCTACATCACCAATCCTCCGCACTTCATCGCAATACCTAAACCAGAAGAAACACCAAAATAACTTCTCCACCTCTGCTCGACGACATGCCGAAGAACTCGAGTTGTCTCAGGCAGCACCCGAAATCGATTTCAAAAATTTCATCATTCGACCGGCACGTATAGTCCCTGCCTCGCCGGCATACTTTTCCGGAAGTCCCAAGTTTATCGATCATCAGATCAAATTGGAACGACTGTTAGAGAAATACGCACAATTACCGACGGTACAGCCCGGAGAAGCACGTCGAATGGCATGGTTTAAACTGGCCCAATTTCGAGACTTGCTAGGCGAACCTATTCCCGCCAAAAAGTACAAGAACTTCCAAAAGGTTCTCCAACGGCTCAACAGAATTCAGCCACAATTGTTGCCTGGAGATGTTCGACAAGCATTGTATAGTTATGTTCGTCCTGGTAACCCATATGCCAATAAACCCGCTCCAAAACAAGTGGATGAATTTGGCCGAGCGCGCGGAAAGGGTAAAAGAAAAGAATCTTCTGCCGTGGTCTACCTTGTGGAGGGAGAGGGAGAAGTGCTTGTGAATGACAAAAACATTGTGGATGCTTTCCCTCGAGTACATGACCGAGAAAGTGCGCTGTGGGCGTTGCGCTGCACGCACAGGCTTGATAAATATAATGTCTGGGCTAAGGTGTCGGGTGGAGGAGTAACAGGACAGGCGGAAGCCATTACATTGGCTGTTGCACGAGCTCTGATGGTTCATGAGCCAGCGCTCAAACCAGTGTTACGACAAGGTATGTTCTCTTTTCCTACGTTATTAGATGATGACATTACTAACATCTCTACTCAGCCGGTGTTATCACAGTCGATGCCCGTCGTGTTGAGAGGAAGAAGCCTGGTCATGTCAAGGCGAGAAAGATGCCTACCTGGGTCAAGCGATGAGGGGTTATGCTTGGGACCTTGTCAATACTATTATATCTTTTCTTATTGTGTATTATATCAGCAATCCATGGCGAACATGATGTTAAATCAACTTTTACCTCCGTCATATTTTTACTTGACCCATACGCTGCAGTATCTGCGCTGCGGCTCTACTGGGCCACGGGATATAATGTGTCCGTCCAACGTGAAGTTGAACAGGCGTCGATGATCTATTAGTCTCTCAGGTGGTCGACATCAGAAGGGTCATCTGGCATAGACCCAGTGGATCAAGTAATAACCCCTTCACGAATATCGTTCGGAATCTTCATCTAAAGTTATATGAGTAAAAGGCCCGCGCAGGAGTTGTACTGCGTGCCTGTCATTTCCCAAAAATTAGAACTAAAATGATAAGAGCACTTCGAACACACGACCCATGGCTAGGTTCGATAGATGATAGGAGGTGAGAGTCTGACCTGGTAGGCACCACAGCCAAATGACTACTCTGAAGCGCTTGCCTTTGGGGGTCCCCAAGACAGGCACCTTTGCAATTTAACCGTCACGTCAATCGGAGTTTGTTTTGAAAAGAAGTCTGTTCTTCATTGAGACCGTTAGACCATCCGTCCCGAGGTCAACACTCAATGGCGGGCGGTGGACCGAAAGATTCAGGTTCTATCAACCATAGGCTAGCGACCTACTCGCTTAACACATTACCCCAGTCAATGTGGTTGGTGCTCCTGTTGTTCGCAAGAGAATCTTGGGAACTTGTTTATTGTACCATCAGCTAATGATGTTGATATAAAACGTATGACCAGACAATTTTTGACCAAGTCCATTTGCAACAGCCTGTGGCCTGCATTCAGCCATGAAACTCTCTTCGCATGCAAGTAGTACTATCTACTTGAGCACATTACTCAAATAGTCAACTGTCCGAGGAATCCCATTGCCGAATAAGGTAACTTATCGTATCACATACCCACATCCAACGGCTATCATACATAAGGTTTGCCAATACGTATCACTCTCAGTCTCTCACCGGACTGACTGAGTCAGTCCCCGATAATCAGCCGACGGAACGAACTCGCGTGTTCTTGTTAGCCGGTCGGAAAGAAATAACAGCCACTCCTATAATCAAACTTTCTGGTTCATTTGATATCGACACATACGGAGCACTAAGTTAGCTGCGATCTAGGTCGCTCAGACTGTTCCAGCCTCTTTCGAAAGATCAGTAGCTATAGAACTGCGACCAGGAACAGGTCTTGTGCAAGAACATGGAGAAGAGATTAGGTGCCGGAGAATGTAGCCGTTCTGGGGTTGTTGTTGACTCTACATCCGAAGTAGAACCGAATCAACCGATCAGTGCCGTTATTAGACGCGGCTATGTACCGCCGTATTACATGTCTACGTAGGAGACCAAAAGCTAGAAGGCTAGTAGAACTTGTCACTGATTAATGATTATAGAAAGATCTTTGGTTTTTTTGAGCCCTCCCGAGCTGCACTATTTCAAGAACCCGTTTCCAGACAATATTTGTGAATACATAACGGTTGTACGGAAGCATAGTTAATCAAAAAGAAAAAAAGGACTCATTCTGAGTCATTCGTCGAAACTCTAAACTTTAGTCCAATTCGGTTTTCCAAAACCGATTGATTCAAGCAACTCTTAGCAAGCCAGCATAGAAAAAGAAAACAAAGCAAAAGTTCCAAAAAAAGGTTACATCTTCAACGGCGCAGGTACAGGTACAGCACGTGCTGGACCCCCACTCCAAGGATTTTATTGGAGCATTAAGAAAAAAGATTCCGGCACTTTACTTAATTAGGTAGTACATAACACCAGGATACCCGAGACTTGGCAACAGTACGTTATCCGATTGGTTCAGGTGGAAGTAATTATCCGCGACAGCTCCACAGGGCTGGCTGTACCGTCACTACTGTCTATATGTCTATATGTAGTATTATTGCCTACAGAGTACACACTACGAGTATATCAGTTGGTATTCACAAGTGTACGAAGACATTCTAAGACTTTAAGATGGACAGATAGTCTACCAGTTTTATGCATACACATTGCGATCTGCAGTTGTTCTCGTTCATGCAGTTCTTCCGCGTTTAGTCTGTTTTCGATTTGAAAACGGACCAAAGAAACCTTGAGGTTGTTGCTTGTTCAAGCAGTTGCTCCGTAACTCTATTTAGTCTCACTCTGGTGGTCTCATAGTCCCTGTCTTAGTTTTAGACATTACGTATGTGCCTTGACTAGCCTGGAACTGGTTAGTTAATGGTTAACGGCATGCCTAGCTGGCAACAAGATCGCTGGTTTGTGTTGCTATTCATAATTGGCTACGGAGTAAATGGTATTCAAATCATTGGTCCATCAAATACGGTACTAGGCAGAGGAAGAGATGTTGATCATGGTGTCGATTTTCATGTGGCTGATAAAAAATACGGCATCAATATGTGCTACCAGCTTATAAGAGATCACAAGCGGATCATAGAATGAGATGGGAAATCCAAAACTCCATTTAGTTAATCGCTCAGTTGAGATCATCTGCGTATCAGGTAACGCTTTGCATTGGCACACCGTCTCCATTGTGGATAAAGAATACGCACGCAGCTGCAGCAGACCTGACCTAAAACATTTCATAATTGTCGCAGCCAAAAAGCCACTTGCCGTTTCATCTGGGGAGCAATGTATCTAATTTTTGCACCTGAACACGAGATTTCTTCGAATGAAACCGTAGGAGAGAGAGGAAGTGCTCGCAATGTTTTACGCTGTTCTGACACACCCGGCAAGGAACTTGTAACCTCTGGGGCATCTCTGAATTGAGATATTTCCCGGTGTCTGGTTGAACTGGTAACTACCGTATGGCTGCAAGCTTGGGCTGGAGAATTAATGGCAGTATCACAATAATATTATAACTTTGGAGACGTTGTCACACAAGTCATTCAAGATACGTACGGACGTTGCTCAAGTTGACAAGACGATTGTGTAATTTTGAGATGTTCGAAAAATTACAACATTGAACAATGCGATTTCTATCACAATGGAACTCCCCACTTATCTGTAACCCTAGCTCGGATGACGCATGTCGGTCACTTCAACGGTTCTGTTCATTCTTGGAAAGGTAAGAAGTTCTGTGGCCAGATAATGAAACTATGGCTTACGACGTACCGAAAAGTTGGTGATCGAGGAGTAGAAATGTAGATATTAGAGAACAATGAACTCACTTGTATGAGTAAGATACTTCCAAACGTTGTTTGGAAGTTTCGGGTTCATCCGGGTACCAACTTACTGGTTATATATATACTACACAGTAACATCGAATTTTCAGAAGTGGTGTCAATACATTGATACTACTAATACACATACAGTAAGCCACCAGATACTCCGTCGCCGTAATTCACACTCCGTCTGATACCCGAATAGAAAAAAGTCGGTGCGGCTTCGTTGCGGGATTGGCATTATAGTTGCTATATAAATATCCGATTACTGAGTCTGAGAGCGTAGATCATCCACTTGCAAAGCTCCAATCATATCTCTATAATCGCATGAATTATGGTTCCTTTACGAGAAGGGCGTCGCGTGGTGGCCTTCCAAACCGACTCGCAAGGATGACAAATGCACTCTACTAGAAAATGGTCCAGCAACCGGCATTTCGTATGAATTGTGAAATGTACACTCTAGAATAGTATCATTTATGATCTCCACCTGATCCAACGACGAAACCAAATACTACAGTATGTGTCGCGCGATTGTGGTGGCTTGCCGACCTGCATGCAGCTCCCTGGAGGAAATCTCATAATTAGGTTTATCTAGGGGCCAATAGCACGTTTTCTTATGAGGCGAGACTACTACAGGTCTACAGCTAAAAGCGGTAAACACGCCTTTCATTCTTTTCTCTTTCCCTCCATTAGGACCATTACCCCTTCGTCCCTTTTCGGTGTAAGTTTATGCGAACTATGGCATTGGCTAGCCACCAAATTAAATGGAGAACTAGGGCTTCTAAGTTCTCCCGGTTTAGTTCCGGAGGGATGGAGAACGCTTAGGTATCAGCTCGACTGGTCCCATAGAAGGCCAACCTAGAGAGTATGCCATGCGATCTCCGATAACCCTGTGATTAATTGGAGTAGTATTACTATATTATTTTGGTCACTAATATTATTCTCAAGACTCAACGTCCAAGCTAAAGTACTAGGCTGAAATACTACATACTAGTATTGTGCTCTCCGGAAGCCGTAACTTAACTAGGAGGACAATTAAAACACGCTGATATAGGGTTCTCCCGTTTTACAATGCTAACTACCAGATAACTACCAGGTGTGGTGTAGAAAGGGCCTGTTTATTTTCTTAGTTGAACGCATTATTCCTTGTCACGTCAAATCACTACCAGGACTGAGTTCAGAATACGTAACGTACACGCTAACGTTAGGTGGGAATGGGTACCAAGAAAATAAGTCGCAAGCGATAGGTATTCTCTTGAGACTTGATTTGATCGGTTCAAGCCCTTCATGTGTTAGGGTTCCATCAGTCCAAAGCTGATAACTCGAATCTGGATTCTTCTTTTTTTGCTTTTTGAATATTCGATGGTCTCGCCCTGTTTTTCCTTGATTCGCCTTGCTTTGGACGCTTCATCTTAAATATACTCATGACCTCAAAAGGAGAGGGTTTGCCTTTTTAAGAAGATTGTCAAGTGCATAGTGGACCGGTTCTTGAAGGACTACAAGAATCCAGAAAAGGAAACCTATTTCTTTTTTGCTTTTTCCTTCGTACTCTCCTCTCGAGGACTAGTGTAGATCCAGGACCCATAATAACAACCTTTTGAATTTATCGGGCATGAGGCACTTAAAACCATAGACGCTGTGACCACTTGACTGGCCCGACTTCTGTTTCTTCATTCATTCGCGGATGTGACTTTTTCGGCTCTTTCTCTCTGGGGCAGGACAGAAACAAAAGCAACGAAAATGGGCCCTCCAAAATAGATGACTACCATACATACTAGTACGGACGTATGTACTTAGGGTTCGTCGGATCCGTGCCAGATCCTTCGTTCAATTAACCCCCGTATCCATCTCGTCACACTTGTGTTCACAGTCCACACAGATAGATACACTTTCATGACAAATTCCCCTTGCACTAGCATCATTCTACCGTTCCTTCGGGTAAGTCTAAAATTTCTTTTCTTTTCCCTTCGAAGCCCCGCTAATGCTAATACAAGCCAACCAGGAGCTTGATCGAGATCTAAAAAGTTGCTCCAATTAATCATAATAATAATGATGATGTCCCCTCTCTTGATCCCACTTTGTTCTTGCTTGCGGCCCTGTCTGATTTAGCGGCCAGAAGAGACACATGACGTTGTGAACCCTGGCTAGTGACCACCATCAACCGAGAACTCCGTATTGCCAGGCTCACTTACCTTACCTTACCTACTACTGCTGCCCTGGAATCTGTCTACCTTCTTCTTCGATGGTATGAAGTATTTATTTTCAGAGCTAAGATCGGAAAAGAAGGAATTGTGGAAAAACAAACGAAAATAAGTCGCCTTGTCCATATGTACTCGATCTCATCATTTCAGCAACATTCGTGGGCACCACCGGGCAACCGACTTCATTTCTACACTCGATCCTCTCTGTTTCATCAAAAGACATCATTGTCTTCTTTCTATTGCGTGAGTGGTTGATTTCAATTAATGTCTTGGCCAATCTCAGAACTTTTTGGCCTACGAAACGTTTGCGGACCCAGATTAGATTACTGGGATCATCCCTGAAGACCATGAATGACTGACTGAATGATTGACTGGTAAACACAGTGCGACCGTTGATACGCTCCAGTGCATTAAAGGCACTTTGAAATTTCAAAGACATTTGTCACGAGTTTTTTGGGGCTGTGAATTACCCGGGACAGTCAACGCAAGAAATAGGGTTTCCCTTGTTGCTCAGTTATAACCCAACGATTCCTTGACTTTGGATCAACACAACTTTCGGAACTCTAGGCGGAACCCTTAAGGAAGAAATTTACGGCACCTGATAGCAAAACAGACCAGCCGGAAAACTGGAACTGTATCTGACACCTCCGTACTCGCCTCCGTTGCGAGGCGGGCATCTGGCGGATTGTCAAAGTGGAATGGATGGGGAGCATCAACAACATGGATACTACCAATACCCGTCAGTGCCTGGCCATCCACACCATGTCGTACAGCAGCAAGTGTCTCCTGCACGCTCGCCGGAGAGTTTTCGACGGTCAACCGCTCAATCTGTACGCCGAAGCAGAGCACAACCACAAGCACAACCACAAAGTCGAGGAGGCACATCCCGGCGGAGACTTCATCGTTCATCTGGCACCGCAGCGTCACATCACGACATACCCTCATCAACAGATGCATTGCAACAGAATGTAGCACCTCAATTTCAGCAACGCCCCCTTTCTCCAGAGTCTGTGAGACATGTGCAATCACAACAAGTTGGCTATTCAGCACAACAGCAGCAGCAGTATGACACGGATTTTCTTTACGGATTTGATCAATCCGGAACAGCGCAGATGTCTTATGGGATGTCTTTACCAGAGAATCTTGGCGGTCTATCCAGTGGTGCTCGATTTCGTGTTCCACAACAATATTTCCCATCGCCGGACGATGATGAGAGTGTTTCCCAATATTTATCTACACAAGAGCAACTTGCGGCGGCGTATCATCCACAACAACGAAGTCCCCTGGGTCGACAAATAGATACAAGTACGATGACTAGTTTCAATCCTACAGGAAGTTTAGGAAGTATGCGGCAGCAAGCGACGCAGCAGAATATGACGAATTTGGAGGAAGCTTATAACCAGTATCGACGAGCACTAATTACGGTGTTTGGGTCCACACAAAGGGGAAATTTGAACGAAGCTAGTCGATTATTGCTTGATCTATCCGCATGGCTGATTGATAATGCACGGGACCTGGGTAAGAACTATCTATTTTCCCACCTCAATTGGCAAACATCAAGTACTAAGACAGTCTGAACCGTATTGTAGGCCTATTTCGAGACGATCCTGATACGCTCACCAAACATAGACAATTGTGGCACGAATTCAACATCTGTTGGCTATCGTTATGCCAAAAGCAAAAGGATTTAACAGAGGCATTATTACGCAATAATGGTCATCATCGTCGGCAATCATTACAACTACCCCCGACAATGTTGAGCGCCGATTCCATGGAGAAAATGGGGCAAGAAATAATTCGGTTTTGTGATCTGGTTGAACCGCATGGATTGGTGGATTACCAGATGGGGATATGGGAGGAGGAGATACTTGACAGTAAGCCACACACACATTTTCAACCATTCTGCATCTTTTCTTTTCTCTTCTCTTCTTTTCTTTTTTTCGAAGTGGAGACTAACCTGATACCATCATCATCTTACAGTACTCGGCCAATGCCTCGATTTAATGGATTCATAATGGAACAACAATTCCTGTGTTCCCCCGATGGGCGGCGGGTCGATCGCAGTCACGAGCAATCAGAAGCCCTAAAAGCGAGCCGAACAACCCCGCGGCGCCTCACTTTCTTCTTTGTTTCTTTTTTTTTGTACAAATATGCGGCCTTATTCCTCAATTATCGGGTTTCATTTCTATTTATATACATATTGGTTTGAAGATTATTGGTTGTACTTTACTCTTTTTTAGGATTTGGCGTGATGTGATGATCACTGATGGGTTATGTTGGAATGGGGAGTAAGGAAAATCTGGGATGAACATACCTTTTGTTTTTGTTTTTTGTTGTTATTGGTAGGTATATAATTTGTCGGAGGGGCATCTCAAAAAAAGCAGGTGTTTTCGAATTGTTACAGAAGGACAAAAAAGAAAGGAAGGAGAACAATGGCAGGGAGGGAAAGGGGGAAAGCGAGGAATTTGGGTTGCCTGTGACGGAGTACAGACTACTTAGTAACCTACCGTAGGTAGGTGGATGTCTTTCTTAGCTCTTGGTCTTTGTATATTACCTTCCTATTCTGTTCTACTTCATTTTCCTACCTACATAGTAAATATATGGTCTTGATTAACATGACAGAAATAATTGCCGATAACCTATTATACTCCTTCAGAATGTCATCGCTTCATACTAACTATGTAGTTAGTTTATCACAAGTACCAACCTAATTCGGAAAAAGGTAGGCGCCTCTTTCTTTTCTTTTTCCTTTGTCGTTAAATCACGTTCTATGATTTTCCTCCTCGAACTCCGCGCTTAGCACCCATGATTAATATATAATAACCAACGAAACAATGATCTACTATAATCGAAGATCATTGGCGCTAAAATAGATTGATCATGTTACCCAACACCCGGGGATCCGGGAAGAAAGGGGGTGGGCTATGACCACTCTCTAACACGTATGTGTACTACGTACTACGTATATAGGTGTTGTGACACTTTAATAGTTAGTCCAGTAGCTCTGAATATTGTGAATAATAGATTAAAAGGGAGGCACTATTGGTTATCAGATTATCCCTGGAAGTGTCGACCCAAATTTTTGGGTCATCTTGGAAATTGGTGGTTGATAGTGTCGACACGGCACGGCCTTGATGGGGGGGCTAGCCATACAGAACTGTGTTCATATGTACCAGGAATGAAACTGAAAAACTATTACGTAGTATTGAAGTGTCATGGCAGTTGTTAAAGAGGGGGTTTATTTGGATTAACTCTGTGACGGGGTTACGTATGGACCTTCCCTGGTTATTTGCGAGGGTTAGGGCTAGATGCTCAGGGTGTTCGAACAGTTTGGTTCTACTCTTGTTCAGTCTCGAAGAGGTTATATTTGTGATTTTAACCGGGAAGACTATCAACCGTCATCGTTGAAGTAATTAACCTATTTCAAAGGTCGTTTGCTGACGGAGCAGAAGTTCACAGATCATTTGAATTATGCTTCCATCCATAAACCGATCCTGTCGAACTTCGGAAAAGCCATTTTGATCTCATGGACGTCCATACCATACATCCCTGACCAAAAGTAGGAACAGTTCTTTAGTCACAAATTGTAGTTGAATTTTGAACTAGGAACATTATTGCGATCTAACTCACCATGGTGATATGCAGGAATATTGTAAACTCATCGAGATTCTAGTAACGTGTTGTTGCACGTTCAACAATCACATCCGTCAACAATCACATCCGGGTAAAAGGATATCTATGACGTACCTAGGTAATAAGCAGAGATTTATACTTAGCAATAAAAGAATCCGGTAGCTTGAAGGAGGATTTCTCCATGTCTCAGTGCTGGGGGAAAGCCCTTACTACTTATGCAGATGATCTCGCAAATCTAATATCTGAGGTGAATCCTCCCATAGAGTTCTACATAACCAGGTCGTAGGTACTTTCAAGATAGACCAAACAGTGAACTCAGTTTTTATAACAGTCTTCACAAGGATGTCAAAAAGAACACCCTCCTCATTGCATTTTTCCGTTAAGATCTACATGGATCAAAACTGTTGATAGTCTAGAACACGATATCTCCAAATCATCAACGGGAGAGTCCAACATGAAGATACAATGACTAGGTGAGATGGTTTCGTATCTGTGGTATTCCTTTTTATTAACATCCAAACACCAAATGATCGAAGTACTCCATAAACCCCAGCATGAAGAGCCTCATGGTCTCCTCACCAAGGACCCGCAAACCACTATGATTAGGAGCTTTGGATACTCGAACCGATCTAGTTAGTCGGCAATCTTACTCGGTTTGCTAAGTAAACAAAATGTCAGATCGTTGCATATGTATCCTGACGTCAGGATCCACATGAATCTGAGATGAACTACCAAAAATGTAGGGAATCCCAGATCTAGCTGCAGATCATCAGATCCACTCTGCAACTTTAATATCCACAATGTAAACAATGGCATCTGAGATACCTATCTACATATTTGAAAATATGCGCATTTAGTAGCATCATGCCAGAGACTTTGCCATTTGCCATCAGAATGTAGTAGGTAACATTCGTAGAATGAGAGTTCTCACGGTGAGCTCACATATCGCGGGCCATTCCAGCGCCCTTTTTGCAAGCAGGCATAGACATCATCGAATTCGGAAAGGAAAGAAAAGAAAAGAGTCGCCGCGTTTTCCAAGTATTTATTCTACATACGGAATATGGGGACATTCCTTCCTTCCTCCCGAGACATTGAAGCGTGCAATCGGTGACCTTGCACCGGCATGCGCCAAGCTAGTCAGACTACCAGTATAATCTCCATCATAGCATGTCTGTACGCATGGGCCTCTAACTATGATACATGGTTACTTTTTGGTTGCATAATACCTTAATATGCATCTCATTATGAGTGGAGCCTGTAGTTACCAGACTGTCGGGGCAGTCATACCATACCACGGAGTACATACAATAGTAATTTACGGAAGACAAGTCACAAAATTACAATCAGTTGTGGGCTAATTGTTATACTACAAGATATCAATTTGTCATCCCCTTGGATGGAGAGAAAGGGGGAAAGGAAGGAAGTAGAGGTTCACTATCTAGGTATCTCACAAACAGCCCTAGTGATGCATGGGCTGTATAGGAATGGGAACTACTTGATCCCTAACATGTGGTACATCATAGATAGCCTATATTCTCTGCAGTTAATATAGATTCAGGAGCTATATCATAACCTGATGATTGTCTCAGCCTCTTCAGGTCGACTCTGCGGCCACACTAAAAGTAGACGATCTTGAAATTAACAGCTCCATGAATGTTTACATGTATGATATACGGGAGTCACGACCTAGATACGAACATTGAATCCTTTATCTATACCCAAAACATATAATGGAGGTTATTTGACCCCAAAATATGGAGTAAGTGGTCTGTTACTGGCAAAGTCACTGGATCTACTCCGTATAAGTATGTACACAACCACCTAGTGCCAATACAATACCAGGCCCGATTCGTATGAAGAGATTTAAATCCTATGGAACCAGAACATGAAGCAAATAGACCGCCACAATAACCCTAAGACACGAACCCTGCAGGAGTTGAAACTTGGTACCCAATCGCGCACTTGATCATGTCAGTCTAGCCCTTTTTATCTGCACGGAGTACAGTATGACATGTAGTCGGTAGTATGGAATAACTAGTCCAACGCAATTCGTATTCAAGCTAAGGGGCTAAATTGTAAAAGTAATAATCGATCTCGAAATTGAGGGGGGATCCACTTCTGTCATATTGCCTACATAAGCCCACATAAGCTCTATACCGATACGAGTCTTGTTTTGAAACCTATCACATCTGCGGGACCAACAGATATCAATTACAGATATCAATTTAAAATACCCCGAAGAAACTGTGATAGGCTACTAGTATATTACATGCAGCCTCAATTTGAAATGTACTTGACGAATTGGTGGTGCGTATAGCTGTATTAAGTCCAGCTGCAGAACCCTTGAACTCATTCTGGGTCTTGGTGCTGGTAGCTGGTTCATAGTTATCACAGGGGCATCTGATCTAACTAGTTGCTGTCTTGCATTTACATGACTTTCAAAACAGAATGAATACGAAAAATAGAATGTCGAAGAGAATAGAGTATGAATCGAGCTGATACCCGGAAAGATGTTAAGAGTAGGGTTAAGGCTTCAAATTATGCGTTTGACGCGTGTAACTATTCGAGGTAACTAACCCCCTTATGTTTCACCCTCGACAATATTCATCTTCAACACGGAAGCAAACTGATAAGAAAAAAATGGTAGAAATGGAAAATAATAAACAAATGAAGAAGATAGTTGTGGTCTGTTCAGGCATAGTACCATCGTCAGATTAATAGGATCACCGAGTACCCGGATGAGGGTATCCATTTCGCATACCCGTTGCGAATAGCCTATTACCCAAAAGGAGGATATTTTGCAATATAAATATGGGAATGACTTCAAATCTACATCTTCTTTCTAGTTTATAGAATCAAGGCATGAATTTTTGGTACTTTCATATTCTCTAGCAGCAAAACAAGATGAAGGCTGTCCAAATTTTAGGAGACAGATCCTCCCCTAGAATCGTAACCAACGATTCCATGCCTGAGCCCGCGCCCAAGGACTCCGAAATCCTCGTCCGAGTCTACGCCGCCGGAATCACGGGCGATGAAGTCCTATGGCACGAACTCTACAATAGCCCTACACGAATCCCCGGCCACGACATATCGGGCGTCATCTCCGCCTTTGGGCCGGAGTATGCTGGCCCATTCAGGATTGGTCAAGAGGTTCTCGCTTTTCTTGCGGCGAGTTCAGGAGGCCAAGGGCAGGCTGACTATGTTATCTGCCACGCCAATGAACTCGCGCCCAAGCCAACATCGATATCGCATGCGCAAGCTGCCGCGTTGCCGATTCCATTTCTTACTGCTTGGGAGGCGATATTTGATCATGGAGGAGGCGTCAAGGAGGCTGGCATGAGGGTTCTCGTCACGGGAGCATCAGGGGCGGTGGGTCGGTTAGCTGTTCAGATTGCTTCTTCCCATGGCGCGTACGTTATTGCGCTTGCTTCGGCTCGGCACCATAGTACCCTGAAGGAACTCGGTGCTCATGAGGTGCTTGATTATAATACGCCAGGCTGGGAAACCCAACTACAGAATGTGGCTTTGGTGCTCGACACAGTCGGAGGTGACATCCTGACTAAGACGTGGGAAACAATCGACGAAAGTGACGGCACAATCGTCACTGTAGGAGACCCGCCACCATCATGGGCCTTTGGAAAATGCCAGGCTGCTGAGTCTACAAAGTGGCCCAATGCCCAATACACATATTTTGTTGTCTCACCTAATGCTGAGAGACTGAGCAAGGCGTCCGGGATGATTGATGCTGGTGCTATCACTCCACTGGAAGTCAAGTCGTTTCCCTTTCATGAAGCGGAAAAAGCTTGGAGTTGTGCTCGACAGAGGGGTCGGGGACACAAGGTTGTGATTGATTTTGTGGGCTGAAACCTAGGAAGGTGTCACCGGTGGATCAAAATGTGATTAATGACATGAGATAGCTATAACATGTATAGAAAGGCTGCATCTTGTATTCAAATTCCTATCAGCACAATTCTCTCTAAATCAAGGGCTTGATTTCATTACCGTAATTTGTCGATTATCCGTCAAAGTCAAGACTAGGAAGGTTATAAAACCCACAGAGATCCTCGATAGACTCAAGAGGAACAACATCAAAACCACCAGTTTCGTATAGCCCTTCACTGCCCGATGAGAGGAATGGCACTTCATCAATGTCAGGCGTACTGCTAGGGCCATTGCTGACAGCCACCTCCGAGCCTAATCCCAACACATGTTGAGCAATCGTCTGTATTTCACGCACATTCCTTGTTATCCTAGGCCATACCTCACCCAACACCTTGAGACAACCAATAATCATCCGAATCTGCTCTCTTGCCGTCGCCAACTCTTTCCCCCTGAATATGAAATTACATGCCGAGAGCAGTGCCAATGTCCCTTCACTAACCATGCACGTAGTGAAAGGCGTGTGGGCGAATTTCCGTACAGGTAGTGTCAGAAGCCGAACTTGAGCTTCTACGGAGCGAAGAACTCGCACGGTGTGGATATTCACGAGCTCTGGGGTGGGAGTATTGATAGGTGGGTCTCGAGAGCAGCTTGAGATATTTTCCACGGAGTTGAATTTGAGGTCTGATAATGGCCGGTGTAAGCCAACGGTTGCTCTAAAAGAAATAAACATGAATCAAATTGCTTGCTGGCAGGGAAATAAAAGATTGGAGACATGCTCACACATGAATAAGCAGATGCGCTTGGAACATAAGCTCATCTATCTCTCCGCTTTTATTCATAATCTGCTTATCCTTCGGTAATAACAGCAGCCATCCATCCAGAGCCGAATCGGTGGTCTGCATTATATGCAATGAGTCTTCCTTGGCCGGGAGTTTTGGCGTGGTTGACATCGCCAGAACCGCGCATCGAACAGCACCGATAAGGTAGGCAAAAGATGAGAACTGAGTTGTCTCATCCGTAGCAAATTCACGACAATCAAACTCTTGCAATGTCTTTGGTATTGGAATCTTTCCTGATTCATATTCTAGCTCTTGACAGGGCAAATCAACCGTCGCCTCCATGTTCACGGCTTTGAAAGTCTTGGTCCCCAGAGTTCCCGCATAGAATGCTTCTACGACGTACAGCATCCACCATGTACGCCTCCAACATTCTTCCAGGATAGGGTCTCCAGCGCCATGCTCCGATGCAAATTCACGACGAAACATGCCCATATCAATTGCAAGTTGTGTGGCAGCCTCGATTTGTGATGCGGCTTCTGTCTTGTAATCATACCAAAACAGAGCGATTGAATATATGAGTCGGCTCTGAACCATGACTGGATCTGTTGGTGACGCCTCGCAGAAGCAGGCTTCGAGATGATTTTTCAGCTCCATATCCCATTGTTGGAAGCTGTAGATATGTCCCACAAAGCGCATGGCAGCAATAAGTGGTGTTAGGGAAGACTGTCTATTTGAATCACGATATAGTCTCAACAAATGTTTATTAGGTAGGAGAAATGGATGGAACTTGTGAAAGTTGTTATAATATGAATCAACCAAGACATCGTCCTCGATGTTGACGATACTACCGGTATGGGTCAGCGGCGGTGCGATGAATGTCCCATCAGCCGCATCAAGCAGGCTAGAGCTATTATTGAAAATGTCCTCGTTGACGTTCGTGTGACAAGTTTGAATGCTCGCTGGTGTCTGAGCATTAATTGAATTAACTGTTGCCAGTCTCTTGCGCCGTTCAGCTAGGGCTTTTCGGTCAAGCCCGCCTCTGCGCGATCGAGTATAGTCGCACTGCTTGCCGGCTTCATTGCAACCATTGCAACTGGGCTTGTTTCCATCGCATTTTATGTGCCGTACACGACAGGGAAGGCAAGCGAGTGAAGAGCGCGTGGCTTTTTTCTTGATAGCACTACTCATGGCGGCCGTTTATATAGTGCAGTCAGATGGAAGATGATGTAACTAGTTAGGTACAGAGTAGTTAGTTAACTAACATACGTAGTTGTCCGGAATTCGCTGATGTAATTTAGCCGAGTTTCTAAGAGAGGAAACTCCCACCCCGACAAGGAAATATCATGATATGTAGAATTCTTCTATAATGGTTACAATGAATTGATGCATAGCCAGGCTTCGAGATATACAGTGAGCAAAAGAACAAAATTTGAATCGTAAGGGTAAGAAAAAGAGGTCCCCCCGCCCCGAAAGGAACGGGAAACGAGTCAGAAGAGATTGATCTGTTCCATCATTTTTACTTATGTCTAGTCTTGACGAACGAAGAGAGAATAGCTGAATGGAAACAGGGGAGGGGGTAAAGAAAGAAAGGCTCCCAGGCCATAGGAAGAATGTGAAATTCAATGTCCAGCATAGAGTACTCGACTAAAAGGCAGAGGGCACGGCTGCTTGTGTAATGAAGCCCGACGAAGGCGTCGGCACCTAGGGTTCTGGACAGGGTGGCGGGGTAGGCACGCAACCTGTAGTCACCGTCACGGTCTGTTTGATAGTGACGGTTGTTGTTGTTAGCGTTGTAGGGGTCGGCACAGCCGTAGTCGCAGCCGTAGGTGCAGCTGTAGGTGCAGCCGTAGTCGCAGCAGCGTATGCATCTGTGGGCGTCTCCGAGGCGACATTGTTGTTGGTATCGATTATTGGAGAGGCGACAGCTGCAGTAGCCGTGGGGGGAGCCACGTAGATAGAGGTCGATGTGGATGTAGTAGATGTTGTGCTCGACGATGAGGATGAGGATGAGGATGAAGATGAAGATGAAGATGACGAGGAGGATGAAGAGGATGAGGACGAAGAGGTAGTTGAAGATGAAGCCGCAGATGCGTAAGCCGCGCCAACAGAGTTTACCACGCCATTCGAGAGCAAATAGCCATTGGCGACATAGAAGTAGGAATAGCGTGTAAGCGCAGATTGCTCATCGAGCCATGCGCCAGCTTCCTGGATAAAGGCAGCAGCAGTAGATAGATCTGAGATGCCACCCGCGTCGGAGCTCAGGGCCCATTCGGTAAGCCAGACCTCGGAGATACCATGGTTGGAGGCGGTGCTGATCGCTTGGGTGATGAAAGACTGGAGCTCAGACACGGAGTTGCCATACCAGTGGACAGCAAGAACTGACACGCCGCAGTCAGAGCATTCGCTGATGAAAGACTCAAACCAGCTGAGACCTTGACCGGCGCTGGAAGAGGAAGTGACAGCAGGGCTGACTAGCTTCGCTCGACCAACGTAGGGGGTGAGATACTGCTTATAGTGTGCAGCGGCATCGGAGACGCTCAGGTCGGCCTGAGAGGGCAAATCTGGCTCGTTGAATCCCATGATGTAGGTGCTGCCACCTGCAATGGCAGCCTCAACCTTAGAGGTCCATCCGTCGACATAAAGGCTGCCGGTACCCCAGAGCATGGGCACGTACTCGACACCAGAAGGCAAGTTGCCATCGCTTGAACTGCCCCAGTTATAAGCCCACGAGATACCGCTAGATTCGCCGCACAGGGCCGAGACGAGAGAAATATCGTTGTAAGCGGCACCGGCCTTGCTACTGGATCTTTTCTGCAAGGTTGTAGAGCGCACCGGGCTGAATGGAGCAGCACCTGCGGAGGCGATCAAGAGACCAGCAGCAGCCGCGAACTTGAGAAAGGAGGCCATTTTTGGACACTTTGGAAAAGACAGAAAAGGGTGGGTGTTGTAAAGGAGAGATAGAAGCGTTTATACACAGTATAAAAGAATGGCTTTGTGGAAGAGTAAATGAATGAACTCTTTCACAAAAGACAAATGAATGAATAGATTCAGTGCGCTGCACTCGATTGGGGAAGAGAATGTAGTTTTGTCGACGTCAAGTCGTAGAAAAGAAAACTCGAAAGTGAAACGAAGGAGGTTGTTGTGATGGCTGAGGAGGCATCTTGTTTCGGCTCGCCCAAGGACCAAATGAAATATTGATTGTGTGGTCAGCGCTATCACACATCGGGCTAGAAGCTAGAGGAAACATGAAACACTTGACCGATCTCTTTTTGTTCATTTTTCTTCCAATTCAAAGACGCCTTGCCTGTCTAGACCGAAGGATTGGCACATGGACGGGACTGATTGGCGGGCCATCAGTAGCGTCAAACACAGAGGTGGCGCCTTGCGGGCATCGTCAGGCACACCGAAACATCACTAGAGTGACTAGACCGGGATGCCTACAAGACAAGCCTTTTTGAGACGGCTTGCCGGCGAGTTATCATGAAGTATAGGTGCCAGTAGTTTTAACTGCCTAGTTGCAAATCTAAGCCATCAGTCACACGTATTCTTCCTGGACTTCTCCCTTGGGAGGATTCTGATGCTGTACGGAGTACAGTACAGATAAGCGCCGACAGTGATTCCCGTGAAACCATAATAAAATTGAAGACTTGCAGCAGGTGGTGCCAGGCACGCCGCGTCAGCCATTTGATTTGGTACCTCTCCGCCAGCTCGGGTAGACCCCTGGTGTGACCCTCATTGAGACCCGACAGTACCACGGAATAACTACTCTGTATGTGTTGGCACCCCTGCCAACACCGGCCAACACTTATTTCATCCCGCGGTACTACGTAAGACTGGATAATAAAATGCTTGGAACTTTCAGCAAGCGCTTAAGACATACTAGTACAACACGAATCATTGAAGTGTACAGGCCGTCGACCACAGTATGTATCCAAGAAATAAAATCACAACCCTTACGGTAGTTGTGACCCACGGGGTTATATACTAAGTTCCTTTATAAAATGCTACGTATCAACAGTCCATAAAAACTAAGAAATACTCCTAGATCATGTATATCCTCTATTCATACACCCGAAGGCAGGCGGTTGTGGTCATAAGTCATTTCACATGAGATGCACCCTTCTGACAGGAACTTGGATAAATAAACATCAACAAGAGGGACAGATCAACCATGATGAAAACCGGTATGCAAGTAGCGTCAAGGAAACTTATATCTCATCTAACACAATAGTCAGTATATCGATGCGTTGGCGTACATTTTGTGAGATGATCAACTTACTCAACGTCATGTTCATACTGATATCAGTATTCTCCACCATATTCTTAAACTCCTCAAAACTGATTTTTCCGTCGTGATCCTTGTCCGCTTCCATAATTGTCTTATCCACAATCTGTTGCAACTGCACATCCTTGAGATTGCTGCCCACCATCATCTTCAGAACAATGAAAAGCTCGCCGTTGGAGATGTAGCCGTCGCGGTCGATGTCGTATACTTTGAAGGCGAAGTGGAGTTTCTCGTCCTTGTTACCCTTGGAGCTGAATGCGGAGAGTCCGGAGACGAATTCTTGGAAGTCGACGTCGCCGCCGCCGTCTTCGTCGAAGATGGCGATCATCCTATTGAGAAGAAGCGTGTGTGAGCTGGATACTCAGGATGGCTTGAATGATGTGATTTGGAGACATACCGTGGAGCAAGAGGGTTGGACGACACCTGTGGGAGCGAAAGAAACTCTTCTCGTTCGATCGTGCCCGAGTTGTCCTGCGATTCGCATAAGTATTCCTGTATCATAACTCCGCCCGTCATGCCTCAACATACTTTATCTAATTTCATGAATCGCTTGCGCAAGCGGTCGACTTCCTCGCGATCAACTATTTCGGGACAAGCCTGTTAGGTGATTGACGACAACAACGCAAACCGAGCGCCCGCACCAAGCGCGGACGGGTGGAGATAGCCTCACAGTTGGATGCAGAGATGATGCTGTCGAGAACCTGACTTCCGCCAATGGATCCTTGTCGCCTTCTGGTATTATACAAAGCGGCGTTGTTGACCTCGTGCGAATCCATGGCTGAGGCGTTCTTATCAGATGGAGGGAGGGCGTTGTTGGCAATAGGATGGTGACTTATGCTGTATTTACCGGGAGAATCGTGCTCGTTCCAAAAGACAATGAGGTATAAAGTATGGTGACCCAGTCGAGACGCGATAGTTGTTTTGATAAACAATAATCCCCAAGTCGGAGGGGCGTCAGGGACGATATCGATCAATTACGGAGACGCCAAGACAATCTTGGCCTTACTGCCTTACGCCTAACCATTTACGTCGGGCAAACCCAGACTATCAGGAACTTGATATCACGAGCCCCCGCACTAACCGCTTCCGGATAGACAAGCGAGCCCCTGAGGCCGTGCACCCGCCCAAAACAGGCTGCAACGCAGTGAGATGGCAACGTCAACTCAACAGACCGCTGTGGCACCCCGAGACTTCAATCATCATTATCTCCCCATTTTCCATCGAATTTCATCACAAAAATACGACTACGTGATTTCTCATGACCCAAGCTATCGTTTGGTACTAATTTTGTCCACCCTTTCGCATGGTTGCGCCTACCATCGCGTCCCGAAGATCACATGACTAGGTACGGGGGTATGGGGAGGACGCGCCCGAAGAAACTCACTTCGAAGGCGTCCATCCCCATAGTCAGGGAGGATCAAATAGATGCCATCGATGAGGATGTCCAGTCCGCACTCCAACAGGTCGAGACTGGCGTTGAAAAGGCCGAAGAATCGGTACGTATTTTCTTTTTCTCGTCACTACCCGGACCGTGTATGTCACGTGATATATATGATGCTATTCGCGAAAATTTTTCGCGTCGACCAATCGATCGCAATTCTGTCTTTCAGAACGAACAATTAGCTAAACAACCTTCAAAATGTGTAGGAATTCCATCTTCAGGCTGCTATCAATGCCGTGGCCCTCGGTAAAATCAGCGAGGCCAATATCCCCACGCCCGAAACCGTCCTGAGTAATATCAGATATGATGAGCTCTATCCTCCAACATTCTCGCAGCCAGCGACGTACATCCGGTTCTCTTCCACGGTGGAGGATTGCTGCGGATGTATGTATAACCTGGATGAGGAAGATGATGTCTACCTCAAGATCATGAACGAGAAGAGAGATCCATCCACCCCGGCGTGCACAGAAGACCAATTCGAAGAAGTGATGTATTTCTTTGAAGAGACCGCGCACACAAAACAACCTTTCGCATCCGTAGACAGTCCTCCTGTGCTTTCATACGCCGAGATTGAGGACTCCTTCGATGCCGCTGTAGACGAGCATATAAAGAGATTTGCCAAGGACATATACGAACACTGGAAGAAGAGGAGAATAAGCGTTGGAAATCATCCCCTGCAAATATCTCTCAAGGTGAGCTTCCTTCCACACCAGTCGTCATTGAACGTATGCTAACCTTGTGCAGTTCGAAACGGGCCAAGAAACCGATGATGGCGATCCATATGTATGTTTCCGTAGACGCGAAGTGCGACAGATCCGCAAGACTCGTGGTAGGGATGCGCAAAGTGCCGAGAAATTGCGCAGGCTTCGCAAAGAATTGGAGGATGCGCGACAATTGGTTGCTTTCGTGCGACAGCGTGAACTTGCAAGAAAAGAGATGTTCATCATCGAAAAGCAAGTCTTCCAACAACGCGCGGAAGTAAAGGACATGAAACGGAAACTCGGCATCAAGGACGATGATGAGGATCTCATCAACCAGAAGGTAGGAACCCGAATTCTTGGTCTTGAAGAATCCACCGCTAACCTTCCACAGCCCAAGAAGAAGCCCGTCGATGTACCAGCGATACAGCGTCCTGTACCGCCACCACAGCTTCGCATATCTCAGCGGCCTGGTGCTCAAACTGCCGAAGACTTGCAACTGTTGGAGGAAGTGCAAGCCGAGAAGGAGAACGAAATCATTCGCGATATCAAACTCAATCTGCAAAAGCATCTGAAATGGAACGAAGGATACGTCGATCATACAACAGCTCCACTGACGCCGTCTCCTAAGAGAACCTTTGAAGCTGCTTTCCGTCCTGCCATCACAACTCAATTGCCCACCCCTCCATCTTCAGACGCATCGGATGCAAACGATGCCGTTGCGCTAGACAATCTGCACCCATATTTCCGTGATCGTACCGCAACCTTTGATATGGATGATGATACCACAAAGATACCTTCTTTCAGAAGACGTGTAGGCCGAGGTGGTAGAGTGATGATAGATCGTCGCAATATGGCCGCGAGACATAGAGCAGACATTGACCCTATCATACTTGACCGGTTCAAATATGATGACGACGAGGATGAGGATGACGACATAGTGTTTGAGCGAGACAAGTATGATATTCAAGTCATGCAGCATCGTGCGATCATGGCCGCCAAAGCTCGAGAAGTCGCGCAGATGCAGGCGCAAGCCCAGGCTCACGCGCAGGCTCAGGCTCAAGCGGCAGCACAAGCAGCGGCACAAGCTCAGGCCCAGACCCAAACCGCGCGCCAAATGGCTGGAGAGCGCAATGCACCACCAGGGGCGACAATGGGCTCCAACCCTGGTCTGGGAGCAGTCACGAATGTCTCGACCTAATGACTGAACTGTATTATTTCGATTGATTATTTTGCATAGCGGGAGTTTTTCATGCTTTTCGGGGGAGATGTCTTCATCCTTTCACCGTTGTTGTATACCTGGAGTTCTCTTTTCTTTTGCCCTTTGGCCGTCCTTTATTTATTGCCTTGCCCGCTCAACACTTTTGAGTGATTTGACACACTCGATACACTGTACATATATACCAGGAACCAAGGCGGTGGTTCGTTTTTTGTATGACTAGAAACATTATTAGCAAAAATAATTGGAGGCATTCTGCTTGCATTTTGAGTTTTCTTGCCCTTACCTATTTTAGTTCCTCATAGATTCAGAATCTCGTTGACTCCTTCAATGATGGTGCTTCGCTTTCTTCTGACTCTCCTGGGCCGAACCTTCTGCCGCACGTTTACCAGTCCCCCTTTCTTCCGCATTCAAAAAGTCCTGCAGCATCATCAAAAGGGCCTGCAGAATCTCTTTCTCACCAACACGAACTTGAACAGCCATGTGGCGACGACGTTCCCTGGTCCATAGTACAGATGACGAAGCGAATTGTTGCAGTAATATTTTGTCTTCTTGGATCGTCGTGCCGTACTGGCCCATTTTGCTTTGTGCTGCGTCGAGTAGTATGCGAGCCTCGCGTGCTCCCAAGATGGGTTTCGGGTGTTTATTTTTGGAGAGTAAACGTTGCAATTCTTCGGAGTCGAGGGTTAGGGTTTTCAGGAGAGCGAGAAGCTCGTCTGGCAGTATGTCAAGTAAGGTATCTTCTGGAGAAGGCCGTAAGATACAATAGCCATCTTCGAGAATTTCTAGTTGGTCAAGGAGTTTGAGCTATAGTTTCATGTTAGAGAAGTTCGATAAAGGAGGGACCGATAACGATGTGATATACCTGAGGATATTCCTTGTCTTCGATATTATCAAATCCAGCAGCATGACAGATGCCAGTCAGAGGCAACTCGACAACATCGTATTGAGCATAATTATCTGTCACATAACCATATCGTCGAAGTAGATCTGAACGTGGTAGTTCACCGTAATCGTTGAAGATTTCGTCGCCGGCCTTGATGGGTTTGATAGCCCTCATGACAAGCGCGCCCTCTTCTTGGAACAACCGTGCCTGGGCGAGTCATGTCAGTTGAGCAGTACAGAAAAGGTTGCATAGCCAACATACATTATTCCTGTCTGCATCTGCATTAAGCAGATCTGCCAAGGGAACCATGCCTTTCGGCAATTGTTCTTCGTCATCCGTCAAGTATCCATCTTCCCCCTCACTTTCTTCCTCCTCTGCCTTTTCAATATCAAAAGCATAAGCCATGATCAACGAGCCCATGCGATGTGCCAATTCCAACAATGCCTGTGCTCCTGTATCATCATCGTAGGACATGACACCGTCGATGGGTGGGAAAAGGTCTGGGTGGGCCCGAACAAGAGGTAATACTTTCTCGAAAATATCTTCTTCCGCATCCCGTTTTCCAACCTTGTCGACCACGGCACTGGCTTGAAGTTGAGAGAATTCCTCCTCGGACCAGAACATTAAAGTGTCGAACTTCGATGGGAGCACTTGAAAATATTGCTTCCAGTTGGACTGTTCGCCTAGCGAATATTCGTAGATCATAACAACGACGAGGGACAGCCAGGGACCGAGATTTTTTAGGTCGTCGGCGAGTGTTTGATTCAGTCGAGATGTTTTGACCATCAACACGATATGATGTGGGAGGTGGAAAAGGTCTTCTCCTTCCTGGATATTGCTGCGTGCGACTGGGAAGCTGTTAGTCAGAGAAATGCGGGTGGGCACAAAAGCTTGACGAAATAAAAAAGAACGAGGTGAAGGAAGAAAAACTTACCAACTCCTCTGCCAGAGCCCTGATGACGGAGATCTCGGACCTCGATTTTGGGACTAATTGTCACGTCGGTTTGCTGAGAAAGCCACTGCATGAACCCATCGCTCTGACGCTGAAAGTCATCGACATCAGGGAAATGGTCCGTACTCGACATGGTATGGAATAAGGAGTGTAGGTCGGGAGAGCAACAGATCGCACAACAAAACAAGCAGGCCTTCCAGCAAAGCAACCAGCAACACAGGAGGGCAAAGAGAGTAAGAGAAGTGGTGTCAAGCAGAGAGGAGTAGGTAATTCTCATACAGATGTGTGTATAGTCTGTGCTCGCTTCGGATAAATCCAGCAGCCGGCGGCGGATCTGTCGCTGTCCTGTGCCTCGTGGCCAATCGATAAGCTTTAATTTTGATTTTGATTTTCGCATATCTTTCTTCATCCATTCCTGATTAGTCCGTCATTTGCCTTCAGAACAGTTTCAAGCTGTGTGAAATAGTTTCTTCTGTCTTATTATTTAGCTCTTTGTCTATTCAGAATGATTGCCATCGGCCTTGAAGGCTCAGCCAACAAAATCGGCGTGGGCATTATGCTCCATCCGAAAAATGGCGGCCCCGCTCAAGTCCTCGCAAATGTCAGGCATACCTATAACGCGCCACCAGGGGAAGGGTTTTTACCCAAAGATACAGCTCAGCATCATCGCGCATGGGTTGTGAAGCTGGTTAAGCAGGCTCTTGTAGAGGCAAGAATATCGGTGGATGATGTGGACTGTATTTGCTACACCAAGGGCCCTGGTATGGGAGCCCCGCTTCAGAGCACAGCTGTCGCGGCACGCATGTTGAGTCTTTTATGGGGGAAGGACTTGGTTGGTGTGAATCATTGTGTTGGACGTACGTTATCATATACTATCTGATGAGATCTATGACTAATCCAGGACATACAGATATTGAGATGGGACGACAAGTTACAGGGGCCACAAACCCCGTGGTTTTATATGTGTCCGGGGGTAATACACAGGTCATAGCATATAGCTCGAAACGATATCGCATATTTGGAGAAACACTCGACATAGCTGTCGGAAACTGCTTGGACAGATTCGCACGCACACTATGTATTCCAAACGACCCAGCACCGGGCTATAATATCGAACAACTTGCCAAGAAGGGAAAACGTTTAGTCGAAATGCCCTACACCGTCAAAGGGATGGATTGCTCCTTTTCAGGCATCCTAGCACATGTGGATGGATTAGCAACATCTCTGGGTCTCAGTGGACATGCTGCTGCTGCCTTGGATGAGTTGGATCAAACAGACTCAAACGGCGATGCAGATGCTAGCGACAAGATTACCCGCGCGGATTTGTGCTTCTCGTTACAAGAAACGATATATGCCATGCTGGTTGAAATCACCGAACGAGCGATGGCACATGTCGGTGCACAGGATGTTCTTATAGTTGGTGGTGTTGGATGCAATGAGAGACTGCAGGAGATGATGTCTCTGATGGCACGGGACCGAGGTGGCTACTTGTATGCCACAGATGAGCGCTATTGCATTGACAATGGTATCATGATTGCCCAGGCTGGTTTGATGGCACATGGCTGCGGTTTCAAAACGCCCATTGAGGAATCAACATGCACACAAAGATTCCGAACGGACGCCGTTTATGTTGATTGGCGAGACTGATTGTTGACAGTCCTCATCAGACGTAAAGTGTTGCACACATGGTTAGTGTTCGGACTTATTAAGATCGTCGTTTGGCGTTGTCAGTTCCGGCATAAAACATTACTGTATATAGAGCATGCATCGGGTCGGAGTCTGTCGGACGTTTATATGAGAAATCATGTCGCAAGTTAGATATTTGGAGGAAGAAGACTCTACAAGGTCTCTATTCCCAAGACTCTTGGCTGTCATCCTCTTCTTCTATGATTGTCGACGATATTATCCCGGACTCTTTCGATGGTATGAAATCGTCACGATCCATCCAGTCAGCATAGAATTCGCTCAATGTGAATCTGTTGTTGTGTTTGCCAGATATATCTGACTGCTGGTTACGAGGTTTGCTCCCGCGGGGGGCTTCAGATGCTGTTGAGTCCGAATCCGGAGTCACATCGGCTGAGTATGATCTTTTGAACTTGGGTGACTCGCTTTTTCTTCCTGTGTCGCTTGACAAGTCGAAGATCTGCCCAATGGATCGATACGTGACGCAAAGCAATAGACCAGCAACTCCACCAATCAACACTGCATATCCTAGGAAATAATAAAGAGGCTGTATTCGGCATTCCGCATTAGCTCACATTCAGACCACGATAGCTACGAACCAATAACACAAGGCTTACCTCAAACTTTGCAAGAAATCTAAAAGGAGCGCCAATCACGTAGAGACTCACTCCTCCAACGTACACGAAGGGGGCCAGAATTGTTCCGAAAAGTGATAACAGAAGCGACGAAAGGCTCCATAGGAGCAGAATGACAGGATATACGATGTAGTAAAGAAGCGTTCCTAAATGCCGTGAGATGCGGAGCCAGATATTGGAATCCATCTTGAATAGTCGACTCATCGACAGCTTCCCTAATGCCTTCTTATTAGCACAGAGTGCATCATCCATGGAATGATGTATTGTAGTCCCAGCCTCCTAAAGCAGCGACTCCAGACTAGGCCGTAAACATACTAGCCTAGTTCGGATCGGGAGCTTAAGCCCATCTCATTATCCTAATATCCTCCCCTCTCTAACTGCACTGGGCAGCCACTTCACTTTGCTTTTTTCGTCTAGGTTCACCATCACCAAAAAGATATATCTAGTCGGTTAAATCTACTGTCTTAGCAATCTACCGTCACCTTGCTCATCAGAAAAGCTCAACGTCGAATGCTAGCGCCTTGATTTCTCACCCGTCATCCCCGCAAAAAGCCGGCGACCTCCCCGCTCTAGATGGGAAACAGTCCCTCCAAGAGTCCGCCAGGAAACTCGCAGACTCCATTAACTGGTCCTCACAATGTTCCCGGCCAGGAGCGAAGGGTGAGCAGGCGGACTTCGATCAATGCATTGTCAAGCACAAAAGCGAGTGCCGCCGATCCCTCGGCTACCAGAGAGAGCGCGACAGGCCAACCGGCATCTCATGGTGTACAGCAACGTCTACAGTCGCGAAATGTCCCTGCCCAGACGACACAGCCGATTCACGAACTGCCGGACAGGACTGGTGGAAGGAGATTCGATGGTCGATATCCAACTAGAGAGGCTGTAGAGGCTTCGAATCCAGTCCAAGTTCCTTTATCAACGAATCGTGCTGGCACAAGGCGAGATGAAGGTCACATGCCCCACGAGTCTTCGGCCAATCCTGCAAATATTTCAAACACATACTACTCAACATCTCACCTTCAAAGAGGCCCGCCTCGATTACCTCTGCCCATTGGGGACGCCGATGCTACACCCGGTTCGCCGGTCATCGCGCCGGCAGATTCGCAAGTAGATTCAGTTCCCTTTGAGCTGGAGAACCAAGTACCTCAAGCAACGATATCCCTTGATGACCCGAATGTTGATGAAGATGAAGTTGAAGATGAAATGTTGGCGTATGCCATGCATGGACCGGGTACCAAGGCTGTACCAACTGTGATCGAATGGAAGGGGACCGGAGACCGAGTTTTTGTTACCGGTACATTTGTTAACTGGGAGAAGAAGTTCAGATTACACAAAAGGTAATCCCTTCTAAAGCAATTGAGATTGCCCTTGTTAAGATATATATTGACGCATACTGCAGTGATACGGAGCCTAATGTCAAGTCGACTACATTGCATCTTCGCCCTGGTACACACCACCTCAAATTCATCGTCGATGGCGATATGCGAGCCTCAGATGACCTCCCGACTGCCGTCGACTTCACAAATCATCTAGTCAACTACATCGAGGTGGTAACAGACGACCTCCAAGGCCAACGATCCCGCCGTCCAAGCGAACGGGCAATGAAAGCCATGGTTCCCCCAGGCGTTCATCCACCTCAAGTCCTCCCCGAAACCGTAACCGCCCATCAAACTCAAGACTCTCTTGACAAGGACGAAGAACCCGAAGAAGAGCCTGAAGAGGAAATCCCCTTGGGCAACTTTAGTGGCACCGTCCCTCAATTCTTAGTGGATATTGACCGTGAAGACGAAGATGAGGAATATCAAAGAGCTGCAAATGTGATTGCGGATGCTACCACGCCGCCAATCCTCCCGTTGTTTTTGGGTAGATCGATTCTGAATGGCACGACACCAATGAAGGATGATAACAGTGTCTTGAATTATCCGAACCATACGGTGCTGAATCATCTTGCGACGAGTAGTATCAAAAATGGCGTTCTGGCTACGAGTGTCACGACGAGATATAAAAGAAAGGTACCTCCCCTCCTTCCTTCATATGTTATACTCATCCTCTAACGTGTCTGATAGTATGTCACTACTATATTGTACAAACCTACAGGGGATACTATGTAATATGTAGGCGTGATGATGATGTTTTTCACGCCTATGAGAAAGACTTTTTTTTATTATTTTGGGCCGACTTGTTGATGTGATGTGCCTATGAAATGATTATAATCCAAATGACCTTTCTATTCATGTTTTCGGGGCAAAATGATCACAGCGTGACCATAGTCGGTTCGAGTGATGTATTATGATGAGGATAACTCGATGAAATGATACCTAGGTATATCGTATGTATCAAGTACAACTTCGTACTTTATTAGACATATGCGTATAAGTGAGTATGCGATAAGATCTATGCTATTTGCTATCGTACATATGAGTATTCATCCATCTATCTAGTGTACAACGAACATGGGCTGAAAGACTATCTCCGCCCCACAATTTCCCTAAACATCTCCTTACATGGCACTCTACTCTCTAACTTGGCACACAACAAAAACGCACCACTCAACTTCCGATGCAGACTATACGTCTCCTCCGGCGGCGGCGCCAATCTCTCCTTCAACATCGTCGGGATCAGTGACCGTACTCGATCCGTGATCGTTTGGTCACGGAAATCGTAGATATCCGGCGCCGAGCCACGGTATGGTTCGGCGAGGGTCATGATGGAGTCGATGTGTGCGTCGACCATGGCTTGGGATTCGTAGCCTGTCAAATAGCCCAGTTTGAGAGAGAGGGTACGGCAGCTTTCTCTGTCGTCGCGTGCCGCGGCAACGAGGGTGTCGACGTATGTCTCAATGAAGTCAGAGGGGTACTCGCGCGAAGCACCGAAATCGAGTAATTCGAGGCGATTCTTTTCGGCGTTGTAGAGGAAATTAGTCCAGTTGGGATCGGTCTGCATAAACCGAAACTCGACAATTTCGCGAAGACAAAGTCTAAGAATCTCCGTGCCGATTCGGTCGCGTTGTTCTTGGGTGAAATTCTTGATTTTGGTAACAGCTATACCGTCCATTCGTTCCATAGTCAGGACTTGTTTGCCGGAGGCTTCATGGATGATTTCGGGGACGACAAAAGAAGAAGAATCGTCTTTGAGGAGGTCACGGAATCGTTCAGCGCATTGGGCTTCGCGTTCGTAGTCGCATTCCCAGGCGAGTTCGGTGCGGGCATTGGCGATTGTTTTATCGAGGAATAGGCCCTTGGGTAAGAGGCGGGTTGCTGTGAGGAGGATGGAGAGGTTGTTGAGGTCGGAGTCGATGGAGTCTGCTACGCCGGGATATTGAATTTTGATGGCTACGCGTCGTCCATCTTTCTTCAAGACTGCGCCGTGGACTTGGCCTATTGAAGCCGCGGCCATGGGGATTTCTTCAAAGGACTCGAATAGATCTCGCCAGTTGGGGCCTAAGTTGTCAACAAGTACCTTGTCTCTTTGTGAAGCCGGCATATAATCAGCACGGTCTTGGACTCGTTGCAAAACGGCAGCAATAGGCTCAGGTAGCATCCGGGAATCTTCATTGATTTTCGTTAATCGGGAGTCAACATTCCTTTACAACGAGGCGACCAACCTTGAAAACTCATCATTTGACCTAATTTAAGAGCAGCACCTCTCATCTTAGAAAGCTTTGCGACGAGACGTTCCATATTCCCGGCACTAAACATGATCGAGCCGTTGGCGTCACCAGATCCGGTCGCCCTTCGAAAGCCTTCACCAAAAGCGCCAAAAGCCATTGATGTAGCGAGTCCTCCGTATTCCCAGATTCTGCCGAGGCGTGTAGAGGGGACTCGCGATTCTGACATTTGATAGGGAGTTTCCGTGTTTATTGTGGCCTCCGCGGTGATGTCCTGTTGATAGTCAGCGTTTGTATTACGATTTTGACAAATATTTGTACGATGCGTACCTGAGCGTCTTTTGGTAAGGTCTCGATTGTAGGCGTAACATCTTTCTCAACTTTTGGTTTCTCTGTTAAATTGTCGATGATTTCCTTTTGAACTGGCTCATGTTTTGCAGCTTGATCTCCTCTGTTGGTGATATATGGATTCCTTTCCTTCTTCGACAGAAGCAAGCCAGCAACCCTTGGGCTACGGAACACAGCTTGCAGAGCATCTTCCGAAGGTTCCTGCGATGTGCTTTTGGGGGTATGGAACACATCAGAATTTATAGGCCCCGAAGTGACATGTGGATCGCTTTCTTGCGCAACGCTTCCCTCCTGCGGTATCTTAACCCTAGGAAGTGAAGAAAGTCCCACTTTTAAGCTCAAAGATGGACTATAAAACGTATCTTGAGCTTTGCTGGTGATGAGATGATCAGATGTTGATGTTGGCTCGGGAGCCGCTTGTTTGGCGGGTATTTGGAACTCGGATGGTCTTTGTAGCTTCCTGGCTTCTTCAGAAGACAATGTTGTTTTCGAATCAACAATCTTTACATCATGCGCCTGGCTCTGACTGCTCTGTCCGGCATCTTGTTGAAATGTGTGGTTGATTAGATCCTCATTGGCGGGTCTGGCAGGACGATCATCCGACCATGAAGTAGATGGCTTTTTCTCATCAAAACGTCGAGCCAATGCTGAAGCTGCCTGAGCAGTAATAACCAAATTGTCAACCTGCTGCTTGAGACCCTTTGTCAAAGAAGACGTGCGTGTAAAAACATCCAACTGCTGTTGTCGGATGGTAAGATGCTTGCCCGCAACGTTTTTGGCAACATTCAGGAGCTGGATAGCATCCAGGAGCCGCTTCCCCGACATTTTTATTCAATCAATTGAGATATAGGTTACACAAGCCACATGTTCAAGTAATCGTCGTATTCGATTCTCAACTATTGACTGATGCACCAAGAAGTTGGTCGGCCTGCCACGATACATGGCACATTTTCTGCCCACAGTTTCCGCCTTGAGAGCTCTTTCGGAACGGTTTAGTTAAGCGGATTTAGATCAACAACTTCTTCCAACACACCTAGGTATATTGTTCTTGCTGATAGCTAGCACTAGCCTTCACCATGTCTCAGATTGACCGTCTAGAACTTCAAAATGAAATAAGAGAACTTGAACTTCGACTGAAAAACGCGCGGAGTCGGTTACGGGAGACGCACGGAAATGTCGCTTATGAAGAGTCTCCTGATTCGGGCTTTGCAGACAGTATGTTCAAAATACTCTACGAGTATAAAAACTTAACTTGGGTTTGAAACCTCTGAATAACATCGTGACTAGTCAAATATCAACTATCGCCATTCGTACACTCACTTCTTCTAATATCCGACTCTGCCCTACCACTCGGCTCATTCGCTTACTCGAGTGGCCTAGAATCATTTCTGGCACATCAGAAAGCATTACCGCAATCAACTCCACCTATTCCACCTATTGTTGCTTTCAGAAAATTTCTCAAACTATCAATCTCCTCCGTTTCAAGGACTTCTTTACCCTATCTCCTGGCTGCTTACCGCGCTCCAGCGGAGCTTGAAACATTAGACAATGATCTCGATGCATCCACTCCCTGTACTGTAGCCAGAAGAGCAAGCGTTGCACAGGGGAGAGCTCTTATTAGTGTTTGGGAAAAGTCCTTTCGCCCATCTTACATCCTCACAGGTAATGCCGCTAATCAACTCGGCGCTGACCCTCAATCTGCCGTAGCCGCCATCGAAGAATTTTCCGAAGCACTAAAGATGAGTGGATACGACAACGAATCCCTGGGCCCCAACGGGCACTTTGCTCCGTTATGGGGTGTTGTTTGCGCTGCAATGGGGATTGAGATTGGTTTGACTGCTTATACTTTCATGTTGAATCATGCAAAGGCAGTTCTAAGTGCTGCCGTGCGAGCATCAGTCATGGGACCGTATCAAGCACAGACATTCCTTGCTAGCAATGAAATCCGGAATCTGATCAATGAACGGATACGTCATGATTTTGATACAAGGCCTGAAGATGCTGGTCAGGTTGCGCCAGTGCTAGATCTGTGGTTAGGGAGGCATGAGTTGCTATACAGCAGGATTTTCAACTCATGACGGAAACATGAACAGGTCTTGCTTTGGTTTCGTGGAAATTGAATTGATAACTGAACTACTGATACATTTCGCAACGGTACATGTGACGCTGCATCCACCACCCGCTAATCGTCTCACTACCCAAAAATCATCCGTTTGCCGACAGTGATGAGGCAGCTGCTTCTAAAGTCGAGGGGATAAACCAGAGACTGCCAAACGCCAGCCGCTTTCAAAACAAAACGAGAACCCCACGCTAACCATAACCGCAAAAGACGCCTTGACGATGGATGTTCAAATGAAATGACAAGAAGAAACACATAGTATACAGTTGAGACGTCAGAAAAAACGGGAGGCGTGAACGTGCATGGACTCAAATTAGAGGGTCACGTGCATATAATCGTTGCTTCCGAAAGATTTGTTACAGTTCGGGCATTTTCGTGACCGGGAAACTTGTCGCTCTTCCACACAATCTTTGCAAAAGACATGGCCGCATGTCTTGATGGCTGTATTCTTGAAATTGCGTCGACAAACCGTGCAAAGTGCAAGGGTCTATATTGCTGTTAGCTGATATGTTTTGCATAAAAAGCACAGCATCACTTACTCTGAGCATTTCATATTCGGACGAAGAATTGCCAAGCGACTTGGTTTTCCAATTTTCCAGGCTCTTCTTTGTATCGGAAAGGGTTGACTTCAGACTCTCGACCTCCGCTTCGGCTTTCCTGCAAGCAGCCGATGTAGAAGCCAGGGTGCTGTCTTTTGCCGTCATGAGAGATTTGAGTTCGGCGACCTGGGCTTTCAATCCATCTATAGTCACGACATTTTCAGTATTCTGTTGCTGTGAAGCACGATATTTGGTCGACACAGAAGTGAGGGCTTCTTTCCCTTCTGCAATCTGCTTTTCGAGGTTTGCGACAAGCGAACGAGTGGCAGCCTCGGAATCTTTAAGTTGGGAGATAATGTCGGAACTCTTCAGGTTCTGCAGTCGTAAAGTGCGCACTTCAGCATCCCGTGCCTCTTTGCTCTTCATAGCAGCAAAGTACTTTTGATCGGCTTTGGACTTTTCTGCAGCCAAACGCTGGGCTTTTTCTTCGAGGACGTTGATATCGGCAACTTTCTGTGACGCCAGACTTGAGTACTTTTTGCAGACTGTTTGCATGGAAGTCAACTCTTTGTTGAGCATCGCATACTGTCGGTCAAGATTCTGGTATTTTGTTCGCAATTCTTCCACAGAAAGCCCTTCCAGGTGCTCGGCGGTATCGTCCTTTAGACCATCTACTTGGATCCGCAACCTCTCCACTTCCGACTCCAGAGATGAGATCTGCGCCTCTCTGGCCGCTGCTAACTCTTGAGCCTTGGAGGCTGCCGTCGACTCCTGCTCCTGGCTGGCTTTTCGCATCTGCTGATCTGCGAGTAACTCGTCCCGGGCGTTCCTAATTCTTGCAAGATCTGACTCTGCCTTTTGTAATTGGGCATCCTTTTCTTCGATCTCTTTCTGCTTCTCAGCATCCATGTTATTTCGATATGCGGTTCTCTCAGCCTGCAGCTTTCCAGCCTCTTCGCTTAATTGAACATTCAGCGCTTCGAGATGGTTGACACGTTTAATCACATCCTCATATTGCGATTTGAGTTGTTTGAAAAGATCCGTGTGCGCATAGTCGTCATCAGTGAGTTTCGAGTTCTATTATCCATGTGTCAGCGATTTGCGATGAGCGTCCGCAAGCGGTTTGGGTGGGATGATCAACCTTGACGTTCAGAGCGGTAATTTCACTTGCCAACTTTGCATTTTCGGCCTCAAGGGTGTCCAATTGTTCTCGCTGTTTTTGTGAAACAGCCAACGTTTTGTTGTATGCCTCCTCCAAGTCTGAATTCTTCTCAGGGCTGGGGGTAGCGCCGTTGACTGGGGTTGCAGTATCCTCGCGAGTCGCAGATGACGGTCCATCGCCTCCAGGTCGTTGTGCGCCAAGAATATATTGCTTTTCCAATTTGGCGACTGTCATACTCCTCGCCCGATCAAGCTTCTTCTCCGCCATCATATACCGCAAAGACGCCGCTTCTAACTGTTCCTCGAATTGTTGTCTCTCGGATAAGGCCTTCTCCAGCTCGACTATGGTTACCTTCTCTTCGGCTAGTTTCTTCGCCAATTGACTTTGTAATTCCGACACTTCCTGGACGGCTTTTGGCGCATTGGCTATCAACTTGGAGACGGTATCCTTGATATCACTTGATCGACTCTTCAGATGGTTTTGGAAGTTCTCATTATCATCGAACAGCAGGGAAGTTTGAAAAGCTGGATGGTCTATCAAATATTAGTATTTCCTGCTTGAAGTGAGATTCTTGAAAAAATTTCATACCTTTGCCATGCGCATCATCATCACCAAACAATATTTTGACCTCATCGATTAACTGATAACAATTTATGTCAGCCTCAATGTCATCAGGAACACATATTTGACATCTTACTTGTTTAAACCAAGCATCGATTATCCGCAGGTGGTCTTGGTGAAACGTAGCGGCTTTCGTCATCTCTTTGACCTTTGATTCCAATGTGACCTTCTCCCGCTTAAACTCCTGCATCTGGCGCCAAATGGCATCTTTCGTGAAGCGCTGTACAATAACATTCAGTTAGCAAATAATTTGCAGAATCTAATAGCGGAGACTATGCCGGTTAACGAGGGGTCCAGACGGGTATAGCCTTACCTCCAAATCATCTTTCCATGGCATATCGGCATCTGGGTTAGGTTTGTTTCCATTTACCACAGTCGCCTGTCTCTTCGATGGCGGCGCAGCATCATTCTGTTCATGACCGGCAGGTCTCTTCCGGTCTTCCATCTTGATAAGACCGGACTCAGACGATGAAACGGGGGTTGCTTCGACGGCCGGCATCAGTGGCTAACGCGACTTCCCGATGGAAACAGCCGCTAGAGTCAGCTATACACGCGCAATCAGATAGATTATATTGAAAATGTCGAAAGCACGCGTAGAAACTGATAGCAGAAACGAGGTGGTGAGAACGAAGAGTGTGCCGGAAGGACAGTCATTGGAAGGACAGGAGGATTTTCGACTTCGGCCTCTGGCTAGCGTCGTTAGCGCCTCTCACGTGACCTCGGCCCACTTCTCCGCAGATTTCTCAGTGAATCATCAAACCTCTAAGATAAGTGTACACACTGGAACTAGATGAGAGCAGCATATTTCTAGCAGTCAACTCCACAATTTGATAATATTCGAATCAAATATGTGACTGATCGTTCGACCTATACACAATGGTGTCTTTTACAAGTTCTGCAATTAGTAAGTCAGAAAACACCCCGCATCTGTATGCTCTTTATCTCATACCAATCTCCTTCGTAGATAAGTCGGGGAAGAAGTTCGCGCCCAAGGCGCCTCCTCGTCGCGCTCCTCCAGCAGCGGTAAATTCTGCGAGAGCCAGTGTCTCCGAGGGCAGACCTTCCGTTACGCCAGTGCCTGAGACACAGAAAGCGCATGCCCCACCAGTTGTTTCCCCTACTCCAGATACGCCTCAACCAGTGCAAGTGACCGAAGAACCGCGGATAGAAGATGTGGTTATCAGTAACACTGCTATCCCTCAGCCGGTCGCATCAGTTACCCCGATTACAGAAACTGCGCGGTCTGTTGCGTCTCATGAAGGGTCTGTCGTTGCGAAGGAACGGCCTGTACCTATTTCAGCCCCAGGACAGTCGAGACGCGAAAGAGCAATCAATGCACCTCAGACTGAAGTACCTGAATCTCGCATCCAAGCCAACAGGTCCCCAAGTCAATCTATACCTCCAGAAGAGGCTTCGATACAAGCACTCGCACAAGTGACCGCGGCCGAGAATACTCCTACACCTATCGCACAACCTACAACCCGCATCTTCAAACCTCCCGAAAGAATAAACCGACCTGAAAGTACCACTGAGTTGAACAACGTAACATTGACAAGTGAGGAATCTACACCCCAGACAGACAATGCTTCTGCTACAACTACCCCCAAACCACGAGCCTCTCAATCTAAGAGACATCAAAGCACGGCGTCGGATACTACCCCTGGCACAGAAAACGCGAGAACTCGCAAGCCCCGAGGCAAACGAAAACGAGAGCCAACTCCTGAGGAATCAGAGCACGTCGAAATCGCACCCACAGTTGTGAAGATGTCTGAACTATGCAAGGATCTCAGAACTGGCAAAAAGTCGAGACGAGAAATGGAATTGCGAAACCTTGAACAACAAGAAGCAGAACGAAAAGAGAAGGCCAGGGAAAAGGCTCGCAATCCTGATACACCTGTGAAGACCGACGTAGAGAATGGATCGGCGGCACCTAGCGGGATCAATACCACACCAACAAAAGCGAGCGGTCCACGGATGAGAATTGTGAATGGTGAAATCGTTGTAGATAATGCCTCGCTACAGATTGATCGACATGCCGATGCAGCGCGCGAGTTCGGTGAGGGGGAACACGTCGTCGAAAGTCGGCTCAATAGAAAGATTAACCAGGCCACATACGGCAAACGGACCAAAGCCGAGTCGTGGGACGAGGATCTGACCGATCTATTCTATAGAGGGTTGAGAATGTTTGGCACCGACTTCTCGCTCATAAGCAAGATGTTTCCAGGACGATCTCGACGTCAGATTAAATTGAAGTTCAACAACGAGGAGCGCAAGGACCCTGAGCGAATCAAACGGACGCTTCTAGGACCATCCGAAGCGATCGATATTCAGACATACTCGGAATTGACCAATACGGTATACGAGGATGTCGAGGTTATACAGAGAGAACTCGATGAAGACAAAAAGAGAATTGAGGAACAGCACGAAAGAGAGAAACGAGCACAGGACGAGATGATGCGCAACCCAAGCGGAATTGCGGACAAGAACGTCGTGCCCAGTATTGAGAACAATAATATCAAGAAGAGACGCTCTATCTCGAAGAGTATCAGCGCATGAACGGAACCAATTGTGCGTTCTCGGTGATTTGATAGATGTATGTTGAAGCAATCACGACTATTATGCCAATTAGATTATGTACTTTAATGAGGCGTTTATCGGCGACTTTATACGGGACTTTTGGCCATGAAAACTAGGGTGGCCTCCGGCGTCTTTAGGAATAGGCGGTGTTTTTCATTTCTTTCTCTTTGCTTTGAAATTGATTGGTCTTGATTGATCCGTTCTCCTTCACACAGTGCCTTTCAAAGGCTACGTGAACCTGTTGCTACATTAATAGTAATACATCTCTCGTTGTCAACAACCCAACGTATATCTTTCAAACAAAAGCGGACGAGTCTTTCCTCGATCATCGTCGTCTAGTAGACCCAAAACCAGTGTTTGACCTAGGAGGGGAGAAAGACTGCGATGGCCCTGGAGCAGAGCCTGGGTCATCCCTATAATCATAGTCATTGCGTCTTGTATAATATGGGCCTGCTCTGGTCTGTCGATCTCGATTCCGACTCCGACCCATCGCATATCCGGCAGCGCCTCCAGTTGCAAGTCCGGTCCAGAACCCTGGTCCTGAACTGGATTTTCTCTGTGAGTATTGAGGCTGATAATCGTATGGAGGTGGAGGGTAATCGTCATCATCGCCACCACCACCACCACCACCACCACCTCCTCCTCCTCCTCCTCGACTATTACCTCGTCTTCCGCGATCACCACCACGATTGTTGCCTCTTGATATGGCAATGACTATAAAGAAGAGAACAGCGATGAAAATGATCATGAATATGAGTCCTGAGGTATTGCTCTCAGATTCATCCCGCCAGCGTCCATATCGTTCCTCCCCCTTTTCAGTTAACAAGAGGCGATACTCCACTCCACAGCTCCCTTTGAGAATCCATTTATCATTTGCATTCCTGTAGCCCTCACAGATCACATCTGTGGAACCTAATTTAAATTCTGATGGAAGATTGGCGGTGCAGCTCCATTGGATGTCCTCTTCATCGTAGTCGTAGCCTTGGTTTGTGCAGCGCATCGTATCGATTTGATAGAGTTTGCAGACATTTTTGGGACCAACACATTTTAGCTGTGGTAATGGAGGTACGCGACGGTGGGATGTTTCCCTGTCTGCGCGCAGTGTGAGAGTCTTAACATTGGAAAGGCGGACGGCGTTTTTGCTGGGCGGTGTTTCTGAAAGCACTGTGGAGAGTAATGATAGGAGGAGGAACAGATATGTCGAGCTGATTCCCTTCATTTTGATAGCTTTACCCTTGACTTGGTCGAGTTGATGGTTTACTCAACCTTGTTGGCGATTGCTGCCTAGTCTGAACAGGACACAGAACAATAAATGAGGTCTCAGCGTGTCCAGTATATCTTACCAGACTTCGATTGCTCAAAGTATCCAATGTTTGTTCTTCAAGCTTGGTAATACGTGTCCAGACAACTCCACGGCGGGCCTAGTATGACAATATCATAGAAGCGTGGAAACATAAATAGCATTTCCGGTTAATCCCCTCTCTGAGGCAAGAATTAAATGGGGAAAATATAATATCAAAAATACTATTCGAAAGAAGATCGATCTGGTAACTAACTTATCAACAATCACATGTGACGACATAATCGAACCAACTAGGCCGCAAATCGACTAGCGTCGATTTTGGCGATCTGAGTTGATGTTCAACGCATTCAACCACCATCATCTTCACTCGGTCAGCCCTTTCATAATCCCAATTCTGACGGGGATGGTGGGCTCTTCATGGATCTAGACGTATCAGTCTATCATGTCTCAACACTCCCAATGTACGTATTTCTCTCCCTGAACCAAGACAGCATACTAATGAACCTAATGTCTAGATGACGCTCCTGGTGTCCCTGTCCAGCCCTCGTAAGCTTCAAATCTAATCGAGCATCTAACAAATACAGACCCTAATGAGTCTCCTAGACTATCGTTCACACAAGGGTTCCTCCTCGGACAGCTTTCCGTCGTACTCCTAATCGGAGCGTTCATCAAATTCTTCATCTTCGGTGAAGCACCAGCACCCCCCTCGCGCGGGCTAGCCAGTCGCACTGCATCGCATCATCGATCCTACTCCATAAACCAAGGCGACAACAATGTTAGCAACAATAATACAAGCGGCGGTAGTCCACGGACACTATGCGAAAAGCCATCTACTTCGAACGTCCTCCGACCTGTCCCCTCATCCGCAACTAATACACGCTCAATTCTGAGAAAAACATACTACAACGCCATCCCCACACAGTTCTCGCATACAAAGCAAGGTCGGCACCGAATACAACATTCTACACATCAACCGGAATCGTTGGATTGGTTTAATGTCTTGATTGCGCAGACGATCGCGCAGTATCGGCAGACAGCGTATTTGCTGAAGGATTCGCCGACGAGTTCGATTCTTGATTCTCTGTCTGCGGCAATCAATGACCCGCAAAAGAAACCGTCGTTTATCGACACCATTAAGGTCACTGATATATCGCTAGGCGAGGAGTTTCCGATCTTCAGTAATTGTCGCGTTATTGTAGTGGACGATCCGAATTCAGACGGAGGCAGATTACAGGCATTGATGGACGTTGATCTGAGCGATGATAATTTGTCGCTGGCTATTGAGACATCGCTGATATTGAACTATCCCAAACCTCGCTCTGCCGTATTGCCTGTTGCATTGTCGGTTTCCGTGGTGAGGTTTTCGGGTACACTGTGCATCTCCTTGATTCCGGCTGCTACAGAACAGAGTCCCTCCTCTGCACCAACGCCGGATGCAAGCAACTTAAATGTGCGGACGCTATTCCAACACATCTCGGCCGAGCTGAATGGAACAGCAGCGAATCCCACAGCCAACCCCGAGAAAAAAGGCGTTCCTAAAACGAACCTGGCATTCTCGTTCCTTCCAGACTACAGATTAGATCTTTCGGTGCGATCACTTATCGGATCTAGGAGTAGGCTGCAGGATGTCCCCAAAGTGGCGCAGCTAGTCGAAGCTCGCATTCACTCCTGGTTCGAAGAACGGGTCGTCGAGCCGCGCGTCCAGGTTGTTGGATTACCCGATTTCTGGCCTAGAAAGGGGCGAACGGGCGTCAGACCTGGTGAGGATGCTGAAGCTGCTGCCGCGGTCGCAGCGGCTTCTGCATCATCTCGCGGTGGTGCGCCAGAAGCGACGCCGTCTGTTCCAGAAGAGGCTATTATCGATGATAGCCCCGTAAGGCCTGGATTGCGGTTTCGTGGACCGGCGGGTAGATATGATTCGGGCTCAAGTTTTGATGAGCTTCCGAGAGCTGGTCCGGGGTTGGGCGAGCCGTTGGATATACCGGGTTCGATGCCTGGGGGTCGGGCACAGTGATGTATTATAATATAGTATCTTTGATGATATAAAATGACCCCCTGTGATATACTACAGAATATAATTTTCCCTACTCAATATTCCACGCTTGTATAACATAGAACCGTGGGATATTGAGTATTGACGAATGGTTGTTACCTATATACTTTTGATGGATGCACTAATTAGTAGACCTGCATGGTCCGATGATAGACAGACTTTGATCCAAAGACAAGAAAAGAAAACCGAAAGACCTGAAAATGCAATGAAACAAACGAATGAAAGAATCCAAATCTATATGATATGCCCGCTAGAATTCATACGCAACATGCAGTAACAAAAAAAAAGACTCTACTTCCTCCTAATCAGCTTCTTGAATCCACCAACAACAGCCCCAATCCCACCAAACAACCAACCCATGCCAAACGACCACCCCCTGATGCGAACTGTATAGATGAAGAAATAAACCAGCACCCAGTTGATAATCACAAAGGCGAGAAAGATGCCGAAACAGTGCCATTTGTCGTCATCCTGCACGTTGAGAGTGTGCATGTACTCGCTTCCATTGCTGTACATGCAATATCCACACTCTCCTCCCGCATTTGTGGTTGGTAGGAGATAGCCCGTTCCAGCGATGTTGTTCACCCAGTCCGAGGCGTAGGATTGGCAGCTTTGGCCGTCCGGAGGCGTGAAGTAGGTGACTTCCTGAGGTGCACATTCCACTGCCACAGAAGGTAAAACGGCGGATAGAGTGCCCCGAATCCACCATGTGATTGGGTTCGCGTAGTAGATCCAGTACTTCCAGAACACGGGGTACTCGGCGTAGGAGCGGACTACGCCGTTGAAGAGGTTGCACATTACGAAGAAGAAGGGCAGGACCTGTAGGAACCTCTATCAGTATGAAGTGATGGGGAGGGTGAGGAGGGAAAGGGGAGCTTACATTCGAGATGACAGTAAACGAAGGCGCAAACGCGCAAATCCACTGTCCCCAGCTCGCTTGAAAGAAAAAGAAAAGCATTGTCATGAGAAAGACGTATCCCGCCGAACTGGAGTCCGTCGGTAGGCCGACGGGGAAGTACCAGAGCACAAAGTAAATAACCGACGTGAGGATGGCGATGGGAATCTCGCAAACGACATTTGCAGTGCAAAACGCGACCCAGCCGTAGATTCGACTGGGGTATTCGCGGAATTCCCATAGAGATCTGTTCATGTAGAATTTTGGGAGGATGCTGTTCATCACGATGGGCGGGATGAGGATGATGAGGAAAGTTGAGAACATTCGGTCCTGCAAGCTTGACACGGTGTTGCCGAGCTTCCAGAAAGTGAAGCCGTTAAAGATACCTAGGATAACGCTGACGAAGATTTTGCCGTAGTAATAGGAAGGATCACGCCAGTACTGCAGAAACACTCGTTTGGTGAGCATTTCGATTTGTGTTGTGACTGGGGCCGCGAATTCCGTTTGTTTTCCCGTTGCGTCGTCTGAGATGGGGATTTGACTGCGCTCTTTGACGATCTTTTCGATCTCGTCGAGTAGCTTTTGGTTTTGAGCGGAGCTGCGCCATTCTTCATTCCAATCTATTTGTTTCCCGTTGCGAACGACGGGTTTTGCGGCTGTTTCGAGGATGAATTCGGCCACGTTCTTGGATGGAGGGCACACCACGCCCCGGTCAGCGAAGTATTCCACTACGTCGCGGCCGTCTTCGCCTACGGAGCCGAAATAGAAAGTGTTTCCGCCGGGATTGAGGGCGAGGATCATGTCGAATTGCTGGATGAGCATGGAAGAAGGTTGATGGATTGTGCAGACGATGGCTTGGCCGGCGTGCGCCAGTTTTCGCAAGAATCGGACAATGGAGAATGCAGCCTGACTGTCGAGACCACTAGTCGGTTCGTCAAGAAACAACAAAAGACTGGGCTTGGCGGCTAGCTCAACTCCAATGGTAACTCGCTTCTTTTGCTCGACACCCAGCGAACTGATGAGTGCGTCTTGGATGTCTTCTAGTTCGAGGAGGTCGATGATGCGGTTGACATAATCAATCTTTTCAGAACGGGGGGTTGCTCTGTCCTGGCGGAGGATGGCGGAAAACTCCAGTGCTTCGCGGATCGTGGCTGTCCCATCGTGCAGGTCCATTTGTTCACAGAAACCGGTTCCACGCTGGAAGTCAGCGCCTAGAGGACGGCCATCGACCAACATGTCGCCAGTGACGACGCCCATCTTTTGTCTTTGCGCGAGTGTGTTGAGGAGGGTTGTCTTTCCGGCACCAGATGCACCCATTAATGCAATCATGACTCCAGGTTTGGCGTATCCGCTCACCCCGTTCAAGAGTTTCCTCTCGCCGTTGCCGTAGGGGACGGTGTATTCCACGTTGGACCAGGTGAAGATACGGTCACTTGTCGTCAAAGAGTTCATGATTTTATCCTCGGATGAGGAGTTGCTGGCCGGTACGACTCCACCGTTTGCAACGTTTTCTTCATCACTCTTCTGCTCTACTTGAGCGAGTTGCTTTGATCGCCGAGACTTCTTGAAGACAAGGGCACCGCCCCCTCCGCTCGCAAAGGTCATCATCTCATTTGCAACAACCGTGACCAGAATGTACAGAACCGTAAAAGCAACAAGAACACCAAAATTGCGCCACAAGTGATGGCGCGTGAAGCCAAACGACGTTTCTAGATACGCTGCCCCTGAGACTCTAGTCTGATCAACCGAAGACCCCGGAAGAGCACAACTCTGGTGACCAGCTACAGCCCCCGGACCAGATGGCACAAGCATAGAAGGATCGCAGTCCATTTCCCGATTCGCAAACTCATTCGCGAGAACTGCCTCGTAGGCGTACGAGACGGGGTTGACATAGAACAACCAGCCGAACCAAATAGAGCCATTGAGCAGAGCGCTTTTTGGAATTGCGTAACCGAAAAAGATGACCAGCAAATTCAACGCAATTCCGCCGAAACGAACTGCATCGTCGATTGTAGGCGATAAGGCGGCGAACATGCGGTACATAGACGTAATGCAGATGGTGGTTGTGTAGACAAAAAGCAAGTAGATGAAAAACTTGCCTGCGTCAACATCCAACCCAGACAGGAAATAGGTAATGATACCAAATATGGTGACCAAGGTAGCGAGGAATGGGAAATCAACCACAACACGAGCAATCGAGACTGCCGAAGGTCGATAAAATGCGTAATCCCGATGACGCTGGATCATAGTACGACCAGAGACAGCGGGCATCAATTCGGTCATTTGCAGCCAGCCAAGGAACAAAACAGAAAAGAACAAGATACCACCTCTTGCAAACGCGCCGCTGGTGTTGAGCGATTCACCATAAAACAGGGAGCTGACAATCAAGGCGTTGGCGATGGCAATGAAAAACTTCGTGTAAAGAGATGTCTTGTCGCCTAACAACAGCCACACTTCGCGCTTGACACAGGCGGCAACCTGTTTGGGGAAGGAGACGGTGTAGGAAGACTTTTTCGAGACGGTTCTGCTCTTTGATGCGCCGACAGTTTGCTGGAATAGTCGGGTGTCTTCTAACTGGCTGTCGGCCAGTTGACTTTTGTACAGTGCAACGTCGTCGAGAATACGTTTGTAGGCATCACTTGACCTAAAAACAGCCTCCAGCTCTTCGGCAGTTTTCGGTGCTGATACTTCTTTACCAGGCTGGAATTGACGAGCGTTAGAGTCACAAAGGGAAGTCAAAAAGTCGGCTGTAGTCGATTGTGGTGGACAGTAGAATCCCAGGTCAACGAAGTACTGTTTTGCCTCGTTGGCTGGACCCTGGAAAAGCATTCTTCCTTCGTCAATGACGAGGACCTTGTCCATCAACTCGTAGATACCTTCACCGGCTTGATACAAAGTGACAAACGTAGTTCGTCTGCTGATATCGGTCATGATTCGCAGGGACTTTGCGTAATCCAAAGCAGTGCTAGCATCGAGACCCCTAGTAGAATTGTCCCAGCAAGTTACTGTCGACTTTGACGCAAGAGTTTCTGCAATACTAACACGTTTCCGTTCACCACCTGAGACACCTCGCACATACTCATTACCCACCTGTGTGTTTTTCGTATGGCTGATGCCAAACATTTTCAGCAACGCATCCAGGATAATGGGCACACTGGATCGATCACCCTTCTTGGTCTTGTTCATGAGCGAGAATTTAAGGGTTTGCCAGACGGTCAAGGTCGCAAAATGTTGGTCATCCTCCGGGTTATAGTTGACTTCTCCACGGAAGTGTTTGTGTTGTTCTTCAGCCGATATACCGCCATAGCTCACGTCACCCAAAACAGCAGCATACGAAGAGCGGTCGTTGGCGATGGTTTTTAAGAATGTAGAGCAGCCAGCACCTGGTCGACCCAGGACAAGCATCATCTCGCCATCGCGAACAACGCCGGTGAAATCGTTGATTAGGGTTCTTGTGGCGGGTGGCTTACCAAATCGGAGCTTGGGGAAGAAATGTTGCACAATATGATACAAATCCGGTCCAAACGTGCCAGTCAGCGCTTCAGGGAGCGTTTTGACAAAAGATGCCGACGCTTGCACGCCCATGACGGTCAGGTTTTTGTATAAGACGCCTACCTTTTTGGCGGGTTCGCCTGCAGTCGTCCTTCGTTCTAGGGTGCCACCCATCAGAAACTCGCCTAGATCAAAGTCGTCCTGATCATGCTGTTCGGACTCATCGTCTCCCTTTTCGATATCCTTCGTAGTAGTCTTCGTGGCTGACCGCCATCGACTAGCAGGCCGAACGGAGCGACGAGAAACCTGCGAGCGAGTTCTCTGCAGACTCAACCGACTCAGTTCTCGCCGCATCTCTTCGAAATCTTCCATTGCGCCATGGCGAGAAACCGGGTCGCCCTCGGTTTGTTCTCCCCATCGGCCATCGATGCTGAGTTGGGAGGGGCTGGCCAGGGTTGATTCGGCGGCGGAATCTGAGCCGCCGGCATGATGAATTGGTTGGGGGGTTTCCCGGTCGTCGGTGTTGTTACGCTCCTCGACGATGCCTGGGACGGCGGCCATTTTTCAATTTTCAATTCGCAATTCAATTCAATTCAATTGATTTTGTTTTCAGGCAACGGTTGACATTCGATGGATATGTTAAGATTGTATTCTGATTATGGATTCGATAACAATACAGTGTAGAAAGGAAATGTAAGGAAATAATATGGGCAATTCGTTGTAGCCCTGAAAGAGAAGGAGATGGCGAGCCAGTCGGTCACTGGTCTGCACAAGGCAGAGAGGGAAGAGTAGAGAGTGTCTGTATGAAATATAAGAAGAAGGGAACAACAAAAGAAGAAAAGAAAGGCCAGCCAGTAAATTCTTATAAGACTGCTCTGCTAGCTAAGATAAGCGTGGGAGCCAGCGAGGCCTAGTTCAGTCTCAGAGATTCGCGCGGATATAGCATCTAACAAAATCCGGTGGATAGTTAACTACGTGCTCCGTAAGTATGGATGGATTTGTCAGGCGGGGCAGGGTTAATCCACCAGCGGAGACTTAATCTGGAAATATCTTTCCTATGGCAACATTGGCAAGAAAAAGTTAATATGGAGGCTTGCCATATGGCCGTGGACCTGCAGAATTACGAGGCCACTTTGTGGCCTGGGCAGGTAGGCTCTAAATGACTCGTGCTGTTTTCTGTCTCTTTTGAAACGAAGGAGAAAAAAAAGGTAGCTTAGGGCTTACCTACGGCGACTCTACCAATCGTAGTTATCATACCCCCTAACATCACAGATAAAAGCCGACAGTGGCTTACTCAGAACATAAAATTAGAGATAAGACCGGAGAAGCTAACTAGGGCTTGAGGATGGCACGCGAAGATCATGGACATTGTAGGCACTGACCGCACACTATGACTCGTGCATTGTTAACGCCGGACGTGATGGAACGGGCTGAATTAAGACGGAGTTAGTGCGGACTAAATTTTTGTCAGTACGTTAAGAGTAAATATTTAGTGGTCAGCATTCCCTGGTCCATCTCATGAATCATGTCCTAGTCCTACTCCGTGCGAACGGTAGACGGTACACACTTTTCGCTTGAGCGTACATCTTACTAATTCCGCGCGCCGCTTACCCAATATCCCTGCAAACTTTCCGAGATCTCCAACAGTTCGGCGGGATGTTCTTCCTCGGCCTATCAAATAGTATCAATAAACCCCCCTCGATTCGATTTCTAATACGGTGCTGCTTTTGCCCTTGTACAGAGTAGTATACTAAGGTCCGTTGAGACGCACGGTTTCGTCCGTGATACGAAGTTAATAATTCAAGATCAGGTTTCTGCATGACAGATTGAGTGTTTTAGTGACTGGATTAGGAAGTTGATAACAATACTGGTGTACTCGAGTCATAGTACTACGTACGTACGTACCAAGGTTGGCGTGATTTCATAGTCGTATCTTGCTTGTCGTTGCAGTGTTGTCTGGGCTTAGAAATATAAATCCCTGCCATGCAATGACTCATTATTGCTCATATTCTACGGTATCTATCAACTTTTGCATGGGGATTGAAGAGTCAGGATGCATGTTCTCAAGATGGGCGACGCTAACCTTCCCAAGCCGGGAATTTAATCCGATGTCTATTTCCGAGAGCCTCATTGGCCAATCTTTGCACTGTCTAGTCTAGAATCTGCTCGTTTTGTGAGATTGAGACTTGGTTCCACGTCGTCTAAGTTACTCTGTAGTTAGTACGTAGATGCAGAACAAGTCATCGTACACTGCACAGGAAACCAGCATATGATGTATCATGTCGCCACTTAATTCCCCATCCCACGTTTTAACGACCTCGCTTAACAACCGAAGATAATACAAGTTACACAAAACCACACCGAGGAAGTATAGTACAGGAAAAAAAAATGCAATGCCATGCAATGGACACGGCCGGATGCTTAATGTTTATCTTCTTTCTTGCTGGCGCGCGTAATGCGCTGTTGGATTTCCTTCTCCGACAGGATCTTGACCGCATCTTTAGACCAAACGTAGCTCAGTCCTGACCAGATGGTGGTTGATGCAACGAGGTATCTGAAGACATCATCAGTACATGCAACACAATAAGGGGGGGAAAGTAATCTATGAACCGCGAGAACACCAAAAGATAATCATTAAAAAAATGAGAGAGAAAAAAAACATACAACAGCTGGGATTCGCTGGTGGTCACCCACCCAACTACTAACCAGCCGGCGTGTGGCTTAAGTACGGCTGAGCGGACGGGAAGCCCTGTTCTCCACACCCTATGGTCGTATGTGCTAGACAGAGCCAAACAAGGGGTTTTATGGTGCAGAGGAAGAGGATATGTGTTCAACAGAAAAACTTACTGTAATCCAACAAGTCCATCATACAACCCCCATGCCCCAGCCAACGATGCAGGAATCACAGGAAGTGCTATCGACGATCCGACCAGGAGTAGTTGCAATGCGGTATTCACTTTTGAGATTGCAGTTGGCTTGACTTCGGCGGAAGGTAGTGAAAAGTCCCAGTATCGTGCCATCGTCTTTGGTGGTGGAAGAGATATCCATCGATAGTATATAGCCGAAATGCTGAGTCCGACGTCTCGACCTAGTATTAGAACAGCCAGCCATACTAAATCTCGTCAGCACTGCTAGATACATAGAGAGAGAGGGAAGTACCAGGCATCCACCCATTCAGCGCCAAACACACAACGCTAATCGTCATCAACAATTTGTCCGCCGCCGGATCAATAATGGTGCCCACAACTGTCTGCAGGTTGTATCGTCGAGCGATATACCCGTCTACTAAATCCGTGATGCCGGCATAGGCGAAGAGAGATAATGCAGCTGTATGATGGTTGTGTACTAGGAGATAACCAACAGCAGGCGCAGCGAGTAGTCGTGAAAATGTTAGAATGTTGGGGACTGTGTAGATGTTTTCATGCACTGGCATGGGTATTCGAGATAGTAATTTGGACTTTGGTTTTGATTTTTGTTCTTTTGACCTGGTGATAGAGTCAGCAAAACCATGATTTCATTCCAATTCAGAAAATTCTTACTTATCCTGCGGCAGATTGGAATTGCCATTCCTTCGCTTTTGATTGAGTGTTACCACTCCAAACTGAATTAATGAATGCCTCGTATGGTTATATTTCCAACCATCTCTACGGATCATTAATTCTCTGTAATTACTTCGGCATTCATGGTCAACATACCTCGCTGCCAATCTTGTCGAGCAGATAGGTCCTACTGTATGCACCGCTCTCAACTGTCCAGTTGAGACATGGAACCTGTTGACGGAAAGCAATTGATGTCTCCGTACAAGAGCCGACAACATGCCATCGCCGTGGCGAATAGCACATGTTGTCGGTGACAAGTTCGAATTCAGGGATGCGAGGAGCCTCATTTGTGTCTGGTCGGTGATCAAATTCTATCGATACACCAGAGTAGACATGAACCCGCAGGTAGTCTAGTACTCAGCCAGACATCAGCAGAACTAAACCATCAGCAATTGTAACAACTATTCATATCAATAACGGATTCATACCTGAAATTATTATCGGTTTCTGTAAACGAAAGTATGTACATTAAGTTAAACAAGAGAAAGTCGGCGTAGCTGATGCATCAAAAGGATCCTCGGAAGCTTTTCTCGATGTTAAGCTGCCAAGCTAAACCGCTTTGAGCATGGAGGCACGTGATTTATCTACACAACCATCTCGCTTTGCACAGATACATCTGATCCAGAGTATTAGAAAAGTTACTTGACTTTTGAGTAATAGTCAGGGGTGCTCGAGTCCCTTGTTTTCTTAGACTGTTTATGTATTGCTACCTTCCAGTTGATCTACAATGTGAAACCTCATCAACGACTGAACGAGAAGCCCGGGAGGCTAGGCGTAATTGGGTATAGTGCTGTTTCCTATGTCAGTCGTTTGTTGATCGAATTCATCCATTTACTTCTTATATCTTGCTATTTACCTTCTTTTTGTTGATTTGGGGTATCGTTTCAGAGGTCACAATAGTACAGGAATTCTACAGGAATTCGACTTCTGGTAATCGCCTCGACAAATCTGTTGATATTGATACTGGTCAGCTCTCAAATTGCGTCCTGCCTTGATTTATATCTGCCCACGTCGAAATCAGAAAGCGAGATGAGGTTAAGCTAGGGATCGACTCTCAAACAACCTCGTTTGTATTACCCTTCTGGAAAGGATGCCTAGCTCTTAAAACACGTCATCCTATCATGGTCTTTCTGACTGGCCGTTGCTACTTGCTTCTTTCCACAACAAAGACTCCTTTCAGACGAATCTCAACTTTGTTTTTACAACATCGTCCACAACCACATATTTCTATCAGGGCAGCAAGTCGGTTAATCATGGCCCAGGAAGATTACCATGATCCAGCCTTGAGAACTGCTCTTGCAGAATCGATGCGAGATCAAAGGACACCTCAGACCGATTTCGTTGATCTGACAGGCGACTCCGATGATGACTCAAAGTCTCATACTACACCAGAAGCAAACATCATCGATCTTGAGGATGAGGAGGGTGATGAAGATCTCAGACGAGCTATTGCTCTGTCTATGCAGGAGATCCAGAATTCTTCCCCTTCGCTTGATGCCACAGGCAAGACAGTAACCGACGATATCACCACCAACAACGTCAAGCCTACTCATACCTCGCCTACGGTAGAACTTCAAACTGAGACAATACCACCTCCAACTGCCATCTTTGGTATTCCAGGACTAGATCGCAAGAAACTAGAAGAAGAACGGCTTGCGCGTGTTGCCAAGCGAAAAGCAGAAAGTAGCATCTCACCACCACCTCTCAGACGTGATGCAAAAGTTGCTAGACGCGATGTCTCTCCAGTTCAGGATAGTAAATTTGAATTGACAAAGAGCCCCTCAACCACTGCAGCGCAAGCACTAGCAAGGCCGAAAAAACCTACAGCATCAAGGGCTTCCACTCCAGAGTCCAAATCTTCAAAGACTGCACAGCCATCTTCAACTCCATCGCCACAGTTCCCAAAAGGAGTGGTCAAGAAGACCTGGGCATTTGGTTACTCGAGAAACGGCGACGATATCAAGATCGAAGAAGTCCTGCAAACTGCCGACCTAGAACTTGCTCTTCTGAGCGCCTTCCAGTGGGACATGCAATGGATGTTCACCAAGTTTCGAACGCCGAACAAAACGAGATTTTTGATGGTGATGCAGGCCAAGGAGGAATCTACCGTGAGCAACTTACCTGGGTATAATTATCAAACAATCGTTGAGCTAATACATGATAGAGATTACAATATCAAGAGGAAACGGCCAATATGCCCAACATTCGTTTATGCTTTCCGCCTATGGATGGACAGGTTAACTGCATGCATTCGAAGCTCATGCTACTGTTTCATCCAGAATATTTGAGGATTGTCGTTCCAAGTGCGAACATGGTGCCGTACGACTGGGGTGAACAGGGCGGAGTCATGGAAAATGTACGAATGAGCCCTTCGACTCCAAAAGGCAACATGGCTAATCCGATTGTGATATAGACTGTGTTTTTGATTGACCTACCCAAAAAGTCCACTAACGATGCTGCCGATTCCCCAAAAACCGCTTTTTACGAAGAGCTTTCTTATTTCCTCAAAGCAAGCACACTGCATGAGAATATCATAGCGAAGTTGTCCGCTTTTGATTTCAAAGAGACAAACCGTTACGCCTTTGTTCATACCATGTTTGTTTTCCCCTTTCTTCTCAATGGTATCCTGCTGACATGCACTAGTGGAGGCTCCCATTTTGGTGAATCTCTGACACGCACAGGTCATTGTGGACTTGGCAAAGCTGTAACCTCCTTGGGATTGAAGACACGTGAACCGATCAATATCGATTTTGTGGTATGCACTAGAATAATCCCCGTGAACAGTTTTCGATGCTAAGCAGACAGACCTCATCCATCGGCTCGTTGACAGATGAATTCATGCGATCGATTTACCTTTCAGCGCAAGGCAAGCAAACCCTTTATTCAATCATCAGAACCATAATACTAAACGTCTCGTGTCGTCTAGGTGGCGACGGCTCAACGAATGCCCAACGAACCACAAGCTCAGAATGGAAATCTCGTTTCCGAGTCTACTATCCATCTGAACAAACAGTATCGCAATCAAAGGGCAGCAGACGAAGTGCAGGCACCATCTGTTTTCAGGAGAAATGGTTCACGGGACCCAAATTTCCTAGGAATACTCTACATGATTGCATTAGTCGTCGAGAGGGGTTGTTGATGCATAACAAGGTGCGTCACATATCTAACAAGCCGAATCATTACAAGCCAGCTAATGAGTCCTTGAACGAAGATGATGTTTGTTCGTCCCGAGAAACCGATTAATCTACCCGGTGGCTCCAACTGTGCAGGCTGGGCATACGTGGGTAGCGCAAACCTGTCGGAGAGCGCATGGTAAGTCTATAACAACTCCTTTTGTGTAGTGTATATCCACTGAAAGAAAGAATAGGGGCAAAGTCGTCCACGACCGTGTCAGAAAAGAACCAAAACTGAATTGTCGTAATTGGGAATGCGGTGTATTGGTACCAATTACAGAATTACCTCCTGCAGCTGGTTCGGATGGAGAAGAACAGAACAAAGATTCTGCAAAGAAGGAGGATAAGTCTGGGGCAGAAGGAGATATTGTTGAGATCTTTGGGTCTACGGTTCCGGTTCCGATGCGTGTTCCTGCGCCGTCTCTTGGGTCAGAGTTGAAACCCTGGTATGGCGCGTGGTAGCCTTTTGGTCTTTTCATTCATGTACAATACTTTCTTCTCTCATCTCATTGCATTACGCAGTTGGGGGGTTAGATCATAGCTGAAAATACCGAGAAAGAAGGACAGTTGGTATTCGTGAACTATTCTGACATATCGACATGAGCCTGACTTCTTTCAAACCGCTATGGCCGAGAAAGTAATTTAAGCAACAGCAGTCTCCTTCAAATAAGCCTGACGATGGGGATTAGCATCCACATCCGGTGCGCGGTTCAGCGGAGTCCATTTGGGCTCATCCTGGAACAAGCGCATAGCCTTGATATACTACAACCCGAATCATTAGCATTTCCCCTCCTCAACCGCGCCTAATACATTCTCACAGAAAGGGAGTTAGGAACACTTACATTCTTCGCATCCGTGGTAAAACGATGATAAATGCCCGCCGGCAATATCAACAAATCATCCTTCTCCACTCGAATCCTAACCCATGCATCATCCTGACTCCTGACATCAAAGAACCCATCTCCATCCAGAATGTATCGAATCTCTTCATCTTCATGCAAATGCTCCGAAAAGAAGGATTTCACTTTCTCTTCGTATACGGCGCCCATCTTTTCGGGCGAGACGGTGATTTCATCGCGGTTTTTGTAGCCGCGTTCAGCGGCCAAGGCGTTGACGGAGGAGAGTTCGGGGAAGTGGTGGTAGACTACGCCGAGGGATTGGAGATAGGATTCTGAGACGGGGCGGCGGGAGTCGTGGTCTTCGCGCTGGTCGCCCTATGCACGTCGTTTTGTAAGTCATTCTGTTCTTGGATGGGTTTGGAGGGGTTGCGGGGTGTGATGGCGATGGTATGGGTGTTGTAGATGCGATGCGATGCGACGGAGATACTTACAGACACATTGTCATACCAGTAAGCCTTCATTGTGAATATGAATTGAATATATGTCGACTTTGTTGTCGCTGGACTCAACAGAAAGTGAAGGTTGTAGGATAGGACCTTTTTATATTATATGCCGTGATATAGATAAACTTCCGGACGAGAAACCGAACCTTTCAGAAACAACAGCGTTAATAATGCGACAAAGTTCCAAGTGGCATGAACGGGCAACAACGCTAATGACTGGCTAAAAAGGAACGCCTGAAGTTAAACCCACTTGATTCAACGAAAATGACGTGCGAGAGAAGAAGGATTTCCTCTGAGTCTAACCTTGAAAGGAAATCAATAAGGAATTTTTTCAAAAGACGTGATTGGACGGCGATGCTAACTTAACTAGTTAACTAGTGGATCCGCTGAGTCAGATCTTTTACTGTTCTTGCTTAGAATGGACTAGCGTCTTGAAAAAGCCTGGACTTTGGGTCCACTTTGAGTCACCTGCACCAATCACAGCGCCCTTTGTTACGAAGCCAGTATCACGTGAGTCTTATCTCCTATCTATCAAGAACTTTTCGGGAAAAAAGCGTACTCCCGTGTTTTGACAGCGACAGTGACAACAACGTCCATACAGCTCAGATCAATGTCGACAATGGCATTGCGAGCACGCTCCACAGCGCTGTCCCGTCTCAGCTACGGGAATAGCGCTTTTAGAGGTATACTTCACAAACGACATTTGGCAACCTCTTCAGATGTTCGGTAGGCCATCACTTTTTATCCAGGACTCTGAATCCACTGGCTAATCCTTTTTGTTTATCAGACCATACGATGTCGTCGTCGTTGGAGGCGGCCACGCTGGCGCAGAAGCATGCGCCGCCGCTGCTCGTTCCGGTGCCCGAACAGCGCTCGTCACTCCCTCACTCGACAACATCGGTGTCTGCTCCTGCAACCCCAGTTTCGGCGGAATCGGCAAGGGTACCATGATGCGCGAAATCGACGCTTTGGATGGTGTCGCGGGACGTGTGATTGATAAGGCTGGTGTTATGTTTAGGGTTTTGAATCGATCCAAGGGTCCCGCTGTTTGGGGGCCCAGGGCACAGATTGATCGGGATTTATATAAGCGGTACATGCAGGAGGAGTTGGTCGCTACAAAGAATCTGAGTATTGTTGAGGCGAAGGTGGAAGATATTGTCGTTTCGCGTGACGAGAGTGACCAGAATCCGCATTCGGCCGGGAAGATTGTCGGGGTTAGATTGGATTCGGGACAGGTGATTCCCACGAGTCGGGTGGTGATTACTACTGGCACTTTCCTGGGAGGAGAAATTCATATTGGTCTCGAGGCTTACCCCTCAGGACGCATGGGTGAAGCGGCGACACATGCTCTAAGCAAATCGTTACGACAAGCAGGTTTCCAGCTCGGTCGCTTGAAGACAGGGACACCGCCGCGGTTGGACAAGAAGTCGATTGACTTCTCATCATTGGAAGTTCAGCGTGGAGATTCGCCACCCAATCCTTTCTCGTTTATGAATAAGACTACACAAGTGAGCGATGAGGGTCAATTGACGTGCTGGATGACCCATACCAATGAAGCGACCCATGATATTATAAGAGCCAACCTGGATAATTCAATTCATATTCGCGAGACTGTCAGAGGGCCCCGGTATTGTCCGTCTCTAGAGGCCAAGATTCTCCGGTTCAAACACAAGAAGGAACACCAGATATGGCTTGAGCCTGAGGGATTTGCGCCGAATGAAGTCATCTACCCTAATGGAATTTCGATGACGGTACCTGTGGAAGCACAGGAAGCTATGTTGCGCACAATTCGCGGCCTGGAAAACGTGCGCATGCTCCAGCCTGCATATGGAGTGGAATACGACTATATTGATCCGCGAAATTTGAAGCCGACCCTAGAGACAAAACTTATCGGTGGGTTGTATCTGGCTGGCCAGATCAACGGCACCACCGGATACGAGGAGGCAGCCGGTCAGGGTATTCTAGCCGGCATGAACGCCGGCCTGGCTGCACAAGGCAAGGCGCCGATGGTGCTTACTCGAGCAGATGGGTACATTGGCATTATGGTCGATGATCTGATTACAAGAGGAGTCTCGGAGCCATACCGCATGTTCACCTCCCGCAGCGAGTTTCGTATCTCGAGTCGCTCGGACAATGCTGATCTCCGTCTTACAGCCATGGGCCGAGAGGCGTCCGTGGTCTCCGACGAGCGATGGGCCCATTTCTCAGAGACCAAGGCGCAAATCGACGAACTGTCACAATTACTGGCAAACACGCGATACACATCAAACCAGTGGTCACGCCTGGGTTTCCAAACCCGAGTTGACACTTCATACCGCAGTGGTCTCGACATGCTCTGCGTCGACGGCATCGACATCGACTCTCTGATTCCACACATTACCTCCCCCAGCGGCATCGCATATACATCCGCGTCATTCGACCCCGAAATCAAAAAACGCGTAACCATCGAAGCACAATACGCTCCCTACGTCAAACGGCAATCCCTCATGGCCGAGAAATTCAGACGAGAGGAACGAATGCTCCTCCCCTCGAACATGGATTATTCAGCTGTTCACGGATTGAGTACCGAGGAAAGACAGGCGCTGGAACGCGTGCGGCCGGAGAATATTGGCATGTTGAGACGGATTGAAGGGATTACGCCGTCGGGTGCGGTGAGGATTATGATGCATCTTCGCAAGGGGCGATTGTTGACTGCTACGGACGCTGAGGTGAGAGAGATGGCTGCTGTATAGCTTTAACGAGGCTGTCATGTATTATATTATCTTATTATCTTATTTACTATAGAGCATAGCGCGCGCTGGGGTTGGCATATATATATGTACAATACATAATCTTTCACTCTAAGTCTCGGTCATCCTCGTATGTGTATACGTATAGTCAGTCTACTAGCTCTCCAGAGTCCAGCGGCTCCAGCCCCACATGTGCGGAGAGCTTCTTCAGCACCTCCGGATTTGTCAACTTTTTACTCCATAGCTAACTACTGTACCTCCCTCCTAACTAACATATACAACGACAATGCTTTGTTCTACATCATCCAATGCCTGATCTGTAGCCGCGATGGAAATGTTCGGCAGCCCTCCAACGAATATATCCGCGCCGTCGCCCTCGTCAGCTGCGCGAGATCCTCGAGTCCAGCTCCCCACAACCACCGATCCTCCTGGCCCAAACAATCCTCCCAAGCAGCTCGTATGGCTTGTACGTAGTCTCTCTTTCCGAAAATCTTTTGAAAAAAAAAAAAAAAAAAAATAAAAAAAAAAAAACCGTGCTAACTTGAGTCTATAAAAAAAAAAGATATTCGGCGTAACAGGCCACATGGGCCGCTCCCTCGCCAAAGCCGCCCTCCTGCACAACGATCTAGTCGCCGCCGTCGGCCGCACCTTCGAAGACAGCCATGAATCAATGCAGAGAATGGCACTCGAAAACGAAAACTGCCTGGGACTTTTATGCGACGTGCGCGTCCGCGAGACCGTGAGCGAAGTCCTTGAGCGCACAATTGCGCATTTCGGGCGGATCGATATCATCGCGAATTGTTCGGGGTACGGCGTTATTGGCGCTTGTGAGGATCAGGACGATTACGATATTCGCAATCAGTTCGAGACGAATTTCATGGGGACGCTGAATATCATTCAGCTGTCGTTGCCGTATTTTCGGGACAGAAGGGCTGGGAGATATGTCATCTTCAGCTCTACGTCGGGGGCTCTCGGTGTGCCGGGGCTGGGGCCGTACTGCGCATCAAAGTACGCTGTGGAAGGGTTGATTGAGAGTATGCTATACGAAATCGACAGTTTCAATATCAAAGTGGCTCTGATTGAGCCGGGTCATGTACGACGGGACGATGTGACTACTACTACTACTACTACCAAACTGACGCCGAATACATGGGACAATCCGCCGCCTCATTTACCAGCGTACGGCCATTTCTTCATCAAGCCCACCAGTGAGCCGTACCGCACCAACTCGTCGCCGGCAGCGCATGCGCGGCGTTTACTGCTCTGGCTGGGCGATAAACAGCCTGTCAGCGCCGTGAAAGCGGCGGAATTGGTATGGCAATTGGGGCATTGCTCGTTTCCTCCGCTGCGTTTGCTGTTGGGGTCGTATGCGGTTGACAGTATCCGCGACAGATTGCGATGCATTACGGAGGAGATTGAGGATTGGAAATATTTGAGTTTTCCGATTCCCGGTCAAGAGGTCCCCGGTGGTGAGAGTCATGCCGCCGGCGGCACTCAAAAGTCACCGGCTTACAAGAGCGATGAGAATGAAGATGGTCCTGCGACGGGCTAGACTCAATTGACAAATCTGATTGAATGAGACTAGCTCTGTTTCGAATATCAGACTACGTACTTCTTGTCTCCATGAGTGAGAAGGGAGATATTGCTTGCGTATGAGAAGAAATCCGTCGCTCCGAGGCGATACCAGAAAAACGCTAGCGACTTCATCCCATCTCTATCCCGTCGAGATAGAAACCCAATCCCACCGTCTTCGCGACGGCGAGGCTTGCTGACTCGTGGCGAATGGAGATTTGATCTTTCCGTCTTCATGGCTCAAGTTTACAGATTTAAGACAATGGCAGACCAGAAAAAAAAAAAGAGGATGGGACGCAATAAAACTCCATGAGCATAAACTCCATGAGCATGCGTGGGGAATGTGACGGAGCCGTCGTCTGATACGGAATTTTGTGGAAGAGGTCATACAAGAAGAGTCTGACGAGCTTGATGTTGTATGTCTACCCAGGCAGAAGATACTTTGAAAATGACTCGATCGACATGCCCGCCTGGAAAGAGAAACAGGGGGGGGGGGGGTGCACGATCGATAGATATATCATACTGCAACGACATCACAGTGCGCAGCAACCACACCCACAAGCCTCAAAAAGAAAGCCAAAAAAAAAAGTCCTTTCAAAGCATCTTCAAATGCCAATCCATCGCGACAAAACGCCGAACCAAAACATAACTATACGTATCCAAAGATCTAACTAATCGACGGAGATCCGATATAGAGACATCTGGAATGTACTTGGCAGCCTCAATCAATATATACAAACTCTACAAGCTAACTAACTAACTAGTTAGCTAGCTAGCTAGTTATGTTAACTTGTTAACTATATATGTACAATTACGTACTTTGTACACCTTCACCCCCACATTGATTCCTTGTACATTATGTATATGGTACAGTAGGTTACTCACACCCAGACCAAATTCATCACAACATACACCACCGAATCAATCGTAGGTAGCGCCGCTGTACAGTAAGTAATCAGATAGATCCTGCGCATAGCCGTTCCAAATGACGTCGGGGATCGAGTCAATGTTTGTTTTTCGCTCCGCTCCAGGGCTTAGTACGTAACTAGTTATCGGGGCAAGTTCGAGATCGATCTGTATGTAGTACGCTAGGTTCAGCTTAACCCTAAGTTTTTTTTTTTTAGTTTTTTATTTTTTTTATTTTATTTTTTTTATTTATATCAAGGGGGCTAAGCTAGGCTTTGAGCCTTAATAAGTTAGGGTTTGGAGCGGTAGTTAGTTACGTAGTTATTTTATACCTACTCTCTTTAGTTATATACCTAAGTTTTGTAAAACATCTCGGTTTTCAGTCAACTATCATAGCGATGGTTTTTCTGTTCGTGAATTTTGTTTGGCCTGGCATTTCAATGTTTCAATGTTTCAATGTTCTCAGAACTCTATTATCCCCCCCTCTTAGAATATCGAATTGCTATTAACGATACATGCATGCATGTAGGGCTGCTTCTCGGGTCAACAACCTCTGCCTGGTTATTTCGCGCTTTCGTAGCTTTCTTAAAAAGGAGGGATAGATATGGAATAAAGATTGGAGCAGTCTCTATCAAGGTAGGAGTGTTATTCAAGTATTGATGACGATACCCAAGTATCAATCAAAGAAAGATGCAGAAAGAATAAGGTAAGCGCAGTCCGCTGTTTTAGGAGAGAGTACTGCAGCCATCCCCTGTGTAGTCCATTCCATAGAAGGATCGATCACTATAAGAAACGTCAAAGACCCGCTCGATGATCTCTCAACTAAACAAACACACAAGTATTAGATATAAGAAAAGAATAATGACTCGGAACACGTCGCGAATAAACAGTGCGTATATTAAAAGCTCAGAAAGCCGCCCAGCCTGACCCTTTCATTTCGACCAAAGTAATGGTTCGTAAACACGTCAATAATGTCAATGGGAAACAGAAAAAATTAGAACGTTGCTGCTGAAATGAAGCCAACACCTTGAAGTAACCTCCCCTGATGCTTGCTGCGAAGCTGACCACCCGTCCCATACTAAAAATCACACACACACACACACACACACACACACACACCACACCCAAACACCCATACATGAAGAAATAATGACGGAGGCAAAACTTATGCTGGAAATGAGACAAACAAACACGCGCAAAAAGCAAGACACTTGAATAAAAGAAGGGTATATATCCTGTTTGATCCTACCAATTCAACCACCATTCGATTTTAAATAGGCCGTTAGAACAAGACGGAGACAGACAGACGGAGAGAGAGAAGTTATATCATATCACATTTGAGGATGAGCTGGTGCCGTCGTGGTCCAGGCGGAAATCGGTTGTGCCGTTGGATAATTCGAGTGGGCCACCCCAGTATAATAGTTCTGTCGATCAGCAGCCCCGGTATAAAATGACGGAATGTTATTTGGCTCCCGGCGAGGAATTGTAGGATCAAAAGACGCCGCCGCGACGTTACGCTGTTCATATGACTGGTGATTGGCGTCCATCTGTGGTGGCATGCCGAAGCTATTTCGAGAATATGGGGCCGTCGATGTATGCGGTTCGGTTGGAGAGGCGACATCTGTGCCGATGCCACGAGCAGACATGGAAGTATTTCGGTAAATTCCTGGGCTGCTGGATTGCTGATGGCGGTGTCGGTCCAAAGAATTCGGCATGCCGGAGGCATTCATGGCAGGAGGGAGTGTTGTAGGCAGATGATTCTGACCCATCGCATCAAACGTCGCGCCATAGGATCCTGCACGGTATGAGCCTTGGTCGGGCTCTTGTTTGACGGAGAGCTGCGGCACGTTGGGAGGGGTGGGTAGATACGGATTCGACGCGGATTGAGCAGGAAGAGGCCCACTGGCATATGACGAAATCGATGCTGGTTGAGTCGGATGCGAACCATATGGCGAACTGTGCATATAGTCATAAGAGTGTGTATTTTGCATTCCATAACTTGGCGTGGGCATCATAGCGGTCCTATATCCATACATGGCCTGCGAGGGATCGGCCGTACTTTCCAATCCTGTGTCAACATCATCGATTGGTGCGCGGAAACTCTGTTTTGAAATCAGCTCGGTACGAGGCCTAATATAGCGCAATTCGTCATGCATCGTCGGTGGGCTCAAAATGCCCTTCATCACGTCGTCCACGCTGTAATAAGACACCAGATGGTGTGTGATTCCCGTCACTGTAACACTCATGGTCTTCTTGACAAGCCCGGAGTCTTTGAAACCATAGGAATCCACAAGAGAGCCGACCAACGCTCGCTCGACGTCGGATTGCTGGGGGCGATCTCCACCAAAATTTGAGCCTGGGGTCGTGGGCGAATAAGACTGAGCAGTGCTGTCTGACCGGGGGTAAGGCTCTCCAGGGCGTGAGGCCTGAACCGGGCGCCTATTTCCTTTCTTCATTGCACGCTTCTTCTCACCTGGGGGAAACGGCTTGTCGAGTTCACGATAGACCAAGAAATTGCCGAGGATTCGACTTGGGCTCCAGGTCACACCGTCTGTCCATCGTTTGATTCCGGATGTGTTCTCCTCATAAATAAACACACTGCCACTGCGCACGAGATGATTGCGTTCCCGATCGTGCGGTCGTCGCGGCACGTGAGGCAGCACACCAGTCAAACAGGCCTCAAATAAGATCAGTGCATCTTGCGTCGTAGCCACATACCCGTGGTAGGTCGGTTCCAGCACCGCTGTGCCGCCAGCCATGTTCGGCAGCTATGAAGATGAGACTGATTTGGGGAAAAGGAGACAAAAACAGAGGAACAGAAAAAGACAAAAGCCACCTTAAATAGCAGACGCGGTAGGTAATTCAGAGATGTCACCGCAGAACCTTTTGTTTCGATAAGTTGAATCGTCAACACAACACTAACTTTCAATGCATACGACTCGCAACTTCGTTGGTTTTGCGTGTACTTGAGGAAACACTAAGCAAGCGACTGTAATTGCCTCTTGGTTCCCCACGCTCTTTTTGATGCCCAACCGAGACAACTGCTAATGAGCTCGAGATAATTTGGTGTCGATATTTCCGTGTTGGGAAAGACGATATAAGGGTAGCTTTTCGACGAAGCGTAATAATGCAAGACACGGCCGAAAAAGACAGACAATCGTGGAAGCGCGATCACAAGGGAAAAGAATATACGAGGTAAGGTGAGGTAGAGGAAAAGAAAGCGCGCGAGGTCACGTTCCAACCAGAAGGGAAGCAGGAGACTGACACAGCAATGGGTATGTATGACACAGCAAGACCCAGCGGACAGGGCGGTAATCGCGCCGACGTTTGGCCTGCTTACTGGAGGAACAAGATAAAAAAAGTCGCGCTCTTGTACCCCGGTAAGAGGACCGAATCCATGGATAACACAGACCGGAGGGAGTTAAATTGAGGATGAGATGGTTTTTTTTTTTTTTTTTTTGGTTTTGGGGGGGAGGGGGGGGAGGGAGTGTATATAGGCGAGCAGGTTAAAAGTGTAGAGTGGTAGAGATGGGTAAAACAAATAAGTTACAAGGATAGTGCCAGATGGTGATTACTTAAGGATTTAAAGTAAGATGAAGAGCCCCGTAACGTGGTTTGGGTCCGGCTTGGGTTGATTAGGAATAGTGGCAAGAAAGGGCAAGAAGGGCAAGAAGAGAGAGCAAAGTCGAGCGAAGGCAAAGCAAGCCCAGGCAGGAGGCACTGGGCAGCTGGGCTAGGAGGGAGAGTTAGGTTAGTACGGTAGTTAGCCAACAGGGCTTGCCAGGTGCCCACTTCGCTCACTCTTGCTTGTTTGGATCGACAAGACAAGCACGGGCCGGATTGGGGAGGGGGGAAGAAAGGAACCTTACGAGAGGCAGCAGAGAAAACAGAGAGAAGGAATGGAAGTGGAAAGGGCAAGGGAAAGGGAACGAGACAGAGAGGCGACTGGGTGGATGTGGACCTGTGGATGTGGGAAGTGAAAAGGAAGGCACGAGCGAATGATGGAGCTGGAAATGGAGCTCGGATTCTCTTCGTCTGATTCTCCCTATCAATGCTCTTGTTGTCTCTCTCGAATTGATTGTGCCTCTTTCTTTCGCGTCGAGGGCCAAGATTTACTAGTAAGACACTATCCATACAATCCCCGTTGTAGCTCTCTACCCTGAAGCTGTATGCTGACGACGTAACTATGTACATAAAAATGCTTTGCCCATAATTGACGGTAATGTAATTAGTTAGCGACGCACTGTGTTCCAGGCTAACATCTCCCATATCGACACCAACTCTGCTTAGTCCCTAGTCTAATCTTGGACGCGCGAAGACTGTCCCACGGATAGCCACTAGACGGTGCGCCACTGGGACTCGGGGTTGGGGGTTTCTTCACTGCTGAGGAAAATCGACTGGGTCCTTTGGGTGCTTGGGGCCTTTGGGTAGGGACATGGGACTGCCTAAGACTCTGGTCCTGCCCCATCTACCGCGTGTGTTTTTGGAACAACCTATTAACCCATCTAACCTAATCCCTCCATGGCATAGCATGGCATGGCATGGCATGGCAGAGCAAACCTAGCCAAGTGGACTACATACTTGGGCTGGAGCGGCGTTGAACAGAAGTCCGTGACAATGACGATGGATGATGATTCGATCAGACCCGACCCGACCATGAAATTCCCAGTTGGATCGTTTCGCGTGACAGCAGACAAGACAGAACGGAAGGGGAAAAAGAAAACACAGATGGGTATCCGCCGACGGAGCTGGAGCCGACTTGACTATCGCATTTGGCAGGGTTCCACTTTGCACCTCTCCTACCGCCGTCTTCTCTCTACGCAGTTAGTTAGTCGTTACGTATCGACGCAAGCAAGGTGACTGACTGGTCTCGCCGTTTCGAATGATTCTGATAAAAATTCGCCACTATATTAATTAAGAAGCAATGGTGATGCATCATCATCAACCATGATATTGAATACATCGACCCTGATTTACATCAACCAGGATCCAAGCCAAATGATTCGGGAAGCCCGACCCAATAATGTCATCGACGGCAAAAGAGGAGGCAATCCGGGAGAGATCATCAATGTATGTTATGTTATGTTATGTTATGTTGGAGGCGATACGTGAGCAGCCGCGGCCGGTTATTTTCTTCTCCTCCTTTCGTGGCCCGCCAGTGGCCACAGAGGCGAGACCCGCTGCCCATGCGCATGGTGGTTTAGTTATGCTCCTCCTTTTGTCAGGTTGTGCCTTTCAACATCGGATAGCTTGAGGCTGAGCGGCCTGGTAAACCGAGCAAGTCGGGGGGGGGGGGGGGGTGGTTTGGCGCTAAGCAGAAAGTTTGTTTGCATGGCTACTGAGTGTGAAGAGTGAAGAGGGCTGCGAATTGCGATACACACGATATTACACAGCGCAGACACGCACACACAAGTGGAAATTGAGATTGTCTGGCCCCACTAATACGACTAGGCCGGCCCCCTCTAGCTCTGCTCCGTCTGGGTAGCTCTAGCTCTGGTGACCGAGGCTAGTTTAGTTTAGCGCGGTCGGTCACACTAGCCCCAAAGTGGCTTAGCACGGGAGCAGTCCAGCGGGTCACGTCTGTCTGTCTGTCTTGTCGAGGCCAGCTTCTTCTACGTCGTACGTCGATACACCGTTTTGACGACGCGAGTGACCGGCTGCAGCCAGTGAGTGCCAGTGCCAGTCTGGGCGCAGATGTCCAGGCTCTACTACATGCGGAGTAGCTCAGTCGCTGCATTTGCACTAGTCTCTTGTCATAGCGCAACCCAAAAAGCCACCAGCCACTGGCTGAGCTACTTGCGTGTCAAGTCACGAGAGAGAGGCACGGTGTAGTGACGGTAACTACACTGTGTAGTCTGTACAGTACTGTATGTACGGACGTACGTAGTATGTAGTACTGTACTGTACTAATAGCTAATAGTACCCCATGGTCAGCTATGGGGCGAACTAGAGACGGCCTGCAAAAGAAATATGCACGACTATCAGACGAGGCTTAGCGTCATGCCTCCGAGCCACTTTTTGACTCCCTTGGGTATACGAGGAGGTCGACTCGTTCCACGATCGGGCAAGGGGTGGAGACCGAGGGAGAGAAAGCGGTAGCCGACCTGCACGCGTGATTGGAGGAGCGTAGCCGACTAAGAAGGACCGGCCAATCAGAGACGGCACTTTGGTCCCAAGAGACCGTCACCGTACTGTTAGCGTCAATACGTACTGTCTATGTACAGTGTACGTCGAGCCCCCTATTGTATACCACGTACTATACTACGCAGTAGAGTAATATACAGATATCCGGAGTATACAACTATACATACCACGTATATTAACTTAACTTCTTAGAACGGCATTGGAGTGTTCAGCAGTTAAGCTTCGTGCATCATATTAGTACGATATTACTATCGAATAGTGAATACGATGCGCCCAACTCAAAAACCACGCAGTAAAATCAAAACAGCCTAGTCCAGTCCCGAGGAAAAGGCCACCGGGAAGACTGGCGTTGGTGGATCCCCCTTTCCCAATCGCACGAAAGCGAAAGAAAAGAAAGAAGGAAAAAAAAAAAACCTTGGTAACCCAAACTTTCGAAATCTGGTACGAATCGTCCACGGTGAGCTTGCTTGCATGCATCCGCTGGTACTTGTAGGCTTGTCCGAGAGGGTGGTCAGTAGTCAGTGGTCAGTGGTTAGGTCGCGCTGGTCACGTTTATAGCATAGTATTTTACGCTATATATTACCATACTTGTAGCACAACTAGTTAACTAGTTAGCTAGTTAGTTAACTTACCTTACTACGAGTTAACCAGCTGACCAGCCAGAAATTGGCCATTTTATGTAATATCAAAACAAAAAATTTGACGGAGACCAGTCCGTTGTCCGATATTGAAAACACACTTCCAAGAGACTTCAGTCAGACGAGGAGAGAGAGTTAAGGTTGACCCACAAATCAGGTAACAAAGACGTAGTTTCGATGTCCCCCGGAAATAGCTAAAATCGAGTGACTCAAGCTGCAGGACATAGTTAACATAACATTACTAGTTAACATCCTACATCCCATCCTACATAGTGCGTAGCCCATCGTTGTTAGCGCTTACTGCCACAGGTACCGAGTCCAGTACCAACAGCTGATCCTATGTATACTACGTAGTAAGTTAATTCAGCCAACATGGTACGGAGGAAAGGCAGAGACAAATAAACTGCTGGCCGGAATAATCCGCCAAACTTCCAGCTGCGCGGCCGTTTACCGGTCGCAGTTGTCATTTACGATGAATTACAGGTCGTTGTAATAAATATATTTGCAAACCCAACTAATCAAAATGATTCAAATCCCGTAACTCAAACTGGCATACTCCTTCCATGATGGTTAGTACGTTGTAAATTATTGAAGGCCGTAGGAAGGGGACGGGAAAGGAAAAAAAAAAAAAAAAAAAAAAAAAAAAAGAAAGAAAGGGTCTGAGATCTACCCTTAACTTTGTTTTTTGTTTCCTTCTTGGTGGCCCAACTTGTCAGACAAAGTTAGGTTTTTACTAGCAGATTTACTTTGACTTGTTGACTTTGTGTCCAAGGGCCCCAACTCAGTAGCTCGTTAATTGGCATGGGATGAGGACCCAGGGGAGTGTTTAGATCGGGTTAACAACTGCGACTAGGCTAAAGTTTATGCGAAAGTTTGAAGTTTTGGGGTTTGAGGTTTACTACTCGAGGGGTACATACATACTAGTGGTACAACCCATGTGGACTTTTTACTTTGGGGAGGGAGATTGCTGAAGATTCCCCAAATCCTAATTGCGAGTCGGAAGACTTGAATTGCCTTGCCATGCCATGCCATGGGACGGGGCTCTCTTGGTATTTTGCACACAAGTCCATGGTCTTGGCAAAGCCATATCCTCCCTCCATCAGTCGGTCGTACGTACCGTAACTAATGAATTATGGTCCTTGCGGCGTTCTCCGTGCGGTGTACCACTCACTGTACAGTGTACAATGTGGTGTACGTACTCGCCTCCTGGCGGAGAACAGATCTCCGTTTTCTTTTTGCTCACTTTCTTTTGCCCCCTTTTTCTTGCCTCAGTTCGTTCTCGTCTCGTATTCGCAGACATCCCTACCAGCGCACTACTCTACGCTTCCGTAATGAGCCTTACGTGCATGATCCAGCGGTATGGACAGCTCTGTGGGGTTCCGTAAGGAATTCCGCGTATCACTCACTCACGAGTCACTAATGGAGTAAGGTAAATCGTAGGATGAAAGCATCCATAGCCCGTGGATTATTAGTTAGTTACTACGTACCACGTAGTAGTTACCTATTGGATTGGACTTCACGACTCAGGACTCAGGACTCCAGGAGTACGTAATATGTCTAGCCCCGTCAACAGCCACAATACCAGACCGTCCAAACACTAGTCCTGTTCCGGAATGAATGCGTTATTATGTATGGCAATGCAATGCTCATCATTCGATCGGATTGGAGCATGAATCTAAGATCGAGGAGCCAGATCTTGGTTGTAGTCTGCCTTGATTTGCCATGCGGCAGAGTCGTGATGCACCAGATCTGTTTTGGGGGGAGGGGGGGATGTATCTTCCGCATTGCAGAATGAGCGTCTGCATGGTACAGAATGCTGTATCGTAACTAATGTGGTCAAAACGACTAGAATACTAACCTACTACGTAGCAAGACGCGCCGGAGTGGATCATGAATGTACCGTGCGATGATTGGCTCACCATCAAAGTAGTTATTGAATGTATGTTGACACTACAACACCGTCGACGGTGACTCTGGAGATGGATAGGGTTAAAACGCAAAGGACAGAAGAAAGCATACGGAGCTCAATTCCCGTCTTGCGGTTTGCGTCGTCACTCCTGAAACGCACCATGGTCAGTCACATAAGGTTTTTTTTTTTTTATATTTTTCAAACGTACGTAGATTCGCACAATCGATATTGAAAAGTCTTGTCCATGGGAAAACGATCAATCGATTACGATCGAGGCACAGACAAGCTTCATCTAGTCCGCGGAATCTCTCGTATGCTGTACCGTACCTACCTTACTTCAGAAATCATACACAGTGACAACACTACCAGCCGCCATCTTCCGCGAGAGAGCGTCACAGATGACGATGCAAACCTGAATCGGATAGCGTCGGTATCTGATCTCAGACACAAGGGGGGAAAAAAAAGAAAAGAAATTCGAAATTCGAAATAATAATGTCTTTTGCCCAGATCTACCAAAGCTAGGCATCTCCCACTGCATGCGCACGTACATGGAAAGAAACGAGAAACAGGTCGATGGACGACGTTGGGTTTTACTTTGTAAGGATTTCCGTAGTCAGGAGTCTAAATTTGATTAAATTCTCAAGATTGAGATCTCAATTTGAGTTTTTTTTTTTGGTATGTGTGTGTGTGTGTGTGTGTCTTGGAGTCTGGAAGGTCATTTTCTTGTTCTATGACCCTGGAAAGCTTACGTAGTACTAACTATCAACTGACAGATTGCTATAGCTTGGTGTAGCTATATGTCCATCGATATGATTTTTGGTTGATCATCGCGATCTGACCTCCGGTCAATAGGCTTGGTAGTAAGCACTAAAGTAATAGTCAAGCATAAAGTATGAAGGAAGTCGCCACTTGCCACCCAACATTCGTGGTCATTAACCGACAGATTTGAAATATGCCTCATGAAATTTCCTATTCTAGGAAATTATATGAGCCTTTTGGTATAGCGGCTATAGCCTACAACGTAGTTAAACATACCTACACCACCACCGCCTGGCATCCCTGCATATTGTTTCAATTCCCGCCGGCTGATGCATGTCCCCATTTTCATGCCTGCGGGTATAATCATTTTTTATCGATCCAGGACAAATTATTGGCTCTTATTTGCACCGACCAAAACGCCTCGATTCTCATACAGAAATATTGCGGAGTATATGCAGTCAGTCGGTGGAGATGGATACATGCCTAGTCTGCCTGCCTTTTTGCGATCGTACTGTATACACTGTACAGTACGCTTGGGACTCTCCTAGCCTAGTCATAGGTATGTCGGTGTGTCTACAACATTCGAAAGCCCGAAAGTACCTACGGGACCTTCATTTAGTTAGCCGAGTTATTCATCAAGGCGAAATACTCTATTTCTGGTCAAGATTCGCTCACTAACTTAACAGTCAACTAACTAGCTAACTAACTAAACTCGACAAGGATTAACTAACAAGAAGGAAAAAGCAAAGAAAACTAAACCAACGGCCCGCACAAACAGCGCGACCCGACAATTCGGTGCTCCCCTTGAGACACAAAACTCAATTACGCCAGCTCAAATGAAATACGTACATACGTAGTTAAGATTGCCGTATATAAAAATGGCATAGGTCGAGACTAGGTTTGATCTTGTACTACGCGTTACTAGATTGTATTTAAAGGTAAAATAGTTTGATCTTGTGTAACATCTGCACATGCTAACTACCGTAGACTACGTCGTTAGCTACTGATTCCTGGGCATAACATAACATAACGACGTAGTATAGTCACTCCCTTGATTGGTTGACATGGGTTGCTGGATAGATCTAGATGGTCGATCTATTGAGGAATCTACGTACTACGTACTACGTAGCAACTAACAAGTCACCCAAGGAGGAAAGCAGAGACGAATCGGAAAGAGGACTGTACGAGAAGGACTAGGCAAGATAACCGAGTCAGATACTTTTCAGTTAGTCCCAATTTGAGTTCGATGATCATCTAAGTTATCTGTTCATGAATTTATTAATAAATACCAGACTAAAATCGAACCATGATGATTATTGTGGTCCTTTGTCGAGATCTGACGATAGTCGTGACGTCTAACGAAACGATCTTTGGAGCGAGGGCAAGTTATGGCTGTTTTCGGCTCAAATAATCTCCAGCCCTAATTAACTAACCTAACAACCACGTCCTCCGTCCACACACGAGTATATCCGTATATGCGGTATGTAATATGAATACGTACAGGACCTGTACAGCAAACACATACTGACTAACTAGTACATAAAAAGTAATTAGGCAACTTGACCCGTAATACCGGTATTACCAGTATTCATACTACGTAACTCATTATGAGTACTCCGCAAGGCTCAAGCGTATCTCAAACCAATCAAACAAGCCAGAGACACAACGCAACATCAAGAAAGTCACCGATGTGTGACTCAGTGTGTTAGTCCTGACAATTCGAATTATCGTCGAAACAACCAAAGCCATCGTCTCGTTTTCGCTCCTTTTTTTCCGGCCCACAGGGTCTAGCAGATGTCTCTCATTTTACTCTACATACTCCGTAGTTGGTCGCCTGATCATCTCGGAATGCTTTCTCCGTGGAAGAGGCGTACTCCAGAATCCACCCAAAGTCTAACTTAAGGTCTTAACGCTTTTTGATATTTAGTCGATTTTTCTGTAGCTGGCTGGCTGGCTAGCTTGGACTGACTAGTAAGTAGTAACTACTGTATGTACGTACCTTCAGTGCTTCACAGTTTGTGAACTTGTGGCTCCTTTTTGGCTACCCCACTGCCCTGTCTGGCTCTGGGGTGCCCCCCCCCCCGCCCCTTAGTTAGTTAGTTAGTTAGTTAGTAGACCACACAGATTATCTTAGTGCTCACTTTAGTAGGCCATGTAACTCGCTTCGTCTCGCTACTGATAGGACGCCATCAAACGCGCCTCCGGGATTTGACCACTGTTCGATTTGGCAAATTGCAAATGCCAAATGCCTAAGAACATCATTCCCCCCCCCTCCTCCCCAGTCTTGATCGAGCCTGCCTGTGAGCCTGTGAGGGGACGAGAGTGGATCGCCCCAAGAGCGGTCAATAAATGATCTAGGCCAGGCCAGCAGATTTGTCTATTTTCTGCAGGTTTGTTAGTTAGTTTTCTCCAACTTTTTCTTGTAGACTTGGACGTACCAAGTGTCTAGAATTGGTGGCACTGGCGGGTTGTCACTGGTCACTGATTAGTGGTTCAAAGTGGCTTTAATAATAATTAGGTAGACGTTGTCAAAGCACCACCTACTCTTACTTACCACATATGTAGTAGTAGTTAAGTTAGTAACTAGTTTACGGAGTAGGAAATAAAAAGGAAAAGGTCATGTCATTCATTGCGTTGCTGTTTCTCCCAGCCTATCATGTGTTTTTCTTTTCTGGTTTTTGCATATGGAAATACCCCTCGCTTAATTAGTCGATTATTATTTCCGACCTCGTACTTACTCGCTTCCCTCCCTCCGTTACAAGCTGTGATTGAGAATATGGTACGATAACTAACTAACTAACTTAGTATCGGAGTACTTGATTAGGAAATGAGAGAGGGGAAAGAACACATGAGAGAGAGAGAGAAAAAAAAAAAAAGGGGGGGGGGCTGATTCGCGTGGCTTAGCGACTGCACTGCACTGCGCTGCGAGGGTGAAACGGGATGCGTGAAAATGGACGACAATCGATCAACGATTGGTACATGGCTCCGACAGACAACCGCAACGGTCTAATATCTAATACGTGCACAGTACACGCCATCTACCGAGGAGGCGGTGCTGCCTGTTCTTGCTGCCCAGCGACCCGGAAACATTGCACGAGATCACGTTGAGGATTTCCACCGTCTCTTTGCTCTCCAGAGTCCATAAGTACTGGTACGTTTAAGTCTACTACATATGACTCTTAAGATTAATAGGGGCTATTATACTACGTACGTAGTATAGTAGTATCCATGTATCGAGAGACCCCACCGTTAAAACCACTTTTCTGACTTTCTGACATTGGAGATTCTGCAAGGCTTGTCCGTTGATCAGTATGGAGTGCATATGTGTGCTTTGGTATTCATGTGATGACGATAATCAAGGACTCGCTAACTAACTAACTAGCTAACTAACTAGCTAACTAACCTACCTTAGTTAACTTACCACTTCTATTAGCAAGGAAAATGATGGTGAACTTGAAACGCGGAATGATTTCGGAGAGGTGATCAGACCTTCAGAGCTATGCACTAGATATGCAGTCCACTGAATCAGTCTTGTTGCATGGCATGACATGATGGACGCCGACCAGTGTCAGGGTGACTTGAAGAATGCACTAATTACCCCGTACTAACTAATTGACTAGTCAGCTAATTGTTATTACGTATGGACGTCGTTCTAGTTAGTTAACGGTGTGCGAGAGAAATCGCTGCTGCGTGCGTATGTAGTAGTAAGCTATCCAGCGCCGTACTCTGTTGACTATCTAACTATCTGGTGAAGAGAGGGAATTTGTCATTCGAGTATCTAAAACTTTGTACTACCGCGGACTCGACGCCCGTTTCAACCCCAATTGCTCATCGAATTACGTGCATACTCCATAAATTAGTTAACTTAACGTACACGGTAGTTAGTATACGGATTACGGAATCACTTTGGGCGGGTTGGAGCGGATCGGATTCCTAGTAGTAGTCAGCTTCTTCAGCTTTCGCAATAACCATGCCTGAAAGGGGATGACGAGGCCCCAGGGACTTGGGGTCCAAATGGGCAGAAGAGCTGCACTCTGTAGAAGCTCAGCTACAAGCATCAAATTTTCGAACTGGGTTTGTGCCCGAATAGTCCCCGCTATGATTAGCCATTTGAGATATCAAAGTGAGCTGTTGGGTTTGTTCCGGAGCAGACGCGGCGCTTTCATCCGTTTGCAACATGTAAATAAGGCAGGCTGTAGTGTAGTTAAACATATAGTAGCGCGTTTGTGTGGTTCGTTAGGGTTATCATGAACTTGTATGTTGGGCATACTGTAAACTGAAGATGCAGATTTATTGAGTGCTATCTATCATCGATGGGTATTCGAGTTTAAGTAGATGGTACGACAACCACATGTAGATATAGCATCAGTACCTAGATCACATAAATAATCTGTAGCACTCTACATTTTCTACCGTCTGAATCTGTAAGACACAAAACGCCGACTCTTGACTCAGCCGACCCAAAATCGACAACTAATGAATTGCCCGATTAGGCAATTATCATTGACAACCTTCATCGTCTGCAACCGCGATGATCTCGGGGCAAACCTAGTCGTCAACTATAATCTCGGAAGTCGGTGGCTAGGCCAGGCCTCAGTGGGGAGTCAGCCACAGGGTCTGACATTAGTTAGTTAGTTAATTGATCCTTGACATGCATACAGGTACAGAGTATTGCTGGGCTGAGTGTGTGTCGGGTCAGCTTCTAGTCAGCTTCTTACAAATGAACAATCAATATTCTGCCCAGGATGGGAGACGTAGAAAGAAAGGAAGGCTATCACTTATCACTTACATAGTACATAGCATAACATACTGGTTAGTCGATGAGACGTAACTATCTTCTACACTTTTCATGGCAGATCCTTGACACTGATATTACTCTGTACATTGAACACAATAGCACCCCAGATTGTTTAATTGTCTGAGATATAACTCAACAATGGAGACAAGTTAGTTAGATTAGGCACTAAAGCATGTAACAATGATATGCAGCTAACTTAACTGATCCGATGGCTTGTTTCCGCCAAAGAAAAAAAAAAAAAAAAAAAAAGCTAGCCCTACGACGGCACATGACATGAGTCGGTAAACGAAAGCGCCCCGCATCGAATCGCATTCATACAGATTCCGAATCCGTGAGAGTTGACTCCGATCTTGCCAACTAGTCCAACTTCGTTTAGGAATTGTAAACGAGTCTCTCCGTCCGGTGTTATAATATCCATAATAACACCTCGGGATACAGCTTCTCAAGGATTGGAATAAAGATCTTCGAGCGCTCCTTTGCGTCTTCCCAGGTCTTCAGACCAGCCGTTTCTTGGAAGAATATTGTGTACGTTTTGATTTTGGTGTGGATCTGCTCTTTTACTTGTTGGCCATGCTGCAGACCAATTTCATACTATGTAAGAGGAGCCCCGGAGGTGCAGAGTGGCCACGTATGGCCTCGGATAGTTGTGAGTCATTTTCACCTCTTACTTGGTTTCGTTTCTCTTTGCGCTTCCTGTCTGCTAGATAGTGTGAGTGGCTGATAATGAGCAGATTAATGTGCTACTCTTGCTATTATAGACGTTCCGACAATTCTGAAGCTAATATACCCACACGACAGAAGAATTGAAAGCGAAAAAAATTATTTTTAGCTACTTTGGTTTCGAGAGACCTCATTTAAACCCATAAGTGGCACGGAATTGTGACAAAGTCTAAGGATATCCCACGTTGGAGATTCGCGATGAAAGAGTGGGCTCCAGGCGGAAAAGAGCGAACCCATGGGTCTCAGGTTTTGCTTATATTGGTCAATGGTACGATTTAACATTGTTTGATTCGGTATCAGTCGGACGATGAACGATTCTCATATTCAGGATTGATCTTACAATTTTCAGAAGGTGGAATGGTGTCGAAGTGGCGAGACTAAACGATATCCCTACATAGTACTTCGTACGGTATATTGTGACGCTAATCCTATATAGACATAGCCAGCCACTTCGTTATGTGAAGCGATCGGAGTTCCCTCAGAGTCACGTGCATATTCTCTGATTGGCTGTCTTCTTTATCCTTCAATCGTCCTCAACAGAGCATCTCGACGACACCTCATAGTCGGGGATCAATTCCTGCGGGAGGGCCGCACCTAGAATATACAAAATCCTATCTTGCGCCTGCGACACCTCGTACAAGCGCGTGAAGCTCGAGGATTGCGACCGGAGACCCTCCGAGATCTCATTACTCGGATGCATCAAGCATGAGCGTTGACGCGGTTTGATGCCTCAACAGTCAAGCCTTTACAGAGTAACTAGTTAGTACACGTGCTACTATGGTACAGCAGGTGTCGATTGCTTAGGCTATACGTAGAACCACTGGTGACATAACTATTAACCAAACACACTTAGTTAACTAGTCAGGTACATTATTTGAGCACATTAGGCAAGACTTTCCAATCGTAAACACCGGCTCGCCCCATTTTTCATTAGCATACCGAGAGCGCGCTAGTTAACTATGGTAGTTAGTTAGCCTTTGTATTACGTACTACGTAAGTTATCCATCATTGGAGGAAGCAAAATGACTTGCCACCAGTTAAAACTCTTACATAGTATACTCCGTAATGTAGTGCTGAAGAAGATCAAGTGGGGTACCTCATGTTACGAAAACGGTGGGCGTCTTTGGCCATGTGATAATCGTACGGCGGCCTATAGTACTCTGTATAGCCTGACGTGACCATCCATCCCATACCGTACCATGTGACCAATACCTACAAACTCGGTTAATGTCACAACATGAAACTTTGAACCAACAAGAATCTGTACACATCGTCTCGGGTCACAACAACAGCACTACACTGTGGTTGACCCCGGTGGATTCCATAGTACGTTTTTGATGTTTCAGATCAACAGTACTGTAAGCTTCTAGTAGCCAATAGAGTTGCATCACAAAGGCGCGCATTTTTCTAGCCGTCGGTGGTTTCACGGTTCTCCATGGAGCCATGATGTTCTTCGTCCTGCCTGATGGTCCAGCACAAGCATTTTTCGTAACGGAACGAGAAAAAGTCGTTGCGATCGAGCTCTTTGTGAGGAGAAGCTAGGTATTGAGGATAAGTACTGGAAATGATGTTACGGGAGGAGCTAGCTGGATGACTTTTGAAATCGCTCTCACGGTGAACGTTTTTCTGAAGGAGGGAGTATATTATCTAGTATCTCTAATACGGTGACGTTACTTTATAGATAACTAGTAAAGGATGCATCAAAAACACAGCTATCGTTATCTAATACTATATAATAATAGTACGTATTGATACGCGTTCTCCGACCCCATCGGCCCTCCTCTCTGGTTTGCATACTCCACAGCAACAACAAAAGCACTGAGCTATCCCATCGCAATTTGGGCAGGCTTGAATGATATCATGGCATAAGTAAGATGGAGTAGACTGCCTTGTCAATATCTAATCGACACCCAGAATGCCAAGTGACAATCATCGATCGACTTACACCACCAGTCCCGGATGGAACGAGTGTTGATACTACAAGATGTATTAGAGCCGGTAAGTTCAATGATAAAGTGTTTTTTCTCATTGCATTTAATCGACGGCTGATTGATAGATTATTCCGATCCTATATACGCTCGACTGGCCTTAGAAGCCTAACAAAAAATAGAGACTGACAGAGGTCTTGCTCTATACTACGCTAGTGACAAGTTGCGGCATTCCCGATTCTGATCCTAGATACAGCAAAGGTTCGGGGGAAATTCCGTTCTATAGGTACTATAATAATATTTTTTATACTGAGTACTCTTATGAGGCGTTGCTCCGGTACCTTACCGAGGGCAACGTGGAGGTATACGCACTGGTCTACGCATAGGGCTAGGTGTAGGGCAACGCGGAGGACTGGGCGGAGGGCTACTATATAGATGGAGGCCACAAGAGTCGAGACCGATGCGACTGTACCACTATACCAGTACGTACGTACTCCAGGATAAGTTGGACCGTGTCAGTGGCCTGCATGTGGGATCAACAAGGGGCTGGTGCTGGTAAAGTAGCGCGATTGGCTCCTTCTTATGGATGGCTGGCACGCGACATCGTACCTGAGTCAAGAGATTGAATCTGTTCAAGAGTGTCTTTATATACATGAGGGATTCCTGATGGAGGGTATCACATATCATACCCCGGGTATGTTTTGGGGTGTCCTGGGTCTGAATATATACGATCGTAGGTATGTTATCGTGTTCACGGGTTCACGCTCATAGGTCGGATTCTTTCTCATGCCGTAGTTCCTTTTCCTAGCCGAATCATAAGTCTCTGTTCCTACTTCATGTTCTATTCTGGAGTTCATGTTCAATGAACTCAGTCCTAGGATGCTTGTTTCGGCATCTAGTTCACCGGATCATTGTTATCCCTTCAAGATAACTATGCGGTTAGCTAGCGGCCTAAACTAACATAACGTATTTCACGGGTAAGTGGCACACTTCAATTTTGTATGATTTTCTATACAAACCATAACATCTTATATCTCAACAAATTAATATATAAACCATATCTAAAAATTATCCATGTCTTATAAGAACCTGTAAGTAATGAATATATAACGTCAATTTTTTAAAAATATATTATTAATCGTTTCGTATTGAAAATTACGGCGTAATTTTCTAGGGTTGGTTTGTATACCAATAACCACCTAATAAAATCGTTTTAAATTTTAAATAACCTTATAACTGGTCTATTTAAACTGCTATCTAGAACATTAAGCAAAAATACAGCTTTGTTGTGGGATTGCTGATATGTTGTAAATGGCTATTTTGTATGCGATTACAAGGTGTGCCACTTACCCGTTTGTGCCACTTAACCCGTGAAATACGTTAGCTTCCTTTCTGATTACATAACTAGCGTCGGGAGCTAGCTAACTAATCTATTGGCTGTGACGTGCTGATTCTCTGACAGTAGTTCATGAGCGATGTTTACGGGTAACTAATATACCCTCGGTACCAGTATGCGCACATAATACGGAGTAAAACACATCGTGACCCACAAAGTCATCCTTAATTAATAGCCCTATTTCCATTGTCTTTCAGAAATAATATTCTTTTGGTAGGATGCAGTTTTTTCTTTTCTTTTACTTAACCATATAAATTATATAACTCTATAGGTAGTATTTATAACTTATGGCGTTCGATTAAAGCAGGTGGGCTTTCTACTGGTATATATTATCTATTTTGTTCTAGGATTCGATATATTACCAACTTTAAAACTTCAGTTCAGGTTCCTCTACTCCATAAGTGTTACATTGTTATATCCATGGATGAACTATTCCTTTCTGCCATCCCACCGCGTCACCCTAAGACTAGCTTGATTCTAGACCCGGTGGGTCTTTGTTTGTGTATCTACAAAAAACGAGTATCATTTATTAGTTCCGAACTTCCAATGAGGTTATCTATGGTTCACTTTCTCTGTATACCCGTGTGGAGGGTCTTGGGAATGATATAGTAGTGTAACCTTGAGCAGCGACATCTCCTACCACTTCTAGTATACAGCTTGAACCAAAGGGAATATCCTCCAGTACTTAAACTCCATTATAACCCCCTAGAATGATGGAATTATACTTGTCAAGTGTCACCAACCTTGTGATCCAACTTTGTGGTCCAACTTTGTGGAATTCCTTTACTTGTCTCTTATTTACACCTGAGAAGTCCTGGTCTACTTTTTTACATATTCCTTTTTACTCTCTTCTAGCTCATAGCTAGGAGAAATATTTCCCTTTAAAAATGATGAACTTTATTCTCTATGTCTGCGCTTTCTTAGCAGCTTTTAAGGGCGTCCAAGCTGGTTTCGACCCAAAGAGCCACAGTAATCTCGCTGTGTACTGGGGTAATAACTTAACCCTATAAAGCAATGAAATAGCCATCTCTGACATTTAATTATTCAAGGCCAAAACTCCTTTGGCAAGCCTGAAGAAGAGGGTGGTCAGAAGCGTTTAGGATTCTACTGTGAACGTAAGTCATGCGTTGATATGGAATTAATATATTATATATAAAATTTATACTAAGTGCTGTTGCGTGTACAGATCTACCTGAAGTTGATGTATGGACTATATTACCCTGTCAACAAATGAGAATCAGTGTAGGATTCAATCAGCTTTGATACTAATAACAGAATTAGGTTTTTATGATTGCTTTCGTTACCAGCATCATGCGTAGCCCAGGCGAATTACCCAATGTCAATTTTGCTAATGCTGGAAATAACTGTACCCAGATTCCTGGAACTGAAAGAATGAAGTGCCCACAGATTGCGTAAAGTTGAGAGCTTCTAACTTATATGAATATGCTTATACTAATGAAATATCTAACATTTATATCCAGTGAGGATATTATTAAATGCCAGAATCTTGGAAAGACGATTCTCATATCTCTTGGAGGTGCTACCTACGATGAGGGTGGTTTTCCTGATCCTCCTACTGCAAGGGCTGCAGCATTAATACTGTGGCAGTTATTCGGGCCTGTAAATCACTCTAGTCATTTGGTTGACTATCGCCCATTCTTGAACGCTGTTATCGATGGTTTCGACCTTGACTTTGAAAATCAACAAATGCGCAACCTGGTCCCTTTTGCAAGCGAACTACGCCGTCTATTTCTCACAGACCCATCAAAGACCTATCTTCTGACGGTCGCCCCGCAGTGTCCTTACCCCGATCGCGCTAATAACGAGTTGTTGATAGGTCCCGTTCACATTGATGCGGTCTTCGTCCAGTTCTATAACAATTATTGTGGTGTTAATCACTTTTTCCCTTTAGCTCATGAACAGCCCGACTTTAACTTCGATACGTGGGAACTATGGGCCAAGACCATCTCCAACAACTCTGATGTCAAAGTCTTCATGGGTGTTCTTGGTAGCAAAGGTGCTGGTAACGGGTTTGTGCCAGCTTTCTTCATTGGTACGATCATTAATTATATACTCGAGCATGGCTGGACCTCCTTTGGTGGTGTCATGGTATGGGATGTCAGCCAGGCATTTCCCAATCCTAGATTCATATCTGAAGTTCGCTCTTCTCTGCCGCCTAGACCACCAACTCCTACCACGACCACTACCTCCACTACGACAACTACTTCAACTTCAACTCCCCCCGCTACGACAACTACTTCAACTCCAACTCCTCCCGCTACGACAACTACTTCGAAGGAATCCACGATTACTACTACCACCACTTCAACTGCTTCAAGCACCACCTGGCCCGTGCCAGGTGGCCCCTGCCCTACCGATGGAGTCCATGCCTGCGCTGGTAACAGTTTTGGTGTCTGCAACCATGGCAGTTGGGTTGTCCGGGCCTGTCCCCCTGGACTAATTTGCATCCAGGCCGGACCCGGAGTTTACTGTGATCGTCCTGGTGCTGCTCAACCAGTGTACTAAGTATCTTAGCTGTATCAATTCCTTCTTTACCTTTACATTCATTTGAACGTTTGTTCCCTGATCTTTTGAATTTTATGATAGTCCTTGTTGGAGAAAAATTTCTCGAGGTTATATCATATGAAAAACGCACAAATAGATTTACAATTATTCGCCTCCATAATTCTACTCAAACAAGGAATCAACCTACACTTTTTCCAGTCCCAATAATATATTATATTATTTATTCATCATGTCTTGGTTACTGCCTTGGGCATCGAGCTGGATGAGGCTGGGATGATAGATCAACTGCAACTCGCAAGTCCGCTCCGAGCTTGGAGCCTTTGGCGCTAATATTAAAGAGCATTTAAAGGGGGCTCTGAGAGTAGTGTTAAAGTAATATGTGTAACGGAGCGAGGATATCAATGTAAAACGTATGGCGTAGGAAACTAACAAGACGTGAGCTGAAGAAAAGAACTATCTAACATGGGGATCAGGCCTCTATTTATGCCTGCGTAGGCTTGCTCCAGGGCATGATTCCTGACGGAGCAAGCCTGCAAATCCGTACAAAGATCTAACAACGAAAGCATACAATAAAGCAATAAACAAAGCTCTCCGTGAAGCTATTCCCAGGACGGGAAACTCATAGAACAAAGATCCCCCGCGGATTCATCGGTGTCTTGAAACCTCACCGCTTTCGCCTTCTTTGGGGTGTTAGCCTGGAACGGAGTTGGATCCGTGACACCTAATTGTCCATTGCATAGATCTTTTTATAGTACAGACTATTGTCACACAAAAAGTCAATTCTAAACTTTAGTCCAACGTACAGAAACAAACCTACATGCATTAGTCTCATGTACAAAAAAAAAAAAAAAGAATGCATGCATGCATGGGATGTGTGGCCTATTTAGATCTGGGACTACGTACTACACAGTAGATAGATACATTATCGTTTATCCTGCACATCATATCTCCTCCTCTCCTCAATTTAGTAGTTGAAGTCTGGTGGCCGCTGGGGTTCTAGGGTCTCAAGTTTACTGGGCCACCTGCTGAGCACATTATGTGGCTAGCTAGTTACGTCTTAAGGTCTGTTCAGCCTCGTGGTGCGTAGAATGGTTTTGCATATTATACGTATATAAGTATACTTGATATCTACACATGTAGAGAGGAAAAGGTAGGATCCCTTGCCCTGAATCGTGAGTTGTATTGATTGACGGGCCAAGATCCGATCTGATATATCTAAAGCGGCGGTTGTATAAATGTCAACTGGTGTATCTACATACAAGCTACTATAGCATAAGGATTACCCCCATACCAACGCCAACGCCTTGCTGATCATCCGTTCAAAAAGAAAGAAAAAACTATCACCGTCCCAATTCCCTTCGCAATCGTCCTGCCGCCGAGCCAGGAGTAGGTTCTGGCCAATTGCTGACTGCATCATTGACCTCCTCAAAGAATGTCGTACTATTATGAATTGTGGTCGCCCCGAGAACAACCCTGATTCCTGGAGAGCTGGCATTGATCTGGGCAATCAACTTGGCCTCCTCATATGTTGCTCCGCCTATCATAAAGACAATGATATCTTGCGGCTTGTCTCTTGTATGCCCACCACCTTCTAAGAAGGGATACTGTAATTCTCTCAGCTTGCCTTTGATTAGATTCTGTAACGTTGCTTCGAGACGAGGCGAGTGTTGAGTGTAGACGTTCTCGACACCTTTCAATCCCCTGAACCGGTCACGAGCGCCCGAGAACAAAGACACCGACTCAAAAAGATCGGAAAAGCCACCCGCAACGGGCGGCGCTTGTAGAGAGTGATGATATGCAAGGAGCTTGGGGATAATGTTCACTTCATGTTGTGGAACATTACCAGCGGCGGAGAGCAGATCAAGTAAGACTGGTAGTGCATTGTTGGGTTGCTTTTCGTAGCGTATTCCATAGAGCGCGACCAGGCGAATCTTGTTCTCGGCCTTTACAGAAGGCAGTTGGATTATTCTTTGTAATGACTGCAACGTGTCAGCAAGTAGAAGTCATCTAGAAATATTACTTCACGAAACTCACGCGCAAGTCACTGGCATGATTGTCATTACATGCCAGACTCTGCTCCAATTCACTAACATCCAACAAATCATCCTCGCCAACACGACGACTCAACTCGCTAACTAGAGTCACATGTTTGCTGACGTTTCCAGATAATTTGCGGAACTCTGGATAATCCTCCACGAATCGCTTCATGTCTGCAATCGATTCGATGCTCATACTGCTTTGTGTCTTGGCCTGATACTGCTCGACATACTCTTTGATGTTCCCTCCTAGATCTCCGAAATTCTGGTACATGTTCTTCTTATAGAACGGGTCTTGATCCTGCGACAGTACTATTTCCTGCAGCTCCGGTCGGACGTCAGGAATATTGCGTAGATCTACTCGCCCATTGTGAATACCAATCAACTCATGTACCATTGCCTGATAAGTCCATTGTGTCAGAAGGGGTGTTATAGGATCGTCTCGTCGGTCGAGGATAAGGAGAATGGGAGGAGTATCGGTTTTTCGAAAGTTGAAGAGTTGCTCTTCTTGAGTCAATTGGTAGCGGACTTCTGTTGCCAACTTCTTGGCCATAAGGCTATTTTTCTCGTATCGAATCAATGGATTCTTCTTCAACGCGAGTAACATGGCAATTAGGCCCTCCGTTATCCTTTGTAATGCATCGCTATTCCACATATCGGGGCTATTGCTCCATATTCGATTCAACGGGAATCCCAGATTGAGTGAGCACAAATCAGGGTTGATAACGATAAAATCCGCAAACTGTTCCTGAACCACGCGCACTACCTCATGGTCGTCCGCCTCGGCAAGTCTCTCCAAGGACGATTTGCGAATGATATTTGTGAAGAAAAGGTGGTACTCTCCGTATTTCGGCGCTCGTAATTCGTCGATAAGCAGCTGTATTGAATTCGGCGACGGGCGCACAAAGCAGATACACCGTAAATGTCGCATTTTCTCTCGCGCCTGGTTATCTAATCGATCGACGAGGTAGACTTCATGATTGAGGAGAGCCGATTGGGTAATCGCTGTCGATACGATCGGAACCTGCCATTACAGTCAGTGCAAATTCGAGAAGCCGACAAAAATCGTGTTGCCCACTGTCTCACTATCAAGAAGCAGAATCTTCATCTTAGACGGCGACGAGCCTGTCGCTGTAGACGAGTCGCCGACAGACACCATCCGGGAAAGGTACCCGGACACTGCTGCGACGACGTCCATTGTTGTGAATGGCGACGCGCGGTTTGCGTATTGGATATAGCTCGGCGATATCGTTTGATGGTAGGCGTGGTTGTATACAAGTGTCAACAGAAAGCGATAAGCCTGTCGTAGCCTTGTAGTAGCCTGTAGGCGCTAGGCAGCGTTCAATGTTGTGTTGTCATAAGCTTGCCCGCCGTCTCGCCTTGGGGGGAACGAACGGACGGCTCTGATAGGTCGAAGTAGCAGTGCTATGCCAGGCTTGCCAGCTGAATGGAACAGGTATGACGGGTGCACGTGAAACTGCGGTGAAATGAGATTTGTTGAGTCCGAGGCCTACTACTCCGGACTTACTCTGATCATTGATGTAGTACAGTTGATGCTCCGTAGAGACTTGTTATTGTATGCAGTTGGGTGTAGCGGGTCAGTTGAGGCGGTCACTCAACAAAAATGTTAGCTCCTTCCTTACCTACCCCAGCGCATGACGGCATCGCTCCCGTTTCATTTTTTTGTCAACATCCCCCTACACACAACCCTTCGTCGTTCTCTTTTATATTCTCACTCTCGCTTTTCTTTCTTGAATGACCGAGTCTTAACTTACCCAGTAGAGACTATTGGCAAAAGCCCGCCATGGCTGCCCTCCGCGCCTATATTGACGCCCGTAAGAACATTTGTATACTTGCCGCGTTGGACACAACTGACAAGACCTGTGTCTAGCTTTTGCCGGTGCGGCGAACATACTTGGAGCATCTGTTGATGATGGTAAATTGCATTGTCAGTACCTGTACTGCGCATACCCTTACTGATCGATTGTTGTACAGTCAAACTCATCGGATCCTTCCTTCTCTCCTACCCGTTGGCCGCCATTCTCAAGCGAATTCCGGATAAAGACCCATGGAAAAAGAATGTCTTCATTATCGCTGCGTCGCTATTCTATTTTCTCGGCCTATACGAACTCTGGGACGGCTTGCTCACGTTGACGTATAGCTCCGTGGCCACCTATCTCATTGCATACTACATCGATGGCTCTCTGATGCCTTGGATCGGCTTCACTTTCTTGATGGGACACATGTCTATCAGCCACATTTATCGGCAGATGGCAGACGATGCTTCGGTTGTCGATATCACCGGCCCTCAAATGGTGCTTGTCATGAAACTTTCGGCATTCTGCTGGAACATTCATGATGGCCGTCGCCCGGACAAGGACCTCACGGACGCTCAGAAATATGCGGCAATCAGGGAATTCCCCAATATACTAGACTATGCTGGTTATGTGCTATTCTTTCCGTCGCTCTTTGGAGGTCCTGCTTTCGACTATGTTGACTATCGCCGGTGGCTCGATACAACGCTCTTTGAAGTCCCTCCCGGTACTGATCCCTCGAAAGTTCCCCCTACTCGGAAGAAGCGAAAGATTCCACGCAGTGGTCGCCCAGCTTTGAAGAAGATGATCATAGGTATAATCTGGATTTTGGCTTTTGTGCAGCTGGCCCCCCAGTATCCGTTCTCGTTTTACTTCAGCGACGAATACTCGACCTTCTCGCTCCCACGTCGCATCTGGCAATTGCATATGCTTGGGCTTGTGACCCGGTTCAAGTACTACGGCGCCTGGTCCCTGACTGAAGGTGCCTGTATTATGTCTGGTCTCGGGTACAATGGTTTCGATGCCAAGACGGGCAAGGTCTACTGGAACCGTTTAGAGAATGTCAACCCTTGGGGCTTAGAGACGGCGCAAAACACCAGAGGCTATCTTGAAAACTGGAACAAGAATACAAACCACTGGCTTCGTAACTACGTCTATTTGCGAGTTACACCCAAGGGCAAGAAGCCGGGATTCAGGGCCAGTTTGGCAACCTTTGGTACCAGCGCGATTTGGCACGGTTTCTACCCTGGTTATTATCTGGCGTTTATCTTCGCTTCATTCGTCCAGACTGTGGCAAAGAGTGCGTATTCATCTTTCTGTTCTATTCTTGATATTGTTTCTCTAACATTCTGCTAGATTTCCGACGCTATGTTCGTCCTTTCTTCTTGAGCCCAGATGGTTCCAAGCCAACCGCGATGAAGCCTTATTATGATGTGGCATCCTGGTTTGTAACCCAACTAATCATGTCATTCACTGTCGCTCCGTTCGTTCTTCTCTCCTTCAATGGCACAATCTCAGTGTGGCGTCATGTGTATTTTTACGGCGTCGTGGGCGTTGCTTCGGCAATGGCGTTCTTCGCCAGCCCTGCTAGAGGCTATCTCATCGCACAACAGAAGAAACGTAGCCGTCCAGCACTGGCACGAACAGTGAGCGCTGATGCTCCTGTGCTCGGTCTTCCGAACGATCTGGAGAAGGACGTTGATGACGCGATCAAAGAGATTTCGGAAGAAATTCAAGAGATGTGCAAGCACGGCGCTACGGCATCTATACCATCAGCTCAAGAGGCTCGTGCTTTGGTCGAGGAGAAACTTGGCAAGAAGGATTGAAGAAACCACACGGAACGACAGACGGTTTTCGGTTTCGTCAGTCGTTATGGTATTTTATGAAACGACCTCTGAAGTTCATTCATTTCATAGCTATGAAGTGCTTTACGTTTGCATTTGATTCGCCCTAAGCGAACTATTGTCTGTTGTGATATCCATAAGGTTGTTATTTTTATGCAGTCCTGACGGTCTCGTTGATGATTTATCTCTCATTGTGAAGCGTCTAGGTTTAGTCGAGGATGATTTTGTTGTTGTGTTGAAGAGTGTGACAGTGTATCTTAGCTGCTAGTTGCTATAATAGACGCCCGGGGTTCTCTCGGTAATACCTACTGGGCCCGATCAGAGAAATCGGTATCAGCAACAAAAGCCTCGACTGCAAGTTTGAGCCCAGAGCCAGTTGTTAGCCTGGCGAGGTACGAGAATATTACATATCACACAGTTGAGTGGAAGGTTATACGAAGAAGGACCCCGTCACACATAAAGTCCTTTGAAAATACTTGAATTGTGTGCTTGCAATCCATCTATACAAGAGCTGAAATAAATTGAAGACAAGAAAGAGAGAGAGAGACGTCTATACATCACACGTAAAGATCACATACGTAAAGATCACATACGTAAAGATCACATACGTAAAGAACGAGAGCCAGTTACTTATACACGTTAACAACCAACGAATGATATCAAGGTGAAAAAGAAGAAGAAGAATAAATACAAAAGAACCATCAACATATGCTCAACATTAATAATACCAATCAATCAGGATGATACGTCGACTGGGGCAACAACCCCGGCAGCGAATCTCTCAGCGGCCAGGCCTCACTGTCAGCAGCGGCTTTCTGTGCAGCTTGTAGATCTACTTCTAGCAGTTTTTGGAGATCGTCTAGTTTCTGATAAACACCTGGCGATCTTGCGCCGAGGCTGGTGACGGATCGAGACGGGATGGGGAGCGTGCTTGATCTCGGCCTTGAGAAAGATGCTGCTGCTCCTGCTGCTGCTACTACTGCAGGAGAAGGGAAATTCACGTTGGGACGTTCTGTGACTGGCGAACGGAGTGTGATGGGGACGTTGAGAGATGTTGCCGAGATGTGGCTGTTTGCGTTTGGGTTTGAGATTGAAAACGGTGGAGGAGCGAGGAAGCGCGAATAGGTTCTTGAAGCTATCGTTGCTGATGATGGCTCACCATTCCCCATCCTTGATGGAGGAGGAGGAGGATCGAGATTGCTTAGACGAAATCCGATTTGAACCGTTGCATGGCTGACGTCGGATGAATTGCGGTTATGAGCTGCAAAGGCAGGACGCGGTGGGACGAGGAGTATTTCATCTTCATAGAGGCTTGAAGCTGGGTATTTGGGCTTGCGAGCGCTGGCTTCCGTTGGAAATATCGAATACGAGGGTTTTCTGTTGATATAATTATTGGTGTTGGGCTTCGGTTTGATGGTAGGCGTCGGTGTCGGTGGTAATGATTTATCAGTATCCATCCGGTTGAAATGCCTCTTTTGAGCATTCATGCCATCGTTGAAGAGATGGTATTCTTCCTGAGGAATTGCGATTGGAGATGAGATCTTTCTCTTGAGTCCATTCTTCCACCGATAATCCCGAGACGATTCTGAGTATCGAATGGTCATGCATTCGGTATATGACCGGAACAACAGTTGGAAGAATGATACAACGATGCCAATCACATTGATCGACACTATTGCCATCATTGGCGTAATGCCTTGAGGTATGCCAAGGGTGATTCTTGCCCAGAAAGGTAAAAAGAAGGTCTACGTTCATCAGTCGAGATTTCACATCATGTTTAAAGCGAGAAAGACTTACAAAAACCGCAGTGGCTATGATCAGATAATAAACCATCTGCGTTGCAGCAACTCGTTCCATTGTATCCACACCCGTTGCACGAAACAATTGAGTCACCAGTATCGACGCAATCAGCGTATAAAACACAATCAAAGCAATTGTAATTCCAAGTGCAATATCACTCCACGGCTTCACGATCGAAAGTAATCCCAAGGAACATTCACTGAGCGTGGATCGTCGAAGGTGAGTTGGAATATATGTCAATCCGGTCAACAGGATTATCACCACCCAGCAGATATAGACTACCATTTTCTTGCGTGGCGCAAATCCGTTCCTCTGAAAGCCCCGATATAACGTTTCGATGCCGAAGACGAGTATCACGAGTCCTACTACCCACAATGCTGCATACTGTCAGAACACCGGTAGTCTGAATATGATTTCGAAGGGGTCTCACCTGGGAACACTATCTGTCCAATTGTACCACAATTCATAGAGATCAAAGGAGACATTTGCATGGACTGAATAACCACCAAAACCATGCCCTGAGCAAGTACCGCCGCTGTAAAGGACAAAGTCAAGACGTCACCAGGTCGAATCGATTGAAGGAACGATTGTCGCTTTCTATGCAACCCATGTCAGTCAGTTCTTCATTTTTTCCCCCTCCATCATCCATCACTAGACTCGCGGATTGAGATAGCATACTCGCTTGATAAAAGACCATTCTTCTTCGGCACCTTCGACAAGTCAAAAAACACCGTCGCCATCAACAGCCCCGCCGATGCCATATTGAACGATATTAGAAGTATCGCAGAAGTCGGCGTGCTATTCTCATAGTACCACGGATTTCGAGGAACCACCACATGGTCGTGTGCAGCGCCATTATTTGTGTTTGCAAATCGCTCCAATAAAGATGATATTGTCATCATACAGTTTTTGTTGAACGCACCGGCATTCGTCCTAGAGGGAGGACTATACCGTTGTACGAATTGGCATCGATGAGTGACGTATCTAGAAAATCGAATGAAGCTGTTCGAGGATCAAATGAATGTCAATTTGTTTCTTGGAAAGAAAAAAAAGTAATATTATTCAGAATAGGCGAGTGCTTCCAGAGTCTCGATGATCGAAGTGAAAAATGAAAGAAGCGTCCAGTTCAGACCAGCTGAATAGCTTTCGCAGCCGGATAGGGCTGATGAAGAAACGAATGACACGGACAATAGCAGTGACAAATAGCAAAAAGAGAATAATGAAGATGAAAAGAAAATCTATCGGCACTTGCTTCAAACACATAGAAAAGCATACAGGGGGAGGCGGTCTCCTAACGGCCGCCCACCTGACTCCCATGTTGGCGTTTTACCTTCCTCTTGTAGCACATCGAAAAAAAAAGCGTGTCAAATGCCGATCGGATTTGAGTTATCGTTCGTGGCTATTCTAGAAATAGTAAGAACAAGTCTCATCGATCCTAGGGCTTTAGGTCTGAGTAGTGTCGCAGGTTCGTGGAAAGAACATGGAAGGGGACGAATTTCGTCCAAATACGCTATCACCTTCGTCATTAGTGGTGGCAACATTTCTGAAATAGGATGCGTGAGACGTTCAGGATTACTGGTGCCCTTACATGTCAGAGTGGGATAGGTTTGTATGATGATGGTGATTAGTTGTCGAACAGGAGATGAAATCATAAGAGTTTCGTGTGGAGGGCGCGGCAGGGGCTTAGGGCTACGGCTCCCTCATGCAAGATGAAACCCCAAGGGTTTTAAGCCTCCATCGGCGACATTCTCTCCTTATCTATTCGTCTCTTTATGTCTTGTTAATAAATTGCGTCTATAAACGTCTCTATCAATCTGAAACTATAAAGGAGTTGATAGTATATATCTCGAACATGGTGGTATGGTGTTCGCAGTAGTGGTAGCAGATAAGCGAATTACAATCTAGCATTAACTACTCTGTAATGAATATTGACAAAATGAATGAGGACTTCTATTGATAATTCTAGTAACTTCTATAATGTATAAATAAAGGAAGGTATGTCACCGATAGACCGTCAGCAAGACCATCAGCGCTTCGTCAATATAAACGGGTTAAATATGCGTAACAACCAGCCCTTAGAGACGGGTGTGCCACTCCCAACATCAAGCCAAGCTATCGGAAACAGAGCCAAGGTTGCTGAGATATTTCATCATCTGGTCGTCGAATCCTGATACCTTGCTCAATGTTACTTGCAACCGCGTAAAAGCCTCCAACGTGGTCGTGTACTCGGGATGGTCCTCGCCCACACAGTAACGATCAACTTCCAGCCCTTTATCAGCCCATAACAGAGCCATTCTTGCATTTCCCAGTCGGGTATTAACTTTAGCAGCGTAGTAATAACTAAGCAACGTTGGTTTATGACCTTATCGGCAGAGAATGTAACATACGAAAAACATAATTCCCGGCCTACAAGTCCTTCGGACTTTTGTATCGCAGCCAGCTTCTGCGTTAATTTCAGTGCCTCTTCCGGTGATTCCTCCGTGTCAAGGGTGAGGAGATCCTCGAGATCGTCACTCAGCAGGGACATTATCAACCGTTTCTCCTCTTTCGCTCTGCCTTCCGGGGTATCCTCACAGACCGGGCAGCTGCACTCAAATCCCCATTTCTGCAAGTATTCCTGGCGCTTGCTCCTAACCCAATTGCTCCCATCCATGTACGTAATAAGCAACTCTTCACCTGCACTGATGTCTTGAATAGTATGGAAAGTCTCCATGTCGAGCTGGGGGTTGTACGAATGAGTTGTATTCGGAAGGCAAGAATGATTGAAGCGAGATCCGAGCAGGTATATGGAACAAAACGAGTTTGCTGTGTAGATGCTAAGCACTTCCCTATGAATTTCTGGCAATTCTTCCCAGCTCTGTCCCGTTTGCTTCCCGAGAATTTGCTTGTCCAAATCGCACGCATAAGTATGGAGCTCTAGGTATGATTTTTGCTGTGAAGGAGAAAGGCTTTCAAAGGCTTGCAAGATGGCTGTTGCGGATGGTTCCTCATCGCCATCACATTTTATTTTGAGTAGACATGATTCGGCCAAGATACGAGTGCCACGGGGTATGTTGGTCTTTGCAAAGGTGCCCAGACCTTTTCCTGGAGATTCCCTTATCTCGATGACATGGCGCGCATCTTGTATATGTCAGTTAGCATTTGAAGTTGTCCGGAGAGATTCATACCTTGGTTTGCGTCCATCGTCCGTTATTATCTGATATGGCATATGAAAAACAATGAGAGTTAAATGAAGGTGAAATTTCATTGATTGCAAAAGTACAAGATAGAATGACAGCGAATACATCTCGAAGCAATAGGAAGTGATTATTCGACAGAGTCCCAGAGAACAGAAAGAATGCAGAATAGGAAAGAGCCATCCTCAACGGTAAGTCGCAAGTTATGCACATCAGGAAGGTGCTAAAGGGGCGCGACAATCGGAAGTTGCGATGAGCCTGCAAGTACCATATACTCTCCGACTTCTATCTATGTTGAACGATCCTCTCCAAAACTTCATTTTCATAACGCGGAGAGCGTGTCCGTTCTAATGGCTGTCGATAAGCAATTGCCATCAACGCTCAGGGTGGGTGAGGATGTAAGAGCCGCCTTCCTGCGACACATAACACAGCAGCATGTTGCGAATCATACGAGGTAGGGTGGAAGACAATTCAAAGAGAAAGAAGTCTTATTCTCGCAAGGTCCTTCAAGTCGAGGAATACATACTCCGTAGTAGGACTATCGCTGGAGAGTCGACAGAAAAAGAACCATGAGGGGGGGGATCGAGATCCCCTCACGGCAAAGCTCCCCCTCACATGGTGTGCTACCATATCCGGTTTAGGGTGCGGAGAGTATTGGCCATCCAGTCAATATAATTGGCGCAAACAGACAATGCAGGTGGGGTAGCACGGGCATAGGAACCAATCACGACCGTTATTTCCCGAATAGGCAAATATTTGGCAAAGAAGTTGCTGAATCGAGAAGTTCTACCACCTCAACTTGGAGGGTGAAACCATCCGAGCGCTCCCCGCAATTCCGCCTTGACACGTCGATCTACAAGACTTAGCAATCTTGACATTCATGTGGGGGCACATGTTGCGGTGCTCCTCTCAGATGTTACGAGGAGAAGAGGGGAGATGAGGAGAGCAGTCGTACAGAGACAACTCCATTGAAAGCGAGTTGGCTGTTGGCTCCTCCATCAAGTGGATGTAGGATTAGTTGGCTATACATGTATATATAATGGGTTGCTGCGACCCTGATTTTGTTGATTCTTTTTCTTTATTATTTTCTACCATCATCATCACCAGCCTTGCTTCCTTCTCTTCCCACTTCATCTCCAAGGTATGTGATATCAATTGCATCATGTTTATGTTATTGTTTGCGGTTCCTCCCTGCCAATGACAGCCCTGGCTCCTTCCCCGCATGCACCAGTCTTCTCTTTCCCAGGAATGCTTGCAACCTGGAATCACTTGAACCAAGTCACCTAGCTGACCACCGCAGATATTTAATCCCTTCTCCCCCAGGGACGATCTTTTTGTTTCACATTCCAAATAACAACTCAATTCTATTCATCATGGTATTTAGCCGCTCTATCCCCCGTGCACTTCAGCGTCCTGCTACATCGCTTCTTGCGATCCCGGCTCGCCAATGGCGGGCTCCTGTCTTTTCTGGAGTGCGTACACTAACAGCGAGTGCTCCCCGACAGGGTAAAGTGTTGATGGTCCTTTATGATGTGAGTTTCTGTCAACACCATGCATAGTTGAATTGCGACTAATAGAGTGCAGGGCGGCGAGCATGCCAAACAGCAGCCTGGCCTCCTCGGTACCACCGAGAACGAGCTCGGTATTCGCAAGTGGCTCGAGGATCACGGCCACACTTTGGTGACCACCTCCGACAAGGAGGGTCCTGACTCTGTTTTTGAGAAGGAGTTGGTTGACGCCGAAGTCATCATCACCACTCCGTATGTACAAGCACCACCACTTATCTCCGAAGCGTACTAATGAATGTAGCTTCCACCCTGGATACCTCACCGCAGAACGCCTTGCAAAGGCCAAGAAACTTAAGCTTGCTGTGACTGCCGGTATTGGTTCCGACCACGTCGATCTTAATGCTGCCAACAAGACCAACGGCGGTATTACCGTTGCTGAGGTCACGGGCTCCAACGTCGTCTCCGTGGCTGAGCACGTTGTCATGACCATCCTTACTCTTGTCCGCAACTTTGTTCCTGCGCACGACCAGATCCGCAACGGAGGCTGGGATGTTGCTGCTGTCGCCAAGAATGAATACGACTTGGAGAACAAGGTTGTAGGAACTGTTGCCGTTGGCCGTATCGGTGAACGTGTCTTGCGTCGTCTCAAGCCCTTCGACTGCAAGGAGCTCCTCTACTACGACTACCAGCCCCTGAAGCCCGAAGTTGAGAAGGAGATTGGTTGCCGTCGCGTTGACACTCTTGAGGAAATGCTCGCCCAGTGTGATGTCGTCACCATCAACTGCCCTCTTCACGAAAAGACCAAGGGTCTCTTCAATAAGGAGTTGATCTCCAAGATGAAGCCCGGCTCATGGCTCGTCAACACTGCTCGTGGCGCCATTGTTGTCAAGGAAGATGTTGCCGAAGCTGTCAAGAGCGGTCACTTGCGCGGATACGGTGGTGATGTCTGGTTCCCTCAGCCCGCCCCCAAGGATCACCCTCTCCGTTACGTTGAAGGACCCTGGGGTGGCGGTAACGCCATGGTTCCTCATATGTCTGGAACTTCTATCGATGCTCAGATCCGTTATGCCGAGGGTACCAAGAAGATTCTCGAGAGCTACTTTTCTGGACGCCACGACTACCGTCCTGAGGATTTGATTGTCCACAACGGTGACTACGCTACCAAGGCTTATGGACAGCGCAAGTGATTAAAAAAAGGTGTTTAGTGGTTTAAAATGTACATACGAATTACTATGATATCATGAATTTACTTCTTCGTTCTCACAGTTTCCCGCCCCATCCCAAATAATGCGGTATATGGATTTGAGAATATAATTGTCAAAGGAACAATACGTTCCACCAAAGTATTCATTCAGTGTTACCAAACTTCCCAAGAAGACCTGAATCCCACCAGTCCCAAATTCTTACTCTCCCACGGCATACAAACAGTACACAGAGCCTCATCAAACAATCTTCGAAATCGCCCCTGAACATAACCAAATATAGTACACACGTTGAACATGACCAAATCCAGGAGTCGTAGCCGAGCTGACCAGGACATGTAGTACAAATGGTGACTGACTCAGAGGTGCATGTATTTTCTCGAAGGTGTAGTGAGATTGACAATCTGCGACCAGGCTTGTGTAACCACCATATATACATGGATTCTGTAGAGAGCATGAAGGTACTAGAAGGATGCCGACGCGTAGGTAGCCTTGAAACCAAGGCATGCGTCAGTATCTCGCAGGTCACACACAAAGTCCTCATCCTTATCGCAAGTATCCTTCTATGCATGTTTGTTCTTCGGAGAAACGGGGCCGTCAAACCTGTCATACTCCGGAGAACTCGGTGCCTACACACATCCTTTCTTTCGGGGGGGGGGGGGGGGGGGGCAGACATTTGATGCATATCTCATACCATTTTCCATATTTCGCCTAGATAAGCGAAGACGTCACCCATTTCCAAGCACTTCTGCACGACCAGAAAACAGAAGTTCAGCTTCTAGAAACTTCTCTGGCATATGCGGGACCTATGTAGGCACGAAGGAATGCATGCTGCATGTATGCATGTACGTCCTAGTACGTAGTCATGGCCATTCCATGTCCATGGATGCAGACATCCCCATACCCTCCCTGCCTGTCACTCGGACGTACGTTACGTACGTACAAAAACATTTTAATGTATTTCTTTTTCTTCACGGACGAACTCATCCATTATATCCCTGACTTTTTAAAACAAGGGGGGGGAGGGGGGTAGCTTAGGCATCCATCCACCATCCATAATGGATTAATAACAATCGACAAATGATTGCGAATACGATCGTGATCCATTAATAACCACGTGGGTTTGCTTACATCACAACATCAAAAACTCAAAACCAAGCCTCCTCCTCTTCCTCGAGGCTCGAGTGGTCGACCCAAGGGTATTGAAATATATTGGCCCCCCACCATTACCATCCCGTCCCCAAATATCTGGCTATCCAGTCAGGATTCAAATATAGCAATTTTCTAGAATTCTTCTCTTGCATATCACACTCACTAGCCTCGCCATGGGCAGATACGTAAATTAAATGTTTTGTGTATGCAAACTATGAAGGTTCTCCAATCATTTTTCTCGAAACGGTGCGCTGGACTAACAAGCTGGTAAGGGGGAGGAGGGGGGAGGGGGGGATGCAGGAACGGGATGGGATGACTGTCGTTGTGCTTTGACGCTTGCATAGTACGTACTGACTAACCGATGTAGCACGGTTCAGGAGTTCAGGTTGTCGAACTGGTAGGGTGCTACATATGGAGGTAGGGACCCTGATTTCTGGATTTCGCCTGAGAAAACTAGAGTGCATGTGGGAATAGCATTTTCTTGATGCGGGATGGCTTGTGGGACTTATTCTCACTACCGGTAGTCTATGTATGCCGTACTCTGTATTGTTGATAGGGAGGTCTGTATACCATTCAGTTAGCTACATACAATCTGCATATATATTTAGATCTCATATGACCCTCTCGCTACGGAGTACAAATATTTAAAGATGAGAAGTAGAGTAACAAGTGGGACAAATTGTCCGATTTAATTGGAGGTTATTTATATTCCGAGTTTCTCGGTCCGTTCCAGAGCCAGACATCCACAGCGGGTCATGTCTTTATTTACTACCGTACATACTTCAACGATACGGAGACTATGGCATAGTACGTATCGTACAGTACCGATACTTCAACATAGTACGTACTGAACGCACACAAGATCCAAAGGGCGTAAATATAGGCATAGTGACAGCTGGGGTTGAACAGACCTATCAGCACACTTGAATGCGGAAAAGGTCGAGTTGAGATGGTGATTGGTGGATAGAATTGTCTGGGTCCTCCTTATAAACAAGAAATGTTAAGGGAACTCGAGAAGCTGGGTTGAGTGCCTACAACAACAACACTACGGTAGGTACACTGTTGCGTAGTAACAGCTGAAAGCCCAGCAAGTGAAGTCATTATTTAGTACCATGCTGTTAAGATCCTCCCCTTGGCTCCAGGGCTATCTAGTAGTATCCTCATACATATTGGGGTATTATGGGGACTGTGTTAATATGCAATGCGACGTAAATCGTGTACCTACATTATACTCCATAGTACGTATTTATTGTGGTGAGTCGGCCAACCCACATTGGGCCAGTCTCGAAGATACGATTTAAACGGTTCAGCTGAGATCTCCCGTCCCATCTCGCGCTCATCTCGCATCCAATTCAACAATCGCGATTCGACGGGAATCGCTCACATTAGACATCATAGATAGAATGGACCCTGTGGCTAGGAGCACTTTGGACCCCACGGACGAAAAACGTCGATATTGTTTAGGTAACTACTATGTAATGGTAGTTAGAGGATTGGTGTCACGTTACACACAAAGGATACATCGGCCTGGTATGGTACCTGCCTGGCTAGATGTATAGCCACGCCGCGCTCGTTGCCTTCAGGGATATATTGCGAGATATAATATCATCGTGCGGTAACTCCGTATATACAATAAGCTACGGAGTGCTGGGTCTGCCCCCCATTGTTTGCCGGCACATGCATGATGTATGGGTTTGTAAAATACGTACGATATACATTCTGTGTACGGGCGACTCCTTTCTTGTAGGGCTGAATATTACTACGTACCTTCGGGGGAGTATTACACTGGCGGGTGGCGAAAAGGTAATACGAAACCCGTTCTCGCTGCCTGGGAGCCTCGTGGATTTGTTTCAACATAACATGTTGTTCTTAAAGGAACACCCAGCAAATGAAATTCTATGTCTCATTAATTCATTCTTAATCTTAAAAGGCAGCATCGTTTCAACCTATACGAAGTAATATATCTCGACCAAATAAATACGTGTTCAATCAAAAATCCACCCCGTGTAATTCGATGCCTCACTGCCTAGGCCACAACCAAACCAAACGAAACGAAACAAGCCTGGCCAGTGGACAAGACGAAAAAAAAAAATGACTCACTCATATGAATCACAAGACCGTCCTTCGATCACAAAATGTTTAAATTTAAGAACGAGTAGAATAAAACAAAATAGTTCACAATAGGATTCAGATCGTATGTGGCCTTCCCATCTCGTATTGTCTTGTGGCTATGTACTCGTTCATTAACTGTTCAAGGTATGTCGTGGGAACGCACAATGATAAATTAGATAACTAAGTTATCCTCGCAGATGAGTAATCTTGCTGCATTTGGGTTAACTAAGTTGACTTGCGTATCAAGTACTATTAACTACGTAGTTGGCTTATCGTGCTCGACGCCGTACAGGGCCCCTGTTTCTAGAACATTTCCCTTTTCAGATCCTTTCTCGATCTGTACTGCGTGCGTATGTACGTACGTACGTACACACGCACGATACAAAAATACGCTCCACAAACAGATTTCGCCCCGAAATAGTGCACGCTGACCTGACTGTTCTATAAACTGCGGAGTAAAGTTTGGATTTAGATCACGGTCCGTAGCCCAGACATTTACCACGAGACAACATAGCCAATCAATAGGCGCTCGCTGGCGTCGAGGCTGTGCCGTTACTTTGATTTTTTTTTTTTGTTGTACATGTACATTCCTTGCGCTGTAGTAAATTCGAATTGAGTTCGAGTTTGATAACGGTGCGTTTGTGTTTTGCATTTGAGTTTACATTGGGCGGTGATTTCGGCGAGGACGTTCGGTTTCATGTGTAACAATCATCATCATCAAGAATTAAAGATTTCGTAGATGTACAGTTTCGTAAAATATTTTGAGTTTATCGTCGCGATTAAAGCCATTCTCTCGCGCACCATTGGACAGGATATCTTACAAGGGTCTAATTTGGAGTTCGGGATACCGATGTGGACACGGGGGTGCGGATGCCCGTGCCGAATTGAATTCGATTCGATAGTTAAGTTAGTTAGTTAGTTACCTAGTTATGTGAGTTGACATCTGATCAGATCTGGTTCCGTCGTCATACGACATACGTACTTTTTAATTTATTCACCCAACATTCGTAGTTAACAAATGACTCTTCTCTCCAGTCCACATCCGTCCGACCCGGTCTACGCCATCTATTTCCATGCCTTTCAGGTGCCTTCGTCCGTAAGGACCTGCCAAGCCAGTCTACTATTAACAATATCGACAATGGGAACGGACTACGGACTCCGGAGTACGTACTCAGGTACTGCCGCTAAACGTTCCAGCTCTGTGGGACCGCCAGAAAGAATTTCTGGATCCCGTCCTAAACCAGTTAACGACGTAGTACTCCGTTTTTGCTGCACTTCGTAGTCATCAATCAATTTATACGGGAACATGACTTCTTGATTGGTTACCTGGCTTCTTTTTTTTTTTCACCTTCTTCTCGACTCCGTACTTAGCTAAGTACTCCGTAATCGTTGTTTGTCGTCGTTATGGACGGGAAAACGTGCGTTTTTTTGAGTTTTACGTACTACGACGATGGACTGACTCTATTTGGTTCCGGTACTGTGGATTCAGCGTACCCATCGTGGCTGAGGACGGTTGAGTGACTAATCATGGATGTTGGTTTGTGGCTTAACTAAGGTATTGATGATTATGGTTTTGTTTTTCTCAAGTAACTAAGTTGACTAAGTTAACTAACTAGTTAGGTTAGTCAAGTTAACTATGATTTGGAATCTAGATGATTACTATTCTGTGATATGTATTCAACCGTGAATTCTGATATACAAAATTCTTGGTGCAGTCTTGTCTTGGGTGTAGCACTGTAACGTCCGCAACGCCTTCCATTTCTGTACAACCTTGACGATAGTCTTGAATGACATTTCTCTTGACACACACAATGTAGCTTACTTCGACATGTGGGATTGGGAAGCATGCCATGCCATGCCATGTGCTTACAATACCGCCATACACCGTAATTACCAATACAACCCGCTAGACCCACCATCTCCCTTGAGAAGTTGAGGCTACCTTCAGCTATGAACCCACCAACTCAGCCAGTTAAACCCGGTATCAAGAGTAACGCCAAAGCCAGAAAAGAAAAGAAAATAGGCACTTAGCACAGCGCTCATGCAGGGCGACAGTTTGATCAATCAACGCGAAACCTCCAATCCGCAAATTCTTCAGTTCTTCAGGTCCGGACGGGATAAATTGTGGGTAAACAATACGTAAAATATAGCTAGCAGCCATACATACATACATAGCATAAACTTCCCGCTAGGCAGTCAAGCCAGGCAACCAGGCTTCGAAGCAGTCGAAACACACACACGACTGGACTCCCTGGCCTAACCCGCCTTGTCTCGGGGGCTTTTTTTTTGGGTCAGATGTATGGAAAACAAATCAAACCGGAAAGGTCATGGCAGTGCTATGCAAGTTGTTTGTTCACTTTGAGTCATAGGACAGAAACCGGATCCTCAACGGCTGGTTGGCTGAGTGGCTTTTTTGGGATGTCTTTTGTGGCTTGATTTCTTATTTGCAAGTGATATTCATAGCTCAGATACTAGATGGGTCCTGGTCTGTGGTATGTGTATTGAGGATGGGGTTTGGAACGGGTCGTATATAAATATGTGGTGTCTGGTGCTTTGTCCTTGATCCCCAGTTTCATTCAAACTTTCTTTCTTCACACAACACAACAATATTTTTTAAAGAAGTAATATATATATATATATATATTTTAATCAAGGACTCCTTTACGACTTTGCTTCATTCTTTGTTCACGACTGTACTATACATTAGTTACTCTTTGCTTGTGGTTGATACGACTATATATTCAAGCATCAGACCGACATCTTCCAAACACCACACCAACTCTCAGACCACAGTCTGATTTATTCTATATACACCAAATCATCAATTCAACAGTCACAATGGGCCGAGGAGGTTACAACGTCCCCAGCAGCAGCAACCCGCCAACTCCGCCCCCATCTGGGTATCGGTTTGTGCTTTCAGGCCGAGGAGGATACAATGGCCCTGAAGAAAACCAGCAACAAGATGAATAGCCTGATTCAACTGCCATGAAAAAAACACAAAAGATTCACGACAAACATAACGAGGAAACGTGTGTTTTCTAGTTTTTGGCGATTTTGATATTCGATCTTGGGTTTCTTCAATTTCACTTTCCGACGCAGAATCTAGTGCAACGAGGATGGTCAGCTTGTGTGTGCTCAATTACGACAAAAGAGAGAAGAAGAGAAAAAAAAAACATACTTCTCAAAAACCACACCCAAAACATCCTCAACATCTGCCCCGCCTCTCCCAGTAATCTGGGCTAGACTTTCGGCTGCAAATCGCAAATTCTCCGCGGCTGTGACGATGTCCACCTCAGGTTCTGCGTTGAACATGACTGTATTATTACTATTATCGGCTTTTTTGTTTCCATTATCACTGTATTTTTCTGGATTATAGATGGCATCAGACGGCGTTTGTGCTTGGGTTTGAATATCATGAGCATAAGTGCCAGCGTCAGCATGAGCGTGGAATTGGGTATCGGTATAAACTTGGGGATTGGCATCGGCGCTGGGGTTATTATAGACGGATTGGGTTGTATCATTATTGATGGGTTGTTCTTGTTGCTGTCTCAGGTCGCTCGTTTTTGTTTCATAGAGAAATCTCTCCAAATGTTCCAGACATTGTTTTAGATTGGATTGTTGTCGATGTGTGACTCCAAGCGAGTCTTCCCAGTATGAAATATCATGCATATCGTTTTCTCCTTGCATACCTTCTGGTCTCGCGATCTCTTCAAAAACTGATATCAGACCGCGTAAGAATGTCTGTATATTACCAGGGTCTGCTGTAATTGATCCTAGACCGGAGCTTTGTTCAGCTTCCCGGCACGAGATGGAGAAGATCCGGCTATTCGGAACGTCTTTGAAGAGAGCTTGGACCTGTTGGACCAAACTGCCCGTCGCTTCGTCCCTAGCATTGGCGGAGCCTGGCAACCTATCAGACTTATTGATGGCAACCACTATATTCTTCCCATATTCTTGACAAGCATGCACAGCCTCAAGGACCTCGGGGTCAACTGCAAGCTGTGCAGGCGCCGCGCCTTCGCCCTCCTGGACGCTCAATACTACCACAACGACGTCAGATTCCAGCGCACGCTGTTTTGCACGGCGGATGCCTTCCAGTTCAACGGCTCCAATTCTCTCTGCATTATTCTTCGAAGACCGCAGTCCGGCCATATCCCCAATCTTGCAGTACCATCCGCCAAGGTCAATACCAACATCCACAATGTCTCGTGTCGTCCCTTCCTCTGTGCTGACAATAGCCGCCTCTTTACCAACGACACGATTCAATAAAGAACTCTTCCCGGCATTCGGCGCACCCAGCAAAGCAATCTTAATTCCGTTTCGGAGCAACTCGCCCTTTGATGCATTCTGAATATGAAACCTAATCTGTTGTCGAAGCACATCCACCTGCGTGGAGACTGAGCTTATAAGTTCTTGAGGTGACTCATCAAAATGCTGATCCTCTGAAAAGTCAATCAAGGCTTCTAACTCCCCTCTGGCATACAATAATTGTTGGCGCCAATCTTCATAGCGCGCAGAAAGAGTGTTATTCGCGCCACGCACAGCCAGACGTCTCTGCTGCTCGGTTTCCGCGTTGAGGGTTTCACCAAGTGCCTCGATTTGTGGTAGATCCAACACATCATTCATGAAAGCCCGTCGCGTGAATTCTCCGGGTTCGGCATATCGTATTAAAGATGATGAAACATTATCTTCGTCGGATTTGATAACATCGTTACACTTCTCAATCGCAGCAAGTACCGCTTTGACGGTTGCGGGCCCACCGTGCACATGCAGTTCGAGGACGTCTTCACCGGTAACTGTTCGAGGGCTGGGAAAGTATAGAACCAATGCTCCAGGGTCGAGGAGTGTATTCGGCGATGGAGCTTGCGTCGGGTCGTATATTGCTCTTAGCGTCGCCATGCGCTGTTTGGGGTCTCGTGCTCGAGGACATAGTGCTCGATATACCTAGTTAACAATACCATTAATGGCTCGCCTTCTTTTCAATTCAGCAACTAAAGGGGCAATACCTGTAGACATGCGGGACCGGAAATCCTGATAATAGCTATCGCAGCTCTGCCGGGAGCGGTAGAGAGCGCATATATCGTAGAATCCGCGCCCAAAGCAATTGACGGCGACGACAGTGACAATTCATCGATAATAGGAGAAGATTTGAGATTTTTCCCTTGACACGAAAATCGACGTCTTTGAAACGGCCGTTGAGGTGCTGCTCGAACGATCTGGTGGTAATGTGGAGACCCGGCACATTGTCCAGAGTGAATAATCCTGACTTCTCTGCTATTACGACCAAAGGGCAAAACCCATGGCTCAGAGAGAGATAGAAACCTTCGCATGCGCAAAGATTTGTATCGGCGCGAGTGATGGATGGAAGGACGAGTCCTGATTCAAAGATACGTTGAATAAAATAAGAAGAAAGTTGGAGCTTCTTTTTTCTATACCTATCTGAGGAAGCTAATCTTATCTACACGTGATTATATACCATCGATATGCTGTAACGTTACCACATTATGTACTGGTAAACCCTTATCGATAGGTACACACGATAACTAATTCCAACAACAGTATCCTTTGATATTATCACTAAATTTATGCAAAGGTGAACCGAGTTGTAAACTCCAAGAAAGCTGAATTATAAGCTTATTGATGTCACCGGAAGTATCTGCATTTGACTCATTCCGTGTCCCCCAGACCTGTATATCCTTCAGATATCCATTCAAGCCAAGGCTTGGCCAATGCTCTTAAGAGGAGGGATTTTACAGTCGGGGAATGAACAAACTGACTGGACTGGGATGAAAAGTTCCTTCCCATTGAAAGCAAGTGAATATCCCTCAAAAGACCTCAGGCTCTATCCTTGAATTCTGTATTTAGGCAATTTCGGCGTGGAAGCGGACTTGGTGCGGTTGATATCCACAGTTTCGATTACTTACTACCCACTAGGATGGAGTTCCGCAGGTATAGTTACTATAGTAGCTTCTCTTTAGGTATGTTTGTTGTCAAACTAGGTCGCGGCCTGCCATCTAATAAGCACCGTAGTTCAACGAACTACGGCAACTCAAGAGTCCCGCAAACGGGTCGTCCCTTCAAGATCCACTTGACTACCATACATTAGTACTGTACAGAGTACCATGTTCCACAAGCTGAAGACTGAGTCCTTTCTACTCCATTTTCAGTATCAGAGTTTCAAGGGGAGTCCCTGATTTATGGTATACAGAACTTGATATTTAAAGCAGAATCATTTGACACGTGATATGCATAGTTATATCTTTGGTGAAACGAACTGGGGCAGCCCCCGGCATCAATCCGGCTATACCTCACGTGGGAGCAGCAATTATATAAAATCGCCAAAAAAAACCGCCTCGAGAAAAGAACAGCGAGCTAAAACTCCAGGCTAATTCCTTTCAGCATCTCCGTAATACCCGACAATGGCTCCGGATAATGGGACTTGCGGTGTCTACACAGATACAGCGCCAGTAGCTTTAAGTGAGTGTCACGCGGGCTATCTGGGTCCCCAGCTTCATGTTACATTCACTCAATATACACTTTGAAAATTCTGGCCGTACATACCCGCAAAGCTAATCATGGATAGTAAATACTATTGGCTCACAACTGTACTTCCCTATTCCAGAGGGGATTCTGAACTATATCGAAGAGAACTTATACCCATACTACGTAGAGAGCTCTCGTTCTATGGTCAATGGAATCACGCCCACTGAAACTAGCTGGACTTTGGCTCGAGATTGATACAATTGTGTACACCGGGTACCGGAAACCACCTTTTGTGGGTGGGAAATGTATACTCTGTAGTAAGAGGATCAATAGCCATTGGGTTTCTTGCTAGATACCGTTAGCTTCTTCTTCATCTTCTTCACTTCCTCCTTTGTGCGGGGAAGAAGGCCCCTGTTTCACTCCGGAACTTTAACTCATCTACCGTTCAACATCGTGTACGAACACTGGATTGGACTCTTCAATAGTCACAGGCTTTTATTAAACAAGCTTAATCAGATCGTTCATCCATTTTCCCGATGGCTCGAAACAGATTTGATTATTGATCCGGCTAAATTGTTGTTGCAGGATACTACCGCTACTGGGTGTATTGGATCGCTGGCCCCAGTCGGCTTAGGCTGAATTGTCACCCATTCAGAGGATTATTTGGCACAGTTATGCATCTCGATGAAGAATGTCGGCATTTGGGATCTGCATGTCGTGCAGAATCGTGGGGATAAGCCACCTTCTAAATAGCCGGATGAGTTGTCGATGGAGTCATTTAGGATATGGCATTGGTTGTTTCTACCTTTGGTCCGGTTGTTTTTGTTTCTATGAAACATGGGGTAGACTGGCGACCCCAGGATATAGGATATAGAGGAGCTTCTGCTTGTCTGGAGATGAATATAAAAACCCGGCGACAGCAGCTGTGAAATCTGAAGTTCATCCCCTCATCATCATCATCAACTCTAAAACCACTGAAAACCCACTTCAATATTTGCAGACATAGCAAAAAAGAAAATGGTTGCCTTCTCAAGTCTACTCGTTGCCTTCACAGCAATTGTCGGCGCACTCGCTGCCCCGACAGAGCTGGTCAAGGACGATAATGTCCTTGACCTCCTCAGCCGTGGCCCTTCAAACTTCGTCCTCGATACAACAAACACCACCTCCTTGGTTCGCCGAGCCGGAATCAACTATAACCAGGATTATACCACTGGTGGAACGGTGAATTACTACCACTCCAGCACCGGTTTCCAGGTCAACTGGAACACCCAGAACGATTTCGTTGTTGGCGTTGGCTGGAACCCTGGTTCCAACAGGTGAGCCTTGTTATCCTCTAATTTCCCTCATCTACCAGTATAGTCCACTGTCTAACATCAATAAACAAAAAAAAGCCCCGTCAACTTCGGCGGTCAATTCTCCGTCTCCAGCGGTACTGGCCTCCTCTCCGTCTACGGCTGGACCACCAACCCCCTTGTAGAATACTACATTATTGAAGACTACCACAACCAGCCCAGCTTTGGCACACAAAAGGGTACCGTCTACAGCGATGGCGGTAACTACGTGATCTGGGAGAATACCCGGTACAACCAGCCTTCAATCCAGGGTACATCGACGTTCAATCAGTATATTTCTGTGCGCCAGTCGCCGCGGACGCAGGGCACAGTCACCGTGCAGAATCATTTCAATGCTTGGGCTAAGCTCGGAATGAACTTGGGCGCAATGAATTTCCAGGTTATTGCTGTTGAGGGCTGGGGTGGAAGCGGTTCTGCTTCGTATGCTGTTAGTAATTAATGAGACCATGGTTACCTACTTGGGGAAGGGGCAGTAGGGGGGAGGGCACCGGCTATGTGTACTGGGTCAGTTCAAAGCAGTTGGCGACTAAGATCAGTTAGTATGTCCAAATACCTATAGTACACTATCATACAACCCATCATCTTCCATTATAAGTAGAGAGATGTTTAGAATACAATGTTCACAACCCTTCCCCCAGGAACAACAATAACCCTCTTCCTCTTCTCCCAATCATGTTTCTCTCTAAGCCACGTTTTCCCTTCATCCGTCGCCAAGATCTGATCTACTATCCACATCTTTTCATCGATTTGTGTCTCTGATGATGGCGCCGTGGTAGCGCCGGACATTAATCGCGGAATAGTCACGTTAAAACGTAGTTTCCCGTTGATTTGGACGCCAACGTTTTGCCCACCACGAGAGCGGAGGGCGTTTGCTTCGGTGTCCGTGAGAATGGGCGTTGGCCAGGTTGTTGTTGCCATGTTTATAGCTTCTGCGTCTTGGAGTAGTTCCGAGTGCAGGATTTCCCAAGCCTCGGATGTGAGAGCTGGGGCAATCGGTGCCAACAATCGAAGAAGAGAAGAGATGCATGTATACAAGATTTCGGGGTTGGTTGGTCGGTTGGAGGAAAGCGTGTTTGTCAATTTGGTCAGATCGGATATGACCGTGTTCAAGGCATAGGGGTTCTTCTCGATGCAATTTGTCACCAAAACGATGGTTTCGTGCGTAGCGAGCAAGCCATCAATATCCGCGTCGGGAAGATTGGTGAGATTCGGCACTTTCAGGAATGCGTGTGGCTTTTGCTGAATATCCTCCACCGACAGATTCAGTTTTCCTTGCGGCGCAGAAGACAGCGCTGTGGTAGCATCCAACACCAGCTTCCACAACCGAACGAACCATCGTTCAATTCCCACAATCTTCGTTTCATCCCATTCAAGAACTTCAGCAATCGGTGCCGAAAAGAGGACGTGTGCACGCGTCGTGTCTGCTCCGTACTTTTCCACGCAAATCATAGGATCGACGCCGTTGTGTTTACTCTTCGACATTTTCTCGTATGAGATATTCGGGCGTACGGTTGTACCCTTGATGAGTGGGTTCTTTTTATCGGTCAAATCAAGCTCATGTGGGAGTAAGAACCGGCCTGTGGATGGCTCGGAGTATGTTCTCCCATGAACCATGCCTTGCGATAACAGGGTCCGGAATGGTTCGGATACAGCTGGCGCCGCTGGGCTGGGTTGAGTATGCGCCAATTCTGGGAAGAGCTTGGTTTGTGTCAAAAACTTGTATATAAATCTCGCGTAAAGAAGGTGAAGAATAGCGTGTTCAACACCACCTATGTAAATATCAACCGGGCGAGCGACAGCAGGCGAGAATGGCTCATTATGGTTCTTAGGGTCTAAGTAACGCATGTAATACCACGACGAATCCACAAAGGTATCCATGGTATCTGTATCTCGTTTTGCAGGCCCATGACATTTTGGGCATTCCGTGTGCAACCAGTCATCTGCAGCAGACTCGAGTGGATTTCCCTTTTGGGCTTTGAACCATTCACCTCCAATTTCGGGCAGTTTGACGGGTAACTGATCGACTGGGACGGGTACTGGACCGCAGTTTGTGCAGTGTATCATGGGAATAGGGGTGCCCCAATAACGCTGTCGACTGATTAGCCAATCGCGCAGTCTCCAGGACTCTGCTGTTTCGCCTCGGCCGATTTTCTCAAGGTCAGTTATGATTTGTTTTGCAGCTTCCTTTGAACTGAGACCTTGATATTTCCAGCATCGAGATGTCAGGTAACCTTCGTTTGTGAAAGCTTTTGCATCGTGTGCTAAAACAAGGGCCGAATCTTCTTGAACCGAGGGTTCTGGTTGAATAACGACTGGAATGAATTCTGGTTGTAAATTTTCTTTGAAGAAAGCTAGGTCTCTAGTATCATGCCCTGGGACGCCCATGACGGCTCCCTCTCCGTAGCTGCTCAAGACATAAGGAGCCACGAATACGGGTAGCTCTCTCGAAATATGTGGACTTTCCTTGTCGATGACTTGCAATGGGTTTGAGGCGTAGACATCTTTCAAGCGATAGCCTACCTTCGAGTCTGCCGGTAGAGATGCGGTCTCCTCAAGGAAAGCTTTGAGACCAGGATCCGACTTGGTTGTCTCTTGAACCAGAGGATGATCCAATGATAGTGCAATGTATTCCACCCCATACATTGTATCTGGCCGAGTCGTAAATACTTCAACATCTCGATTGTCGCTATGTTTGGAGGTGACTGCAAACTTGATTTTTGCGCCATCGGACTTCCCCAGCCAGTTTCGTTGCATAGACAGAACACGTTCTGGCCAGCCGCCAGAGAGAGAGTCGAGATCTTTGAGTAGCTCCTCTTTGAAGGCTGTAATGCGGAAGAACCATTGCTTCAATTTAAGTTGCTCAACTTTGGCTCCTGATCGCCATGAGAAGCCATTGGCATCGACCTGGAATGAGTCAGAGAAGTCTCATTACTTGATAGAAAAGGCAGCCATACCTGCTCATTAGCCAGCACAGTCTTATCCACCGGATCATAATTAACCAGAGCTTCAGCCTGATATGCCAATCCTTTCTCATACAGCATCAAAAAGATCCGTTGAGTATGCTTATAAAACTCCGGAGAGCACGTCATCAATTCCTGACCAACCCATTAGCAGCCACACCTACAATGTTCGAATTCAGGAAGGGTACTTCGTCGGACATACCCTCTCCCAATCAAACCCTGGCCCAAAACTTCTTAATTGAACCTTCATTCTCTCAATATTCTGCACCGTCCACTCAGCCGGCTGAACCCCCCTCTCAATCGCGGCATTCTCAGCCGGTAATCCAAACGCATCCCATCCAATTGGATGCAAAACATCATGTCCACGCATTTTATAAAACCGGGACAACACATCGGATATGGTATATACGCGCAAGTGGCCCATATGCATTGTTCCGGAGGGGTAAGGGAACATGGACAAAATGTATGATTTTGGGCGGTCGTTTTGGGATGACTCCACGCCCGAGGATGGTAATTGACCATTTGCGACTTGTTCTAATTTGATTCGGTCTTCTTCTGCCCATCGTGTCTGCCATTTTTGGTCGATTGCGCGGATGTTTCGTCGGGGTGGTGGAGTCGACGTGGAGGCTGGTCTTGAGAACAGTAATTGGGAAGGAATTATGACGAGTTTCGATCGTGTATCGGGACGGTTCGTATTTAGTATAGAGCCTCGGAGGCTGTGCCTATAAAGGCATCTCCTCGCTGAGAGCATCATGGTCGCGATGTATATATACAGTTCAGTATCTTGAAAAGCCGTCGTCGATAAACAGGCAAGTAATCGTGGTATGACGCACGACAATTATTGCTTCACTTCATGTCGAGATACTTGAGCCCAGTGATAAATCACTTCATAGTTGATTAATCAAGAAGTGCCATAAAAGATTGAATTGAATGGCAGTTTGATAAATGAAGATAGAGAGTTTTTGCGGCACACAAGAGCTTGGAAGCTGCGGAGAAGACTCATCTCCGGCCCGAAACGGTTAGCGCCATTCCGCACTCAACTTGACTAAATTCTAGATCCAAGATTCAGAATAACTTAGAAATGGTTTGTATTACATTATCATAATAGACATAGGCATGCGGCTCTGATCGTCGCGTACTCGCTAAATTGCCATATCAACACCGTGGCCCACCTCACTGTGGGATGCATCAAAACAGAATACTACAGCTCGAACGCGCATATACAAGAATGGTTGTTATTATACATGATTAAAAGATATAGTCTTTCAAGAAAAAAAATCTTTCATAAGTTGGAATGCCGAGAGAATCATCTTTGCCAAAACTTCCAGTCTGGCAGCTTGATAGTCCCATCCCGTCGATACATCATCCAAAAATAAGCAGGGACACCAGCTGCGACGAAACCGACGACAATGAGTGTCTGTAGAGGCTCGGCGATGACAGCTCGGCTGAGAAGAAAGAGACTGACGCAACAGAAAATTATGGGTGTCGTGATCCATGTCTTATAAGGTCGTTCCAAATGCGGTTCTCGTATCCTCAAGACAATCAACCCGAGAACCGTGAGAAAATAAAATGTGTATCCCGCTACACCGTAGAAAGTAATCAATGTGCCGAATTCCCCGACGACAACGTATGCTATGGTGAGTGCAGAGTTGAAAAGCATTGCATTAACTGGAGTGTAACCAATGGCTGCGCTGCCTCCACAGAGCCATGAAAAGGTCTTGTGGAACCATGATCGGCGCTGCAATCGACTGCCAGTCATATTGTTGCTTGAGTTTCCGAACCCAATCTTCCCAAATATCGCTGGGAGATAGCCTTCTTTGCCCGCAGCGTACACGAGACGGCCACTTGTGAAGCACGTCGCATTGAGAGCTCCTAAGCAACTGCTGGAAACCACCAGGGCCAAGATGAGTGCTCCCACTGGTCCAAAAACTTTGGCACCAAATTGAACGGCCACTGTATTGCTTTTTGATATTGTCGCTTGTGGCAGAACAAAGAAGTAAGAGACATTGGCCATGAGGTAGCAAACAATCACCACGGGCATTGCTGTATGTATCGCACGCGGTAAGTCACGGCTCGGATTCTTGAACTCGCCGGTCACGTAGTTTGTCTTGAAGAGTCAGATATGTAATAAAGCCCCTGTAGATGATTAAACGTACATTGTCCCATCCATCGAATGCCCACAGCCCTGCATACAACGCGACAGCCCAGTCAGAGATGTCTGTGCTTGTCCCTTCGAACCAACTGGAATTTTTCCAATCTTGATTAGCTTCTCCCTTTGACGATATGCCGGTAATGGCGACTATGACTCCAATGATTGTGACTGCAAGCAATGCACCGAACTTGAAAAACATGGAAATATCTCCAACAAGAGTGGCGAGCTTCGTCGAAGCGCAATTGAGAATGGTTATAAATAGAACGCCGGCAAGTCCAACACCTTTGTTGATCCACGGACTGATCGTTTCCACCTCGGACCCGATAAAGGCTCTGACAAGATATTCACCGAATATGATGGCGATAATCGCTGCGGAACCTGGTTTGAGGACAAATATGGCACACCAAGCAAACAGAAATCCCACAATCTCGCCAAATATTTTAGACAAATAGGCCTGCGGTCCACCGTTTAGCGGAATAGCTCCTCCCAACTCTGCGTAGCTTGCTGCGCCCGTCCATGCCAAAAAACCTGCCACCGCCCATACGATCAGAGCTGCGCCCGGCGACCCAGCATTGAAATTGACCTGACTCGGAGACGAAAATATACCCGACCCAATGATCAAACCAACAATCAACGATAACCCATTCAGATAAGTCAAAGACTTGTGCTTTTCCAACGAGGCATCCCGAAGCCCCGCATACCGTTCCAATGAGGTCACCGAAGGTGCACCAAGAGGGGCATAGCCGCCAGCGGTTTGCGAAAGGGGAAATAAATTACTGCCAAAGTCAAAGGCAGAGGATACGGAATACGAGCGATTCCCTCGCGTGCGACTGGATCCTAGCCCCGTCTGTTCGGATAAAGGGTCGTCGGCTTCTAATGACAATTTCCGGGAGGAGGAGATGCCTGATCGCGAGGACTCGTATGAGGATCGTCCGGCAGAGCCAGCGTCGGACGTGGAGGCGAGCGAGGCAAGCTCGAGGGAATCGCGCGGTGGGTGGCCGTTGAGACCCTGTCTTTCAGAGAATGTCACTGGAGGCATTTCTGTGTGGTTATCGAGTCTCAAAGTTTATAGAAAGTAGGCCGTCGCCATGCCCAGCTAACAAGCACGTCGTCTTGACTGTAAGAAGCGAACTTAATTCGTGGATCTGAGTTGTCGGTGCACGCTGTCGCGTCAATGTGAAATGTTGAGATGAGGACAATTTCTTGAATGTAACCAAGAACGACCAAGGGGGCAACGATGAATCAGATCGACAGTAAGATCCAATGATCCAATCATCCGTTAGAGAGAGCGACTCCGCACGGAAGGCGCTAAGCTCAAATGATTTGCCGCTCCCGCCTCAACCATTCCGTCCTTTCCATTCAACATTTTAGTTGATCATGGCTTCATGTACATATTGATTGATCACTACGGCAACTCACGATGCTCGTCTCTACGCGGTGTCCTTACTGGAGGACATGCAAACTCCCACAGCGGATTCCTCGACCGTCACCTTCCCCCGTCGCATATCGGAACTATTCTGCAGCCGCATGGCCAACCCCAAAAAGGCGGGTATGGATTCGCTTAACGGCGGTCACGTTGACAGCTGCCGCAATTGGAGCTTACATCAGATCACGACAAGACATCTTGGACGCCAATCTGAACCCGTTGACATTCGCTCGCTACAAATTGGTGTCGAGAGAACAAGTCTCCTCAACAAATAGTATATTCACACTCGAACCAGCGGCGTCGGCAGATAACCACGAGACGTACGAAATCGCATGGCAGGCGGGAGTATGGAGTGTGATGTTCAAGCAACCACAACTACAAATCGGGCGAGATTATACACCGCTTCCACCTGTTGACGATGCGAGCGAAGATGCAAAGGAGTCGTTGCGATTTTTGATTCGTCGAGATCCACATGGAGAGGTATCTCGGTATTTGCACGGTCTACAACAAGGAGCCAGTATTGAAATGAGAGGTCCGCAAATAGAATGCGAGATCGATCCAGAGGTTAATGATATATTATTCATTGCAGGCGGCACGGGAATTGCTCCGGCTTTGCAGGCCGCCTATATAATATTCAGACGTCCTGTGGAAGGAAGGACGCCTAAGATTCATATCTTGTGGGCTAATAGGAAACGAGAAGATTGTGCAGGGGGCATTAGCGACACGCCAAATATAATACGACCAAACGCAACATGGTGGTGGCCATTTCACAAGGACACGACTAGCCCTACCGACACTCTCGGGTCTAGTGCAGCGCAAGCCAAACAAAACGCTATAGTTCGCGAGCTACAAGCCCTCAAAACCCGATACCCTAGGCAGATCTCAGTTGACTACTTTGTTGATGAGGAACACACATTCATCAGCACAAAGGAGATTAAAGCGTATATCGACTCTATACAGTCTTCACCTGGCACTAAGAAGATGATTATTATTTCTGGTCCGGAAGGATTCATCAATTACATGGCAGGTCCAAAAGTCTGGGCGCATGGGTATGAGCTGCAAGGACCTGTTAAAGGACTCATTCAGCAGATTGGCGTTCGAGACTGGGAGATTTGGAAGTTGTGAGATGTACATATAGCATCCTTTAGTATTAGTTATTGCATAGCATGGAGTTAGTCGTTTAATCGCAATTGAATGAATTATACAAATGTTTCCCTCGGTAGAAATCATCCGACATCGGGTGGAAGGCCGGGCGCTGAGTCATGATTCGGCCCGTTCCCCAGAAAATAAAATTTGGCTGATTGGAATTGCACGCTTCTTCATTTGTCCACCAACGACTTCGGGTATTTCTCTCTTTCTTTCGTTCTTGTGTTTTGCTTCCACCGCTGATATAATATAGAATGCCATTCCACGCTTCATTAAGCAGGCGCGTGACGCTCCACCAGCGCTCACTGCGCACTGCCATCCGAACTTTCGCCTCGTCTCGATCCTCCCTCTCTCAAGATGTTTTCCACTCTCAATTAAACAACCCCGAGGTCTCGGCCATCCTATCGTCGATGAACTCGAATATTACCGTTCCACAGACCCTGACCGAGAAGATCGTACAAAAATATGCCGTCGGATTGGCTCCCGGAAAATTCGTCAAGGCCGGTGATTATGTGACCATCAGTCCTCATCGGTGCATGACTCACGACAATTCATGGCCCGTGGCGTTGAAGTTCATGTCTATCGGCGCTTCCAAGCTACACGACCCCAATCAAATTGTCATGACTCTGGATCACGACGTACAAAACAAGACTGAGAAGAACCTACAGAAATACCGACAAATTGAAGAATTTGCCCAGCACCATGGCGTCGAGTTTTATCCTGCTGGAAGAGGCATTGGACATCAGATTATGGTTGAAGAAGGATTCGCATGGCCAGGAACTCTGGTCGTTGCGTCCGATAGTCATAGTAATATGTATGGTGGTGTTGGGTGTTTGGGAACGCCTATTGTGCGTACCGATGGAGCTAGTATTTGGGCAACTGGAAAGACGTGGTGGCAGGTTCCTAATATTGCACGAGTGGTACGTTGAATTTTGATTTTAAGTTTTTTGATATATACGCTAATGAAATTCGGTTGTAGCACTTCACTGGAGTTTTGCCTGCCGGAGTTACTGGAAAAGATGTAATCGTCGCGCTGTGCCACTTGTTCGGCAAAGACGACGTCCTCAACCACGCTATCGAATTCACAGGCTCTGAAGAAACAATGCGCAGTCTCAGGGTCGATGACCGCCTTACAATTGCAAACATGACTACAGAATGGGGTGCACTGTCTGGCTTATTCCCGATCGACGACGTGCTAAAAGGCTGGCTACGAGGCAAAGCTACGACCGCAGCTATGGGGCTGGCTGATGGCCCCTACAAAACCCATGCTGCACAACGATTCACTCACGACCGGTTAGAAGAGCTGTTTGCGAACGCACTGACCGCGGATAAGGGTGCTAAATACGCCAAGGAACTGTTTTTGGATCTATCCTCTCTTTCGCCCTACGTGTCTGGCCCCAACTCGGTCAAAGTTGCCACTCCAATCAGCGAATTAGAGGCCCAGAAAATCAAGGTTAACAAGGCGTATCTTGTTTCATGCACCAACTCACGTGCATCTGACATTGCCGCTGCTGCGCGCGTATTCAGAGAAGCTGCTGAGGCCAATGGAGGTAAAGTGCCCAAGATTGCAGATGGAGTTAAGTTTTACATTGCTGCCGCATCTTTACCTGAACAGCAAGTTGCAGAAGATGCTGGTGATTGGCAGGTGCTACTAGATGCTGGTGCAGAGGCCCTTCCAGCTGGCTGTGGACCTTGCATTGGATTAGGAACGGGTCTTTTGGAGCCCGGCGAGGTTGGTATTAGCGCATCGAACCGTAACTTTAAAGGTCGTATGGGCAGTACCGATGCGAAGGCCTACCTTGGTAGCCCAGAGGTTGTAGCTGCCAGTGCCTTGTCTGGTCTTCTCCAGGGACCTGGTTGGTATCAGCAACCAGAGGGCTGGACCGGGGTGATTCGGGGTGAGGGAGATGGTATCAAGGAAGAAGAACGCATGCTTACTGCTGAAGAAGCATTGGAAAAGGTCATTGGACAGTTGGATAATCTCATCACGGACGGCGAACAACAATTCGGATTGTCCAAGCAGAAGCAAGAGTCGGAAGAAAAACAAGAGGATGCTGCATCTCTGACAGAATTGTACCCGGGCTTCCCAGAACGCATCTCGGGTGAAATCGTGTTCTGTGACGCAGACAACATCAACACCGATGGTATCTACCCCGGCAAGTACACCTACCAAGACAACGTGCCCGTGGAAACGATGGCGCAAGTGTGCATGTCCAATTACGATCCATCATTTGCCGACGTTGCCAAGGAAGGCGATATCCTCGTATCCGGCTTCAATTTCGGCTGCGGCAGTTCTCGCGAACAAGCCGCGACCGCGATCCTAGCCAAGAAGATCCCCCTTGTGGTGTCTGGTAGTTTTGGAAACATCTTTTCGCGCAACAGTATTAATAACGCGCTCATGGGATTGGAGGTTCCCAGACTCGTCGAGCGGTTGCGGGAGAGTTTTGGCGAGGGAAAGACGCTTACGCGCCGAACGGGCTGGACATTGACCTGGGACGTGCGCCGTAGTCAGATCGAGGTCAAGGAGCACGATGGTACAACATGGACACACCGCGTTGGCGAATTGCCTCCCAATGTGCAGGAGATTATTGCCAAAGGGGGCTTGGAGAATTGGGTCAAGAACGCGATTGGTGTATAGACAAAAACCGTCATTGTATTTTTTATCACGTTATTATTATTGTTTTTTTTTTCTTTCTCTTCTTTCTTTTCATTGTTTTCTTTCATTATCTATCTATCGATGATACCAATTTGAGCTATTTGGCTTTTCTCATTCGACCAACGCGAGAACTAAAGCATGGAGTGGCTTACATGGTCGACGATCATGGACATAGTCACAGCGCACCTAAAAAGTGCTTGTAGAAACTAAACAACTAACCGTGCATTAACACTAGGGAACTGTAAATGTCAGTGCTCGCTGCCAAAAGTTGACCAGTGCCCACTCCATTGCCCAATGCAGTATTCGGTGCTAAACTCAGTGAGACAAAACGAACAAAGGCATCAAATCCCGAGGAGTGGGATCAATGATCAATCATAGGTACGTAGTTACTAGTTAGCGAGTCTAGCGGGCCTGTTCCATGGGATATAAACTATAAACTACGTAGTTAACTACAAACTACGGGCTATGGGAAGTCATACACCGGTCTAGAATTACTACGGAGTACTACAACAGAGTATGTATGTATGCAAGTGTGATCAGAGGACGGACAAGGACAGGACACAACATCTTTCAGTTCACGAGGCCCTGTAGATCAGCCGCAGCGTGGCGAGTCCCTCCTCCTTGCTTCGCAAATAATATCGTGTCTCATCGTGAAAGTAGAAGGAAGGGCAGGGCAAGTCGAAGCGATCGAAAGAAAAAAAAAAATTGCCATGTCATTCCCCCTGACCATGAATCCGGAAATCAAACAATTAATTCCACGGACCGTTCGAGTTTTCTTTTCTTTTTGTTGGAGCTGTTGGCTATTAGCGAGATTGCATCTCGCGTGGGAATGGTCTTCATTGGAAGATGCAAGCTGCATGCATACAAATATAGTACCGTCCTGTCGCCTGGCGAAAACTGACAAGGGTGTGTTAGCCTGTGAGTTAGTTGGTTTAGTAGCACAGAGCACAATAGTTAACCAGGATGGCATGGGCTGATGATCCAGAGTATCGGTAAACTAGACTGGGTCTGCATGGCCATAAGCCATACGGAGCACGCTGTTTTCTTTTTTATTTTTATTTTTATTCTTTGGCCTCATGGATTTCTTTTCTTCTTTTTTTCCATATGTCGTCTTGTGTCCAGAATCGAATCTCTCTGGCGACTGCGTACGCGAGATCTTGTGTAATGTTGCGGTGAATGGGAAAAGACGAGATGACCAAGAGGAGGAAGAAGTACGCGCAGTCGAGTAGGACAGACAAGACCTGTACTTGTTCAGGGCGGGTATGTGATACGGTTTTTATACTGTATTTGTGACGGGACTGGGGAATAAGCTTATTTCGAAGTTGATACCGGTACCGGCAGTGTATTGCGTACGCTCCTTACGATACGGGATGTATCGATCCGCGTGTAGTATGAGTAAATATGTAATTCTTCGTAACCCGCGGAGCATTCAGCCTCTTAATTAGACTAATTCCAGGGATTCTTAATAGCATTGGGATATGGCCTGCTCCTACGGCCACAAACACAATCAGAAACACCAGTGGCGCCAGTACATTGGGCATAAATCTACTATCCGGCAGGATCGATCAAGATACCGAATCACAAGAACGTACTACAGGAGCACACTATATGTGCTCTGTAGTAATACAGGTAATTACCACCATACGAGCTGAGCGGCTCGCTAATTTTGACCTTCTTCAGTCATCGTCCAAGCTCTTGACTTTGTTACAAAATCCACATGAGGCTGACTTGCTTTTCCTTTTCTGGTTGTGTCCAGCGAGCCCTGCTTTTGACTTGTCGCTGAAAAAAAAAAATTGCTTGGGCCTGTTTTGCTCCGAGCGAGATCGTTCTTCCCACCTGGTCAACCGCAGATGATCTGACAGCCCCCCCCCCTAGCCCTGTTTACTCCGTAGTCCATAGAACTCCATACCCTTATTGACAAACCTTTCTGTCCAATATGCACACTGCACTCTCGTACAGAAAAAAAGCAAAACCGTGCTATCCCTTCCCACCTCGATGGCTCTCATTCCTATTGGCCTTGTTCTTGCCCTTGTGTCTCCGGACTTGACCCATCGGCGAGTCCGTGGTGAGTTCTGTCTGGCTCATGGCAGCCGCTTCGATGCATTTGCATGGTTTAGGATGATTTAACATGCATACGATGGATAGCATGGCATGGCATTCTCATGCACATCGCCTGAGGAGAAATGGAGGCAAATCGAGCCGCTTGCAACACATGATTGATGACTTGACGTTTTGAATACCAGCCTAGACCTCTATTCTATATACGAACGATGTATTACTTTTCCTTTCTTTTTTCTTTTCTTTTTTCCGTTCCTATTCCGTAAGTGACTTTTTGTTTTGACTTTTTGACTTTCAGTATCTACACAGCCAATGGTATAGGCTTGCAGATCGGCTCTCAAGCCCCAAAAGCCGCCAGTCCTGTTGAATTACAGCCTGGGTCAGGCTGAGCTAAGAGCACGTTTAATTTTTCTGACAAGCTAGGAGGCTAGGAGCCCTGGAGAGAGACCCGACAGAGCTTTGCGATTAATTTAAAAGATCGGCTGTGCCCCGCTTGATTTCATCCATCAAAGGTCTTTGTCAGACGATTCTACTACGGAGTAGACACTTACACTCACTGAAGTCACCTATATCATACGAAGCAAAAAGATGAATAGATCCCGTAATCTGTGGAGTGTGGAGGAGGACACTACCCTCAGGAGGTTGGTTGAATCTTGTGGTAAGCTTCCCTTGTCCATAGATCAAACAGACTAGGAGGATATCATATCCTAACATCGCTCTTTTCATAAGAGAAAGGCAAAGTCGACTGGCGCGTTATTGCCTCCTATCTCCCCGGCCGAAACAACAAGGATTGTCGCAAACGATGGCACTATCGTGTGTCCGCCACCATGAACCTGGGTCCATGGTCACAGGGCGAGGATGAGTTGTTGAAGATGGGTATTCATCGTCATGGGCCACAGTAAGATACTCCTGCAAAGTTTACAGTTCTGAATGCATGCTGATTGAGTTAGTTGGTCTCGCGTTGCGCAAGTCGTGGGGACTAGGAATGGGGATCGTATGTTCTCATCTTCCCATCTCAGATAGGATAGAGTCACTAACCGCGTATGAAGAATGCTTCAAACGGTGGAACGACGTGCTAGATCCAGCTATTGATCGCAGCCCCTGGACACGAGAGGAAGATCGACTTCTTTTGCTTGCAATCGGCGAGTATGGACGAGCTTGGAAGATGATTGTCGACACATACTTCCCCGGCCGGACGGGTCTGGATGCAAAGAATCGGTATGTTGTCTTTGCCTGACACGGCCTGACATGAAGAAGTCTTGAAGCTAATTATATCAGACATCGACAACTCACTCGCAAGCGAAAGAGAGAGAGCAAACCTTCGACCAAGACGACCAAAACAACAATTAAAAAAGAGCAACAACCACAACAACAATTCACATCCGTACAGTCACCACTCCCACAACTAACGCCCACCTCATTATCACCAGCACTATCCGCTGTCGGAACACCTAGTATCATCCTTCAACACCAACACCAACAACAACACCAACACATCGACGTATCACCCCGAAATTCAGAGATGCATCTACATGTGCATGACCGCTTAGTTGGCGGTGACGATGCTACCACCGAACGATCTCTATCTGTTCCTCCGGCTTCGTCCTCGTCGTATTGGGAGGTGCCTCTAGAGGGACTGTTTAGTCCACCGCTACCCACCGCCACACCGGAGACTCCATATAGTTCGTGCAGTAGTATATCGACTAGTCATTACGAGGGAAGCTTGTCGAGCTTCAAAGGCGAACCTCAGCCACCGTACGAGAGTGGAGAGTTGCTAATGCATGGGGTGCCTGGTGAGTTTATCTCCATCCGATCCGTCCCACAGAAACACAGCTAATATTCGAATGCAGCAGTCCCATACCCCTATTACATCCCAACACCCCACGAGCGCAGTCTTGAAATTCAACCCCATCTCAGCTATCTTCCGAATCATGCACATCATCCACATGCACACAGTCATCACGGACACGAAGAGAATATCCTCGGCCTACGTCCGGGCATGGTCATGTCACCTCCGTTCCACGGACAGGGAGTCTTCCCCGTCCATCACCACCAACCCTACGCACTAGACGGAATTGTAATGTGATAATCTACCAGAATGATACCTAACATAATGAATTATAACGATGGCATGGCATGAAAGGGGGTTTTTGTTCAATATAGTCTTACATCCAGATATATATATATATATATATATATATCCAAATAATATATTCTACCAAACTCATACGAGCTAAAAAGCATATTATATCACTGCCTTCCCGGCATAGAATGTAAAGACTCATCATTCTCATCGTCACTATCATCCATAAACCCTTCCTCCAAATCCCTACCCAACCTGACCTGATCCACCCCTGCAAAACTCCTCCTCGCCTCCAACGCCTCTCTTCGTGAAGCTGACAGGTTCATCTCAGCCATATTCTCCCCTTCCTCGTCGAATATGCTTATCGAGTCGTTGTTATCAGGTCTATTATGATCTCTCGACTCATCGTCGTCGTCATCATCGTCATCCACAAGAGAAGTCATGGATGACCGGCGCATAAACCGCGGAACTAAGCGTTGTCGCCACGAAGCAGTTGGGAGGAAGAATTGCATTAAGGAGTCCGCGATCCGTTCGCGGATGGGCAGGGTTTGTGCTGATATAGCGCTTATAGGTAGATAGTTTGCGTAGCGTTGGCGGTAGCGCCGGAAGAAAGGGAGGAGGATGTAGCTGAGGAGGAGGTAGATGATTAGGGATATGGAGGCCGGGATAATGAGGGTCTATTCAGTTTCAGCATTGTTAGCTCGTAGCTTTGGAAAATAAGAGGGGGTTGTGGTAATTACATACCTTGAACATGTCAAATGAGGACCCCATGGTTCCGATGATGCGACTATGGCAGTGACGTCGCTGGTCGCCAGGAGTTTAAACCTAGGTTATTTGCCGCCCCGATAGTGTATATCGAGGGGAACGGAGATCATTTCATGATCATGTGTATAGACACTGGAGTACGTCAAAGTCAGAGTGAAACAGTGAAGCAAGTCCAAGTACAGTAGGCCTCGTCAGCACACCCGGACTGGGATTAGTCTCCCGCCCTCCTTTCCATGATAGGCCCCGATAAGATAGCTAGCTAGCTACCTCAACGATGTTCATGGAACATCACTTACCATACAGATACATACAGAGTACAGCTAAAGTTTGATTTACATAGACTTCTATATCCTACAAGCATGTGTTTGTGTGGTGTTTTTTGTGGCTCTTATCAACGATAGAGGGAGGTGCCGGTATTGTACCTGACCAGACGCATTCAGCTTATCTTATCGGGTGAGCAGAACCTAGTTAATCAGTTTCGCCACCATGAATCAGCGATTTGAGACAGTGAAACGGAGACTCATTACAGATTAGCTATAAGAAGTTCGTTGCATTATATCCAACTGGCATTTTGTTTGCTGTCTCTTATTTACAGTTTATCCTTAAACACACTAGTATAAGCTCTGTTGTTGTTATAGTAGCAACATGTATGCTTTCATCTTGATGATTTGCCCTCATGTGATTAAGATATCAGGTTAGGATATGCCGAATAGGTTATTTGTAGCCTGATTTGTAGCTTGAGCTTCGAGGGCATGGAATATCTTTGGAGTACCGTTCGTATCTCTTCCTCAAGAGACACTGTGAATGGGATGCTCAGAATGAAGCTGACTTGGTTCAGAGTGCAAATTAAGCAGATATCAAAGCAAGTATAGCGAGAGACAGAATCTTCAATCCTCGGCGTTTTCCTCATCTGGGACGTCAGGCATCCTCGATTGGCTTATTATCATTAGAGACAATAGAAAAGACATGAATGAATCTTTGTTATTGATCCCCAGAATAGAACTCAACGGACCTGGCCAACCGTCGACAAAGGAGGGTCCAAGTACTTGCGTTTCATGATCGTTCACGAGCATAAATGCGCCCGTTGAAACACTTGAACTGTGCCCTGGCAGATAGTTATATCGAGCATTAACTATGTAGTAAGTTAACTAACTAACTATCCAGCAGAGAGCACAACTTGTCTTATTGTTTTATTGTTATGCTGTTCGGCGTGCTGATTGGCTGCTTCGGAACTCCTTCCCCTGAAGAAGCTCAGCGCCGCGCGCTCTGATTGGCCGTGCCCAAGCAAGCCAGCTAACCCCAAATGAACAAAGGCCGACTCCTTCTGAGAGGGACAGCGTCGCACTGTCTACTTTCTTTTGCACACTCTCTCCAGACTCTATGAGCTGTTTAGAAGCTCACTATTCGAGTCTTTGCATTCCCCACGTCTGCTCTGCTCGAAAACACGACACCGAGCCAGACAGACAGGCATTCCGGTCGGGCTCCTGTCTCAGTTTACGGGGCGCCCTACGAACTTCGGATACGACGTGCGCTGACTAGCTGACTTAGTCCAACTAACTAGTCACGACGACGGGATAAACAAGTGATTCTCTTGCTGATCGACGATAAGCACGCATCGACTGTCTTGTCCATCTCCGTCTCCGTCGCATAAATAATTCAACAGACGCCGCCGTATTGCATCACTTTGCGAGGGTTGTCAACAAACTCACCCACCACCTTGGCCTTGTGTATCAAGAGGGGAAGATTCGATCGACTGAGTCCACGCCCATGCTGTCTTCCAAGCATCCGCCGCTATCACAATGCCCACCACAGCTCCAGAGAAACCAAAACAGGGCACCTCTAGCAAATCGTTCTTTGGCAGAAAATTATACAAGGAAAGGCAAACAGACGATCGCTTCGATGGATATACAGCCTCGTTGAGTTCAACAAACGCGGAAACACAATCAATCACAGGTAGTCTAGCTGGGTCACGCGGTTCACGATATTCAGCGAGAGGATCTATTGGTTCATTTGACGCGGACGAATCTAATGCTGCTGCTGTCGCTGCTCTCAATTCCAATGCCGGCATAATCACCTCGATACCCTTTGATAGCATGCCCTCGGACTCAAAAATTCCCATACCCGTGGATTACCTGCCAAAACAAGATTCAGGCGCTCGCCGAGAGCCTTCTCCCAATCATCTTGCAAAGTCCAACGCTGATTATCATCAGTATCCAGCCTGGGACTCGAAATCTACATCCTCACATAATTCCGTTACGCCCTCGGTCAGTGGTCCTCGGCCGCCGCCGCACGCCTCGAATTTAACAATGACGGGTAGCTCTACAGGAGACCGCGGCGCCAGGTATCAACAATGGGGGAGACCTGGCAGCTCTGCGGCAAATAATAACTTTACCTACGCCTCTGGCAGTTACGCTTCAGCCGACTCGTCCTCCGCCTCAAGAATGTCTCTCGATCAGACCAGCATACATTCCTCTCAGTCATCATCCGCTACAAGAACCTCATATTTTTCCGACAGCAATTCTTCCCGTACCCTCACCACCTCTTATTCCGGGGGTGATCGCAGTGGCAGTCGCTACTCAAACGCCCAAGGATCATGGCCATCACAACCTCAATATGGTGTCAGCCCTTCTCCATCAATGTCGACTGTAGCGTCTGGGGACTATTTGTCACGGCCAAAGGACGATCGAATGGTCGACCAGCTTTTTCTCGAATTGATGCAGAAGCGAGGCTGGCAGAATTTACCAGAACAAGCCAAAAGACAGATGCTTGCATATCCCGCCTCCAAAAAATGGACCCTCGTTCATCAAGATCGTTTGACCGAGCTCCAAGGAGAGCAGAAGCGACGCAACAACGCCCGGCTCACTCACGGCTACGATAGTGGCTCTCTTACTGTTATAGGCCGAGCCGACGAAGAGGGAAGCCCGGAGTGGTATGTGAAGAAGGTTATGGACGATACAATTACTTCGAAACAACTAGGCAGTTTGAGTGTTAGTCTGCGGACGCAACCCATCAGGTAAGTCCATTCTGTTTGCTTGCATCATATCTAGGGCTAACAATCACAAGCTGGGTCAAAGCTTTTGTTGAAGCTCAAGGTCAGGTTGCTCTAACAAATGTGTTACTCAAAATCAACCGCCGCAAGACTGCTGGACCAGGGCCTGTAGTGTCAGGCGCTGATAAAGATCTTGAACGTGAATATGACATTACCAAATGTCTAAAGGCCTTGATGAACAACAAATATGGCGCCGACGATGCTCTTGCACACCAACAAGTTATCGTTGCCCTGGTCAGCTCGCTGCTGTCGCCACGACTGCAAACTCGAAGAATTGTCAGCGATGTACTAACTTTTCTCTGCCACTGGGGCGACGGTCAAGGCCACCAAAAGGTGTTGCAGGCAATGGATCATGTCAAGAATCATAATGGGGAAACAGGTCGATTTGATGCCTGGATGCGTATCGTCGAGGTGACCATCGACGGTCGTGGCAAGATGGGCAGTCTGGTCGGCGCAAGTGAAGAGTTTCGCAGCGGAGGTGTGGGCATGGAGAATCAACTCATGGAATACGCAGTTGCGACAATGATGATGATCAATATGCTTGTAGATGCACCGCAGTACGACTTGCAATTACGATGTCACATTCGAGCTCAGTTCATCGCTTGTGGTATCAAGCGTCTGTTGACGAAGATGGAGGGCTTCCAATACGAGATCATTGACAAACAGATTGAACGATTCCGAGAAAATGAGGCAATTGACTACGAGGACCTGTTGCAGCGCGAGGGCAGCAGCGCCAAGGACAGTGTTGAAGGAGAAGTCAAGGACATGAGTGATCCTGCCCAGATTACTGATGCGATCAATATGAAGTTACAAGGTACACGAGCGGGAGATTATTTTCTCTCTGCAATGCAGCATATGCTTCTTATACGAGAGAATTCTTCAGGCGATGATGGATTGCGTATGTTTCAATTGGTCGAAGCCATGCTTAGCTACGTTGCTATGGATCGTCGGCTGCCAGATCTAGACCTTCGCCAGGGCTTGACGTTCACAGTGCAAAACTTACTGGATAAGTTGCATACAGACGCCGAGGCTAGACATGCGTACGACGAATCCTTGGAGGCTCGCCAGGTCGCAGAAGCCGCCATTGCCGAGCGTGATGAAATGAAGGCACAGATCGAGCTCGGGGCTGATGGTCTAGTCAAAAAATTACAAAAGCAGATTGAGGAACAAGCCAGTGTTCTTGAGTTGCAACGCCGCCAAAATGATTCTCTCAAGTCTGAGCTCAATGATGTTCACCGTCTTCGAGCGCAAGAATTGCAACGAAATGAGTTGGAGACTCGTGAATTGTACCTCATGCTTCGGGATGCCCAAGATATTGCTGCTTCTAATGCAAAGAAACAAGCACCTGAAAACAAACTTGGTGAAACTGATCCAACTCAGATGAGAGGTATCCTGGATCGCGAGAGACTACTTGAAAGACTTGAACGCCAACTCGAGCGGACAAAGACTCAATTCAAGCTCGAAGGCAAGGTTTGGAACCAAGATGGCCCATCAGATCGTCTACGTGAACTTCGAGAACAGATGGAGGGTGCTCTCGCGCAGCCAGAGGAAGAATTCGAAAAGAAGACTCGGCAAACCCTAACAAACAGCACTTTCGGATCTGTCACACGCAAAAAGGTTGCTTCAACTGAACAAGAGGCCCAACCTCTACCCGAGATCATCGAGACGGAAGCGGTTGAGGAGAAGGAGAAGGTCACATTAGAAACCTATGAACGACCGCGCATGAACCCAATACAAGCCACTGGTTTATTGGGAGAGATTGCCGCCAAGGTTCGCAAATATGACTCGGATGAGGAAGCTGAGGGCTCGAAAGCAGAACAAAAGGCCGAAGCTGAAGCTGCTGAGAAAGAGGCCGACGTCAAAGACGAGGTTTCAAAACCTGCTGTTACTGCTGTACCACCTCCTCCTCCCCCTCCTCCTCCTCCTCCACCACCACCACCACCTCCGCCGCCAATGTCTGGAGCTATTCCCCCTCCGCCGCCACCTCCTCCCCCTCCTCCCCCACCAATGTCAGCTGGGGGTATTCCTCCGCCGCCGCCGCCTCCTCCTCCTCCTCCTCCCCCAATGTCTCCTGGTATGCCGCCGCCACCTCCACCTCCGCCTGGCGCTCCTGTACCTGGCGCTTGGCGAGCAAACTACATGTCACAACAAGACCAATCATATGCTCCGACAACCACTATGCCTTCGATAAGACCTAAGAAGAAACTCAAGGCTCTTCATTGGGATAAGATTGACACTCCTCAGGTTACAGTATGGGCCAGTCATGCCCCGACAACCGAAGCAAAGGAAGAAAAATACACCGATTTGGCAAAGAAGGGTGTTCTCGACGAAGTGGAGCGGTTGTTCATGGCCAAGGAGACAAAGATCTTAGGTGGTGGAAACACGGCTCAAAAACGAAAAGACAAGAAACAGATCATCTCCAACGAACTCTCCAAGACTTTCCAGGTCGCCTTGGCCAAGTTTTCGCAAACATCGGTGGATGAGTTGGTACGGATGATTATCCATTGCGACAAGGAGATTATGGAGAATGATGTCGTTATGGACTTTTTGCAGCGAGACGATCTCTGTAATATTGCTGAAAATACCGCCAAACTCATGGCACCATATAGCAAGGACTGGACTGTTGCCGACGCCGCAACGGCCGAGAGGGAGCAAGATATTAATGAACTTACTCGGGAGGATCAGATCTACCTACAAACGGCTTATGAACTCAATCATTATTGGAAGTCTAGGATGCGCGCGCTTGCACTGACAAGGAGTTACGAGGCGGATTACGATCATATTTCCACCAAGATACAGGAGGTGGCTCAAGTTTGCGATTCTCTTCGTGATTCCGTATCGCTTATGAATGTTTTGGGTTTGATTCTAGATATTGGTAACTTTATGAATGACGCCAACAAGCAGGCTCAAGGTTTCAAGCTGGGTTCTCTTGCACGATTGGGCATGGTCAAGGACGACAAGAACGAAACTACATTCGCGGATCTTGTGGAACGTATCGTGCGTAATCAATATCCGGAATGGGAGGGTTTCCAAGACGAAATCGGTGGTGTGGCTGGTGTGCACAAACTTAATATCGACAATCTGCGTCAGGATGCTGTCAAATACATCAACACCATCAAGAACGTACAGTCAAGTCTTGATTCGGGCAACTTGAGTGATCCGAAGAAATTCCATCCTCAAGATCGTGTTAGTCAGGTGGTTCAACGAAACATGAAAGAAGCTCGACGGAAAGCCGAGCAGATGCAGATCTTACTTGATGATTTGGCAAAGACGTTTGATGACATTATGACATTCTATGGTGAGGACAATACGGATGAAAACTCGCGTCGTGACTTCTTCGGCAAGCTTGCTTCTTTCTTGCAAGAATGGAAGGTTAGTTTTTTTTGACTTGATGAATAAGGAGTATTGGCTAATGAATTATAGAAATCCAAGGAGAAGAATATAGCGCTAGAGGAGAACCGAAGACGAATCGAATCATCTTTGGCACGCAAACGAGTCAATGCTACCATAGCCAACGGTGGTGCTACCGACAGTCCTGTATCACCAACATCAAGTGGTGCGATGGACTCGTTACTAGAGAAACTACGTGCAGCGGCGCCCCAAGCCAAAGACCAGCGCGACAGACGTCGGCGAGCACGATTAAAAGAAAGACATCAAGTGCGAGTAGCGTCAGGACAGCGAATGCCCGGCCTGATGGGCGCAGAAGCCGACGACGGCGAGGGCGCATCCGTGATATCCACCGCCGACGCGAGCGGCGACCTTCTCTCACCACAGGAAGACGCCAAGTCAACAAATGGCGCCGAATCCGTATCCGAGGGAGAAGACATTGCCGACCGAGCCGCCAATCTCTTGCAAGGTCTACGCAGCAACAACACAGATACCGACGAAGAGCGCACCCGCCGACGCAGAGAAAGCGCAGAGGACGAGCGGCGAGCACGCAGACTGCGCATGAGATCTCGCAATGCAGGGACAAGTGGCAGCAAAGACGGCGCGGATGGACTAGTCCTTCCCTCGTTGAGGGAGACATCCGCGGCTCCAGAGGAAGATATACAGTCTCCTGGCACATCACAATCCACGCCAGCCATAGTGGTATCATCCGAGTCGAACGATCTGGATCCTCCTGCCGATGATAATAATGCTAATAGTAATCACCAACAAAGCGGAGAAGGAGATGAAGACGTCGCGATGGATGGCTCGTCCCCGGACAGACCGGTGGAAATATCCGATTGATTGATTGTTTGTTTATTTATTATTCTTCTTTGAATAAGTTACATTTGACGTAAATAGATTCATTAAGCGCTGGCCAATTCAATTGACCTTTTTTCGATTCGATTCTTATTTTTCTCTTTCTTTGGTGATGAGATGCCTTTTTTTGAGAAATTGTTTACGGCTTGTTGTTGTACATCATCGTCGTCTTTGATCCTGGGCGTCAGTCAGAGTTAACAGTTATTATCTTTATCCATAGCCTCGATTTCCCCTCTTTTTTTTTTTTCTTCTTTTCTACATTTTGTATTCGGTTTGCATGAGATTATAGCGGTTTTCATCCTTTTTTGTTTCCTTCTCCATTCTCTCTCGGGTCTCGGGGGCAATTTGATTCCATGTACGTGTTGTTCTATTGATTTCGTTCGTGTGTTTATATATATATACAGGATTGGACACGATGTTCCACGCGTTTTCAAAGGATTTAATGGACATTCCTTTCTTATTCATCGTACTTATTTATCGATGTAGGTACATATGTAGTCGTCTCTAACGATTTCTTGTGCAAATTATCACACTACAGCTGTAGGTAATGTAGCGTACCTAACACGCCAATGGATTCATACATAGTGCCTAGACACGCCAGGCTGTATAGATACCTAAGGGGGGAGGAGGAGAAGCGGTTAGATGTACTGCACGTCCGAGACAGGGTCCTGTCAGAGGGGGGGGGGGGGTATGCAGCACACGAATCAGATTTGAAGCGTAAAATGTGACTTGTCAAATAACTCTAAAACCACCGTCTCTGATTTGATTCTTGGTATATAAAATATGAAGCTGAAAGAGAAGAAAAAAAAAAAAAGGGGGGGGGCGAGAAATAGCTCGAACTAGGTGATTAGGTACGGTAATTCTAGGGCTAAAATTGATGTAAATCTTCACAAGGTATCAAGGTATATCAATCAATCAATTATGAGAGAAATTTTGAGAAATTATCACTGACGTAGAGTCAAAGGGCTCCCCAAAATAAATTCGAGAATACACTCTAGAAATAGAAACAAAAAGGACAATAAAAGTCTTGACAAAGACGATGTTTTTGAGGGCTCGACCTCGGCGACAATAAAACAATAAAAATCAAAAAGCAAGACGCAATCCGCGCAATGAATAACGGTGTAACAACCAAAGTCAGAAAAAGACAGACGAGCGGACATGTCAATCATATATACACGTGAAAGTCATTTAGTCGTACAGCAGAAGGAGATTGAAGTGAAGTAAGTAGTCGGATAGTCGCCAGATATAGAAAACGGCCGTGAGGACGGCGTGCAAGTATAGTCGATTCGTTGCAGGGATCGTATATTATTGCCAATACAAGTGCGAAAGTAAACGTAAATGTCGAATGTGGAATATGAAAAAAAAAAAATAGTGTAAATGGTGAAAATCATGTATAAATGTCTGTCGTCAAAGGCGTTCAATATGTCGGATGAATCGAAAAAGCAAAATTTCAAAGTGTAGTCGGTTTTGTGTAACGGTCTAGAAGCCAATTGTCGTGCCAACGGTTGCTAGGACAATCTGTCAAACAGTCAGCTCATCGACTTCCAAGCCATGTGGAGGAAGAGGGGACGTACAATGGTGGTCATAATAGCAATACCTACGGGTATCATCACCCGATTCACATTCCTCCACCACCGCGCATTATAATATCGTTTCTTCTCGTACTGCTCAATCCTGTACTGGGCGCCAGGTTGAGCCACCACCACCACATTCTGCTCTTCGTCCATGGGACTTGGCTGTGGAGGAAGAGGTAGGAACGCAGCAATGAGCCAGATTAGTGGAAACGCGAATCCGAGACAGAATGCGTATTTTTGAACGTTACGTAATCCCAAGGTTGGTTCTTGTCGTGAGTCGAGGGATGGTGCTACCCAAGTATAGCGAGGGTTGGGGTGGCATTTGTCTGGATGCAGGTGCGGTGAAGATGCCTTTGCGAAGGGGCGGCGAGCAGAGTAGTCTGCGGCGGCAGCTTCGGTCGATTGCTCGATTTGTTCTCGTTCTTTCTGTCTTTGTTCCTCTGGGGTTGGTTTCCAGTGACTGCGCGGATCAGCTGGGTGATCAGACACTAGCCGCAGAGGAGCCGGGACTATTTTCTCATTCGAAGGACGATTTCGCGGACGAGAAACACCTCCTGTAGGATTTGGATTCTGGCTGATATATTTATGAGGAGTCGGCGGTCGAGAGGCCGCGGTTGAAGGGCGACTAGACTCAAATATCGACATGGCATTAGTTTGAACAAGTTGTCCGTTATTGCCGCGATAGTATAATCGAACCCAGTTGGGGAGAACATTTAAAAAGCCATTCATACTCGAACTAGACCCCGGTCGTGATTCTGTGCCGATGAGCGAGGATGGAATGTGGCGTAGTGTTGATCGTGGCAAGTTTGATAGACTGTCGAGATGTTCATCGTTTTCCTCGACGGGCCAGATTGTAGATGCAGATTTGCCAGGGTTCATTAATCCGAGACCTTGTTTCTTCTCGCTGTCACCTACAGGAGTGTCTGCCACAGATTGAGCAGGAACTGTCGACAGGGTCGGGTTCCATCGTGTGACTGAACGGTCTGACATGGCTCGTGCTGGACGTCGGATTTGTGATGCCACGGATTCAGCATAAGAGCTTGCATATGATGGAGTACGAATTTGAGGATATTGAATTAACGCCGACGCCGTATCAGTCAGCGATTTTTCAGACAGCCCACTGCCTGTAGACGTAGTTCTGGGTCGCGATAAATTTGTTTCGCCGCTGGACAGTGCCAAGGATGAAGCTGACTGATACCCTCGAAGAAGCTGCTCGGGTGGACTCGAGGTGAATGATGCAGGTTGTGATGAAACCCCTTCCGACAAAGGCGGCCAGCCCGTGGCATTATTGTATGTGTGGTGGATGACTGTGCCCAAAGAATTAGAAGATGAGGATGTTGAGTCCGAGCGTTTGGTCATTCCACCAGCCACTGGTGACGAGCTTCCGTACGCGACTAGGTTTGGACTTGAGCTTCCTAGTGAGACGAAATTCGGACTCGAGGGCGCACCAATCGGCACCACGTTAGGGCTTGATGTGTGGTCATAGGTGACAAAGTTCTCTGTAGACGATGAATAGTCTTCGGCTGGCGCATTTGGAGATGAGCTGCCTGGTAGTACAGGCTTGATTGAAGTCCTATGAGGTCGTGGTAGGGGAATTGTATCCTCATCTTCATCAGTGGCGTGGTCGTCGTCTTGTCTTAAAATGTCAGATGGGTCAGAAATATAGCTGCTATATAACCCATCCTCATGGCTCGGTCGGCTGATTGCTTCGAGGGCTTCGAATTCAGATACCGTCTTATCCTTATATTCACCACCAAAAGCTTCATCGTCCGAAGGTATCAATGGCGTAGGAAATGACGACTGGCTAGACTTCGGATCATTATCCCAAACTTGAGACGAATGCGCCAAATCCACCGACGACGAAAAATCCCACGTATTGCTGGTTACACTAACATCGCGATGTCGCTGCTCCACCTCATGATCCACAACATTAATTGGCCCCGTTGCCGTATGATCTGTTTCAGTCGAGATTAAAGATACATCTGAAACCCCATAAGCGCCGTGAAGCGCATAATCTTGACCAATCCCAGGACACGGTAAGAGGACCTGAGCTGGTTTGGTGGGATATGGTGTGGAGGAATAAAAATCAATCTCGTCTCTTCTTTTCCCTCTTCGGCCGGGCGAGACCTCGCCCGAGTTTGTCTGTGATGGAGTGCGTTCATGAAGTGGTCTTCTTCTCGGAGAGACGCTTGCTGATGGCCGGGACGACATATCTCATTACCAACCCTCCAATGGAAAAAAAACCCCCCCCGAAAACTAGCAAGTAGTAGTACAAGTCGTAACGTCTATAGTCGCCGTGCTGTATTTCATAAACCAGAACGTGCAATGTCGCCGGAATAAATCTAGGTCGTGACAGATCCAATGATTGTATAATATAACAAGCAAGACCGGAAGCAGATGGGGTCAGTAGCAGAGGAGTAGCCAAACTATTGAATGATCCAAAACATAAACAATAATAAAAACGATAGTCACAAACAATATTGTATGGTGTCTTGGTGGAATGCTAGGGCAAGGGCAATATTATCGATAGTGGTGATAACAACTGTGGGGTGTGTATATAAAAAGTTGAACAAGCCGGAAGAAATTAAAGCATTACTACATATATCATATGATATCGATCAAAAATCGTAGAAAAGGAAGAGGAATTAATAAAGGGGGATCGTAAAGAGTGACTTGAACGAGAGTGTGAAAAAGAGCGTGATGGGCAAAAACGACTGGCAACGAAAGGACGAAAAGCGACGATGTGAGAAGGGGAAGGAGAGAGAGAAGATGAAGCAACGGCAGTCTGAGCAGGGAGAAGTACTCCGTAGCAGACAGAGTACGTATAATAATCGGGCTTATTCTGCACGTTCAATCGAGGCCCGCCGGAGTCAAGGGGCGCAGAGTCTGCAGACTCCTCACCGCGGAATGGGGTTGCCCTGCAGCGAGGAGAGGAATGCGCAAGATGCGGTGAGTTGGCTATCTGTTCGGAGAGTGGACAGCGGACCGTAGACAGCGCTCAGCAGTGGGTAAGGAAAAAGAAAGGCGAGTGTTCCTGCGTTGACAGCCTTGACTGAATGGAGTAATTGGCGAACTAATTAATCTAGTACAGTAGCGGTGCAGGATTTTTGGCAAGCGCGGGCGAGTCATTGGCTGGCGGGCAAGGGCAGTCGTACCAGTACCTGCAGCTGCTTAGTCCCTGTGTAGTACTCGGACTGAGACCTGCAGATAACTTACAATTACTCTGTATGTAGTATAATGTTATTGTTACTGTTATTATTGTGATTGTGATTGTTCAACCCTGGGCCGGAGAAAACCAATTGCACTGGAGGCATTGTTTTGACGATCTTTGTTTATGTTTATACTAACTGAGCGATGTCGAGCCGAAGATTCACTCTGTCTTCAACCTCAACTTGTCGAGCCGAAGACGAACTGCTCAGAAAAAGCCCGCGCGTAAAATACGAGAAAACGTCCGGCCAGCGTCCAATCGGAAAGCGAGAAATGAAGGTAAAGACTGCCACGTCAATGACTCGATGCGCGTTTCACCTGTGTTGGTTTAACTATTTAGGGGAAGGCTCGCTTCGGGCATACCGCGCCGTTCGTGGATTATCGTCCAATCAGACGGCGATAAGCTCACCTATTTAATCCAGTGCAGCCAATCACCGAGAAGTATTTGAATTGTTTCATTGGTTGTTTTCTGCCAGAGTCAGAGAGAAAGTAGACTGATAGTTCGTGAGTTAGTTAGATGGCACTTTCCGTCAACGACATGGCTCACATGTTAACAGTCCGATGTAGTGGATCAAGTCTTCGCTCTTCAGCACAGGAAGGCATAGCTGCTGTCAGCGAGCGTGCCAGTAATAATAGTATTGAGAACTAATGGACCAGGCGCTGAGGTACAGAGGAATAGCACCCCAGGACAATCAGTGCTTACGGGATGCTCTTCTACCTGGTTTCTAGGCTGGCCATAATAAACAGGCTCCAGCCTAAGCCCCCGCTGAAGAACCCGAGGCTATTCCTAGGTATGTAGGGAAGGAGAAGTTCAGCATGTTGTCGTCCATACATCATACATACATACATAGTAAGATACTAAGAATTGGTTCGGCGGTAATTCTGGTAATTTACCGTAATCTTTCAAGGTACCACGTGCACCCAACTTTCTCAAAATACAGCCCGTAATTCAGCACGACGATATATCCATACTAACCTCCAACGATGAGTATACCGTTCTCCTTACGGAGTATGTCTTAAAAGTATTGTCCAATCTGCATACTCCGTATCGTATGTGCTTATTCTGTTGAGTTATACATAGAACAGCCGAGTCTTGGCAACGAATCTATCGATTTCTTGGCAAACACACCAGCTTCTTTTCTGTTTTGTCTAGACCCATCATGTACTCTGATAGTACAACGCATCAGATACTTCGCTCACACCATGACATCTAATTAACTCTTTTGTGGCTCTAGTCCAAACACATTATATTTGCAACCAGCACTGGTGAACAGCAAGCGCTTAACCTTCCCCGACCCTAGAAAGTCAACTCCACTTTCAGTCAAACCTACCCCAGGTTGGCTTAAGCTTCACTTACCATGGCCCCAGTCGACATTATGGATCGTTTCAAGATGTTATATTCGAAACAAACTTGTGAGTATCCACACCAGATGCTTGTCCTTGAACTAAGAGGCTGATCTACCATAGACAATGATCCGCCTATGCTATCAATCAATACTGCCGCCGTACTCTCTGTACGTAACTATGTGCTTGCCTAACTATGTATGCATCTTGCTAACTTAAAAAAAGATCCTCGTAACTCTGGGCTACGTGGTACCATTCTACATCTCCAAAACCACCCGCCCATCTCCATCTCTAAGTCGAGATGCCCCATCCGTCATCCGGAGTCGGGTGAGGGCCGTAACAATGGCCTGTGTCGCCAGCACCGTCTTTGTCCTGGTTCTCATTGCCCTCAAAGGAAATGACACTCCGCTTCCAGAGGCGTTGAGGCTTCTCGGCTGGTGGCCCATTGGCATTGTGGAGATTATCAAGAGTCTTCTCTTGACCGCGATATTGTTTGGCGGTCCTTTTTTTGAAAGAGGTGTTGTAGAGGACGGCTGGAAATCCTGGATCCGGGGACAGGGTTTGTCGGAAACACTTCGAAGCTGGATTGGTTTTCGAAATTATGTTGCTGTATGTCTATTTCTATTCAAGTCTATGCGTATGGTTACTGATGATGGTTTCTCAGGGCCCCATCACGGAAGAAATCATCTTTCGATCCGTCATTATCACGCTTCATTTACTAGCCAAAATGTCTCCAGGGCGCATCGTATTCGTATCCCCCCTCTACTTCGGCATCGCACATATCCATCACTTTTACGAATTCCGACTAACTCACCCCGACACACCAATCCCAGCCATTCTATTTCGGTCAATATTCCAATTCGCATACACAACCGTCTTTGGCTGGTTCGCCGCTTTCTTGTACCTAAGAACCGGCTCCCTTCCGGCCGTAATTCTTGTACACAGTTTCTGTAACTGGTGCGGACTGCCTCGACTGTGGGGACGCGTTGAGGCTGATGTTTCCGTGGGACTGCCGCAGATGCGAGCCAAGGAGGATAGTGAAATCAGTCCGCTGCAGGTTGCGGGTAGTCAGTTGGGGATTAGCTGGACGGTTGCGTATTATGTGCTTCTGGTGGCGGGTGCGGTTGGGTTTTATTATGCATTGTGGCCTTTGACGGAGTCGAAGTTGGCGTTGGCTGCGTTTTAGAGTGTTTATATTTATTCGTGATATAATGCTTAATGTCCAGGGTATGAAGGGTAGATGAATGTCTACTTGTATGATAGTGAGGTTAAATGAATCTAATGCATGTGATTGGTTTTAACCACCTGCTAATATTATTCATACATGTAGCATTGATACCAGTAGAGTTCTTTTCGTCTCCAGCGAGATTCGCCAAATTCTCTTACGAACGACAGAGCAGTGATGTTAGGTTAGCCATTTTCATAGGCCTATCACGGTACTAAATGACAGCCTGTGAATTGCTGGGGCTTTCTGGGCATGATTTGATATTATGGATATTAAAAAAAATGTGCAATCATGAAAGGCGACATGGACTATATAACTTATAGTACGTATACGGAAATATATAACTTAAGCACTTCTTGGCAGCCTGATCAACATTGAAGTTTTGGGCCAACCACGACCTCGAGAATAAAGGCTATCCCTACGTCTAATTTGTAGTCAGATACCATCCGAGACATATACCCACTTGGTATTCGCACGATTCAAGATTCCAGACTCTAGATAGGTGCCCTTACAACCCTGAAAGCATCCCTCCACGCGGAGATAGCAACCTTATCAATAGATCCGAGGTATTAATAATGTTATCTCCGAGGCTGCCGAGAGTCGCATCTCTCGATTTCAAATTCTTTCGACAGCATTCATTTCTATTTCTATTTTTAATATTATATATTTCCCTTCTGTTCAATATTATTTTTCCTTAACCATATATTTCTAGATGATATCCTGACAGACTATTAACCCTCGTGTCTCTCTTGACGCATTTCCCTCCCCGCCATGTCACAGTTATGGCAATCCTTGTCACGACATGCTCCTACTCCCCTAAAGAGTCGTCTAGTCGGAGACCTTCCTCAAACGCATGCACGCACATTATCATCCCGTTCAATTTCATCACCATCGCGTCCCCCCTTCCCAACAATACCGACCTGTCCCGATCCAACATGTCCATGTGCACCGACGCCGCCGATGCCCGAGGGTCTACCAATCGACCACTCGAGACCGCTGAATGCGACCATGGCGCCTTATACACAGCAGGTCCTGATTGCGACTGGACAAACGGACTGGAGTAGTCGAATTGAGGAGGATGGCGTCGAGAAAAGCTGGGGTAGTCTGGTGCGCGGGCTGAAGGATATGTTTGGTCGGGGAGGAAAATATGCTGATGTTAGTATTTTTTTCTTCTATCATTGATGGGCTGTTGCTAACTGAGAACTTGTTGTCTGAAGCCATACAATAACCTGGCGGTTACGAACTCCTCTTTCAAGCCCACGGCACAGGCCTCATCGCCGTTCGCATCAGCCTTTCTCTTCCCAGCTTTCAAATACGTACCCAAGATCCCAATTGCAACGAACACAGATGCCAAAACCGAGTCGAATCTTGATTCATTTGCCCGTGCATACCTGCTACCATACAAACTCCATTCGGCGCATTCGGGCATCCCAGAGTCACAGCGGCAAATAATGACGCGGTCACCGGAATATGCCTCTCAATACTTCCCCGAAGCACTGGATATCAAGCAGTCGCCGACAATACTGATTTGCAGCCATGGTGGTCGAGATATGCGATGTGGTGTTATGGGACCCGTGTTGCATGCCGAATTCGAGCGTGTGTTGCGACGGAAAGGGTTTACTACGAACGATGATAGCTCGGCAGGAAATAGAATTGATGGCCCAACTCATGCAAACATTGCATCTATCAGTCACGTCGGTGGCCACAAATATGCCGGTAATGTGATCATCTACATCCCGCCTGCCCTTATGACGACTTCTTCCTCGTTGGGCACCATTGTATCGAGTCCAAGCCCGCTGGCCGGCAAGGGGATATGGTACGGACGAGTTGAGCCCAAACATGTGGAAGGTCTCGTCGAGGAGACAATCTTCAATGGAAGAGTTGTTGAGGATCATTTTCGCGGTGGGATTGGCATGGATGGGGAGATTTATAGACTGTAGATAGATGTAGTAGATATAGATATAGACTTCGCTCTGGAATGTATTATAGCCATATGTATATATATATACGCATGCCATTCATATCAACACCTCTTCTTTGAGATTTTAGTTTCACCTAAATTGTTATTGATCTTGAATAAGATCATTAAGATGATTTTGTACTATCGGAGTAGTTCTTTAGAGCTCCTGCACGGACCACCACTTTAAGTCGCCAACGCGTCCCGCTCTTTTTCGCGTTCGCGCTGCCTCCAACTTGTCCAAGACAACTACCTGATAGAGCAAACACACGAAATCAAGGAACCTGCACAACAAAATCAACATGGTTCAAGCAGAATCATCCAAAGCTGCTGCCCGCAATGGCCTTCATGTTTCAACAGCCGGAGCTCCGCCCGATTACGAGCTTCCCTGGTATGATTATCCTACCTTTTCCGCCCCTCTATGCACAATATCATCCAACAAGAATCTAATGGTCAAAAGGGTCGAGAAATACCGCCCCGTCTACCTAGACGACATCGTCGGCAACACCGAAACAATCGAAAGACTCAAAATCATCGCCAAGGATGGAAACATGCCTCATGTTATTATTTCTGGTATGCCGGGTATCGGAAAGACGACCTCTATCCTGTGTCTTGCGCGACAGATGTTGGGTGATGCATACAAGGAGGCTGTCTTGGAGTTGAATGCGAGTGATGAGCGTGGTATTGATGTTGTGCGGAATCGGATAAAGGGGTTTGCACAGAAGAAGGTTACGCTTCCTCCGGGACGACATAAGCTTGTTATTCTTGATGAGGCGGATAGGTTTGTATCACTCGCAGTCATTTTGGGGGGCTTAGCTAATATAATCGTCGGTTTTAGTATGACGCCCGGTGCTCAGCAAGCCCTTCGACGTACAATGGAAATCTACTCGACCACGACCCGTTTCGCATTTGCCTGCAATCAGTCCAACAAGATCATCGAGCCGCTCCAATCCCGTTGCGCTATCCTTCGTTACTCCCGTCTGACGGATGGTCAAGTCGTGAAACGTCTTAGCCAAATATGTGAAGCTGAAAAGGTTGACTTCTCGGAAGACGGCATTGCGGCGCTTGTGTTTAGTGCAGAAGGTGATATGCGTCAGGCAATCAATAACTTGCAGAGTACATGGGCTGGTTTCGGCTTTGTCAGTGGTGATAACGTCTTTCGCGTTGTCGATAGTCCGCATCCGATCAAAGTGCAGGCTATGATTAAAGCTTGTTGGGAGGGCAAGGTGGACGCTGCTCTGGATATCCTGAATGAGTTATGGTATATTTATCTCAATTTCGTTACTAATATTAATATGGCTAATGTTGAATGCAATTGCAGGAATTTGGGCTACTCCTCGCACGACATTATCAGTACCATGTTCCGTGTTACAAAAACCATTCAAACATTATCAGAACATGCCAAACTCGAGTTCATCAAAGAGATTGGTTTCACGCATATGCGTATCTTGGATGGCGTCGGCACTTTACTGCAATTGAGTGGCTGTGTTGCGAAACTGTGCAAAATTAATATGAAGCCAGGGCTCTTTGTGCCCAAATGAGTACGAGATGTGGTTAAGTTATGCATTATTGGCGTTGTGTGATATACTGTAGGCATTTTGCTCTGGCGTTGATTGTCTAATTTTAATAAAATGATTCAATACTTATTATTCGGGTTCAATTGTTGTGTCTTGTTGGTGACATGGATAAAGTCGCCCGACCCACGTGGGAGCCTCGGTAGCTCTTAAGTTAAGCCATGGGTAGTTTAATCCAACCTCACTTTTAAGATGGCAAAACCATGCCATACTGGACAACTATATCGCATGACTTGAGATGAGCGATGAAACCTGAAATGATTCTTTCGTCCTTCCAATCAGCAATTCACACGACACGATGGCACCGCATGTATGTCTCCTCCTCGGCGCGATACTCCTCACGACGACGCTCGCGGTAGATAACAGCTGGCATCCACCAGACCCCAGCGCCATCAACAATCTAGATCTCAACCTAGGGTCTGATGGAGTCTTCGATTTTATATTCGACACCTCTTTAACCCCCGACGAGCGATATGGCCAGTATAATTACTGCAACATGCCACATGTGCGCAGACGAGAATACGTCGTTGCGCCGGCGGAATATGAGCTTGTTTATGTTGAGATAGTAAGTTTCGATACCCTAAGCAAAGAAAACGATCCCAGCCCTAATGAGGACAGATTCATCGCCACCATAAGAGAACTCCATATGAGTCAAATACCTTCCCCATGGAAAAAGATACATGGGACTGCAACGGCACACAGCTGTACCACTACGGCCAACCCTCAGCTGGCTCACAAATGAGCGCTAATACATACTGGCAATTAGAAGAACACAGTCCATTTGATTTGTTCCCCGTGTCAGCGTTTCCGGGTACATGTGTATTTCCGCAAATAACTCGTACCGGATTACAGGATTCATGGCAGCATGGACATGACATTTATGAGGTTTATCATGATCTTTTGCGGTTTTTGCCGGACGAGTTGGACCAGAAGAGGATGGAGTTTAGGGTTACGAATAATGTGATTACGAGCCAGGTTGCGGGCATGGTGATAGGGGGGATGTATGGGGAAGGGGTGGATGTGCCTTTGCATGTACAGGTTTGTTTGCTCTCCCAGGCAAAATGATGGGGATGGTTACTGACAATGGGGCCCAGAGAGCAGGCATTGACTCTTTAGAGCCGCAGTATCCTTGTCCTGGTGGACAGATGCTGTTTACGGGCATCAAAGACTCCGATTCTGCATCCTCCGAACTCTGGAAGAGCCATCTCGAGAAGACTAAAGATTTACTGAATTCCCTCGATGCGATCTCAGGCGTCCCCTCGGATGCAGACGATTGGCACACCAGCTACGACCACTACTTTGACAATCTCTCTTCCCGTCTATGTCACTCCAAACCTCTCCCTTGTAAACGTCAACGGCCACAATCAAACGACGAATGCATAACACGCTCTCAAGCAAACTCCGTCCTCCGTCTCGGCCAATGGGAATACTCACGTCTATTCCGCGACGCACCATCCTCACTCATAGCTAGCACAGCTTTATACGGCGTTTTCATCGCAGAGCTCGCGCAACATCTACGAGAACAAATCAAACTCTTCGACCAGACGGATCGAGTGCTGTATAGACATAACGTTGCGCATGATGGAAGTATTTCATGGATCTTGTCGCTACTGCAGATTAAACAGATGGTTTGGCCTGGCATGGGAGCTGAGATTGTGTTTGAGCTGTATAGAAGGAAGACAACATCTTCAGAAAAAGAAGAGGGGAGCTTCTTTGTACGTGTCTTGTGGGGAGGACAAGTGCTGCAAAGCTCGAACCCGGAGTTGGGAGATATGAACTTTGTGGATTTGCGGGTGTTGTTGGATTATTTTGATTCTTTGGTGGGAAAAAAGGCAGAGAGTGTAGTAGGATTGTGTCAAGTGGAATGATTATTGAATATAGTATACTACGAGAGTATTTAACTGAATATACTACGTACATCGTGTATATCTGATCAACGTCATGGCTTAACTAGAGTGGAGCTATCAAAGTTCCCCACCAAAATTTAAAGTTGACGATCCATTTTGTACACAAAACACCTCCTTGTAACCCCAATACTATTCAAGAACATTGCCTCGTTCCAATATACGTGCAATTCTACCACCCAATCCCTTGAAGGCTAGACACTATGCCTCCGACGCGTCGAAACCTCTTCCAAAGCCACCTCAGTCGCCGCCCGGCATCCAATCCTCCTCAACCCTCAACTAGTGACTCCAACAACCACCCCTCCACCGACAACAATGACTCCAACAACGACGACGACCGCGACATTCAAAACCCACCCCACCAATCCAATTTGATGACACCCGAAACCAGGCCCATAAACACAATAACCCCGCAAACCGACAGCGGCGACATAATCGCCCGCGACAAAAACGGCAAGTTCCAACTCGACATCCCCGTCCTGCCGCCCGTACCACTCGATGAAGGCGATGAGGAAGACGATGTTGAAGATGAGGATGAAGGTGCTATGGAAGGGATAGAGGAAGATGGGCGACCGAGAGCGGGGCCGGAGTCTATGGGGAAGGATAAGGATAGTGAGTTTACCCCTTCTTTCCAATGAAGCTGGTTGGGGGTGAGGTTGCTGATTTTGGAGGGTGAAAAGAGTTGGAGGCAGACTTGGTTGAGATGATGTATCGGAATCGGAATAGGCATTTGAGTGGTGAGCCAGGTACGGTTGTCTCTACTCTATGGATATTTGCGTGATGCTAAATGGATTTGCGGGTTAGAGCTGCTAAATCTACTACAACAAAGTCTGCGAAGTAAAGTTGCGACTCTAGAGGAAGACAACTGGATGTTTGAGACAGAGGATGATCCTCTTGTTTGAACTGAACGGCACGTTCCCGACAAGACGAATATTTTATTACGATTATTTCCAGGGGAGACAAGGTTCTATGCGATGGCAATTCAATATACATGCGTACTTTGATCATTCGATATCCTCATCAGTCCAACTCTGCACTGGCCGGAGCCGCCTCAACCTTCCTGGTCTGACGCCCCGAGCCTCGCTGGTTACCACCACCCTGACCACCTCCGAAAAACATGCTACCCATCATATCCAACAACGGATTTCCCTGTCTTGGAATCTTGATATTGAAGTACATCTCCCCGATAGTCGCCAAAGCATCATCCCAGATACTGACCTCCTTTATATGAGGGGTGTAATGCCTCGTCAAATCTCGGAATAGATCTGCACTACCGCGCTGAACCGCAATCAGAAGAAGGCTGAGGAAGTTGAGTAATGGCAACGACGGATAGATCCGTACGTCAGAACTTGTGCTGCTGACTTCCTGCGAAGCGAGTGAAAGGTTTGCAGCCGAGAGACGCGATGTGAAGATGAGAAGGGCTTTGTTAGCGCTGCGCAGGTTTGCCGTGAGAAGGAATGGCAAGACTGCTCTGGAGGCATAGATGGCTGCTGTATGCGCTTCGTCGCTTGTGTACCATTCGAACTCTAGTTTTGCAAGTGTCTCAGCGGAGTCTATGGTACCGAGGACGAGATGTCTTTCTGCGTCATATGGCTCGTTTTCTAGCCGTATTAGTATTTTTATATCCAAACTTTTGTTCCTTGTATGTATGAACATACCTTCAGCGTAAACAGATCCAACAGCATGATGCAGTTCTGGATCTCCGCGCTCTAATGGACCAAACTTTGAACTCCAGCTAATCATCTCGGTTATGTATCTCTTCCGTGATGGCTCATCCGGAGGGAACTCGCGCAGCAACTCAATCAGGCGCTCTGTCAAACAAGCAAATCAGTAATCTCGTCCAACCTTCTCATCAGATATGGGACGACATACTCTTCCGTCCCCTCGACTCCGCATCCTCTGGAATAATCTCCCACTCAGCCTTATTATAAACCTCAACAACAAGCATAATCGCCAAATCTCCACCGCTAGCAGAGGCACCCTGTTGCGAGCCAGCTCTCAAGAGCGCTTTTGCGCCGCCCGTTAATATTTCGGCGGCGGCATCATAGTTGGATTGTTTGAGGTAGCGGGCGGCGATGACGCGGAGTTGTTGGTGGGCTTCGTAGTAGGAGCCTGCTGCAATCCTAAAGAAAGGAGAGATTAGCACCGTGTTCCGTAAAAAGCACCTTCTTCACAAGAGCAGAAAAGTGACAAGGAAAGAGGGATTGATGTCGTACTTTTCTTGCTGGCGAGCAATTGTCTTGTCGATTTTGGACGTCATGACTGTAACCCAATATCTCACTCTTCCTATATTCCTGTCGTCTTTTCTTCGATAGTAATTTCACCAATCAAATGAGGTAGCACCGCATGGATGTTTTCAAAGGAGTGAAATGTTATAATGTTGATGATGAAAGCCGGCGGGGCAGGAAGCAGGCCAACTTGTGCTCGCTTTGCGGAGTTGCTTTACGTTGGCCAATTAAATGCGGAATTCGAGAAGAGCTCGGCTTCTTCCAGCATTTCTTACTCTATTTCTTTTTACCTCTAGTTCTACTTGTGACCAACTGTCTAGGGATTTTAGCTTGCAACTATTCACAAACAAAGCATATTCGATTCGTGGAGATATGACCATACAGCACTTTTGTTTGCAATCACTTACCGGTAGCGCGGTCTTCTACAATCCTCGTCCGTCGGTGTTGAGCCTTCTTGATCTACAATGAATTCACACGTTTTCGACATTCAGCCATTACATCGCTTCTCCGGCTCCAATGCAGCAATCCGACGACCTAGGGCATGTACACTTCTGCCTCTTTGCTAGAAAAATATCTAACAGGCGTTCACAGGAAATCGCATACTTCTCCTACGATGACGAACACAACTTCCGCCTCGACGATTCCTCAATGCAATACTACTACCCACCGCAACCGTCGCAATTACCTCTCGACCTAAGCGCCGGGTTCGAGACATTTGAGAAACTGAACGATGCGCCGGATGAGCATTTGGATGCCCTTTTGGATACGATTGTAGCGTTGGAACAGAATACGCAGAAGAAATGCGAAGCGGATATTGTTACCTGGAGGGGGATGATGACGAAGGTGTGCATTCTTTCAAATGTTGAGGTTTTGAGTGGATGGTTAATGATATTATCGAGGACAGATAGTGACAGCACCGTTTGATATGCTGAATGGGTTTGTCTGCTTCTCAAGTATGGAGAAGGCTCGGTGACTGACTTGGCGCTAGGTTTGAGATGAATGCGACATATTTTCAGGTAAGACCTTTCTTCTACCTTTGTTCAACCGGCAATACTGATTCGCAATTTCACGCAGGGAACAATGTAAGCCTCCCAAGATAGATTGCGACAAAATGGAATTCGCACCTGACAATTTGCGCAGTTTCATCGAGGAGAACAATTCGTATAAGAATGCACAGAAAGAGATTCAAAAAAATCAACGTATGCCACCTGGCATGCCTTCACAAGATATGATGGCTTATTGGGGTAAGTCAAGGTTCCGCGCCATCTATTAGACAGACAGGAGTAACCCGCGATCCGGCACAGGTTACAAGTTCGAAGCAGTCTCGGTCATCCCAAATGCCTGGGGTGAAACAAGTCGCGAAAAGATTGAAGGGCGAATTCACGAAGTCGTCAACAACAAAGCTCAATATTGCTCCGTTGTACGGACTGGTTTTGGAAGGGTGAAATTGGTACTTGGAGGCGAGGTGGATGCAAGTGAGTGACCACCAGTTCCTCTTCTGTGTCTTATTGTCTAATTTGCTGCAAGTCTGGGACTCCAAACCCGTTCGCAAAGAAGACCCAATCAACTGGGTCGAGCTGAAGACCACAGCTGAGTTGGTCAACGACAAGGAGAAGCTCAAATATGAGCGTAAACTTCTCAAATTCTGGGCGCAGTCCTTTCTTCTAGGAGTTCCCAAGATTGTTGTCGGATTTCGCGATAGAGATGGAATGCTTTTGCGGCTCGAGGAGTTAGAAACCCACGGGCTGCCAGGCAAGGTTAAACGCGAGGGTCGCGGAAGTTGGGACGGGAATATCTGCATCAACTTTACTGCAGCCTTCCTTGAGTGTAAGATCAATCCATTCAATTCGTTGTACTGCTGTGTTAACTTCTATCAGGGCTGAAAACTGTGGTCAACACCGAGGGTACATGGCGGATTCGAAAACGGGAAAAGTCGCCGGTCATTGAAGTGTTCAAGATTGAAGAAAGTGGCCATGGTGACATACTGTCTTCCAACTTTGTCGCGTGGAGGACGAATCAGTGACGGTTCTGACTACATCACTGAACAATAGTCAAATCTTCCGAGCACAATCATGGAAGCCCCTTCGGTTGGATGACTCGCAGTAATCCAAAACCAGGTTTTCGAAATCCGAACGAACGGAATAATTGCAAGCTTGGGCCCCTGCTTATACCGGCTGTCCTTCAACAGCCTCAGCAGGCGGGTGATTTCGCAGCCACTCCATATTCCGCGCTTTCTTTGCGGCTGCCTTTAGCGCGCGCCGATGGCTTGAAGCACGCATATGTATATCCCACTGCTCCTGACCCATCATTGTTTTATTGCAGATTTCGCAGGTCATCTGCTTTAAAGTTTGGGCAGGCGGCACAGTCACTTTTGTGTAATTGTGCTCTCTCTCGGTTAGCGTTTCTTCAGCCCATTGGGAGAGAGACTTTGGCTCCGGAAGAGTTTCATTGCACAAGAAAGCTTGCGCAATACGCTCCATTGGCGCTGCCACGCAACTGTCCCAGGCCCCTGGATCAGTGGTGTCTAGGACAAATAGCTGATTAGTAGCACCTATATCTGCAAGTGCAGTCCATAGCTTCTTCCGAATCCATTGTACCTGCCTAGTGGAGTATTGTCTGGTTGAGGTCTTGACAGATTCCAAACAAGACTCTTTCAGTGTTTCAAGTTCTTTTTCATTCAAATTGCCGGCCCGTAGTGCTGTGAAGTAAGGTTCCATCTCTTTGTATCCTATAGAAACCCAGATTCCTCTCGATACATCGATTGGATTTCCTTGAGCTTCCTGTTCGAGGGCATATTCGGACAAGGAATGTGCTTCTGCAATCAGGCCTTGCTCTGCCATGGTATCCACTCGACTTTCTAATCGTCCGTAAAGCTTTTCTCTTTCTGCATGCACCCAGAACACCAGCGTTGGAAATCGTAGTTGACCCGTTGTGATACCTTCCTTGTTGTCAATCGCAGCCTGTCGTTGGCGCATTTGCTCCTCGTAAATCTCAGATGCCGGTCTGCCAGTTTCGAGATATATCTCCAATGACCTTCGAATCTTTCTCCCTTCATTGATGTGCCAGCGATTCGCCATAATGGGATCAACTTCCCGCAGTTTCTCCATCATAGTCTCGACAGGAGCATCGAGAATCGCCCACTCTTCCGATGTTCTTTCTTTATTTACCTGTCGTCCACTGTTGTTCGACAAAACATCTTCCACCCCTTCTCCCACCAGAGCATCATTAAACAAAACAGCTTGCACATAATACGAAGTACCCCCCACAAGCACCGGAATCTTCCCACGAGAATGAATGTCCTGAATAACTCGCAGACACTCCTTTCTGAATTGCCCAATGCGCCAGGACTCTTCCTCCAAGCCGATAAAGTCAATGAGATGGTGCGGTACTCCTTCTCGCTCGTGCATTGGGATCTTGTTGGTTATTATGGGTAGGCCGCGGTAGAGTTGCATTGCGTCGCCGTTGATAACCTCGCCGTTGAATTGTTTCGCTATGTCTACTGCAAGCTGTAGGAGTCAGCTTGGCTCAATTTTTCGTGGAAGGATCAAGAAGCAAACCTTGGATTTCCCAGTGCCAGTGGCACCGACAACTGTTATGAGCGGTTGCATTATCGCGACTTGTGAGCGAGCGAACAATGAACGAAAAATGCGCATTTCAGCAAGACCAGAATTGATCCATGATAAATATGAATTCCAAGGATGCTCCAATGCTTGTCGTGTACCTGAAAATTCCCAAGACGGCACAGAACTGTCTAGTCTGGCGTAGAGACGCAGTGTTGAAGATAAAAAAGTGAAGATGACTCAATCTACGGAAATAATGTCATCAGTCTCTCGGTCCCCGCCACTTCCCGTTGCAGTAATATAAATATCGTCTCTACCCCTCGCTTCTTTTCTTTTTGTTTTTTGTATTTCATCTCTATTCAACTTGACTGCTATATTGCATTTTGATTTGAGAAAGCGAGTAGTTACAAAGATGAGCCCCTCAATCAATGTGCAGAATCTTAATTACAAATTCCAAGATGGATCCGACGGTCTCAAGGGTGTAGGGCTCAGTCTTCCTTCAGGAAGCAGAACATTACTTATTGGAGGTTTGACTTCGTTCACCATCTTTCTCAACCCTGGGAACATTTGACTAAGAAAAAAAAAGCAAACGGTGCCGGCAAAACAACCCTCCTCCGACTGTTATCCGGCAAAAAACTAGCCCCAACCAACACAATCGCAATCGGAGGCAAAGACCCCTTCAAAGACAGCCTCGAAGGCGTCACCTATCTAGGCGTTGAATGGGTCCTCAACAGCATTGTGCGTACGGATATTGATGTCCCCACCCTCCTCGCCTCTGTGGGCGGAAATGCCTATCCTGAGCGCCGCGATGAATTGATCGATATACTTGACATTGATCTCAACTGGCGCATGCACGCTGTCTCGGACGGTGAGAGACGTCGCGTGCAATTGGCAATGGGCCTATTGCGGCCATGGCAGATCCTGCTTCTTGATGAGATCACAGTTGATCTCGATTTGCTGTCACGTTATAACTTTCTCTCGTTCTTGAAACGCGAGACTGAGACGAGAGAGTGCACTATTGTCTATGCCACGCATATCCTGGATAATCTTGCGTCGTGGCCGACACATCTGGTGCACATGCACTTGGGACAGGTGAAGCAATGGGGTCCCATGGAAAGCTTCAATGAGACAGTCCCCAATCGGTCGGCCGAGAATAGTCTGTTGGGAGATTTGGTGATGCATTGGCTCAGGCAGGATCTACAGTCTCGTGGGCCGCGGAATCCTCATTCCGGGCAGGGAAAGACGTACCCTAATGTTGAGGGGCTTGGGGGTTATGGGTTGGAAAAGAGGCCTCCAAAGGAATAAATATAATTTGACAGCAATGCCTCTGTTCAACACTCTTAACCTATGACGACGTGATGATAATGTTTCAACTACTTGCATTGGGGGAGTATGGTGGTAAAAGTTTTGCATAACCTGGCCATGTTCAACCTGCCAGGAGGCTTCAACGACATTTCATGCTTTTGGGGGCTTTACTTGGTAGTCTATTTAACCTTGGATGTTGATGGATGAAGTGGGAGAAAGCCGAAGACTTGGGCGGCCTTTGTATGTCATTTTTCAAATCGATAATCCTCAAATGTAATAATCTATACTACATCAGCAACTCTATATATACGCACAGACGAGTCCTCGCTTGCAACTGCAAGAAGTACATTTCCGTCCTTCGAAGTTGATGATTGCCCAGGCCGCCATGTGAGTTGCGTGATTGACTTGGACGGAGTAGAAGATACATCTAGAGTAACCAGCTCTTGAGCTTCCAGACTGTCCACCGCTACTTTGTGCACCGATATTTGTCCGGTCTCCTCACCAACAGCCAGTAATAGACCGCCAGGGAGAATCTCTGTGTGAAACGACACGGCAGTGACGGCGGTCTTAAGTGTAATAGTCGATATACACTCAAATGCATCTGATGAAGCTGTCTCACGCCATATTTTCACACACTTGTCACGACCTGCAGTCGCAAATACTGCTTGTTGTCCCAATGAGGGAGCCCATGCTGCATCAAGTATCATACGCGAATGAGCCTTAGGATTCGATTTGAGAAGAGTATAAGTAGACAGCTCCTCGTCATCTCGCTTGAAAATCGCCCATTGACGATCACGTCCCACACTCAGCAAGTACTTGTCAGAAGGAGAAAAGCAAAGTGAGGTTATAGTCAACGAATGAGCGATTAGAGAAGGCTTGATTTCACGCCAATTTTTCGTATCGTACAGTCGAATGACGGCATGGTCGATGGAACTGGCTTTGCATGCTGTGGCAATCAAAGAACGGTCATGGCTAACTGCAACTGCTGATATTTCGTATCCATGGCCGTATAGTTTTTCATGCTCTGGCCATAATGTATGTCGAGATAGGTGGTCTTCCAAGGGAGGTTGATGCATTGGTAGAGATACCGGCGCCGTCTGTTGTTCTGCTTGATCGTTCCTTTGCCCACCAAGTTGGTCGTCTGTTATTGTGATATCTTCCCCAACAGCCTTATTCGAGAGACCGAGAACGGGAATGTTGGCCGCCTCTGGCAATTCTTCTTCATTCTGCGCTATACCGCTGAGACTTCCCAATAATTGAGCAATTTGCTTTGGCTCATTGAACACACGCAGAAGCTTTTCATCAGCACCAGAGACGAATCTTGCTGGTCCTAGCGTATCTATGCAGTTGAGATCATATCCATGAATCTGCGGCCGAGAGAATTCATGCCATGATGACTCTCCATCCCGTAGCCACTCAGCGTAGAGTCGACTAGTCTGATCAGAACTTGTAGATAGAAGATATGCACCCTGTGCATCCCATTGAATATCGTTAACAGAACGAATATGTCCACTGACACCCAGTCGTTGCTGCCAAATATCCGACTCTTCATCATGTGCCCATACTCTCCAACTACCCGTTCGAGTCAGACTCACGACTTCGTTGCCATCAGGAGACCAGAGACCAATCCAAAACCCACCAGTGCTACCGGTGGCCGTAGTCGAGCCCTTTGTCACACTGAACTCTCCCATTCGCTCCATCGTGACCCACACGCCCGTTGTCGGATCTTGTTCCCATATCGTCAAGGAATTATCTGCAGATGCGGATAGAAGCTGTGCTTTCTCGGTCGAAGGACTCCAGTTCACTGTATATATCCAATCTTCATGACCGAGCAATAACGCCTCAAAGGTTATGGAATAAGTCACACCAGAAGCGGTAAAAGTATGTGCCTTGTTGGATAGTGTAGGTTCATCTCCTCCAAGAATCATTTCATCCTCATCTTTGGGAATAGCAGGCACTATCTCACCACGATGGACTTTCCATAAACGGATGTACTTGTCCTGACTGGCCGATGCTAGGATGTAATCGTTGTCGAACTTTCTGAAGGTAAGTGATCTAACCCAAGCTTCGTGACCAGACAATTTAGCATTCCAGGTAAAATCTGTTTCTGGAGTAGTGGTATCCTGCGCAGAGAATACATGTACATGGTTGATTGTGCCTCCAACAGCCATGACCATTGGTTTCTTTGCGTCCCCGGCGTCCAGCACTTGAATAGCCATGGTCAAAGGGAAGAATTTGGGTTTCATTGGTATCGTCTGTACTAGCCGACCGGACACTTTGTCATCCTGAATATCGAGTCTCCAAACCCTGACTGTGCCGTCAGCAGCTCCGGACGCGAACACATTCGAGGAATTATCTATGGCGATTGTGTTGACAGTACCCGTATGACCGGTAAGCTCGCAGACGCATGTATACGATGACGATTGTTCGATCGGTTCCCAGACTCGGATTGAGTGGTCCACGGATCCGGTAATGAGCAAGCTGCGTTTAGATTTGGGGTGAGCGAGGAAGCGGACGGCGCTGACTTTGTCGCGGTGGCCGACGAGCAATGCATGAACTCCGCGATGGAACTAGACAGGTCAATTTCTCATAAAAGCCATGATTGGTAGAAAGACAAATGGGATAGATACCTTTGGTGCCCATAGAGCTACATTGTTGTCTGCACCATATGCGAGCACACCTGAGCGAACATCCCAATCGGCAGCACCAGGATGGCGGTTGCCGCCAACGCTGATATATTCTGTTTCTACACGAACCATTGAAGAAATCACATCCCTCAGTAAGGCCGTCTGTTCAGTAGAGAAAGCCTGGAGCCCAGGAAGCTGTGGTTGTCGAGGAAAGTGAAGAGTCAAAGTGGGATGACGAAGTGAGAGGCTGGCGAAATTTTAAGCTTATCGATAAGCGGTGGAGAGTGGTTTGTTCCCCTCCGCAACATTTTCTGAGCATCAACCCATCCTTTTCGACATATTCTATACAGTCATATCAGAGAATCGCAATATGGCCTCAAATACAGAGACCGAAAAGGTCACTCAACCTAATGAAACAATCCCCATATCTGTAGAGTTTACGTGAGTATACTCATCCCGCATCAAATTCGTATATCTTAACTAACTTGCGAATCCAGCGGTGGCCTAGAAATGCTCTTTGCCAACGAACGAAAACATAATCTGACGATTCCCGCGAAGACTAGTGAAGGGAAACAACCGACTATTGCATGGCTCATTCAATATCTCGTTGAGATTTTGATGCAAGATACAAGGAAAGAACTGTTCATTCTTGATGACCATGTGTATGTCTGTCCAACCGTTTAACTATTACAACTTTACTAAGACAATTATCTAGGCGGCCCGGTATTCTGGTTTTGATCAATGACGCAGATTGGGAGTTGGAAGGCGAAGAGGCATATGAGATACAGCCTAGAGATAATATATTGTTTGTATCCACACTACACGGAGGATAATTTGTTGTCATTAGGAAAGATGATATTCTCAAAAAAAGGTTCTATCTTGTTTTCATCAAGCAAAAAAAGCCGAAAGCGCAACGCTGGGTGAATGAATGGACATGAATGAATGTTAATATTTATTACCGCCGATAACAATGCCTATACAACGTCTTCCACATGCTGCTGGGTAAGCCTTTCAGGCTCCTGAGGTGTTCTGAATCCGCTCTGAGGTGTCGAAAAACCTGTAACAGGGCTGCCCAAGCCCACCTTCGGTGTTGTATAACCACTGGGTGGTACGGGTATCTTTATGTCCTCCGGAGATGGAGAGATTGTCTCCTCTGGTAAGTTCGGGATGGGTATCCTTCGAGCTTCGTTCTGGTAGCTGGCCGGAATAACCTGAACAAATGATTAGTAGAGAAATCGAAAAGATTATGGTTAATCTAGAACATACTTCGATGATCTCATTGCGAGGAAACGACAGGAACGGAATATCTGTAGCATTACAAGCCATCAGATACCCATACAAGACCCTCAACACACTCTCATGAGCTATAATGAGTAGGTCATTTTGCTCGCGCTCCAACTCAAGAATGATTGGTTCCAGCCGCACAGCCAAATCGTGATATGACTGTAACAACATCTCATTAGTTTCGATATAGTCAATCCACATGATCGATACATACCTCTGCACGAGGATAGCGATGATGATAAGGGTCGATTTCATGCTTGGCTACTTCTTCCGGATACTCCTGTCTGATCTGCTGTTCGGTCATTTTCTCGCAAACACCGGGATTCAATTGACTCAATTGCGACCTTTGGCGAACCGCATAGCCCTTTTCGTGTAGCCATTTTGCAGTTTCGACTGTTCTAAGCCGTGTTGAGGTCCACACCGTCAAAGGTTTCAATGCAGCATCTGACTCTCCTTGGGCTTTCATGGCCTGTAGTTCCGACGCTCTGTGTTGAAGTATTGTTTCGGTCATTTTCTTCGCGTAATCCTGGCCCCTTTCGGACAGAGATGAGTCTGCTTTGTAGGAATTGGCATCGAGTGAAATGCCGGCCTATTGAAGATCAGTATATAAGCTGCACTCAGTTCAATGGTAGACATACCCTGGCGAAATATGTAACTCTCGATTTTATATGCAGGTTTAAAAGGTAAAAAACAATTCGGTTCGAGAGGTAACCAAAGCTGCGGTTATTTACAATCAGGCGTTCTCCAGCGTTGATCATCTTTAATCTGTCAGCTGAAGCCCGCTTTGTTAAGTAAAGGTTCGTACCTTAATGTAGTTGAGATCTTTCTCTTCCATAGTCTCAACATGAGGAATTCTTGCTGATATACGGCCGAGATAGTGCTTGACCGCGTCGTTGGCATCCCATCCTACATACTTGGTTATGTTAATACCATCTTGTTGAATAGTGGAAAGACAAAGTACTCACATCGGGCGAGGATATCTTGACACGTCGAACATTTTCTTCTATTATTTTTGGGTCGTCGCACATGGATTCTATGAAGAGTGTCTACACTGGGTTAGTATCAAACAGTCCAGAGATCACAAGCGGCATACCTCTATATTCTGTTTCGCAAACTCTTTGGCGAGGGAGCGGCGCCCTGCGGCTATGGGGTTCACAGCATCGTATATTGCTATTTGGCCATTTTCCTCGCTCAGGAAATGTGCAATATCGTCGCGGCACTTTTTTACAATCTTCTGTCGTAAAAGCACTGATGACGCAGATGCTAACCACGAGGTCAATCCAATGTTCCTCTTCTGTTGGATAAACAAGACGACTAACCGTTGACAAAGAAATAATCATCGGGCATATCTTGTCCTGGACCGATGGTAGCACGTCTATAGTCGCCTAAATGGAAGATACGAGTCTTGACTCCAAGCCTGTAGACATGAGTGTATGTTTTTAGAATGCGATGTCTAAAGCAAGCACTGACCAGCGCAGATAGCGTGCTAGCGCTACAGAAATATGCCTTGAGGCGAGTTAGCGGTTTCACTCTCGTTAAAATAGTCTGTTTTACGACACTTACGTCTTCCCCCTAGCTGGCAATCCTACTGTGATGATGACAATACGACCTGAGTGGAATAGCCGTCCTGATTCTGTGCTGTACAGTTGGGCAGGTGCCAGCTCCACCTTTTCTGGAAGATCGTGAATAGCATCCACGAAGGTACTTGACTTTCTCCGGAATCGCGGAGAGCTTGCGACCACGTCGGCAGTTCTATATCTGTCAGACATCTGATAATTGCTTTTGTATGGACAGGAGGTGCGGCATACAATAAGGTGTCCATGGCTTTAGACTCCTTGACAATGAACGACCTGGAAACCGATGAATGCTCGACGAGCACCTTTTTAAGCAGGCCAAAGACCTCAACTTCTCCCGCTATAAAGCGAAGGGCTTCCTCTATATATACAGGTGTGTCTGCCGATGTTGAGGGCCGTGGGGGCACCGAGTCAATACAATGAAGGTTTACGGTAATCGAGATAAGTAGCGTCAGAGGCCGGGATTGAAATGGCAGGTCCCCGATAGATAGTCGAGCAACGAGATGACCGTCAAGAGCGATGCCACGAGGAAAGACTTGTTGAGAAAAGGGGTGAACAGTGAAATGAGCTATATATGCATGCAAATAACAGCAAAGAGCGCGATTTAAAGAAAATACTACGCAAGTAGTGTAGTTGAGGCCGCAGATGAATGGGAGCGACCAAAGAGGTTAGGCTGCCTGGCTGTCCCGACGGAAGTGCAAACAGTGCAAAACGAGACAAAAAGCCATGGAAAAACATCAGCAACGACCAAATTTCATCAGCCGAAAAGAGCTGACTTACTACTATTATCTACCTTTTCTCCAACAACCTCATCAACCCTCTTGTTTGGATTCGTGTCGGGGGTGTGCTCCGTATATTGTCGATTCCCTTCCTTCATTCCATCAAGGACACGGCAATTCCTTTCGTTTTGCTCAAGTTCCTAGTCGCGAGTATTTTCCCGCCCATTCTATCATCTCCACGAACCATCCATCATCCATCTCGAAACATACTATAGATTTTTAATTACGAACAGTATATCTGCAATATGTCCGACTTTACTTCAGCGCTGTCATTCCTGACACACAACTCGGTCGCCGCCGTGATCAAAGATGCATACGGATCGTTCTCCGAGCGAAGAGCGGCGCTGGGCTTGCCCAACCCCGGCACAGTCGATAACATCGCAAGAGAAGTGCAGAAGGAGGTGTTGCTATCCAACTTTATGTTCACGGGTCTTCGCGCAGACTTGACCAAGGTCTTTGGCATGACTCCTCTGTTCCGGATGTCGCACGCTTTTGCTATGGGGTCAGCAGGCAACATGCCTCCTTATAACTTTAGCGCCATGTATGGAACGCCAAAGGTATACTTCTCTTTTCAAATTCTATATATCTGATGGCGTGTATACTAATTTTGATTTGTTATAGGTATTTATGCAAGGAAACTTGGGTAGCGACGGCGGTCTCAGCGCTGTTGGAAACTACCGTTGGAACGAGAAATTCGTGACGAAATCGAACGCTCAGATCATGTCTGGTGGCGCCCAGGGCATTCTACAAATCGATAATGACTATACCGGAGATGATTTCTCCTTCTCTCTCAAGGCTTTCAACCCGTCCATCTTTGAGGGTGGTTTAACCGGTATCTACGTTGGAAGCTATCTTCAATCGGTCACCCCAGGTCTTGCTCTCGGATTCGAAGCCATTTGGCAACGACAGGCTATCACTTCTCGCCCCGAATCGTCCCTTTCATACTGCGCGAAATACCGTGGTGAGGACTGGATTGCCAGTGCGCAGCTCCAGGCTCAGGGAGCTATTGCAGCCTCTTACTGGAAAAAACTCTCCGACAAGGTCGAAGCTGGTGTTGACATGAACCTTCAATTGGCTCCCAGCGCTGCCGCCATGATGATGGGAGGACCCAGCCGTGAGGGCACAGCAACCGTTGGTGCCAAGTATGATTTCCGTGCTTCCACATTCCGTGCTCAGGTCGACAGTGCCGGTAAGGTCAGCTGTTTGTTGGAGAAGCGGATAGCTATGCCTATCTCTTTGACCTTTGCGGGAGAGATTGACCACGTTAAGGTAACCTACCATATTCCGAAATGCTGTTAAAGAAAGAAACGCGGCTAACAATATCATAGCAACAAGCTAAAGTCGGTCTTGCCGTCTCTCTCGAGATTGCTGGTGAGGAATTGATGGAGCAGCAAGAAAAGGCCGAAACCCTCGGTGCTATCCCTCCTCCATTCTAAACATTTTGAACTACTCTCCCAGTCTCGCCTTCTGTCGACACCCTACCACCGACAGCAGAAGACGAACTGATTAATACCGACCTTCGTCCATTGTCTTACTAGTTCTTCACTCTTGTCCACACTCGACAGAAAAAAGACCCCTGCATTGCGGCTGGTTCCACATTGACACAAGGAGTAGTGCAGTATTTTGACCATCCGTGTATAGAAGTGATTTTTTTTCCTCTGATTTGTTTTTGGTTCTCTTCTCGGTCTGTTTGACATTCATTCCAAAAGGTATGCATGTCAAGGGCTTTTGTCCTTTTTTCTTTTTAATGTGGCTCGCTCCCTGATATCAGGATTAGGGAGGTGTTTCTTTTTATCTTGTCTGCATAGAGAGGAGCAAATGTAAAATAGCAACAAACGATGATTAATATGGCTTGATTGTATAGCATATAGACCGACTATCTAGTCACTTCGAGTCAGCCATGGTAGTATCGATCAAGACAGTAGGCTCTACAGATCGTCTTCCAAACAACAGACCGATTGACATCTGAAATCCCCGAGGTAAAACTTCTTTTTCGTCTCGCCCAACGGAACCCTCAGCACGCAGACATAACATAAAGAAGAGAAAACAATAGCCTAAAAGCCCTCAAGCCACTCGACAAATCACACAATGCCACCACATAGCTGCATATGTACGTTGAGTTTACAATCAGTCTTATCTCATTGATCGAAAATAAAAAGCAAATACGAACACAAAACACGAAAAGTCTGCACTTCGCGTACTCCATATCCTCCGTTACGTGATGTTGAGATCCCCATCGATTTCGATTGCCCTGCAGGTTGACCTCAACGTGTCGGGTCAGGGCACGTTGTATGGGTTCACCGGAGACTCAATGCGTTTTTTTTTTCATTATTTATTTATTTAGAGGTCTAGATAGTGTACCTAGATGAGGCAGGATTGCATGCATATTCGCCATCTTCTATGCCAGTACTACATCGATCTGGATGTAATCGTACCTGGTAACTACGCACCTCTACTCTAACACGATAGTTAGATATAGCCCCGACATCGGCCACAAAGCTGCAGATGTACCTGACGGCCATTCCGTTTTCTGCCTCGTTATCTTCTTTTCTTTTGTCTCTCGTCCTGTCGGATTCGAGAATTGGGGGATCTAGATCGGATCTAGTTTATAGATCAACTACAAATAAAAGATAAGGCGATTTATATGTTGGGAAGAAGCAACGATGGAAAAAGAATTGTGCCTGACAGCGAGGCCAGGATCCAATCAATGGTTTATTTCTTGACCGTGGTGCAGGAGGGCGAGGTCACATGCTCTTTTTACTAATCAATTGTCTAACTTGCCTAACTAGTTAAGTTGTTAACTTGTGTAGTAGCTAACTATCAGGCACGTTGACGTGACTCTGTACTTGTACTATGTAGTGTATTCCTTAGCCATATCCAGGTTCCAGATCCTTGTCCGAGAAAAATCCATCTCCGATAAGTCCGCACGCCGAACGTTATTGGTGCCAGTCTTTGAAAGTCAAAGTGCTCCACGGAGCTCCAACTGGGACTCGGAGACTGGCTCCATAAAATGGGCTCCATAAATAATCAAAGGAGGCGTTGGATAGCTTCAGTGACTAAAACTGACTAGACAGGTCACATGGTTTTTCGAGATCTGCTGACTGTGCCTTCTTTCAAGTAGTTAACTACGTAGTAAGAGTAACTAACTACGTAGAAAAAAAGTCACCTCCTTTTTGGATGTTAGAACAAGGACCTGGACTTTGTTAATTCTCGAAAATCATCGCGGCAAAACCAATCATATATTCAGGCCGCTGTTTAACCTTAGCCATGGATGCTGATTGGTTCAATTAAAACATAATTAAAATGGCGTATACCTAAACCATGGGAGAGGAGGTTGAATGGATTATTTCTGGTGTCATGTGATGATAGAATTAGTCCAAGCATACTCATAGTACGTGAAACACTTCATAGCACAGGAAACGATGAGAATGGATACATGACTAACCCACTTCACTTGTTTACCGTAACTTACCTCTGTAGTTACTGTAGCCAGACCCTTGAAAATTCAGAATAGCACGTGGTCTCGTTTTTTTGTCTCAAGGTGGATATTGTCTGAGATAGACGACCAGACCTACAATTCGGACAATTTGATTGTTCTGGTCGAGTCTTTTTCAACGACTAGACACAGCGCACACAACAGTCAAGGGTCTTTCCAAGAATCCTGTCAAACAAGTGTGTATCAAGTGGTATGACAGGCTTGAAGATCCCATTCTGTTTCTCCTTGATTCTCCTAGTTACGTCAATGATCCAGGCAGACATATTGATGGGTTTGATATACGTACACACTCGGATGATTTCTTCAAGGTTGGTTACTCAGGTCAAACATCAAACGTCAAACATTCCGTTGTCGTACATGTACCACCGATGTTCAACAGCACAGCCATAAAGAAGCCGAATAAGCTGAATAAGTGAGCTGTGAGACCATTCTTCAGACCACGTCGACATGCCCTGTCAAAGCTTAGCCTAGCTAGAACTGCGGATGCAAGATTGTGTGTATGGATCGACGGAGCTTGAAACGGACATAGATTTTGGCAGAAGAAGCTCATTCGATTTCCATGTGGCTGTAACCCGTGCCTGAGTTATGAGTATAGGTACCTAACCTGCCGAATGGCCAGGTACTGTAATCCTCGGCTGATCTGGGCCGTAACCGATAGGTAACTAACCAACCCAACCATATACGTAGTAGAGATAGATCTACGCAATAGCATCACAGAGTCGGCAAGCTGAAGCTCAGCTCGCCGGCCTAGTGAAGCTCAAGCTCAAGCTCACGGATGAACAGAGCTTCTACTATGGAGTAGATGATCGGACTGCAAGTACAGTGGAGGAACGTGATTGGCCAAACGGGCAGCTATCAAATGGTTAATGGGTCGGATGTATCCGGCAGTATGATCACATGTTCTGTCTCTAATTGGTCGGAATAATTATCACATTATACTCAAAACAGTTAGGCCAACAACAAGTAAATACACCAAGGTCCCCGGTAATTCTTCCGTACCTCTGGAGCCAGAGCACTCACTGCTCCATGCGGCGTATTGCCCGTACGTAATCAGGTCACCCGACACGAAAAAAAAAGGAAAGAAAGAATTGAAACGGTCCCGTGATCTCGAACTGTGACGTTCGTTACGGAGTAGATAGTCTCCTGTGGATGGAGTGTGGATATGAGACATTCCAGACTCAGCTATTTTCGCTCCAAGAGTGTAGGAATATGCAAGCGAGTTGGAGGGAAAAATACATACGTGGTAAATTCTCGAGATCAGCATTCGGTGGTTGGTGACCCCATGCATGTAAGTAATATGTTGTTACGTCTATGCAGGATGCACATACAAACTGGTACGTACCATCCTACATCTTACATCCTATGCTACATGCTACAGTACATGCGACATAGCTGTGTGGAACGGCGGGATTTAATGTTGAGAGCGAGGATGGCTGTGCAGTGCCGATCTGCCAGTTTCTACTACGAGTATATCCAGGATGAATACTATATAGTGTACAGAATTCTGATTTGACTGACGGACCTGGAACTGGGGGGGAAGTTGGTTGAGCTCTGAGCTTGAGGCTAGTCTGTACCAGTGTACGCACTGTACGGCGGTACGAGATCAGCCAGATAAATACGTCCTAGCCCAGAGCGGTTAGTAATAGTGGGCCAGTTTAAGTTGGGTCCAAGCACGGACGGACAAACGCACTGTCCAATTTCCAGTACTAGCCCGTACCGTATTGGAGTAAGACGGACAGCCTGACAACGACGTATGTAGTAACATACAACCACATCCTATCCGTAGTACGTAATGGCACATACATGACCATACGTATAATACAACGAGCGCTCTTGGCTATGACGAAGGTCCTGTGGCACCTGACCAAAACAGTCCTTCAAACTTGTCAAGCGCACACACGACTTTTACCCACTTTCTAGTCCATCGTCTCTCGTCTCGTTGGACGCATCGTCCATACTGTTTTTAAAACAGCTTTTTATACTACGTAGTATACGACCACCAATAGGCAAATTCCATACCCCTCCGGTCTGGCCTATGACAATTCGCAGAATAGACAAAACAGAGCATGGCATCTGCGACAAACTGATTCTGCTACTAGCTGTGGTCTGTCTGCTTGCCCGTGCTGGGTGTGCTTCAACAAGTGTCAAGCTACAAGACGTGCAGTAACCCGTCTGGCGTCATCCAGAGCACGGTTTGACGATAAACTTGCCTTTCCCCTCTCTACGGAGTATATATATACGCACGTATTCTGGAGTAAACACAATCTAGCTTACCGAGCGTACAGAGTGCATCTGTCCAAGACTAACCGACTGACAATTTTCGTCTCGTATGCAACTGCCTTCACTCTGCTTGGTCGACCCAAGCTGCCGGGGTTGCGAAATTCGGGTATCGAGCCCTCCCCACAGCCAATCAGGGAGGCGGCTTTGGTATGTTGGTCATTACATTACCTGCTCCAATATACACGTATATGGCCATGTGCATTCGTGCATTTGACTACATATGAAAATCTCTCATATCAAACATTCTTATATATACTCAATATGAGCTGGTCCTGGTCGAGAACATCAATGACAGGCCACTCATATGCCCTTTCCAACAATGAAGCGAATCTGCAATCGAAATACACTTTGCAGGGAACTGACTGAGTCATGGGCTTGGCACTCGACATGCACGAGATCAATTAATTTCGACCCCTGACTGTTTGTGAGAATTTTGCCTCATTTTGCCTCCATTGAGCTTCGAGGTAGTCGAAAAGGAGAAGGCAAAACCAATCTCGTAACTCCATGATAATAATAGACCTGGACCTTGACGCCTGACCTCGAAAAAAAAAAGTTTCGAAACAGCTGATTCCTTCCCGCGCTCAGTTGAGAAATGAGGTTTGTGGCGTATGTAAAATAACGTATGCAGTATGAACTGAATTACACAATACAGAGCAGTACGAATAATACGGCCATACCCCTCTTTTTTTTGGCAGATGGGTAGCTACCCATACCATACGGAGTACACTCTGACTACTGGTTATTGGTGATGTCCCCAGTCAGACTGAGAATGAGGGAGAGATGATGAGATGGCATGACATATGCCCTTGAGAATATCTGATCTGATCTGTCCTTAGCTAGCATCATAGGATAAATATCAAAACGACGTTGAATGAAAACCGTAGAAGCTTCGCCTTTCTTGCCCAAGGACGACGGAACCACCGTCATTCCCGGGCCTCCTCGGCCAATCACGCGCCGTCTTTTCCTTTGGTATCCTCCATCATCATAGGTCATCACGAACAACCTCCTGCTCTCCCTCTCTGTCATTCATCATCGCCTGCGCCTTTGTTATTTTCTACTATCATGAGGTTCTGTCATCGCTTACTGGAATCCACCAAAGAACAGCTTCACCATCCTCCGGCCTGGTCGAACTAGCAACTATGTACTGAGCAGGGTCCCAATCAGTTAGTACCATCAGTAATTTATCTCCACCACTCTGCCTGCTTAGTTCAACTTCCCAGTCTCAGCCTTCCCGCTTCATTCGCCTACCCACCGCCCACTTTACGACCTACTATTGACCACTGACCACTCCTAGTCTTCCTCCATCGAATCCAACTTGAACTTACCTCTCTCTACCTACTTTACCTACCGTTCTTCGAACTCTTGACAACGGCGTGCAGAGTTTCTTGGTACTATCAGACTGTGTTGCTATTCCTACTGCACTGCTACCACCATCCGGAATCTGCTTGGTACGACTTACTGATTGTCTGACTGACGACTGAGTACGTACTCTGTAGTATAGGTACGTATATCTCCTCTGTTATGTCCATCGTCTCAGGTCTGCACGAACCATTAAATCCCCCGGTCGAATCCCAACCCGCACATCCTCTCTCTCTCATCCTTTCCCGGAGTAGCGCTTCTGGCTCCCTCAACTGTACTGAGTTTCCTCACTTTTCTTTTTCCCCTCGTCAAGGTTTTTCCTTTTTTACATTTTTTTCCTCTTTCAATTTTCTTTCGATATATTTTCCCCTTTTGTTCTCCTGTCCTCATCTGATTCTATATACTCTTTTCCTTGTCTCGTGTGTGTTTGGTCATTCTGCCCTCCTACCGGGACGGCCGTGTGTCATTTGTTTCCGACCGCTCTCTTTCCTCCCACTCTTGCGGTCTCTCCCACCACATTAAACAAACCGCTCCACCACCAGCATACCTTCTACATACTGTTACTTGTGTCGCCCACGTTCTTACCGCTGTCAGTTTGGTTCGAGATCTCGATTCTTCTGTTCGCTACATTCCATACTTCCTGTGCGTGCAACTGCTTGCTTGCTCTCTCGCTCTCTCTCTCTCGTCCCCTTTCTACAGTCCACTGTCCTCATACTTCACCTTTCGCCGCCCCCTCCTGTACCTTATGCGGCGGATTTCTATCTTAAATCCACCCATCGTTTGATCCAGACTCGAATTTATCCCTTGTTGCGGAATTTCCATTTGATCTAGGCTGATCCACTCTCTTCTCTTATCTATAGTGGCCCTCGAATAATTGTGCTATTTCGAGCCACTCGCAAGCATTCCTCGGGACAGTCCGATACGAGACAGAATTTCGAAATCCGATTTCATCATTGTTCTGGACGACCAAGTTTTATTTTGCGTGTATTTGTCCGCCAAAAGGAATTGGCCTCGTTTGAGTGTTTCATTGTAAAAGAAAGACGGGAATTGCGTTAGAGACGACATACCCTTTAATTTCTGCTCGAAACACGATAAGACGTGCGTTTACCACGACCCAGAATCTCAATATTCGGAACAATTCGCTTGTTGGCTTCATTCCAGAGCAACTGCATCGGCATTGTTTCTCATTTTAAAATCGCCCAAGACGGACCCTTCAGCTACTACTCAGCAACACCGGCGTCACTCACTGCTAAAGTGCAGTCCTCCATATTCTCGATAGTATCACTCTTTCTGTTGTCACTGGTCTTTTGTCAGATACCTCCGTGATGTCGCAAAACCGGTCCGGAGTATTCTCGGGCCTGCGTATGGGGGGTGAGTTTGATGAATCTTTGCTGTTCGCGTTGCCCCCAAAAGAGTCATGAAGACTAACCGTCTTTTGAATAAACAGAAGTCGTACGTGAGAAGGTTCAAGATGGCTTGACCGGCGAAACCAAGGAAATGCAATACACCCAGTGCAAAATCGTTGGAAATGGCTCCTTCGGCGTTGTGTTCCAGACAAAGATGTCCCCCAGTGGTGAGGATGCTGCCATCAAGCGAGTACTGCAAGATAAGCGGTTCAAGGTTTGTTTTGCAATGTATTTTTTTTTGGGTCGTGCACGAATATTAATGACAGGGTTAGAACCGTGAATTGCAAATCATGCGCATTGTACGCCATCCCAACATCGTTGAGTTGAAGGCTTTCTACTATTCTAATGGCGAGAGGGTATGTTCTTCTCTCATCTATGCATTGCGTCCTAACTTGAATGATAAACTTATTGTTTCAACAGAAAGATGAGGTCTACCTGAACCTAGTTCTCGAATACGTTCCTGAAACGGTCTACCGGGCTTCGCGCTACTTCAACAAGCTGAAAACAACCATGCCAATGCTGGAGGTAAAGCTTTACATTTACCAACTTTTCCGCTCACTGGCCTACATCCACTCGCGAGGCATTTGTCACCGAGACATCAAACCACAGAATCTCTTGCTTGACCCCAATACGGGCATTCTCAAGCTCTGCGATTTCGGCTCTGCGAAGATCCTGGTCGAGAATGAGCCCAATGTCTCTTACATCTGCTCTCGCTACTACCGAGCACCAGAATTGATTTTTGGTGCGACGAACTACACCACAAAAATTGGTAAATCATCCTGTCTACTCCTTTTCAGGAGAATTTGGCTCTGACTTTTACAGATGTGTGGTCTACTGGCTGTGTCATGGCTGAGTTGATGCTTGGACAGCCCTTGTTCCCTGGAGAATCCGGAATCGATCAATTAGTTGAGATCATCAAGGTGCTGGGCACCCCGACCAGAGAACAAATCCGCACCATGAACCCGAACTACATGGAACATAAATTCCCCCAGATCAAGCCTCATCCCTTCAACAAGGTATTTGCCCTCCATCTTTTACTCTTCATACGGTGCTAATATCGCTTTGCAGGTGTTCCGACGAGCACCCCACGAGGCTATCGATCTCATCTCCGCCCTCCTAGAATATACACCCACACAACGACTTCGAGCAATCGAAGCCATGTGCCACCCATTCTTCGACGAATTGCGTGATCCCAACACTCGATTGCCAGACTCTCGTCACCCCAGCAATCCCGCTCGAGACCTACCAAACCTATTCGACTTCTCACACCACGGTATGTTGATCTGTTATACTTCAAATATAGATTCATGACTAATCAATATAGAACTTTCTATCGCTCCTGAGCTGAACAGTCGACTGGTTCCAGAACACGCCAAAGCCGCCCTGGAGGCTCGCGGATTGGATATCGACAACTTCACACCCATTCCGCAAGAAGAGATGCGAGCCCATCTCGACTGATCTACTCTCCTTTTCTTATTATCATGCTGAACGAACGAATTCGGAATCTAATTTGGGATGCTAAATAATGTGATCAAAAATGAATAAAAAAAGGAGTTGCGAGCTTGCTTGTTTGACACCACAGACATGCCTCCCTTCACATTTATGCATTGGGTGGTCTTGCATATTGAAAGAAAAGTTTCCGAACATGTTACTTACGGTTTTGCAAGTCGAGCGGTGTCAGAGGGATGATGACTGGCCTCTCTGCTACAAAAAGTTTTACGGAGTTCCACCATGTGATGTCGAATGGGGAAGCAAATGGAATTAATGGCCAAGAGCAATTGCCTCAATGCTACAAAGCGGGAAGGAATAGATCGATTGAGTTGATCATCGATCTCGCATACCTTTGCGCTTGCAAGAGACAATGAAAATGATACCCCTTGTGTGTACGAGTCTTGTGATGATGTATGGATGGGAAATCGAGGACCCTGGCTGAGCTTCTCTGGCATGGACTGACTGGATTGATGAACATGAATGAACGAGGACAATAAGTCGAGCTTTTTGTATGATTCCATTACCGGCATCATCTTCACAGCAATTGATTATGTTGGGGGATTGAGCCTATGTTTTCGTCACTATACTGCAGCATTATGCATCTAGATGGAAATGGTTCTGTTGATGCCTGGTATATCTCTTCAACCTTTGTTCATTTCTCCTGTTCCCTACTTTTTCTGTTTTCTGGTTTTATGTTTCCCGCACTATACACTTTTACACTTGTCTTTCCGCTAAACTGTCGTTGTCCTCGAAGTCCAGAACCATCTATATCTCTCGATCGTTGATGAGATCCCCCTTTTTACCTCTTCCTTTTCGTTTCTTTAAATTTCTTCTTTCCCCGTTTTTTTTTTTCCTTTTTGGTCGTATGTGTGGAAAATCCATCCCCCATTTGACTGGTCTGGGCTGTTTAAACCAAGTGACTAAATTAGAGCGACTGAACTGAACTGATGAAATAACTACTACTATTACTACTTCTACTTGACATTTGGTCTTGATGTACTTCCCATACTATATCATACTTAAGCTTGGTTAAGATGAAAGAGGTGATGGGCATGTCAATGTTCACATTTCATTACAGTCTTTTTGTTTGGGTTCTCCATTGTTCAAGATATAGCTATAGATTTCCTTGGGCATTCTTTCTGAGATGTGAATATTCTGTTTGAACATAGCATTAGTATCATTCATTCATCTTCATGGATCCTGTCTGACAGTGAACGTATGCGGTACAAACCGCATTCAGCCGTAAACAGACTAGCGTGCTCCCAGTACCTAAGAAGTTAAGTTACCCGTGTAAAGCTTCCCTGGGAAAGCTACATACTGGCTCCAACTTCGTGTCAAAAACTCGACAACAGAGTTAGCCATCGCCCCTTCGCTGGGCAACAACATTGCGACAGCGGAGTAAGCTCCTTCGTGAATCTATTATTTGACGATGGCAGACCACGATCGTCGGCATCATGGTTATCGAGGTGGTGGTGGACGCAAGCGCAGATACAGAGGTACGCAAAACCACTTCTTGGTTCGACAAATGTGCCCTTCGGGAATTGGAGACTGATCTCTGCTTGTTTTGTTGAATAGATGACGATGACTTTGATCGCCGAGCCCCGAGACGTCGATATGAAGAACCCCTCGGTTCGAGGGTGAGGAGACAATTGTTGTTGATTGCCGAATCGGTATGCGCCTTTTTATCCTGATGCTGGTTATATGATTTCTTCTCCAGGATTGCGACTGACCTTTTTGACTTTCAGCCCGCCCGTAGAGTGGAAGATGATGTTGTTTATATTGCTCGAATGGTCGCCGATAATACCGAGGATGAAGATGTTCGCGACGCCTTTTTCGAAACTGTTATTCAGCTGTGAGTGTCGCTTTGACCTACAACTAGATAGGATGTCGAACTAACTTCCTCGAAATAATAGAACCCTCGAACAACCCTTCAAAATCCCGTTCATCGCTGCTATTGTTCTAGTCATCAACACCCTTAAACCCGACTTTGCCGCCGAGGGTTTAAAGAAAGCAAGCTCGGCGACGCAGGATGCTCTCAATGCCGGCGTATGGCGCGATGTTAAGCTGCTGGTGCGTCTGTTGGGTTGCTTGCAAGGGATATTTGAAGGTGATGGCGTGTTTGTGATTTTGGAGGATTTGTTTTCGAGAGCAGTTGATTTGCAGACGACGTCTTCGGAAGATGTAAGTTGCTCGAAACTGTGCTTTACTTGGGGCAAAGACTAATTGGATCTAGTCATTGGGTCTCGAACTTGTCAAAATTATCCTTCTCACTATCCCATACATCATGTCATCTTCTGCGACAGGCTTCGAAAGTCAGGCAACGGCCCTTCTCGAAAAGACGGAAATCATTGCATCCACTCCACACTCGCTGGAAGCCCTTGTGACTCCATTCACATTCGACAGTGAAATTTCGGAGCCCCTGCAGAGTTTCATTGGACTCTTGCAAACGCAGCTACAGAATGAATCAGCGAACCGAAACTGGGAACTCAAATGCCTCCCTCGTCCTTGGAAATCTCTCGAACTACCAAAAAAGAAGCAAGAAAAGGAAGGCGAAGGGGAAGACGAAGGGGAAGACAAAATGGAAGAAACGCTGTCACTTGAAAATGCCGCCAAGCATGCTTTGCCCACAGTTGTTGTACCGGATCCTGTGAAGAATGGACCAAAGGCTATATACCCAGAAGTCTACTATTCGGTGTACTTGGAGCAAGATATGGAGACCGTGCCTGGATCGGGAGAAATTACCTCAACCTTACTACGAGATGCATTGGTTGACACGATCAACATTATGGATTTCAACCGTATGGCAGTTGCCAAGTTCCTTATCGATGTGGATTGTTACTTCTCACCAGGAATATTTGTGAAACGAGCGACGCCCTTTGACAAACTCCGTGAATTCCCTACAGACAAACCAACGTGGAAGCCGGAAGATGTTGCCGTGGACGCTGTTTTCTCGCAGCTCTTTCAATTACCGGCACCTGAACATAAACTCGTTTATTATCATTCTGTGCTGACGGAGTGCTGCAAGATTGCACCAGCTGCTATTGCGCCTAGTCTTGGTCGTGCCATTCGATTCTTGTATCGGAATTTGGAACGATTTGATGTTGATCTGGTCTCGCGGTTCTTGGATTGGTTCTCGCATCATTTGAGTAATTTCGGGTTTACCTGGAAATGGACTGAGTGGTGAGTTAGCGTCATTGGATGCAATCTAGCTTCGCAGAATGATTATAACTGACTTCCACAGGATTGATGACTTGCAGCTTCCTGAGATCCATCCCAAGATGGCATTCATCACTGGCGCATTGGACAAGGAGATCCGCTTGAGTTTTGCCCAACGTATCAAGGGGACACTTCCTGAACCATACCAGCCTCTCATTACAGAAGGCAAGGAGCAAGACACACCAGACTTCAAATACACTTTAGAGAGTAAGTTTATGTTGACGGTCGATCAAGAGAAATAATGCTAATGGTAATAGCGACACCATATAGCAAACAAGGATTGGAATTGATGCAACTCATCCGCAAGAAAGCTTCCGACGAAGAAATCGAGCCAGTCATTGCAGAGATCGAGACTCAAGCTAAAGAACACGGGATTGAGGACCCAATAGTCCCATCCACTGACGCATTTGTCACATCTATATGCTACGTTGGATCCAAGTCACTATCTCATGTTCTGTCATGTATTGAGAGGAACAAAGAACGACTCTTGGCCATTGGCCCTCGCTCTGCACCCGGTCGACGACAAATCATCACCTCCGTCATGGAGTACTGGGTTGACCAACCTGGCATTGCAATCAACATCATCGACAAGCTACTAAACTACACAATCCTCACTCCACTTTCGGTGATTGAGTGGGCGTTGCTCGACCACATTGACGCGGGAAGAATTCTTGCCAAAGCTCACATCTACGAAATGCTCTCCTCCACAGTCGGCAAAGTGACGAATCGTATCCGCCAAATCGTGGCTGCCAGAACACAGCGCGGTCTCTACGAGCCACAACTAAGCGTTCTCGACGAGACGCTCAACCGCGAAAAGGCTGATATGCAAACATTATTCACTCTGATTGAAGACTCGATCGCACCTGTGGCTGCAGGTAGCAACGATGAACTCATGGAGCGAAGCGAAGATGACCCAAGCACCCGCGACGAGAACGAAATCATTCGACGCTGGGCTGTGCGCTGGAGACGCGTGTTTCAGCGGAAAGCGGCTGTCGAAGCTGCCTTTATAGCTGATGCGATGCTCAACGCAACACCTTTGGGGACCATGTCTCCTCCTACACCACCTCCTGCTGATGATGCAGTGCAGGCGGAGGAGAGGGTGATTGAAGAGTTGGCTGCGAATGGGGATATGGATCTTGCGGATATTTCGTAATTGTCTTTTCTTCTGTTGTGACTGTATGTGTGTATGTGTGTGTGTGATTATGTCGTATACTTGACTTGTATTATTCTATTTTATTCATAGGGAAAAAAAGTTAAAACATTGCCTTGATAACTACATGTTTTGCAGTAAACTTAGGGTAAAAGTAAGCTAGTTAGCTCGATATCGGAGACCAGGACCCACACTTTGAATTGGAGCTATTTGACCACCGAGCCAACATCAACATCAACATCAATCTGTACATATCCACATACGACAACCCAATCGCAACGACACTACACCAAATTTCTCATCTTATACACCATCTGCACGCAAACCAAACCAACCCGATTACAGAGCACAAACAGTATCCGGCTCCAAAACCCACTCCCGAAACCGAATTTCCCCTCCGCGCAACATCTACCACCATAGCCTCCAACACCCAGTATCAAGCGAAGATAGAAATTAAACATGTCCCTCGACTCCCAGAACCCCTTCAACCCCTCCGATCCGCACGCCCGCTTTGTCAGTACCTCCTGTCTCGACCTGTTGCTAATTGAAATCGTCCCCATGGCCGAACGAATAACGCAAGACCTCCTCGTCAACTCCACAACTACCGATGGAACCAATAATGCAGTCGCAAAAATAGAAGATGAAGAACTACAAGAAGCGACGTTTTACCGTCTCGAGATGCTGGGATATAGAGTTGGGCAAGGTCTTGCGGAACGGTATAGTCCCCCTTTCTTATCACTCGTATGAGAGACGTGATAGCGACAGTTGGGCTAATGGATGGGGGCATAGATTCTCCCGCGACCGACCACGCTTCACAGACAATCTGGATGCAATAAAATTCATATGCAAGGATCTATGGACGATATTGTTTAGGAAACAGGTTGATAATCTCAAGACGAATCATAGGGTATGCCCCCTCTCTTGTTCTCTTGGTCTAAGGTCATGCAATGCTGATACAATCGATAATGGATGGATAGGGTGTTTATGTTCTTTCAGATAATGCTTTTCGGCCCCTGACAAGGATGAGTATGGCTGTTAGGAGTGAGGCTGTGGCTCGTGCGGAAGCTGTATGTTTTCCTTTCTCTTTTGGTGGCTCCGATCATGGAATACTAATATCTACAGTTTCTGTGGTTCCCCTGTGGTCTTATTAGAGGTTGTTTAGCGAGTTTGGGCATCGACGCTACAGTGCAGGCTGAGACGTCGGAGCTTCCTGGGGCTACTTTTCAGATCAAGAGTAACCAGGCAAAGACATGAATATCAACCCACACTTAATATGCATACTTGAATCAGGGTTGGTACTCAAACATTTTACCCTACAGCCTACGAGGCAGCACTGAGGCACAGGTTCATTCAAACTGGCAATTTATTTTGATATGCCAGATTCCAGCAGAAATGCTATGGAAAAAATGTAAAGACAGTCGAGTCACCGCTCCGTCTCACTTCAGCCTGGGAGTCATGTCTCCATTCACGTCATATCACATATCACAATCTATCTTTCATGACAAACAAACAAGTTAGCAATATCCTTAAATCTGCATTGACTTAAGCCAGTTCGTTAAACATTTGTCGCGAAACAAGGATGTTCAATGGACTGACTTGATAAAAATGGGTGGTATTGGCGTTTACTTTGGTGGGGGGTTCTTGACGAAGTCAACACCCTTCTCAATGTTGGTCTTGAGACCCTTGATGGCAACTTCGAGCAGCTTCTTCTCAGTCTCAGTGGTGTTCTCGAGCACGTTAATGGTGTTGGAAACACCGTCGGTCTGTATGGACAGTTAGTAACAAATTCCTAATTCCAGGGACAGGCAAGTATTTACTCCGAGTTCGATGGGCACGGAGAAGAAGTCCACGCCAGTGGCCTTCTGGATAGCTTCACCACCTGGCACACCAGGAAGGTAGACAAATGAGGGTTCGACGATACCCTTCTCACCCTTGACGGCCTTGATCACGCTCTCGGCGAATCTTAATTCCAAAGTTAGTCTTTGAGTTTTAGAAAAGTATGCATACACGTACCTGAAACCAGCGTAAGCCATGGAAAGGGTAGCAGAACCAGCACCGTCCTTGGCCTTGACAACCTCGTCACCACCGAATTGGACTCCTGCAAAAACATGTTAGAATGACCTTGACAATACACAAATTAGGCGACGAACTGTTCACGAGGGCATCGTATTTGTCGGCAGGAATCTGGAAAGCAGGCTTGGCCTGGCTGAAGAGTGGGACAATGGTGTCACCAGAGTGTCCACCAACAACAGGGATGGTGGTCTCAGAGGGGTTCTTCTGGCCACTCCATTCCTGGACGAAAGTCTCGGCACGGACAACATCCAAGGTGGTGACACCGAAGAGACGCTTAGGGTTGAAAACACCAGCGGCCTTGAGGACCTCGGCAGCAATGGGGACAGTGGAGTTGACGGGGTTGGAAATGATCAGTACGTAAGCCTCGGGGCTGAACTCTGCAATGCCCTTGACCAGAGTCTGGACGATACCGGCGTTGATCTTGAAGAGGTCATCACGGGTCATTCCCGGCTTGCCTGGTTGGATTAGAAATCTTCTGGTAGACTCCGGGCTGAGGTCACTCACGAGGAATACCGGCAGGGATGACAACAATGTCGGCACCGGTGAGAGCCTTCTTCAAGCCATCGTCTGCGGGGAGGTAGCCAGTGATTTTCTATAATGTATGAGCCAGGTTCGGTGTTGTGGTAGCGGGGTGGAGGACATACAGCGGGACTGGAGATATGAGAAAGATCGGCTGCGACACCAGGGGTGTTGACAACATCGTAGAGGGCAAGCTCATCCACGAGAGGACTGGCCTTGAAGAGGAGTGAGAGAGGCTGTAAATAAGACGTTAGTCAGAATAGCCCCCAAAATTGAAATACGAGCATATCAGAGGCGTACCTGGCCGATACCGCCGGAGGCACCGAGAACGACTGCATGGATGATTAATGATCGTAGTCTTTGATAGTTAATGGACGACTAGAGTAACACACCAGCTTTAACCATGACTCTGCAGGTAGCAAGGAGCTATTGTTTAGCTCATGAACCAAGAAAATAGTAAACGGTAAACAGTCGACGTGGGGGGTCAGGGCAAGAGCTACTCACGGTCTGTATGATGGAATTCGGGATGCGGAAGAAAGAAGAGGTCAATTGAATGACAATGATGAGAAGAAGAAGAAGATTATGATGATGAAGATGATGAAGCAATGGTATAAAGGACAAGGAGCATCAACAGAATCAAGCAAAGCAAATGTTGGGGGATGTGGGGGGGTTTATAAGAGGGGCAGACAGACCCAGACCGGCAATGGCGATTGCGGGCAGGCGCATGTGAGACGTTCGTTCTTCTCACCGGGAGGGCAACTGCGACCCTGGCAGTATACTAGTATGTTTCTAGGCCGACTAATACATTTCCTGTCCAGCATATCGAGTAACCTCCCGACAAAATACGGAAATGATGGCATTCACGATTTCTCGACCTCATCTCGGAAGGCTCCGCGATGCTGTCATTCGTTCTTTACTCTTCGTTCAATCCGAAAATCGGGAAAAGGCGGACCAGGCCAGAAACCAAGGATAAAGAGTTCGGCATATGACTGCGTTACCGAGGGTGTCATTACGAGTATCGATTGTTTGATATGGCCAGGATTATGGATACGTGATGCCAAATGAAACGACAGCGCTTGCAAGTGGATGTCTACACATGTCCCCAGTGGGAAAGAGAGGTTGAATCTTATTGGCTTTTGCAGTCCTAACCCATTGATCAAACTCAAACAGAATTGCAGCGGAGAAATGGAATAATAATATTGGTTCAATCCCCCAGGGGGATGCCGATGCCTCCTACCCGTCACTTGCGGCTGATCTATAAGCCGCCCTGCACGGTATCGGATATACCCCTTCGAAGGTAATGAATGACTTTTGTCAAGGTGTCTTATTTCTTTCATTATATCAAATATACACACACATGACTCAAATCCATGGAAAAACCTGGCGCCAGAAAAAATCCCAGTTTCACCATCTCCTTCTCCCCGTTCTCATTCTTTGCTTTTTCATTTTATGCATAGCAAATCCGCTTACTCCTCAGCAGCGGCCTGCTTGGCCTTAGCGCCACGGACCTTGGGGGCAGGGGCATCCTTCTTGGGCTGTTGAGAACGACGGAGAGCGCTGACACGAGCGACAGCGGCTTCCCTCAAATCGGCACGGTATCCATTCTTGGCGGTGCTGCTGGCGACGCTCTTGTAGATCCTGCAAAATTAAATGTCTGGTAAGCAAATGCCTCCGCCAACGGTCTAGAGCAAAACATACTTGCGGTTGGAGGTTTTGGGTCCGTATGTGACAGTGCGGATGCTCTTAGCAGGGTTCTGGGTGTTGCTGGCGTTCTTAGCAATGAGAACGACACCGCCGTTCTCAGATGCCTGGAGACCGAGGGCCTAATTCCAATTCAAGTCAATTCCACATTCTAATCCATGATTTCCGCAATTTGATGTTGTTCCCGGCGTACCTTGTCGTTGGCGTATCCAGCGTACTAGCGAATCATGTCAGCCTTTCGCATCCTCCAATTGTAGATTTTCGAGTGTATAAAAAAATACCTTGCGGGAGTGGACATTGACGGGGTTCAAGGGGTCGCGGGAGAATCGCACACCACCAGCATTGTGGCGCTGGACGAGGAAAGCGTTCTGGTTGCCTATTTGCAACAAAAATGTTAGCATATGTTCCGCGCCCACTTCATATATTCAAATTCTCCCAAGTCGCCATGTTGAACGTACGGGTAATTTGCCAGACAAGGTCGGCGGAGACGTTGGACCGTTCAGCAGCCATTTTGTATGTATGTGAGGATTTTCTGGTGTGGAATAACCGATCAAAGACTGGGGAAATATCTCGATACTCAAACAAAAGAGTCGAATCGGGATCCCGTAGCTTTTGCTGGGCTGTGTGTCTCCCACTCGCTAATGGGTCTTGATCCGGCATAGCGGCTGACATAATACGGGTTTTCGATATGGATTACCTGAAGCGGAATAGTGCAGTCTTGTCCAGCATTCAATACACATATTTCTGCCTGCGTTGTAAGGCACTAACTAGACGGCAATCGGATTCGCCGGAATTGATTTGGCTGACTGACCTGAGCTGGAACCGCCGCGTAAGCTCCGAGGTTCATCCATCCAACAACGCAACAGACAGCACATCATTTAGCTCTCTGTTTTCTTACTACAACAGAAAGATTACATTCATGCAAGATATGTGGTGACATTTCCCGCTGTCGTTAGAAGCTCTACGACATATCTATCCCCCGGTTCATATAGCTACATCATCCGCCCGCTTGGGTTGGCGACCACATTCATTTATCCTAATCATGGCTTATCTCCTATACAGCCTCACTTTTATGGTGGTTGTCGTCGGTACAGGTACGCCAGAATGTTCTTCCTGCACGGAGAAAAAAAGACAACGAAAACTAATAGATTGCTAGTTCTATATCTGACTAGAACACGATGGCTCCCACTCGTTGAGGACCACGTCCCCGACTATGTATACGACCGACTACCCACAACCTTCAGCGGAGACATCGAAGCTGGCTTCACATCCTCCGAATTTGATCTCACAAATAACGTTCTCGAGGGCGACTCGAGGTCCGGTCTTGATAATAAGGCAAAACGAGAAATACGCAGAATCATGAAGAGACGAGGCGTTGACTTTGATGAGGCGCGTCGTTTATACACCGAACAACGCTTTGCGAAGAATGACATCGGACCGGATGGACGACCCAGGGACCCCAAATTCGTCTCGTTTTCATAATACTCTCTTTGACGCTCCTTATTTCCTTTCTCTATACACATAATACCACCTTTCGGCATCTCCTTTCTTGGTATCACGCATTTCAATGAGTCTTTCTGCTGCGTCTTTGCTTAGTCCGCCGATTCGGATGGCTGGTCTTTTTTTCGTTCATTTGTGGCGCGTATCCGTTTCATTTGGTTTGAGCGATATTGAATATCAATGCAACATGCTTCAGAATATGAAATAACTTTCCAAGCACAGCTGATAATGTTCCATATAATAATCCGTACTCAGCGGGCCCTAGCATATCCAGGTGGTTGAAAGCCTGGAGGAAATGGCGGCGGGACTGCTTGTGAGCCGGGCATTTGGCCTCCAAATCCAGCCGGAGGAGCAAACCCTGCTGGAGGCTGCGGCGGAAAGCCAGACTGTTGAGGTGTGTTCCCGAAGCCAGGTGGAGCAAAGCCTTGTGGCGGAGGAGGACCACCAAATCCAGCTTGAGATGGAGGTGGACGCGCTGGCAGACCCGGATGAGGTGCAGATAATGGCTGTGCTGGAGGTCCAGGTCTAGGGGGCTGTTGGGCTTGAATAGGGATAGGACCTCTACCTGCGGCGAAGTCAGGTGGCCCGCCAGCAGGCATGGGACGTCCTCCATCTGGAACCACCGCGCCGGGTATCATTCCTTGCCCTGGTGTCTGTCCCATCATTTGCGGAGGTAGTGGTTGAGTTTGTGGCTGGACATTGTGTTTGCGAGCCTGAGCAGCAAGCATTCGCTCTGCTTCGTCACCGTGCCTTTCACCTTTGCCGTCTTTCTTGTAGGCGTATTGAACCGATACTTCCTTATTCATTAAGTATTGTCCGTGCATATTCGCGATAGCAGCATCGGAAGCGTCAAAGTCGGCGAATGAAACAAAACCATAACCCTTGGATAGATTGGCATCATCTCTGGCAATCTGTTATAGTTAGCCACATTCAAAAATAGAAAATTTGTAAGGGCATACCTTCGGCAAGGAAAGCAAAGTTCCAAATCTGCTAAATGTGTCGTAAAGTACCTGCTCCGAGACCATAGGATCAAGATTTCCAACGAAAAGCTCAGCGCCAACTTCGACCGTCTTCTGTTTATCTGCAGAAGCCTTATTCACGCGAATCGGTTTTCCATAAAGGCGGACTTGGTTCATAATTCTAGCAGCATATTCGGCATCTTCTTCGCTAATGAACTCGACGAAACCGTAGCCTTGGTGTGTCTGCGTAACTCGATCTTTGGGCAAGTGGACGTTGACGATGCGGCCAGCTTGGAGCATAAGTTCCCATACTAGGCTGTCTGTTACTCGTTCGTCGAGGTTGCCAATGTAGACAGTAGCCTCTTTGTCCTGCTCCCTGGGTGTTGTTAGATGGGGATGCTCAGAGATGAACTAGACAACGTACCAATGCCTTGCGCCCGACATGGCGCGTTGTATTGTTCGGAAGGTTTAGAGAGACAAATAGTTTCTTGCGCGCTGGATTTCAAAGGACCGGAAGCAAAGAGCTTTGATGTGGTGAGGTTAGTCGTGGTTTGACGGAAGACGGAAAGCGCAGAGCATTTAAATGGCTAAACTTGGCTGGGCTAAAAAATTGTTAGCTTTCCGCCATCGCAGCCAACGTCAACTCTCCAACTTCACTTCTAGCACACCAACCAGCACGCCGAAGATTCAGTCTCCTTTCAGCAACAAGCTCATCAATATATTTGCGATCTTTAGTCAATCAAGCAATATGGTCCAGTTCTCCGAAGAAACCAAGGTTAGTAGATCACGAGGAAGCAGTATCCGCAACTCATACTAATGTAGACAACTTCTACAGGAGCGCATCTCCAAGGTCATTGAGGTCTCCAGAATCGCCATTCACTAGTGAGTCATATCATTCCCTCGACGGCTTTATGAATCCGTAATATCTCGCGCGAACCCTATCTCTAATAACGTGTTCTTCAGTGGCTACCTTCCTTTCATAGTCTATCTCGGTATGAACTATCCAACAAGCCTACCATTATCATCATCTCAGTTGCTAATAATTCAACAGGCTACACATACAGTGAACCTAAGCCTACGCTTTTTAAGTACTTCGCCCCCGTCGACCCCGATCTGAATTTCATGTACATCCACTAATTCACCACGCACAGGCTCTTCTCCCCTCTCGCATAAATATACAACACCGTACAACAAACAAACAACACGATACGATAAATCTTGCTCGCCATAGCATGCGAAAGGAACGTTGATATACAGGATCTTGGGTGCATTGGTCATTTGGGTGTTTTTTCTCTTCTTATTTTCGATGTCTTAACACACACCATCAATATGCCTGTCATCATAATGTGTGAGCAATAGGGAAGAAGTATGGAAGGAGAAGGATGCCTTTTGATACTTCGGACATGGTTGCTCTTTGTATAATATTTGAAATTTGATTACAGTGGTTAGAAGGAAATCTGCTGCTGATGACTATCACATATTCTGCATATACGTAACTTTTCGGATCATTGTTCCCTTGACAAGGTCTTTGATCAAGGCGTTCAACCATGCCATAAACTAAATGATATATTGCCATATACTCGAATTGAATGGATCGTTTAGTGATCCTTAAAGCCCAGCAGTATTGTCTACAATGTTTGACTCGGAATCGGCAGATACCCAGGTGATGGGCCGATAGTCTAGCTACGACGTGCCGTCGTCATAGGAATGAATATTTTCTCGGACAAGCTTGATAATCAATCCACCACCAAACTCAACCCAGCAACCAACACACAACACGATTCAATGCGCCTCCACCGCGACCAAAATTATACGATAGATATTCCCACAACTCCGTGATAAAGTCAATGAGCCAAAGAAATGCCTCATCCACATCGATCATCGAAACGGTAGCCGGACTCACGGCCGGAGTCGTCTCAACACTGACTCTGCACCCGCTGGATCTGATCAAGACTCGTCTACAGAGTACGTACCATCCCCTACCTTTTACGAACTGTGCTGATATGTGGAGGATAGTCGATCGCGTCACCCGCCACCGAGTCGGCAGCTCCCTACGCATAATAAGCGAAATATATCGAACAGAAGGTGGCATACGAGCTCTTTATCGTGGCTTAACGCCAAACATAATTGGGAATTCGACCAGTTGGAGTCTTTACTTTTTGTTTTATGGGAATATAAAGGAGAGGATCGCTCAGAGTAGACTTCATGGTCATGACGATGGGCACAAATTAAGTGCATCAGAGTATTTCCTCGCCTCGGGGGCTGCTGGTACGCCTCCACCACCTCATATCCAGAGACACAACAGCTAATCTACTGCTTCTTCTTCTTCTTCTTGCGGGGAAACAGGAGCCCTAACATCAATCCTCACAAACCCAATCTGGGTAATAAAAACCCGCATGCTCTCCACAGGCTCCTACACACCCGGCGCATACCAATCCTTCATGTCAGGCGCAACCCAAATCCTGCGCACAGAAGGCATCCCCGGATTTTATCGGGGACTTGTGCCCGCACTGTTTGGGGTTAGTCATGGCGCGTTTCAGTTTATGGCTTATGAGAAGTTAAAGAGTTATCGACTTCGACTTTCTGCCACCGGCGGGAGTGCTGGTGGAAGAAGCGGGGAGTTTACAAATGTAGAGCTTCTCCTGATCTCTGGTCTTTCGAAAACTTTTGCGGGGTGTATCACGTATCCGTATCAGGTACTACGTACCAGGTTGCAGTTGCAAGCATATAATGCGGATGCATCCACGAAAACTGCATTGGCTCGAAGCACATATCGCGGTGTGTTGGATGCGATGAGGCAGATATGGGCTCAGGAAGGCGTTTCAGGATTCTATAAGGGACTTGGGCCGAGTCTTGTGCGTGTGTTGCCGAGTACGTGGGTCGTGTTTTTGGTTTATGAGAATACCAAGGCGGCTATGTACAAAATCTGATCACGTATTATGGTGTACGATTACTATAGAATGTATGATAGATAGTGTATATAGCAAGGGGTATTGAGTTTGCAATTGGTTTTGTGATACTTTAGCTCAACCTGTAAAGTACATATCGATACACACATATACATGATCAGCCTCATCGATCATTCTTCGAATACACCGACAACGGTTCTCGATGATGCACAACATGCCCTAACATACCGTGTCCACCATGGTGCACGGAAGACATACCGTGATGCGCATACCGTTGTTGGTGTTGGTTTTGGTGTTGCTGGTGCTCATGCAATTCCTCTTCTTCGTCGCCATCTTCCCCAAAACTGTGGTAATCACTCAAACTTGCATCGCTGCCACTAGCTGGAAGATGTTGTTCATTGGCACTGCTGTTGCGATTCGTATTCGATCGACCGCTTCGACCATTACTTTTGCCATTGCTGGAGTTCTTGTTCTTGTTCGGATTTGTGCAGGCTATCTTTCGATCTTTTCCTCGACCCTTGATACCCTTGTTGCTGTTCTTGTACAAACTGGCAAAATAAGTCCAGAGACTTCGGTCATCTGCCGTCATGACTTCCAGGTTTGGCATATTCGCAAACCGAATGGTCAGATCGCGGAGAGTTGCTGCATGGAATTTATTCTGATGCGACTGTTCCATTCTCATTAGCTTCTGGCTTTATAAAGACAGAAACGGTTGTAGAGCTACCTTCAGATTTCCAAGTTGTGTAAACTGTTTCCAACAGCTATCCAACTGACATGTATATGGTTTCGACTTGGCGTGTGTAAACATGTGTGCCCTCACATTGCCCTTTTGCGCAAAACACTTGCCGCAAACCTCGCATTTGAACGGTCTCTCTCCCGTATGTCGTCGTTCGTGGGTCTATAACGCACCACGCAAATTTTGTGTTCAATACACGTTCTTCATCTTCAAGACAGAGATAATAAGACAAAACTTGTCGAATAGGATCCAAAGAAAGAAATGTTAAGACATACCCGAAGATTTCCAAGCTGCGAGAATCGCTGTCCGCATTGTGGTTCGTTGCATTTCTGATTTGTTTAGTTAGCATAGTAAAGCTTATTCCTCATTGCGGATATACTTACAAATGGCTTCAATCCAGTATGAGCTCTCATATGAATATCCAAATGAGTCTTTTGAGTAAACAGTTTCCCACAGCCCGGTAACGTGCATTGATGTTTCCGTTTATGTTTCGTACTTCCATCTGGACTATCGCTCACGACTCGACCGCCAGACTGATTCTGCGGGTGCGGGACGGATGTACTTGCATTCTGCGTGTTTTCATAGGAGTTATAAGCTGTCATGCTGAGTTGATAGGGCATTTGTGATGCGTTGGATGAATAATGTGATTGGCTTGTAGAGAATTGGTGGTGAGGTGGTGGTGTAGCTGCCGATGTCACAGACGGAGTAGGCGTAGATATAGAGCTGCTATTAGGAACGGTATTCTGAGATTGAATGGTCTTCATCAGCATGTCGACTTCTGTCGAGAAATTGATATCCTTCGTAACGCCTGAAGGTTCCTTCTCTCTTTTCTGGGCGTTGACGATGGGATTCGAAGATGGCGAGACAGGCGTGAGAATATTCACATTGTTGGTAGTGGTTGTAGTAGTGATAGATGTCGTAATAGCGGGAGATGCGCCAGAACGATAGTCATCCAGAATGCGTGATTGCTGAGGCTGTTGTTGCACGTTCTGTGTCAGCCTAGTAGACTGAACATGAGGCATTCGTCTTGAAGCCTGGTGGATATCCGGGGAAGGTGAATGAATAGGCGTATGTTCTGTAGATAAATGTCCTCCACTTGTGGCTTGTTGCGGATGTTGCGGATGATGAAGTGCAAGAGGGCGCGCATGATGGACTTGAGCAGCATGAAGATGAGTATGAAGAGGCTGAGCATGCGCATGGCTGTGAGTCTGAGGCGGTCCTGAAGTTTGGTGGTGATTAAATAGATGTGGCTGATGATACGAGTTATGATACCCATTCATCATGTGTCCAGGGACCTCATATGGTGGTGACGGAATGTGAGGAGTGTATGTCACTGGAGCAGCGTTTTGGTAGTATGGAAGACTGTTCTCAACATGAGAATCAATAAATCGAGGTGGCTCCAAGACCCTGAGTTCGTTGTTCGGAAACCTATATGACATTGGAACCGTTGCGTCCATCGTGGCTGCAACCGAGGGACGACAAAACGACGTCGAGGTTCGGTTTTGAATCGAAACAACTGCTGTCAACAAAGAAACAGCAGATCTTGAGTGATGCTCAAAAGACAACAGCAGTAAAAGGTTGTGCTGATGCAAGTATTTCGGTTATAATTTCAGACCGGAGATGGAAAAGTCCGAGTTTCTTCTTCCTTGTGTCTTGTGACGGGGTCGTAACGCTCGTAATGAGCCACAAGTAACTTTCTAACGCCGTAGATGTAGTGGTTGTTGTAATGACAAGCAGGCTGACCGTCTAGGTTGATACTTTATAAGAACCGACGCGCAACGCCAATCGAAACACCATAAAACGACCAACCAAAGAGACAATGTATACACTACATATAAGATTTCAGAACGGCAGAAACCAAAAGAAGAAAAGAAAAACAATGAAGAAAAAGAAAGCGAAGATCAACACGCTAAGGCAATGGGTATGAAGATACAAGGATGAGAAAGAAGAAATAAGGGCATACACTGCGGCGAACGGCGAACGGAGATGAAGAACTAGATATACAAGACCCGTCCGTCTGGACTCAGTCTGACTGTAATTGTATCAAAAGAAGTGGAGACCATGCCATTGAATTTGGGGGTCACTGGTCAGGGACTCAACAGTTCATCGTTAGTATGTCACGATCGTATTGTAACTAACAGCCATCGATAGGGTTGGTTGAACTTGACTGCCGTCTTCTGCCTGCATCATCAGCCAATCTTAAGATCTCTCTCGGTTTGTAACTTGTCAGTCAGGCTAGGCTTGAACCTTTTTTTTTTCTTTGCTTTTCTCCAATCCCAAAACTAAGGATAATGATCACCGGCTCCGGGTCCCGAGAAGATGGGAGAGGGAAGTGGGCTTGCTCACTTTCCACCTTTCTTTTCTTTTTCTCAGTCTTATTTTTTTTTCGGCCCCATCCGGTGAAACTGGGCGAGTGAGATCTTTTGCAGTGTTTTTCTCCTTTCTCCCCTTTTGTCATTGGAGCTGGCTGGGCCGAAACAGGTAGAGACCAGGCATGACACTAGGCTGGATATAGTATCTTGTGTGTGTGTACTTAGCGTGTACGGAGTCCTGTGTAGATTGTTAATTCTGGCTGGATGGGGCTGAAGGGCGGACTAACGAGCGGAAAATGCTGTAATGCTGGTCGGAGAGGTCGTATGGGGCCCTTTTCCTCTGACCGACCCATCCAGCTCCAGCTCAATTTGATCATTGCATGTCATCAAACATAGAAACCAGGTTGATCTGAGTAGAATGGGGCCCGGCATAGCTGTAGGAGCCAATCGCGGAAGCTGTGGCAGACTTCCGCCTGGAGTTGACCAGTCGCTCGGAGACCTGCTAGCTGCTAGCTAGCCTGCTAGGGTGGTTCGTGTTTACTTTTTTTCTTTTTTTTTTTTCGCGTGTCTATTTATTTGCCCTCTGGAGTTTTGCATTCAACCGCGCTTTTACAAATCTATTGTGTACGGAAATACTACTCCGTGGTAGAGGCACTTCCGGAGATCGATCATCCAATCTTGACATGCGAACGTGTCTATCATGACCACTTTCGTTCGTTATCTTGAAACCGTCTCCGTACGACACACGGTAGTACAGTGTACGTATTCACTATCCGTATTTTCATAACCGGAAATCTCGTTTGGCGCGCGCAACAGGAAATAGCGTGGGAGTGCGTTCACTGAGCACTCCAAGCCCGAAACTTGTTGGGCAAGGATGTACATAACTAGCCTGCCAGGTGTACATAGCACATACGCCTCTGATCGTTACCAGATCTCGTAGATGCCACGGTGAGTGCGAACACTGAACCCTGCCATGTCTGGTTCCATCTCGACGTATAAGATGCTTCCTTCGGCCTGTTCCAGATACGCAGTTGTCACACAGAATCTCTCGCGGTCAAGGAGAGAGTCGATCTGTGCCAAGCCCAGCATCTCGCATCGTAAACTGCTGCTCTGGTTGGATAGAGAATAGTGCGTACAGAATATGTACACTGAGCGACTGACCACTAACCACTGACCACTGAGCCAGATTTGTTTGTAAGATCGCGCAAGGTATGCGATCGGCGAATCAGATAAGTCTGTGGCGTATTCTAGCACCACGAGCGAACAAGCATGGATCACGGGTTGCCCTTAAGATAGAGCGGCATCCGCGGTCCATCGATTATTTCTTTTTTTACGTTAATCGCACTGTAGTGCGTGTATGAGTGTGTGCAAACAAAACGGAGGTGTCGCTGCTGATTTCTGATTTGACAGGGGCCATCAAGCTCGGTGTTAGGCTGTTAGCAAAGAAGGGAGGAGATTTCGAGCCAAGCTAATGAAACCAGGGCGCCCCAATCACCTTCCTAGCGGGCCCGGAACGGCGCGAATGCAAATCCTGAATAATCGAGCTAGTCCCCACTGAGTAAAAGTTCAATCAGGTCAACCGCCATCTTGTAAGCCATTATTCAAGGGTGTGCCGTTACTGCAACGCACCCAACCAGAGCCATACCGCTGGTCCCGCCCTGCGCCTAGGCCCGGTTGGGGATCCTGGAAGGCTGGGAGCAGCTGAATCCCTGCATTGCATTCCGGCGTAGTTCACACGCACAATAATTATTACATCAGTCCTTGTGAAGAATTGAACAGAATCAACGTCTTCGTGTTGTCGAGTCAACGTTTCACACCATCATTGCAGTTTAAAATTTCGAATAAAGGTTGCGGCGGATGACCTCTGTGGCACTGACCAGTGGCCTATGCATATAGCGGCACTGTGGCAGAGCATCACGAGGCACAGCCGTAGTGATCTTAGATCGAGTCTGAACTGAAGGTGTCACTGAAGAGGCTAAGGAGGTCGGGTCGTCATGGTGTCCACACAGCCGGGGAAGATTGGACAAAAATCTAGCGCATGCAGCCCGAACTCGTTCGCTCCTTCACTTCCAAGTCTCAGTCGTACTCATTGCTCAACCTTTAGTCATAATAGATATTCCTTTCTCGATAGAGCCAACAATTCCACGGCCTCAATGGGGGTGCTCATAATTTTGATTTGTCTCTTCAATTGCTGTGCCGCAACAGGTACGATAGACCAAACTCAAAAAAAAAATCGCCCATCCCGCGGCTACCGATGCAATGCGATTGGGTCATCAGTTCGTGACTCTCCCGGTGGTCTCGACCTGAGGCTTCAACCTATTGAACAAAGAGTGCATCTAGCCCGAAGCGGTATGGAATGGCTAGAACTCGGCTCGCCTTGTCATTTGACTCCAATTCCCGATCTCAACAGGCTCATCCCAGACATCCTCCAGACTAAGACAGAGCCAGGAATGCTGGGCTAGCTAGCTCCTAGAGTGGGGGGGCAAAAGAAATTATTTGTCTTGTGGAGAAGCGGGCTGCGCCGTCGCGAGCGGATTGGAGGAATTGTCGAAGTGGATCGTTGCTGCTAGGCTGCTGGCAAGGTACGTACATCACCGTCACAGTTCGGCCCCCTGAACCTTTGTCTTTTGGCATCGTAGTTCTAGACTCGGGAGTCAATTGGACAGTTACAGAGTAGGATAATCCAATCTGCACAGAGAGTCCACAGACTCGTAGAGAACACAGCGAGAGAACGGTTAGTCAAGTGGAGAACCAACACTTGCAGTCGAGTGATTACGCATTGCCGACAGTAATGATCATCGCTGCAATGCCAGTAGCATTTGAAATGAGGCGCAAATAGACCTGATGGCTGACGATGGCTGATGGAAGAACAAGAGGTTTTCATGAAGAAAGGAGAAAGCGCTGAAACAGAAGGGAGGTTGAATCCGTGAGCGGGTGAGGTCAGGTGCCTTCCTTCCTCCACGACAAGCAGACACGGCCTGAGGCTCATAACTCGGGAGGCAATGAATAATGGCCTGTCTGTCTATACGCGAATCCTACTAAGATTATGCTACGTACGGGCTATGGAGTGGAGTGATTAAGAGTACTATTGCTGCTGCGATGGCATCAACCATTCCCTTGGCAACTTCATCTCAGAGTGGCGGATGCTAGACAGAAGATCGCCTGAGGCGCAGCAATAGATCCAGATTGATGAGAAGTACTAGTTCATAGGCACGACGCTTCCACTTCCCCGACGTCAAATAGTTCTAGGTTAGATTCTTTTGTCGTACTCTGTACATGTCTCAAAAGATAGTACGGAGTACAAACGTGCAAATGAAGACCAGACTGGCAGGCTTCAAAGCCCGTATTTTGATACCGGAAATGACGGGGTATATACGGAGTTATTGTTGATAGGTCACGATATCCATAACATCCCGAATCTGGATATACTGTTTCCGAAGGAGTACTACTACGCACGTAGTTTGGTGGTTGGTACCTGGCTAGCCGCTTAAAATCTCGTGATATTGGGCTTATAAGCCACACTATTTACCGCTTTGGGATCGATTCTCAATAATGCTGTAGAGCCAATACGAAAGACATTGAAGTGTATATTTCAGTCACTGTGGAGCCCGGAACGATGAGACATATCCCCGAACGATGCAAGTACACCCGACTGCATCAGATGCAGTACTAGGTACCTTCGAAACAGATGGTCAATCGTCTATGGCAAACATATCTCATGCCCCCCCTCCAAACCAGATGTCAACTCGAGTCACGCCTATGCATCCTCCACCGAGCATGTACCCAGTATGTACGCAGATACTAGACAGGTAGTAGATGCAGCCTCATAATAAGCAACGATTCAGGGTCCAGACTAGTTAATCTAGCATACATCCGACGATCCCCAAACCTGAGTCCAGAGGTCTGGTTCGGGAATAAGCAATGTTGGCTTTATTGCTTGGATTGGGTTAGAGTTGTTTCTTTGTTTTTGCATGCTAGTTTGCACTAGCAATAGGCTAAGGTATATACTTGTGTCTATGTACAGAGAATTCACTTCTCATAGTTTGGTAGAATGGCTAGCTAACTGCTATCTACTACATGCATACACGCAGCACGTATCAGGACCTATAGTACCGTGCTGTAGACCAGATAATAGAATGAATGTAATGTGGTAAATCTGTGTAAACATTGATTGAATCAAATCACCTAGCCTTCCCTGTTCTGTTTTCTTCAACACATCAATAACGTAGACTCCATCGCCAACTACCAATCCATCCCCTGAGTCGATTCGGCGTTCATTCGATCCATTTGTCCATCCAACAAACGAAACCAATCCACACCAAAGTGCAGGCAAACGAGAACGAAGACAAACACATACACAAAACATCAAAATCAATAACAAAGGGGGAAACAAAATATAAAAGAAATATCATATTGCGCCAAACTTTCTGATCAAATGTCTCATCTCGTACAGTCCCCTATACATCCAATCATCGCCCATTGTAATTCGAGTATCTATTACTGCATGTTAGCAAGTCTTTTTTCTCCACTTCCCCTGCTTTTTTCACATAGCTCAACGATAATTCGAGGGCTGGTGGACAAGCGAGATTTCGGGGTATGCACAAAAATCTCTCCAGTACCACGTCTCGTTTGCTTTCTCATTCTGGGAATTCCACATACCTCCAAATTCGTGCTCGCATGTCACCACTTCCTGTGGCGAAGAGATTGTTGGTAGGGCTGGGTGCGACGGAGATGACTATTGCTGTTAGCTTATACACATGCATAATCAAAATATCTCTTTCTCACCTGAGTTCTTATGTCCCTGCAACATCATCTGCGCACTTCCTGTGTTGGGATCCCAGAATTGCACTCCACGGTCTTTGGATCCACTCATGACCCAGTGTCCATCAGGCGTCAAGCAGACACTCAACACAAAGTCCTTCACAGAGTCAGCACCGCCAAATGAGTATATATCCTCGATGGACGTCACTTACCTTGTGACCCTCAAAGGTGCGCACGCACTTGCCACCCTTGACCCCGGTTCCAGGGAGCATGCCTCGGGGTGCTGTGAGCTCCCACATCTTGATGGTCTTGTCCAAGCTACCACTGACAAGATCACGACCGTTAGGCGCAAATGCAACGGAATAGACACTATCCTTGTGACCATCGGGGTTTTCTAGGCGCTCAACGAGGTATCCGGTAGTAGTATCCCAGACACGAACGCTCTTGTCGAGAGAACCAGCTGCCACATAGTGGCCATCTGGAGACATAGCAACGGTGGTGACACCGTCTTCAATGCTGAGAGTGTAAACGAGCTTGCCCTCCAAGACGTCCCAGAGACGCACAGTCTTGTCACCACTGCCAGAAGCAATGTAACGACCGTTGCCTGCAAAGTCGAGCGAGTAGATATCTTGTTCGTGACCCGTGAAAACATGCTTGATCGAACGGGTTGCGATATCCCAAACCTATCACCATAAACTTAGCAATTGATGCAAGAAGACGTTAGTCATATAAGCTTACCCTGATTTGCTTGTCTTCAGCACCAGTAGCAAGGTACTTGCCGTCAGGGCTGAAGCAAACGCTACGAATGTAGAGATCACCGTCCTTGTCGACAGACTCGTCTTGGAGAGTGGCTACGTTTTGACCGGTAGCAACGTCAAAGATCTGAGCCGATCTGTTACAACCAGTGGCAACGTACTTGCCGTCTCGGCTGAATCGCACACAGCAAACAACACTATCGTGCACCAAGTGGTGAACGAGCTCAACGTCCAACACACGCTGCACTTCAGGGTTGAAAACTGCGTACCAATCGGGACCTTCCCGTTTCTGGCTGGCAGGGAGATCATCCGGGTTCCAATTAGCTAGAGTATTACCTGGACGCTCACGGACAAGTTGTCCTGTAGGTGTCGGGCGAGGGATCTGAGGAGAAGCGCCAGGGGCTGGGTAGTTGAGCTGATGAGTCTGCTGGGGAGTGGCAGGTCCAGGTGGAGCTCGGCCACGGCCTTTACCGGGCCCTGGAGATGCAGTGGGTGGAGGAGGAGGTCCGTATCCTATAGAACAGAGTTAGTTTGACGAAATGCAACAACATATCGCACAAGACGCACCGTTAACACCAGCGCTGGGCTGATATCCTCCGTAAGAGCTCTGAGGAGGCTGGGGAGGTCCTTGCTGAGCAGCTGGAGCCGGCTGTTGAAGACCATGCTGTGGTGGCTGCTGCTCCTGGGGAGGCGGAGGCGCCAGACCGGGGCCACTACCTCCTTGGTTGGCCATTATACCTCCAAAAAGGTTATTTGTACCATGTCCGAGGGCTGGAGGCGCTTGTGATGGTCCTGCGTGAGTCGGGCCGCCAACATGCGATGGAACGGTTTGGACACCGCGCGATTCGAGCTCGTGGCGCAAGACTCGAATTTCATTTTCGTATCTGATAAAGAAAAACGTCAATACAGAATAGTTCTGAGAAGAAATAATCGTAGAACGCACTCGGCCTTAATTTTGATTTGCGCTTGTTCGAGCTGGTAAACCTTCTGCCTGATCATTTCCATCTCCTGAATCTGACCGGTCACTGAAGTCGTCGTTAGTAAAAGCACCTCCAAGCATGTTTAGGGCCTGCAGAGCCCGAAAAATGGTCCAGACGCGAGATAGGTACTAACATTGATGTTCAAACTCGCCAGTACTCCGAGACTGGCTCTCGAATTCTTGGCGCAACTGCTCCAACAATTCCGTCAAGCGGTTGTTTGGTGCAGGCACCATCCCGCGGTGTGCGTTATACATTGTGATCGATTTCGAGATGAAGCAATCAGGAGACTCGATAAAAGGATTGATGGTGACAGCGAAACGAGCCCCTCAGCCTGCGAAAGACAGCTAGCTGTTGAAAGTGTCAGCGCGAAAAGTCAATTGAAGCAACCCAAACGGCGGCAAAAGAGTGCACAACACTTGTCGCGTGACGAATAATTGCCTGTGGAGAATGATTTAAGAGTAGAGCGATGGTTGAAGCTTACCTTCAGGTGTGCTAGGGTTGACTCTGCACTGTTGAGGATGATCAAAGGTCAGGCAGATCGGGCGCGGAGAGGATGGCAGGAACGGCCGTGGTGGTCAGGGCGGCTAGGCGCTGGGCGAAATTGGCTGGGCGGCTGTTTCCTTCCTTTTGGCGCGGATGGGCGGCTGATAGGCGACGTTCTGCCGTTCGATGCAAGCAACAGCCACTCAGAATGCGATGGGCAGGGGAGAGAACGATCCTTTTGACGGACAGTCCTTGAACAGTTCTCAATCAGTACGGGAGTCGGAACAGAGACAATTTGTACCGCAATTGCGACGATAAAAGAGTTGCCAACTCTGGGGAGGCGAGAGCGAGAAATCAGGATTGCGCTGAAGTTGGGCCTGCGACGAGACGAGAGAGAAAGAGGAAAGGGTAAGGACGCCCGCCCCACAGCACGATTCTTATTTGGCTTACGTACTCTTGCTCTTGGTCGCTGTGGGGCGCCCACTGTCAGTGTTGCAGCCGGCCGGACGCCGTCTCGGGTTAGTCCGAATTACATGGCCGCAGCCTCAAAAATATCTGGACGAACTATGTAGTATATTCCATATCTCGCGATAACAGTACATGGAATACAGACAGAAAGCACAATTCAGGCTATGAGAGATTCTTGACGAGCGCAGGCAATCCGGAGTTCGGGCCGCGCATAAACTTGTCCTAGATTTCTCAAGTATCAGCGATTTGTTCACAGACAAGGACCAGACAAGAGGCTTGAAATAATGCTTGTGGCTTACCGTTATCCAGGTTGGGAGCCAACTGGCCACGAAACCCATCGCAGCAGCGTTATCTCCTCTGTATACAATGCCATTCCTCCCCTTGCCAACTATATCTTCCAGCACAGCCCGAGCAAATTCATCTACCGGCCCACCCACTGGCTTCGCTGTGCCCGTGACCCAGCCAGCGATATTGTCCTTGATACTTTCATACAGAGAGCCCGCTGGTAGGTTGAATTTGTTGACGTTGGTGTCAAAGTTTGTTGCGACAGTGCCCACCATCACAGCCACGACACTAACTCCAAAGGGCGAGAGCTCGTGCCGTAGGGTTTCGGAAATATTGGCCATTGCGATCTTCGCTGAACAATACGGAGCATGCCATGGCAGGGGCAAAACGGCGCCACAGGAGATGATATTGACGATGCGGCCGTGGTTGGCGATAAGTAGATCCTTGAAGGCCTGTATCATGCGAACACTGCCCCAGAGATTGGTATCGTATAGATTTTGAGCTCGCTCAATATCCATGTCGAGAATGGGCGTTACATAACCCAGGCCTGCATTATTGACAAGTACGTCGAGTCCACGGCCACTTTCACTGACGGCGTTGGCAGCTGCTGTCACTGAAGGCATTGACGTGACATCAATAGACAGTACCGTGACGTTGGATAGCGTAGTGAGCACTACTGGTAATTTGGAAGTATTCCGCGCTGTCGCAAATACATGATGTCCTTTTCTAGCCAGGAGGAGCGCAATGGCTGCACCAATGCCGCCTGCTGAGCAACCGGTCACCAGAACCGACTTGAGAGACATTGTTTGATGTGGTAAAAACAGTATGGTTTGTATATCTTGAATTTTTATATGGCAAGAAGGGGAAGAGGAGAAGAGAGAGGAATTGGTGTCGGAGCTACCTAACTATTATATGAGAAGCTGAGTCTGGAGCGCCAGCTCTTGTACCCAATACTCGGTCGGGACGTAGGATTAGATTACTTCGACATATATTTATTTCCAACTTCGAAACGACGAAAGACTTCCAGATCAAGAAACATTCCAGTCTCTAACCCGACCTAGCTAGATCAAAAACGAGCTGCTGGCCTAATGATTGGCTGGTTCGTATACCACTGGAGGCCGGGCTCATGCCCACTCGTTACCATTGCTTATGCGCATAAGCAGCAGAGGTTGAAGAGATACGTACGTACGGAGCCGTAATAATGGAGGATTGTGCTGCTCGGGTGTTACCCATCCATGGCGAGTCATAACAAAAGGGGCCCGGATGGCCCGAGTCAGTCGGGCTGGCGGGCTTTACTATGGAGTACTCTGTGGAATACAGCAGACTGCGCCACAGAATCCAGCCACACCGGGTGATGCTCGGATCCCGAAGTTCCGCTCTGGTGTGAGCCGTGTGATGGCCCGCCGCGCGCTGATTGGCGAGATCCCCTCGCGGACATTTGTTGTTCCGGAGCCATTCAGGGCCAGTGATCCACCAGTAACAAAATAAATTCAATCCTCTCCTATGACTGACTGTCAAAGTGTGTCAACTGTACCATACGGAGAGCATAGGAGGCACTGTTTTTGCACGTCCCCTGGTGAGATAGTACTTGGAAATACCAACCAGCAATCTTCCACTGGAAGACACCAGCGCGCAATCCTCCGCTTGACTCCGCCATGGATGTCGTCGTCGAAGTCTTCGACCTCCTGATAGGGGACCGCTTGTATGCGGCCACCCTTCCGGCCACCCTCACCACGTCGCTGTCGCCAGCTCTTTCGACATTTATTGAGGATGCAAATAACACATTGTCGCTCTTTGGCGACGCATCGGCATACAAATACCAACCAGCCACCACGTATCTATACATCGAGCCGTCCAAATATGCCTACTTGAGTGCGTGGCCGCGCGATAATATTTACAGACAGGCTTTCAGTCTGTTCTTGATCACATGGTATATTGGCATCACTGTCAAATAATTGAGACTTTAGTTGACTGATTCGTTGCAGGCTTTTTGGAGTCCTCCTGTATTTCGTCTTTTCTTCGTTATCGTACGTCTTCGTGTTCGACAAAAACACCTTCAAGCACCCCAAATATCTCCGCAACCAAATCCGCATGGAAATCGCCCAGACCATGGAAGCCATGCCAATCATGTCCATTCTCACGACACCATTCTTCTTGGCCGAAGTCCGCGGATATGGCAAAATGTACGACACCTTCGCCGAGGAGCCCTTCCCCTACTATAGTGTGCTGCAATTTCCACTTTTCCTCCTCTTCACGGATTTCTGCATCTACTGGATTCACCGCGGCCTTCACCACCCCTTGATCTACAAGAGACTGCACAAGCCACACCACAAATGGATCATGCCTACGCCCTATGCTTCCCACGCCTTCCACCCCGTCGATGGCTGGTCGCAGAGTGTCCCCTACCACGTCTTCCCATTCATCTTCCCTCTCCAGAAATGGGCCTACGTCGTTCTGTTCGTGTTCATTAATTTCTGGACCATCATGATCCACGACGGTGAATACGTCGCCAACAGCCCCATCATCAATGGTGCTGCATGCCATACCATGCATCATCTCTACTTCAACTACAACTATGGCCAATACACGACACTATGGGACCGCGTGGGAGGCAGTTATCGCAAACCAAATGACGAGCTTTTCCAGCGCGAGACCAAGATGGGCAAGAAGGAGTGGGAGAAGCAGGCAAAGGAGATGGAGAATATTTTGCAGACTGTGGAGGGCGATGATGATCGTCAGTATCTGGGCGAGGAGAAGATGAAGAAGACTTCGTAATTCTGACGGTCTCTTTCTGGATCCAATCTTCTATACTACGACTATCCCCTCATCAACTCCTTGATTGATTGACAAGAAGGGAAATCGGGCATCACCCATATATATTGTTTGCTTCTGTTTCCAAGAGATCAATGGCTTCATGACCTCATGCCGGCACCCTTTCTGTTTCTGCCAATTCGCCTTGTTTATATTTTTTTATTATTCTTTGTAATATATTTTTATATCTCTTTTTCTTTTCTCTCTCCTTTTTTTTTAATTAGTTTTGTTTCTCCTCTTGCATCGAACATGTTTTCCGCATTACATGTATTAATATCTCCACTGCAGATTAGGATCTGCTCGACATAACTAGCAAATGAACCATCTAAGAATATTCTGAGCTCAAGTAGAAAATTAAAAAGTATGCACAATTGTATTCATAGTTGCCCAAATCTGTAAAAACTGTCCTCCGAAATCCACGATATGAAAGCTCATTCTACGTGTCTGTAACCTGATGGAAATTCCTCCCTGTTAGATAAATAAATACATAAAGAAAAAGAATCATAGGGACTCCATAGCGCTCGTACGCCTCTCCACATGCAAGAGATGATGATATCACGCAGAAATGTCCATGCAAAAATGAAATAAAAAAAGGGGGGGAGGAGGGGATTGATCCAGGGCCGCGCTTGATCAGTTACAGATCAATGTAGAGATTCGACTGTCGCCCCGGTGAAAGGGAAAGCGATTCCTGACCAGTTGACGACCTCAAATCTTCGACATGAGCGTAGCCATTGGTGAATGAATTCTGAGATCCACGTCGAGGCACAAAGTCACTAGCAAGCGCCTGGCGTTTCGGTGGTCGAACGGGTAAATCATCATCATCGTCATCGTCACTAAGAGTCAAATCAACGACTTGCGGCGCTGGCCTCTTCTGGCTGGATCGGGGTATGCTAGGTGTGGCCCCCTTTGAGCCGTTCTGTGTGGCAGTGACTGGGGTTGCGAGTAGAGTTGCACGGGGTTCTGAAGAGGTTGTTTCTCGTTTCAGTTTTGGTGTAAAGAGATCTGTGATTTCGACAAAGTCGTCGTCAGAATCTGGGCTTGCTAGGCCACCGCGTGGTTCGGGCTCTTCTTTTTTATCGGTGTGCCAGACGCCGTTTGGTTCGATGGTTACTTGCTCCACGTCTGTGGATGTAGTGTGCAATATGTCCTCAACGTACCTAGAACACGATTAGTCTCAGCTCCTGTCTTACGAGGTGTGTGGCCACTCACTGGTCAATCTGCAAAGACTCGAAGCTTGTAGATTTATTACACACTGGACAAGTCCAAGTGGGCGCTTGCTCTTGTAATTGAAGAAACGACGACGCATCAAAGCACTGGTTGTGCGTGCAGCTTATTGATCGGCAAGGAATTTCAATTCGTAGAGTAGATAAAGGGCATTTCAGCGACATGACCGTAGATGTGGCGACAATGTCTGCATCGTGCGCTCGACTCTGCACTAATAATATGTCAGTTTGAAACGTCTAGGAGAAACAAAACTACGTAGACGTACTTTCACGTAGCACTTGGTCTCTCGTAATCTTATATCTTGACTTTAGTGCTGCAACTAATTCTTCAACGGGGTGTCTCTTCACGAGATTGACAACAACATAGAATTTCTATACTTTGTAAGCGAGCATTCATAACCAAACGTACAAGAGAAACATACCTTTTGAGTCAATGCGAATGTCATGGCAACCAAGTTTGTATACCCCGCCCTTTTTCGAATATAGCTCGTAATATCCGCAGGCCTTGTCGAACCCGGTCGATTTTTGAGACCTCGTAGATTCGCCTTGACATCATCTAGATTGGCTTTCAACTCGACTTGATATGGAAAGGCGATGTCAGATTTGGAGAATTGATTGAGGCCAGAATCAGCCGCGCAAAAGACCATAACGCGCAAGTTGGGGTCTTCTTGAAGCCTCTGCGCAGTGGTGGACGAGAGTGTGAACTTGAGCTCGACGGTGTCTCTGGTTTGTTCTCGGACTGAAAAAAAGGTAATGTCAGCCGCATAGCTTCTTATTTGGCCCGCCAAAAAAACGAACCTTTGCATTCCACTGTTGAGGACAGCGGTTCAAGAATCTTGTAGAATGGACTTTCTTTGAACATGAGGCGACCACTCGCGAATGGTTGTGAAGGCATTTTTGAGTTGTAGACGTCTTTGGACGTCGTGGGTCTCGAGGGGACGTAAGATGGCTGGGTAGGGTATGTTGTCGTATCTGTGCTCGTAGAACCAGGGAACTGATTCTGAATTCCAGCTATGGTGTAAATTGTCCTTGCAATACGTTCATAATTGTCGATAGAGCCACGTTGATGCAGCCTCTCAATATCTGTGGGGGAGAGCAAGAAGCAATTAGCCCATCATCTTTCAGAAGGAACGACAGGAGGAGAGAAGAAAGAGGTAGAGTCCTCACACTCAATGAGACGCAACTGAAGTGAAATTTTCACACCAGAAACAGCAAGCCCCTCACTTCTCAAAGCTTCCTTCATTTGCGCGTTTGTCATGGTCTTGATTATCAAGACCACGTTGGACATGTCGACTGAGGACGTCATCTTGTAAAGATTTCAAGAGCCTCCTAAGGATGCTATCGGGTTTGGTTGCGAGGATGTAATAGCCTGTGAACGACGGCCTTCTTGTCTTGACTTAAGCTGTCTGACATTTCATTGTTTCGCAGGAAAGGGAGACAGCTTGTCAGAAGACTCGTCCAAGAGGGTGATTGCCGAGTATCAGTTCAGAATGCAAAATGAAGTTGAGTTCTCCCAATGTATGGCGAGCCGTCCCGACTGCCAATGAGCGGCGCCCGGAGCGCTGTTGGTTCGTCGCCCGCCTTACGTATGTATCGTTGAGTACAGACCGCGCTGTACACCAGGAAATAATAAGCCGAGAGGTGGGATTGCCCTCTTGGTCAAGAACTTGAGCTATGTACAAACATTGTAACCAATCGGACATTCTAAGTGCCTATATTGTCAAGAACATGTATCTTATATATCGTGTCTTTGCGACGGTATATGATAATACACTATCGTGTAAATTTCAGTAAGATAACATGATCTAACTGTATCCAGTTAGTCTAACTGATAACCCGCGAAATTTATTTTTTCCTTGAAAGTTATCGTACCATATACCTCACACACTAAACATTCAATTGTTTTCGATCACAGAACACTCTGACTCCTGATATCTTGCTTTTTTCAATTCACCCCGGCGGGCAACCAAGTCAAAATGGCCAAAAGTATTCGCTCCAGTACCAAGAAGAGAAACCACGCCAAACTGCGAAGCACCGTGTTTGGTCCCGTCGTCGATGCACGAACAGAGAGACTCTCGGCCAAGCTGCAAGAGCTCGCAGCCCAGCCTTTAAAGATAGAGACTACCAAAGACGCTGCCGAGGAGAACACCAAGACTGAAGCGGAAGCCGAAGATGAGAGCGATAGTAAGTGATTGAAGCCCACCTCTGAACCATTCTCTCAATGTTCATTCATGTTATGAATTGAGGCTAATTATGAATTACAGAAATGGCCATTGACGAGTCAGCCACCACACAATCAAGCTCTTCGAAGCAACGATCGAATCGCGTCAGGAAGCAACCCAAGAGGAAGCCCCGCAATACGATGGTTTTCGCTAAGCCACACCAGGGTAAACAACGAAAGACTCAAAGGAAGAATTAAGATGGATCACGGCAGTGAAACTCAAGGATAATCATCTTTTACCAAACGTCAATGAACTATATTGGGCTTTGGAGTTCTCAGCGGCACGGTGTTCGGCGTTATCACATCTCGGTCTATTCGCACTTGCGAGAGAAGGACAGTCAACTGCACAAACGAGAATCGCTTCGCAAGCCATTAGAAGCGAGGACGAGCTGGAGTCGAAAGACCTTCTTGCACAGTCGCCTCCAGCATATTCATCCTGAAAGACTTCCTTTCCATATAGGAAATATATTCGCAAACTTAATATTCGATGGACTTCGGCAGGAGACTTTGGCCTTGGGCCTTTGCGTGATTATGACTTGTCTATCGAATATTCGATCATGATGCTCAATCATAGTCTTGAACAATGAAACTATATCTTAAAATTCGTCTTGATCCTTTTGTCTATATGTAGTCACGGCGTCGTCGCCAAAGCGGTGAGCTAAATCCGTAAACGCCACGGCTGGCTGATGGCAGAATCGGAAGTATATATGTAAACGATCCCTCCATGGAACAACTATGTGGTACCTAACTTGCCCACCACAAAAAGTGTACAGTTTCTTATCAATGTTTTGAAAAACCATTCCTTTATAAGTTTCATTCCCTTAACTTTCTCTGGATTGCCCGTACCCAGTCCTACCGCGCCACAATGGCCGGAGCACTTTCGAAATGGACCCTTTTCCTCGCCAATGCATTGATACCTGTCGCGGTGCTGCTCTTCTGTTCTGGATATTTCCCATATAAACCAATTCTGTCCGGAGCAGCTGAGCCGCCAGTATGGGGAAAGGCACCACCGGTTTTTGACAAGGTCATACTTATGGTGGTTGATGCTCTGCGCAGGTGGCTAACCACACCAAGAATCACGAATATGGAAACATGCTTATTAGTTCATCAGTGACTTTGTATATTCAAATAATTCCGGATTTGTATTCACCCAAGAGTTAGTAACAGGCCCTGTCATCCTACCCTTCTTATTGTGTATAGTAGCTTCAAGCTGATTTCCGTAGTTTAATCCGTACTGGCGCTGCGTGGCCTTTCACGGCACATGCAAGTTCTCCAACGGTTACAATGCCTCGAATCAAGGCAATAACAACAGGATCAGTCCCATCATTCTCAGATGTCGTGCTCAACATTGCTGAGTCTGAGAGTATGTCGACGCTTATTCACCAAGACACTATAATCACTCAGCTGAAGTACGGCCTTCCTGGGAAGATGTTGATGTATGGAGATGATACATGGTTGAACTTGTTTCCCGATACTTTTGACCGGTTTGATGGGACGAGTAGCTTTTTTGTTTCCGTTGGTTCTGCCTACCTCATACCATTGGGCCCGTATCAACTAATTCGTGCCTTAGGATTTCACCGAAGTGGATAATAATGTTACGAGACATGTCTCGCCGGAGCTCGCACAAGATGACTGGTCTGTCATGGTACTCCACTATCTTGGACTAGATCACATTGGCCACAAAGCCGGACCCAAGAGGTAAGAGAGATTCTATTGACGAGAGAACATGCCTGAGCTAACCTGTTAAAAGCTCCCACATGATTCCCAAGCAAAGAGAAATGGATGGCATCGTTGAGGAAATCTATAACGCAATGCTCTCTGAGACCCATCTAGATTCGACCCTTCTGGTTCTGTTAGGCGATCACGGAATGAACGAAGCAGGAAACCATGGAGGTTCATCTGCAGGAGAAACATCACCAGCATTGACCTTCATATCTCCCAAGTTACAAAAGCATTCAGAGAATTCGGAGCTCAAAGGTCGGGACAGCCCTATTGAGGCTGAAAATTTTGAATTTTACCATACGGTTGAGCAATCAGATATCACGCCAACGTTGGCGGGACTGCTTGGAGTACCTATACCATTGAATTCTCTTGGGGTCTTTATCCCGGAATTCCTTGGCTTATGGGGAAATGGTAAGTGACTCATGGCTTCCTTACCATGAATGATATGCTAACCTAGTACTTGAACTACCTAGAAGTGGACAGGGTGACCATGCTCCTCGAAAACACCGTCCAAATTCAAAACGTGATCAAAATGGCATACCCCAAATTTAGCACTAACGGCGACAAGATCAACGAGGTGTCAAGCGCAAATGGCACCGGTTTGGGATCCTCCGCTCTCGAAAGACTTGAATACGAATTCATAGCGGCTGGATTGTCCATGTCGCCCGACGAAAAATCTACAAGGACACATTACAAGTTCCTACATTCGGCACAGAGTTTGATGAGTGGTGCTGCTAGCAGCTATAAACTTTCTATGCTATATTCTGGCACTTTGACGGTAGCCTTTGCGTGCCTCGTCTCTGCATTTATTGCTTATTATACTTTACCGACACCTCTGGTCGCTTCTACGGTGTTCTTATTTATTACTTCTGTGCTACACGGCGCCATGATGTTCGCTAGCAGCTTCGTGGAGGAAGAGCAGCAGTTTTGGTATTGGATCACCACGGCTTGGACGGTTTATATTCATTTGAGAGCGTAAGGACACCTGAGCTGGGTCTATTTACACTTTGGCTGACTACAGATCTAGAACATCATTCGGATTGAATAGACTATCAACCAAGAGCATCATTTATTCAATATCATTTGCAGCAGCTGGGCGCATAATGCGCCGGTGGAATCAGACTGGTCAGAAGTTTGCAGGCGAGCCTGATATTGTCCAGTACCTGTCTTCTTCTCAACCCAAACTGCTCTGGGCACTGGTTTTGCTAACATACATGGTGAATTGTCAATCCATGATTGGATCAGCACCCTTCAGAAACGTGTTTGGCAAATCGTTGTGGACGATATTATCTATCGCGGTGTCCTTCGCAGCCGTCGTCTTTAAAGTATCGTTCACAGCAGCGGATGCCCCAGAACTATTGGATCCGCTCATACTCAGGATTACACGGTGGGGATTTCAGACCTCGCTTGTCTTCCAAGCCCGACTCGTATTCATTGGTATTGCTTCACTTTTGGTAATCTTCGTTATTTCCAGCTTCACATCACGGGGAGTCCAGAATGGTAGGCAATCCAATATCCCTCTCAGGCTTAAGATCCTTCGTCTAACACACATATTTGTTATAGCAGGACGAAAACGACTTTTTCATGAGGCCATTACTTTATTCCTCATCACCCAGTCACGCGCAACAAATATCCCTCTCTTCGTGCTATTCAAAGTCCAAGCTTCGATCATCGAGCGAGTCGACCTGAACAGTATAGAGACAACGCTGAACCTGATCCTCATGCAGCACGTGGCATTCTTCGCCTTTGGCGGATCAAATGCACTATCCTCCGTCGATCTTTCAACGGCATACAACGGTGTCAGCGATTACAACGTCGTTGTCGTCGGATTGTTGACATTCGTAAGTAACTGGGCAGGACCGATTTGGTGGATGTCAGAGACGGCTATAAATCAGCGTCACTTGACTCAAACGGAGGCAACGAATAGAGTCGCACTGCTGTCGTTCAATACAACAATGGAGTTGTTGGCTGTCATGGCGGCTTGCACCATTCTCAGGACACATTTGTTTGTATGGACAGTCTTTTCACCCAAATTTTTGTATAGCATCGCATGGGCATTGGCAAATCATCTTGGCATGAATTTGTTGGCGACTTATGGTCTGTCTTTATAAGTCGAGCCAAAATTGATTCTTCGCTGTATATTATGTCCCTCCTTTTCATTTCAGCGCACCAAAAATGTCATCAATGGCATTACCGGACTTCTTTTTCTTAGATTTAGACTTCTTGACTTTAGTCGTTGCGTCCTTTGCAGGAGGTGGTGTTGCCACATCTTCAGCATCGCTAGAGCGTTTTGAAGATTTCTTCTCGCTGATATTTGGCATAGATACGACTTCTTTTTCTTTCGAAGGCTCCACAGCCCGACGTATGGGGACGCCAAAATCGCTCTCCATGTCATTAGTATGTGTCTGTGCTGGCAATGACAGTGCTTTCTTCTGTTTCACGGAAAGATCTCGTCGCAGGCGCAATGGTAACGGCAAGATAACTCTCTTCGTCTGTGCGAGCGCCGCCACAAGAACTGTCCCCAGCGTAGAAAATTGACCATCAGCGACGACAGTCGAGAAAGCGCTATATATTTATTGTACATTAGCCGCGATTGCTATCATTAAGATAGCAGGAGAAACATACATATAAGCCCTTGGGATCACACGAGTATGTACATATCTCGAGATATTCATACATTTCTTCTCATTCCCAGCACCGTCAACCAGCTTGACTAGACATCGGCGAAGAATCGATAACCATTTCCACCACGCGGTTCCACCGTGTTGGTTTTTATTGCGGTGGTATATGAGATGTACAGTGGAAAATAATGTTTCCAGGAGAGATTGGTCCATTTTTCGATGTGATATATATGATAAGTTGTTGATACAAAATCTTATATGAAGTAGATGGGCGAACGATAGGTTTTTTTTGTATGAAAGGTTGCACCGTCCCCACTTCTTTTTCTCAGTCATACAACGAATACAACACTACTACGGAGTAGTCGCAAAACACTGGAATTCTTGGAAACAGATAGTCTATATCAATTGAATTTCACACGGCACACTAATTCCGCCTTTATAATGAATAATGAATATGAACATCTCTAGAATGACGGCAATCCAACCAGTCTGATTGTTGCCAATTCGGTCGTTTTGAACTTCCTGCGCGATATCAGCTCCTGGACATTCCAGTTTGGCATACAAATTTGCCATGCAGAAAGTCGGCCTCGGGGCTGGCAAGCCACACTGCAAACTGACCAGGTAGGTCAACTGGAAATCGTTAGTTACGATCAGGGTTATCGCCAACCGGGTGGCAGGTATGTTCATGAGCCTACCGTGGTCTGCGCCTTTCAAGCCAATGCTTTTGGTCATCTCCGTCTCGATCTGATCAGGTTATATGCTCACGACGCGATGGCTGGGATTCTCTGCGGCAAAATATTCCCAAATATTTGTCGCAGCAAGCTTACTTGCCGAGTAGGCGGCTCCACCATGTATTGGAGGTATTATTGCTGCAATGGAAGATACATCGATGACCACTGCATGATCCCTACGTTCTGTGCGACTAAAGGCCCATACTGTGTATATGCTACCACTCATATTTGTTGCGAACACTGCCCAGGCACCGTCGCTGTCTAGTTCGGTTGCTAGTTCGACTGATATATAACCAGCATTGTCCACGAAGTCGTCGATGGGCTCGAATTCCTTGATGACAAGGTCAAAGGCAGCGTCTATCTGTTCTTTCTTGGAGATATCCGCAATGAATGCAAGTTAGGACTTTGAGACCCTTGAAAGGGTTCTCGAGTTCCCTGGCTGTTGAGGCTAGGACTTCTTGCCAGCGACCGACAATGGCGATTTGTGTTGATCCGGCGACCGCGAATGAGCGAGTAATACCTACCCCAATTTCACCTCCCTTTGGCTAAGTCAGTAACCATTTCCTCGAATTTGCGGTAGTGACAGCTTCGAGTATGCTCCGAGCCAACGAAAAGGAGGCACCACTTACACCACCGGTAATGAGTATAGTCTTCCCTGCAGCTGACAGGTAAAGCTTAAGTGGTGAAGTAGCTGGATAAGTTGCACTATGCCATGTCTTTGTCAGTGTTGGAAATGGAGGCATTTCGAGTATCGAGTCGCTTCGACACAGAATTTTGCAAAGTTGTCTCGCAACCCATGGTTCGTGATTGCAAGGGATCCTTCATCATATTTATATCACAACGAAAATAGAACATTGTGTTCTACCGTTTCAATGATGGTTCTTGTAAATGCAAGTTACGACTGTAGAATTTCTTTGAAGTTTACCAGTTAAAGTCACAAATACCGACCATCCGACCCCCCGAAGGGCTCCCGCCGCGTTCCTCCATACATAATGGCGGAGGAAGAGAACGACAAACATATCCTGATAACAAATTCTCTACGAATATGGGATAAGATCCATATTTGAGATGGGCCTGGGCATATTTTATCAATCTGAGACAATGGTAGGGACTTCCTAATCCGCACCAGCTGAACCGACAATCCTTTCGCGACCGTTTTTTCACCATCTTCCAAAATTTCAGGAATGCCCTCGAAATAATACATGTTCAACAGGATAAAAGGCTCAAAGATTCTGAGATCACGATATGTTGTGCTTCCTTGGTATTCTCTTATATTGCGGGGTCTCTATCATCATATCAGGTACACACGCGATTCCATATATTCCACCCGGGGTCTTATCCTCTCCGACCATCCTTAATATACACACGCACACAATATTCACAGTGCAAAATTACATTTTCAACAGAAGCGCCATCATGATGCTCTCCCAAACCCGTTGAGCCCTCAACCGCTCCTCAATTGGTGGCAACAAGGGCCTTGTTCTGCGGAGCTACCTTTGTCTGTAGCAAACAGCAAGCCAACCATCGTAACATTCCTGCGCCATCGTTGATGTCCCAGTTCTTAAGATCGTTTCTATTTTGTATATCACCATATTGTCGCTGTTACTAGTCGCCGAAGCCACATTCTGGAATAGGTCAACTGAGAGCCGTGACTCGGTGACAGTCTGGTGGATTCTGAGCTGTTGATGGAGAGGGAGTTGTGTGTTGGGGACGAGCTGCGACCAGAGCGGATGATTATATTACTGCTGGTGAGGCTGTAAAGACTGTAAGGACTCAGTGAGAGGGGCAATGCTTGCTTTGGTCTTTTTGACGTAGTCCTGGTATGAAATATGATGCGACTTCTCCAGTAACCATAACTTCAGTATGATAATATTCGGTCTTCACTAGAGGATACTTGGATATATGATACACAATGTTAGACCGCCAAAAGATAGTAGCGAGCAGTCAGTACGCAGATGGAGGTCTAAATGAGTTTAAATATCTTGTAGCGATACGAATTTGGAAGCTACGTCTTGCTCTTTCGAGCTACCTTCTCTCTAAAGTTCTTCTACGTTGGGGTAATATTCCATGATGCAATTTCCATTTCGTTCATTGCAGTAACCTTCTCATGCTTGACTTGAATAATATCAATCTGTCATAAAGTCATAACTCATACATATCTTTCCGATAAAATCATTCATGACGATTCACTTTTCAACCCCGATCCTTCCCCCGCTTTCGATTCTGCTTCAATACGTTGTCTCACACAAATCGCAATAACATTTTCGAAATAGAAAGACTTCGCACTCAAATTTTCATTCACATAGAAGAAAGATAACCCTGATAAGGCAAGGCGGCTTGGTTGATTAACTCAAACACCGCGGCGAAGAGCAAGGGGGGAAGTCATAGGAGACATGCCGGAAAGTCCCTGACGGCGAGGAGGGCTTAAACAGTGACGAAGAGACGTGGGCAAGTCAGCACGGATTGTATGTCCACGGCGACCTTCGCGGCTTATACGAGGAGCAAAAAGACCTATACATATACAGGAAGATGTTAGTTAGAGACTTCATCCAACAAGAATAATGAAAGGTAGTGTTTCAACGTACCGACTTGTTCTGCATTCTCGACGCTGCGACGCATTTTCGACATATTGTTAGGACCAGGGAAGGGCTCCTCAGTTCCAGCGAGGGGGCCAGTGCCGGTGTAGAACAGCTATGTGATTGTCTTTAGTAAACGATTTCACATGCACGGAAGGATGATGGTCTCTTACCTTTGGGCGGAAGGAAGGATCCTCGAGCATAACGGAGCTGTTGCGGAACTTTTGGATTAAGCAGTCACGCCCCTGGATAGCTGTAGCAAACGAGTTAGCATGTCGCATTGATTCGGACTAAGGATATGACGTACTAGCATAGGAGACCTCGGCAACCTTGTCGCTGTTGAAGCAGTTCCAGGTATGACCAGCACGCGCTTCGACGAACTGTGAGACAATTAGGAAGTTGTGGCTGGTTGTATGGATGATTGAGCAGATGACTCACGTCAATGATGTCGAGAGGCTGTATCGTGGTCAGCATAAGCACTAGCATCTGAGAAAAGAATTGAAAACTTACATCTTCGAAGTTGATAAATGCATAGCCGACACTGTTGAAATCTGTGTAAGATGATGAGCCCTCATGTCGATGAAGCGATTATACTAACTTGCAGTTGTTGGCGAAGTCGATTCTCAAGTACATGAAGTCATACTTTCCGAAGCTGGTCTCATCGACGATAGTTTTGAGAAGAGACTGGTCGTGTCAACAACGGGAAAGACGGATTTTATTCAATCTGGGGCTTTATCACTTACCAAGTCCACCTTGTTGGGAATGTTGCGAAGCATGATCTGTAGAAGCATGGTCGGTCAGCCAAGATCAAATTGAGAGCAATAAAGTAGGAGTCATACGGTAGTGCGGACATCAAGACCCTTGCGAATGCGATTCACATCAACGACATTCTGAGGATGCTTGGGACGCTGATCGGAAAAGCGGCCGTCAGAGTGCTGAGGCAACGAATCAAGACTGGGCATTTTCTGAACTGGTGAAAGGATGCCCATGATGTCTGAGATGTCATCCACAGGGACGGTAGAACGACCAGTTGGACTCAAGACGTAGCTGTGATCACGAGCACATCCACCAATCTGGCAAGGGGAGTTATTCTTGGGTGAGATGTTGTCATGAGTATTCATGAACTGCTGTAGCAAGCTGCCAGAGGTAGACTCAACGTCAGGACGAACGTGCTTGGCCTCAAGCCCAAGATTCTGTGGAGACAAAGGAAAGAGAGAGTCAGTCTTGGATCGAGACAGGTAAAAGACAAGAAGAAATTGATTTTGTGACTGACCTCAATGACTGCACCGTTCAAAACAGCTACCGCATTCGCGGCATCAGTGGTGTCACAAAACTCGACGTAGAACTTCTTGATGTTGTCTGCCTGCAGAAAAGGAATCTTGAAAGAGACCAGAGTACCAAAACTCTTGACCAAACCCTGAACAAGGGAGTTCACATCCATATCGTTGTGGCCGTGGATGAGGACGCTGATAGAAATTTGGCCTTCAAAATCAGAGATACCTCCAACAAGACCGTGGGACTCTTGTGCGCATTCACGAGCTAGGAGAGGAATTACTCGCCACTCGGGATGAGTGAGCTGGATCTTTTCAAGGGCTCGCTGGGTATCACGTAGATCGGTGAACTCGACAACAAACTTCCCCAATGACTTGAGCTCCGAGAGGTAAGGACCTTGAATGCTTCCGAACTCGCGGCGCTGTTCACAGCAAGTCAGCCTTAAGTCCCATGCCATGTTGCAGTATGAGCTAGTGGCATATAAAAAACTTACTGAGAAGATACTGGCCACGGTCAAATGGGATATGGCAGGAGAGACGGCCTCGATGATCAAAGTACGAGCCTTAGGAGGGAAGAAGGCAGATTCAACTCGACCAGAATTGAGCCCCAGATTGCCACGAGAACCAGAAAAGGGACTGGCCAGAGTATCGTTCTCAGAAAGATGCAGCTTGCCCGGACGAGAATCTGTGTGTGGGGTTGGCAATCCAGCGAAGTTGACTGCTCGTACAGGGCTCTCGTGAGAGGCATTAGGTTTACCGTCACCAAAGCCAAAACGACGGAAATCGACGTTGGCGGAAGACAGGCGAGAGTAATCAGATCCCATGAATGGATCCACGGCAGGTCTTTGACGCGTGCACGTTCAAAAGTCAGTAGATGCAGGAAGACAAGGGCTCCAGTCAACGCAAGACTTACGAAACGGAGAAAGTAGCCATCCCATCAAAAGACCGGCGGAAATTCTGCTGAGCACGAGATGACAATGGGACCCTGAGCTCTTCGGGAGAATAGACAGTCATTTTGGTGTCAGGAGTCTTCGCAACAGGTCCCTCCGACGAGTGTGGGCTTTTTGCAATAGCCTTGCGTTCAGATAGCATGGCCAAAGGCGTGTCAAGACTAACGACTGGTTCAAGAGCCAGAAAGAGACAAGAGAGGATCTAACAAGAGCTGGGATTGACTAGAAGGCGGTTTCTACCTCAACAGTATGATCAATTGACCAACAAGACACCACAACACCGGCAAGAAAGATTGTGAGAGATCAGAAAGATCAAAATAGATAGCGTTTAAGATCAAGAAAAGAGATGAGAATGATAACGAAAGGATGGACGAGGAGGGGAGGTAGGAGATAATGGAAAGGAGAGGACAGATGGGGTGGTTTTATAGTCGAGGAACAGGAGAGCAAACAGAATGCGGCGAAAAAACAAAAAGGAATCATGTCTCTATCTCGACATCTTCAGAATATTTCTCATTGGGCAGCAGACCACCATCATTGCCGCGACCGGCGTCAGAACGAGGTGTTTGTCGACTATCAGAGACTTTGATAGGACAAAACTGCAAGTTTAAACATCCAAAATTTCAGGCAATGTTTGCATTTAGCCGCTGGGTAGAGTCTGATAGGGCGGTCACCCCATAGCACGCAACATCTCAACGATATCAAAGGCACCTGATAGTGATTTAGAGAATATGATAGGGCAATTCAGTCAAAGAAGATCAAGCAATTGAGTTTGGCGGCTAACAAGGTTCACTTTTCCTTCTAGAAAGGACATGATTACCTGTTAACGCTTTATGAAGCTTCAAAGAGACGACAATGGGCCACAGTGAAGAAACCATGTATGATAGGACAAAGAGCTCAGCTATTAGAATATCAGTGTAGAATAGCCATATGGCTTATAGTCTAGTAGAAGACCATGTGCAAGATTATTCTCTGGCTCACTAGGTAGTGTCCTGAGAAGAAAGCAGCAACAAATAAATCCGAAGAACAGCCAGAGAAGAAGTTAGGGTTTGCAACCAGTCACGTGAGCTTCTGTGAAATGAAGTAAAATCACTTGACCTAATCACATCATCTCATCTCTCTCAGAGAGGTGCAATGAGTCCTCAGACACAGACAGATCTCAAGCGATGTCGGCCCTGACAAACTACACAAACAAGTCGTTTGGGGATAACTCGGCAGATGCGAGCCATGTAATGACTTTACCTATCAGATGCGAATCTAGAAGAATATGTGAAGTGCTCAATATAGATGCTGCTGAGAGCGACATCCTATGTTAGTGGGAGGAGCTTTAGTACTTGTATCTGGAGGAAATGCAACGTACTGTATGTCTAGGTCGGACCTAGTTGAACTCATGTAGATGCGTAGGTGAACAAATACCGTAGGAGCCAATGCATAATCTCAGCTCCGGTATATATAGAACCGCGAGCATCCAGTAGCATACATTGTCGAGGTTTAGAGAAGAGACGTAGAAGAGGTTGATATACTTTGAGGAAGAAGGAGCGGCCCCACAGCATTTCCGGGGTCGCGACTACCCGCTATACATAATACATAGCAACTTCCTTCTGACTGCTTCATACAACTTCATGAAAAGGAACACGATTGCTACGATACGTCGACGATATTATCCCAGCTACGATATGACTACTACCTGCTGATTGATATAACGATACGAATGTGAAACGGCGACAATGCCGTCCGCCATCTCCCATCGCAATGACTCCACCAACATCCTGAACCAGGTGAAGCTAACTCATACGGAACACTGTACCTGGAATGCGACAAGCTAACAAAGTTGATGGCTAGATTGTTATGTCCCCTTCGGACTCGGACTACTTAGACCAGCTTATCCCGTCGATTCGAGAATACAGTTATGGCAACCAGACGTCGCAGCTTCTACGATCGCTGTCCCGCTTCGCCAGCGATAAGGAACAGGAGATCGAGAATATATGCAATACAAACCACCAAGAATTTGTTACCTCCGTGAACCAGCTTCTTCGAATCCGCGAGGGCACAGTCAGCTTGACATCGGAGATTTTGGATCTGAACCAATCCATTCAATCCAGCACAGAGAAATTGGCGGAACAGAAGAAGGCGCTGGTGGAGTCAAGGAGTCATCGACAAAATATTGACGAGAGTCTTCGCGCGCTCCAAGATTGCCTGGAAGTCCTGAGGCTATCAAATCAAGTTCACGACCTGCTTGGAAAAAAGAATCACTATGCTGCTCTGCGAGCGCTTGAAGAGTTGCAAAATGTTCATCTCAAAGAGATCACCCAGTACAAAATATCAGAGTTGATCCAACGGTCAGTACCGGCAACCCAAAGAGCGATTGCAGAGGCCGTGATGTCAGACTTGAATACTTGGCTGTATCGAATTCGAGAGATGTCGCAGTACCTTGGGGAGATTGCTTTGTATCACACGAACTTGCGCAAGGAGCGTCTGAAAGAGAGAGCCCAGAACCTGGGTTATTTGGAACAATTCAAACTAAACTCAGCTATTGAGTTAGTCTCAGATGAGCATGAAGAGTACGATTTACTCCAGAATGAAGACCTTCAAGTCGATTTTACGCCCTTGTTTGAATGCCTTCACATTCACAGATCATTGGGGCAGATGGACAGATTCAGAGCAGAGTATGCAACGACACGACGGCGACAAAAGGAACTTCTACTCCCAAGTTCTATCACATTAGTCGATGCCGATGGCGCTAGTTTGCATACTCTGTTGGAAGAGATGACTGGCTTTGCGATTGTTGAAAGATCCACAATGAAGAAGATTCCAGATCTTCGATCGTCTGTCGATGTGAGTTCACTACGCGCGCTTAGACTACCGAAGCTTTTAGAATGCTCAATGACTAATTTCTATTCCTCTCAATAGGTGGAAGAACTATGGGAGTCAATGTGCCACACTGCAGCTGGCCTGATTACAGCAGCACTTCCCGAAGTAGATAATGCAGAGAGCTTGCTGAAGATTAAAAATCTCATTGCACTATTTATGCAGGCCATGGATGTAAGATCGTCTTTTATCGTCAATGTGGAATCGAAATCTAATTTTTCTGGTAGACGTGGAATTTTTCGGTTACAGTGTTTGACAAACTGCTTCTCACTCTTTTTGGAAGATATGCCGATTTGCTCAAGACCAGATTCAGTGACGACTTTCAAGAGGTCAGCAGCAGAATTCCCTTTCATTCAACGCTCTTACTGAGAGCCTATAGATTGTTTCTACCGATGACTACATGCCCATGCCGATCCAAAACCTCGAAGAATTCGACAAAGTTATCAATGTTAGTTGGTATACGCCAGAAAAGCCTCGCGAAGAACAAACGTAAGTGATGATTGCGGCACTCCTCAAGAAGCAATGAATACTGACAGGCCACTTTTAGCTTCCCCTGCGTGTTGCCATTTTCCCAAATGTATCCTCTTTGTTGTATCGACATTAGGAATTTCCTCAACCAATTTTATTTCTTCTCCAATGACGATTTCTCACACGCGGACGTCATTGACGAGACACTCAAAACTGTGAGTTGTTCAGTCGTTCCCCAATTTCTGGTTTCAAATTGACTAATGTGCATGGTAGGCTTTGGATGACCTTTTATCAAACGAGGTTTGCGAAACACTTGTTGAACGCCTGAGCTCGCAGTATCTAGGACAAATTGTCCAAATCTTGATCAACCTTGAGCATTTTGAGATGGCTTGCCAAGAGCTCGAAGCTCTTCTTGTTGCTGCTCGATCACAGGCTTCAACTGCAGGGCCTGTCTCATTAAAAGCCACCGAGAAATTCCGCAATAACAAGAAAGCAGCCGAAAAACGAATCTTTGAAGTCGTCAACTCCAAGATTGACGATCTCATCGAAACTGCGGAGTACGATTGGACTCCTACAGTCGAGCCAGAAGAACCCAGCAATTACATGCAAACACTGACACGATTCCTGTCCAACATCATGAACTCGACTTTACTCGGTCTCCCCACTGAAATCAAAGAACTTATATACTTTGACGCACTAAGTCACGCCGCGAACGAAATCCTGGCACTGCCTCTTTCACCCGAAGTTCGCAAGATCAACCCATATGGTGTCACCGCTCTGGCCAAAGATGTCGAGTACCTTGCAACATTCGTCGATAGTCTTAACAATCCTATCCTCAGAGAGAATCTAGACGAACTTCAACAGACTGTAAACCTACTACAGTCAGATAACAGCGACGAATTCTATGATATTTCCACCCGCAACAAGAAATATGGCCGTGTGGACGCTATGAATGGGCCGATATTGCTCGAAAAGTAAGTGTCATAGTCATTGAAAGATTCGATTTCCTTCACTAACGCGCACTTTGCTTAGGCTCACACGGACAGTCTCAAGTCCCGTCAAAAACGAGAAATTCGCGACCTTGTCTTCGAGATTCGGCATGAAATAAGCAATAATCCAGTATATAACTCATATACAACTACAAAATATCAAGCTTCCTATCCTGATAAAACCAACTCTAATGAAGGCACCTAAACCAGTAATTCAATAAATACAATTCTTGCCCCGTCGAGACTTTACTACCAAATAGACATAATGACAAAAGACGCCCGATAATCGACAGTTGCATAACACATTAGGGGGAACAAAGATTAGGTTTCATCAAGCCAACCATCAGACTAATCATTCAAGACCCCAAGACACCAAGATTCCAATGACCTTTCGTTAGACAGGCTGACGCCTTGAAACTGTTTCCAAATCAATTGGCCGAATAGTGCTTCATATGAGATGAATTATTTACTGTACGGTAGTTAGCAATCTATAATCGTGAGAGACAAAAGCGGAAATGAAGAATGTACCTGCTGAGGAGGCATATGGGGATACGCGGTGTACATTCCATCAAACATCTGAGGTTGAGGTTGGCCATAAGCCGCAGGATCCGACTGCACTGCGCCAGGGTACATGCCCGGCTGATTTCTATAATCCTGATCCTGTGCAAGCGCATGCTGACCGAGATACTCGGGAGCCATGTGAGGATGCTGAACGCCAGCCTGAGCAGCAGGAATATGTCCCGCAGCACCGGCTGAACCAGATGCGCCAGCAGCGCCAGCGGTACCTACGGCACCACCGGCTTGGCTAGATCGTTTCGCGTGCGATGTAGCTTCCTCTCGGGGCACGATGTCGATCAAGAAATCGAACATGTCGGATTTGGCGAGGGCCGCTGCAATATCAGATCGCTGCAAGGTTCGACGTTTGTTGTCTTCGGCATGTATCCATGCGCGCATTGTGAGTTCTGTAATGAAGATGTCGCAGCCTTTGGCGAAGAGGATTGGTGCTTCTGCGGAGATCATTTTCACTTCTGGGTCGGCTTTCATCACCTTCTTTATACGCGCCAAAGGTAGTTGGTGGATTTTGTAGTCATGGTTGTCCGTTTCCAGGTGGTTAATAATGTGTTGCCAGTATGTAGTCAGGATGTCGCGCGAATTTCCTTGAAGACCTTGGTTGACCTGTTTCCATCAGTCAAACAGGTCGTGAACAGAATCGTTTGTAGGCTCTTACATTTGACCATGCGCCAGTGTACAACTCTGCGACGGGCGCATATCCTTGTGCTGAAAGCTATAGAGTCGAATATCTACGATTAGCAACGCGACACTTAACTGTCCCTCGTCCTCGTACTTACAGCTGCGCTGGCGCCTAATGTATTATTGTCAGTCGGTCGGTCGGCGTGCGACGCGAATCGCGAGTTCAGGAATACATACCATAATGTCCGCCATTCCGAATATCATAAACGGCCTGCTGGCGGTTCTGTTGTTGACCGGATGACTGTGTAGCTTGCTCCATGTTTGGTGATCCAATCGAGGGGTTGTTTGGTGGTGGGACCTTACTTCCTAGCAAGATCGATCGTTATTGGGTGAGGGTTGTAGATAGAGCTCTTGAACGTGTATTAGAGGCGCGGCGGGCTTCTAAAAGGAAGACAGACAATGAGAAACGGGTGACAAGAAATTGCGTGTGTGAGGTTATCCCAACTCCGACGTAAGTTGACACCAAGACGAGGAATGGTTGATTAATTGATCAAGAGGTCTTTGGGCACACAGAGGTAGTTGGATGAGTTTGTAAGAGGCACGCGCAACGGGCGGATGTGATGTGATGTTGCGCGTTATGCCGTTTCCGGACGGCGTGTATTTGAAGATACTGTAATTACGCCTAACAATAGATATCGACCCAACCAAACGCGCTACGCCGCAGTAAATGTAATCTAATTTCCAGCTTTTGTGTATTTTTCAAAAATTACCCCAAGCTCTGTGAAAATACATGGCTGAAAATTACTAGCCTCAATTTCTAGCACAAAGTTTCTTAACAGAAGCCGCCCCACTCAAGCTTAGCAGCGAAAAAAAATCCTCAATAAATAATACTCCCGAGCTTTCTCTCATAATAATTTTTTCCTCTCAGGTCGTATCTCCCTCGGCATTCCTTATGTGAAGTCTGTCATTCAAGATGGACTGCACTGCCGCTCACTCCCTGCCTAATGATCTAGATGAAGATCAATATATCCAGCAGCTTCTAAACGAAGCACAGGCTCGACTTCGGTCGTCGTCTTCGGCTGACAATTCCCTGGTCTCGATCACAGAGACAGGCGTGTCCGCCCAGGATATACCCAAGTATGCTTCTCTTACACCCGGACTTTCACACAGCCCCTTCAAGTACTAACAACTGGGCCGAAGGATACCTAAACTCTCAGCTAGTGCTGCTCTTAAACCTTTCATCCAGCAGAGTGACGAGGTTGCCACTATAAACAACTTACAGACCGTCTCGCCCTCCGTCCTTGATAGTACCACCAACCCAGTGCCTCGTGCAGCCAAGTCTTCGGGCAAAGAAAAGGTATGTCTATATTTTCACTATTTTCTATCCTTGCCTTGCCTTGCTGCTATGATGTAAGCATTTTTTGCCTTGTGCACTTGATGCAGAATCACCAGTCCGTTTTGGGCTGCCCTGCACTTATGAGAGCCTTTCTTTTTCATAGTTACTCTGAGCAGCTACCCATGAATCAACCATTTGTAATGAAATTTTATTATCGGGTAGATGAGCTGACAGTTTGTTGCCGAATAGGCAGAGGACAATGCTGGCAGCGATTGGTTCAACATGCCAAAGACCAGATTGACTGCAGAGTTGAAGAGGGACTTGCAACTTCTACGAATGCGTAATGTTCTCGATCCGCATAGACACTACAAAAAGGAGAGTGGCAATGGCATACCCGAGTATTCTCAGGTTGGCACAATTGTTGAAGGTCCAACTGAGTTCTTCAAGTCTCGTATTGTGAAGAAGGATCGCAAGCAGACTTTTGTCGAGGAGGTACTCGCTGGAGAACAGCAGTCGGGCCGTTTCAAGGCCAAGTACAACCAAATCCAGGTCGCCAAGACCAGTGGAAAGAAGGCACACTACAACCGTCTACGGGCAAAAAGACGTCGTTGAGATATCTCATTGTCGGAGATTGATGGCTACCTTGAACGCTATCTCCTATATATCTTGATTCTTCTCAAAGACATCAGTGATGACTTGAACGACAAGCCGCTGAGGTTCTAGTCAGTCATCTATTTCCAATCTTCAGGAAAGGCTTATTTGACTCACCTGCATGTCTTGGGCAGCGTGTCGGCCAGCCTCGAGAACTTCCTGATGATCTGCCTTTCCTTCTTTGATGATAGCGTCTAGTTCACCACTAGACGTCGATTGAAGGAGGTGGTCATCACCCCGGGGTACAGGGGTGAGGACAGCGTTGTTTGTGACGAGGCTGAATGCCAGTACACGCATACCAGCGTGCCTGGCTACGATAATCTCAGGCACGGTGGACATACCTACCACGTCAGCCCCGAGATTTCTTAACAAACGGCATTCGGCGCGTGTTTCGTAGCTACATATTTCAATCACTACATGTCATCATTTCCATACCAGGAATATATGTTCATACCTCGGTCCCGACACAAACGCATAGACGCCCTCGTGGAGTCGTCGTGTCTCTGACTTGGCAATACTTTGCCATGCGTTATGGACACAACGGCGGAGTGATAGATCGTATGCATCTGAAAGTGGAGGGAAACGGACACCAAATTCATCGACATTTGGTCCACGCAGCGGGTGTAAGCCGGAAAGCCCGGCGAGGAAGATGTGCTGGTTTAGATTATTAGCAAAATCAACGGCTTGTTTGTCTAATTGATGCAGCTGTCTTACATCGTTGAGGACTGTTATGTCTCCAACCGCATATTCAGGATTGAGACCACCCGCGGCATTGGTCACTAGCTAGTTAGCAGAAGACCTTCCTAATAGCTAAATCAAGTCAATATTCAGACTTACATACGATTGTTTCCGCTTCAAGAAGCTTGAGGACACGGACTGGGAACGTCACATCCCCTATGGAATGACCTTCATAGTAACTAGAACTCAATCAGCCAAATCATAGTTTGAATGAATTCGACTTTTCCGTCCCATTGGAGGCAGACTGACTGTAATCGGCCAACCATCAGAACAACCGGCGTTTGAGCTCCAAGAAATCCAAAAAGTAATTTTCCTGCATGTCCTTGAACTATCTTGGTGTAAGAAACCACCCACAGAATGACCAAGTGGAAAGAGAAGAGATATACCCGTAGATCGTGGAAAATAAGGTATCGAAGAGTACTCAATCTCTACCCTTGGCTGTTCATGGACTGAATCTGCCAGACCTCCAAGTCCGGAACCACAAACAATAGCAACCTTAGGTTTCTGTAACCCTAGATCAAGACGCTCCCTCAAAAACTTGGCTGCTTCTTGAGCTTTCGAGAAGACTGTACTCGAAGCCATGGTTGCGAGACCCAAGGTATATGTTTAGGATAGAGTTTGAATTCAGAAGACGCCTATGTTTGAATGATATCTAACGATCCTGACTGGAGAAACCACGAAGCAGAAGTTAGTAACAGACTTTCTTCCGTTTAGACCTGAAAATTTGAGTATTGATCGTTGTCTCTTGCAAACAGTGTGGGGAAGTGGGATGTTTCATGATTTAGTATGTATTTTGAGATGGCAGTCGCCACTTACGGAAATTCAGCAAGAAACAGACGGAATATATCGAGAATAAATAAGAGGATCTCAACCGAAAAAAAAAAAAAACATTGCTAATTTTCCCTCTAAAGGTGCAATATCAGATGGATAATGCTTGGTGGGCTTGTCCTCAACCGGCAGAAACAGCCAAGGCGGTGTGCGGAGACGGCACCAGAAAAAAGTGCGGATAGTATCGTCCGAGGACTGTCGTCTCTTACTTATATCAGGGTGGTCATAGACACTCATCGATCCGTGAAAATGTTAACCAAGGCGTTTTTCCGGCCGAAATATATGGCATTACAGGTACATGCATATTCATTGACAGTCAACAGTGATAATTATCTAACTCCGATTCACACAGGCCGCACGATTCACGAGACAGTTGGCGACCACCTCCAACCAAGCACCAACGAATTCACTTGATTTGTTACAAGAGATATCCCAATTGGCGGAGGACAATAAATCTCCAGTCCCAGGAACACCCACGAAAGCTACCCAGTCAGGTGCAGCATCGCCTCAGACGAGTGGAACGGAACCTGCCAAGCATTGGTACAAAGTCCCCTAGTATACATGACCTTTATCGACGGGCCTTTGCTAATTTCCAATCAAAGGCCTGAACGGTTGAATGATATCTCCCAAGGCTCCCGTCTCCCTAGAAGCGTTCAAGCACTCTACCTACGACCACTAAGAAGGAAAGCTCAGCATGGCTTACCAGTTTGTGACCTCCAACTTCGATCGTACAGCGTTCGTAACGTCGAGTTCTTCGCCGACTTTGCGATCCGCGCCGCATATTACCTCAACCTCCCTGTCTCCGGACCCGTCCCCCTTCCCCGGATAGTTGAGCGCTGGACAGTCCCTCGAAGCAATTTCGTGCACAAGAAGAGTCAAGAAAACTTTGAGCGAATTACACTACGACGACTTATACAGATTAAGGATGGTCATCCCGAGACCGTGCAGCTGTGGTTGGCATTTTTGCGACGACATGCTTTCTATGGTGTTGGTATGAAAGCGAATGTTTTTGACTTTGATGATCTGGGTATGATTCTCGAATGTATGGGGTGAGATACATCAGCTAACGTATGTTTATGGCAGATGTCGGCGGTTCACTTGATGCCACAGCAGACGACGTGGATAAGGCCTTGGAACCATACTTTGCTCAGTTCGGCCAGCGACACGATGCGAAACAGCAGAAGTCAATGGTGGAACAGATTAATAGTGAAAGATTCTCAAACCCAAGAAGCCCCATGAATGAAGTTCGAAAGGGTTGAAAGGTCGTGGGGTGATGTTTTCTTTTCCAGCAGGCTAGCGCCTTTGTAACATAGATAACTTTTCAGATCGGTTTCATAGCATATTACAAATTCAGTGTATCATTGTAAGATATTACTAATTTGCTACCAAAGGCGCTTTTCTTCGTGTCGAGTAGAAGAATAAGAATGATAGAATATTCACGTGACACCTCCGCATGATGCGGAGTTTCGCCGACAAAAAATGTTGGATCAAGATCACCATAAGCACAACCTCCTTCACGTCCAGCAAGATGCGCAGTTCAATTCCACTAGGGATGGTGAAAAATGAGTTGCAAAAGTTGTCAATCTCAAGATGTCGCTCATGTTTGAACACCACACGATTACCTTCACGACGACGTACCGTTCATACCTCTTCCGCTGCTCAGCCATCTCCGAACCGAGTCATCTTCTCCGGAATACAACCAACGGGCATCCCTCACATAGGGAATTACTTGGGAGCTCTACGAGAATGGGTACGATTACAAAATGATGCAGGTGCCAAGGACAAGTGCATATATTCGATTGTCGATTTGCATGCTTTGACGGGGAACCAGAGCCCTCACGAATTGCGGCAAAGGAGGAAGGAGAGTTTTGCGATGTTGCTTGCCATTGGGCTTGATCCGAGAAAATCTATACTGTTCTATCAGTCTGATGTGCGTGGGGTGGTCTTAAGATAGTCTTTGGTTAGCATCTGGTTGACATGCTACAGGTTTCGGCGCACGCAGAGCTGATGTGGATTTTGAGCGCGGTGGCTTCTATGGGCTATCTCTCTCGAATGACTCAGTGGAAGGTATGCAATTCCACAACTGGGGACAAAGGTATCGAATTGCAGCTTGCTGATTTCTATAAACTAGAGTAAACTACATTTACCCGAGGATGTTGACTTGGAGAATGATACAGCAAAGTCCAAGTTGAGATTAGGGCTCTTCTCCTACCCGGTCCTGCAAGCTGCAGATATTCTTGTACATGGGTAAGCATACCATTCACTATTGTCTTCTGGATACGCTTAAGAAACTCGTCTGACTCAATTAGCGCCACTCATGTACCCGTTGGCGAAGACCAGAAACAACACATTGAATTCACACGATATACAGCTAACAGCTTCAACCACCGCTTTGATACCGACCTATTCCCGGCACCTGAAGCGCTGATATGTACGTGATTCATGATGGATTATAATGGAAAATTGTAACAGTGGTCACAGCTAACATTCTCGATTCTTTGAAACAGCTCCGGCTCGTCGTGTCATGTCTCTACGAGACCCCATCCATAAGATGTCAAAGTCGGAAGAAGATAAAAGGTCAACGATCCTTCTCAACGATACGGTAAAGGAGGTTCAACAGAAGATCAAGCAAGCAGTCACAGATTCCGAGCCCGGAATCTCGTATGATCCGGTCCGCCGACCCGGTATCTCCAACCTCATTGAAATATTGAGTCACTTGGAAGAACCCAACGGAAGAAGCTGCGAAGAGATAGCTTCGGAATTCCAATCAACAAGGATTAAAGCATTCAAGGACCATGTGGAAGCGACCATCAATGCCCATATTCAACCTATTCGCGAAAGGTTTTTGGAGATTATGAATAAGGATAATGAGGAGAACGGTTATCTTCAAGATATTGCTGAGCAGGGCGCTGTTAGAGCTCGTGAGAGCGCTAACAAAACCATGGAGACGGTTCGAGATGCCATGGGTATGTAACAATATATAGACATTGCGTCTGACAGGGCGGAATAAGGAGTATGCATGTATGATATCAAGAACTGGATGTGTAAATTAGCTACTCAAACCACGTATACTACCACGAAGCCTGTCGCATATAGTACGTAGATCGTTCTTAGATACGTAACCAAGAATCATAAGCAAATTAATCCTTACTCTATATATGTAGGTATATTGCAACTAGTATTGCATAGCAGCCACTAAAGGGTCTAAGGATCAAAGCGGAGCTGAAATAAAATGAGATGGCGCTTTTATTTCATACTGCTGTAATTATGTATTGTGTTACGGCCTTGTAATCTATGAGCTGATAATGCTGCTTCCTTCCGATTGACCGAAGAGCAATAATGAGTGGGTATCTGACCTCAAATAGTACTAGCTGTATTATACCAGTCACACAATTTCGGTGCAAACTGTGAGGGGGGATGTTGGTGGCTGACTGCAACTTTATTTACCTGGCCACGACCTGCTAGCTGACCAGGTTCTTCAATTTCCCCACGGTTCGAAGCTCAAACCCTGAACAGAGAGATTCTCACAAACAGAGGACTAAAGGCTGAAAGCACTATGCGGACATCACGATAGTAAAAGGGTTACACAAGCGCCTGTCGCACAATGGAGCTTTCATCAACCCCTTCCTCGTCAGCATCCACGTCATCCACATACGTTCGATGCACAAACAAGCATTTTGATATACCGAGCTAACAGGAAGTTTACAGTCAAAAATGGGGCGGCCCTCTGAAATCTTGGGCCTTCAAAAACCGCCAGCCCTGATAGGATCCTTTCGGGGTGTGGCATTCATATTACCTCGCAAAATGCTAAAATGGTGGTGTAGTTACGCGGCTTGGGCCCTTTATGCCACTTCGGCACTGACCGGCGGCGTTTCCAGTCCATAAATCTGACAAGGTTGTGGACGAAACCTTCTCGGATTGATTTGTTCATTTGTTCAATTGGGTTGTTACGTGCTCAAGGACGCCTGGAGGAGCCCTCCTACTCTGCAGACGACCTACTGCTATATGTTGCTATATGTGGGAATAAATAAAGATTTCTGCTGCATACGCGTATTCATCTATCATATTACGATTCTTTAAGCCTCATCTATCTTCCTTGAGTTTGACTCTCCGAACAAGCATGTCGATACAAAAATCCGCCTACCCATCACTTCATTAGTATACATGTTTCATCGCTAACATACTTTGAGATCTTCATCCGTTTTGTCCGCACAGTCAGTACGTACTGGTACATCTGAGATTATATTGGTTCTTCCATAGCATAAGCACAATGTGGCGGGATATTTTCATCATATTCCTAGTTATCCAGCCGCTACATACAGTTCAAGCGTTATCTCTCGCGAAAAGAGATCGAGCAGCTGTAGTAGCACTAGACGTCTCGCGCAATCATGTATCAGATCCGGTGGCCCGAGATATCAGAAGGAAAAGAAGTTCGACGGTCAGTCAAACGCTTAATAACGAGGTTAGTTGGGTATTCTGAGATATAGGACATTCTCAATCAATATCCGAACATTCAAGAGGAGTGAGTAATGCTGACCCGGAAGTCTAGGAAACACTATACTATTGTAATATCACATTAGGCACTCCCGCACAGAGCTTACGGTTGACACTGGATACTGGAAGCAGTGATTTATGGTGCAATACACCCAATTCTACCCTCTGCAGTAGTAAATCGGATCAATGCGCTTCCGCCGGCACATATGATCCGACCTCATCGTCCAGTTACAAATACCTTTCCTCCAATTTCAACATCTCCTATGTCGATGGCACTGGTGCCGCAGGAGATTATGTTACGGATACTTTGACCATCGCTGGAGCAACCGTTTCGTCTTTTCAGTTCGGGGTGGGATACTCGTCGTCATCAAATGGTGAGTACACACTCGATCAAAATAATACCAGTGCAGACATCGTAGCTGACTTCTGTCTGACCAGTGGGTGTACTCGGAATTGGTTACACATCGGATGAATTTCAAGTCAGCCGAGACGGAGAGGCGGCCTATGCAAACCTCCCATTAGAGCTGGTCAATCGCGGCCTTATTAACTCCAATGCATATAGTCTGTGGCTCAACGACCTTGACTCCAACACCGGATCTATACTTTTTGGAGGAGTGGACAGTGGAAAATATATCGGCGAGCTTAAGACACTACCGATCCAGAAAGAATACGGAGATTATGCAGAGTTTCTCATCATCATGACTGGGGTTGCGCTACAAACCAATTCTGGTGACCATTCATACAGCTCTGATGAGCTTCCAGCCACAGTTTTATTGGATTCTGGAACTAGTCTGACCTATCTTCCAGATAATATCGTGAAGGATATCTACAACGACCTGGGAGTGGTATATGAGTCTTCAACGGGAACGGGTTACGTCCCTTGCAGTATGATGAATGAGAATATCAACATAACCTACACCTTCACAAGTCCGTCAATACCAGTCGGTATTAGCGAACTCGTCGTAGAGGACGGATCCGGTTTGACATTCAATGACGGTACTCCTGTATGCGTTTTTGGCATTGCGCCTGCCGGCGACAGCACTGCCACCTTGGGAGATACGTTCCTTCGCAGTGCTTATGTTGTCTATGACTTAGCGAATAACGAGATATCATTGGCTCCGACGAGGTTCAATTCGACTGAAGAGAATATCCTGGAGATCACGAATGGGATATCGGCTGTCCCTGGGGCTACTGCTGTGGCCAACCCTGTGACTACCGCCGCCACAGGCACTGGCGCAGTCTGGACTGTCTCGGCAACTTCGGTCACAAGTGCCTCGAAGTCGGGCACTTCACGAAGTATGGTTTCGCATGTACCTGGTCATTTTGCGCTTGGGGCTGCGGGGGCGGGTCTCCTGCTAGCATTGTATAGTTATAGATATTAGATGGCAATTATGATAATTTTATCCACTTTGTAACAAGACTCTTATACATAAAGGCATAGAAACTCTTCCCAGGTGCTTAATAAGGCTATAATCTGTTTACCTATACAGAGACCTGACATGATCCCTAGAACAAAAAAGGGTGGCATTGTCGTTGGCGTTGGCATTGCTACTTCTCCTTGATATAATCATCCTTTACTGGATCAACCTGCCTCTTTGCTTGAGGCACAAAGTTCAAATACACGACAAATATAGCTGCAGCACTCCACAGAGCAACGATGGTGCTGTAGGACCAAGGCTGGCCGCGACTCACAGCAGCAGCATGCTGTGCAAAGGGGGCAAACGCACCACCACCGATACTTGCAGCCAAGAGAGATGCAGCTGTCTTTGCATGTTGCGCTGTTCCACGCACTGAAATTGCAAACAGGATAGGAAAGATGCCACTGGCGAAAAGGAAGACCATCATAGCCATGACAACAGCAGTCTGTCCGGTCGTATATATGCAAAGAGCCCCAAAGACTATTGACGCAATATACAAGATAAACAACGTCCATCGAGGCTTCAATAATTTCCACATAATGAACGCCGTTGCAAGACGCCCAATGGTCCATACCGTAGAGCCGACGGCTCCAAGATCGTTTGATGAGACACTTGAGCTTATAGTCGGAAATTATTTTGTTAATCAAAGCCGTTCTCCTAGTGGGATGTCTTCAAGCCTACCTCGGGTCAGAATATGTCACATAATCCACAAAATTGACAAGATGTGCTTCTTGTCCTGCAACGTAGAAGAACATTGACCAAACTCCCAATCCAAATGTAACGTTACAGGTCCGGTATTTCAGGACCTTGGCTCTGTTTTCAGGACGTTGAGCAGCCACCCGTCTCAGATCGTCATTCGGAGCTTCAGGCAGTGGCAGGTAATAGAAGACAACGGAGAGAAGGACGGCAACAAAGGCGATAGCCAGATATGTCCACTGCGCATTGACTACTTCTGCAACGTCCTTGGGGTTCTTGTATAAGGCCTTCTGTGCCAACTCTGTAGCACAAATATCACCAATACCTTGGAAAGACTGCGCGACACATAATCGTACCTCGGAATATTCGAGCGGTCCACAAATGGCTATAAAAAGGTTTGCCGTCGTCTCCAGTAGAGCGAGTCCAGATCCGACCACGATATTAGATACAACAAACGTTGGCAGAGATCCTCGAACCGCTGACGGCCAGAAAATAAGTGCACCGCAAGCGTAAATGTAAAGACCAGCAATCAGAGTACCCGCAAAGCCCAGTTTCTTCAGAAGGGGTCGACCTAGTAAGATGCCTCCTGCCATATAGCCTCCGAAATACGCTGCATGGAGCCCTCTTGTTTGCCATGGGCTTAATTGGGTAAGAGATCCGAATCTGATATTGAGAACATTGATGAGGCCATATGCAAATCCCCACAAGAAGAAGAGCGTGGTAAGTAGAACGTTAGGCGGGACAGATTCCTTCACATTCAGCCTCAGCATCGATGCCGGTCTTCTGTTAAGTACGTTGATGATCGGCGGTTCCTCCTCCTTCTGGAATGGGTCAGTGGTGCCTCTTGTGGCCGCTTGTTCAACTTCTGCCTCTGCCTCTGTACGAGATGTGATGACATCCATCAACTCTCCGGCAACGGCTTCACCCCTGCTTGGGACCTGTTGGGATCCTTCCAAAGTCCCCTCCTCGATTTCAGACTTTTCCCTTGGGTTCCGGAGCAGAGATGGGCTGAATCGAGCAGCGAGAGGTCTCAAGGTTGGGACACAAGCGCAGATTAAAGTCATGTTAACTTCCACAGTGGACCACATGAATGCAAATGGGAATCTCCCTATTTTAGAAGTTAGCCCTTTGGTGTGCTTAGGCAGAACTGAAGGGATATAGCTGCTTGGGCATACATGTGTAATCTTCGTCGCCAACCGTTCCTACACTGGCTCCGTGATGCAGTCGAAGCTGGACTACGGCGTTGTGCTCGAGGAAGGCCATACGAGTGAGATCCACCAGAATCACAAAAATGGCGAGGCTAAAAGTGAACACCAGTATCACCTTTTGTCGGAAGGGCAATGTCATGCGCGTCAAAAGCGGGATAGGAAGCAACAAGATTGCAAAATCCGTGATGATATTGTATGGGGATGAAGCTAGAAAAGATGCAAAAATGCCTTCGCAGTGTCCTTCTTGAGTCCCAAACCTGAATGCGGCGGACAGTGGATGACAGTGAAATATCTGTTCCAGTATCAAGGCCATACCCACAACAGCAACCACGAAAAGTGTTGCGTAATTCACGAAATGAAACACCTTCCGACCATGGGTCAGAGAGAGGAAGAAGGTGAGAATGGAGCTTTTTGCAGCTGTAGATGCTGAGTCCTACATGGTTTGTAAGCTCATATCACACATAGGACATCCAAAACAGTTGGCAACCCAACCCACATAGAAAATCACGAATGTATATGTCGCTTTGTTGAGCGGGACTTCATCCTCTGGGGCAATTTCATATGCATGGAGCCCCAAGCCTTTCCCAAGTGCAAAGAATATGCAAACTGCCATACCCATATCAAAGAACTGTTTCGGATGGTAGTTAGTAGAGCATCATTTTGTTTTCCCATGTGGTTGTATTACCCATGCTAGAAGCATCAAATAATCGGCAAATCTCAACTTCTTTACCACAAAAATACATGAACACAGGTAAAAGCCCACGAAGACGCTGCCGAAAAAGAAGACAAGAATCGACACCGGCAGGATGATCCTTTGGTAATGGTTCATCCTTGGGGTTTGATATGGTCTGTATGGGTATGACTCATGGCGAAAGTTGATCAAAGTCAAAGAACAAGATGCCAAAAGTGCCTCGTGATGGCAAGGTGAATCTCAAGAGGCATGCTATAATGACGAAACATACCCGATGGCGACGGCGGCGCTAGAGGCAATGTAATGCTACGACGATATGATTATGTCAATACAGGAGTGTGGTGGCGCGGAGCCTACTTAAATTGAAGAGGCAAGGCACCCCCCGCGGGCAAGCAGGCTATTCTACCGATTGTTTAGAAGCCCTAATTTGGAAAAATTTCCCAAAACGGCAATCTAAGATTACAATTCATGTTTTTGCTATCCACTTGTTGAAGCCTTTACACTATAACCTGCTCGCAGCTCACGGGATTATTCACACGTTACACTCCAGTCAACTCAAATAGGACCCTGTAGGCAAAAATTTCTTGACCACTGCCCAAGATACCCTGATATCCAAATCCAAGTTCACACGAAGTTTAACCTTGTCGAGACTGGTAGTTTAGACACTGCGCATCATATTAGAAGATTCTAACGTTCTCCGAGAATTCATATATCACTTCACCCCTTCTTCGAGGACAGTGGTCTGAATATGTAGTGCAAAGTACCGATCAAAGCAAACAGCTGATCAAATCTACAGGTGTCGCAGATAGCAGTAGACGGGTTAACTCACAGGGCTCTATGCCTGGCGCATAATCAACAACCTCACCATTGCATGTGGATGGCCAACAATACAACGGTTACGGAGTAACATCAACATGTTTCCCATGCTCTCCTTCTAGGTGGACCTCCCAGGACGCATAAGCGGCGCCATAACTCTAGTACCATCTAGTCGATATATTCGAATCTCGGTTTCTGATACAGAGGCTTTCTTAACGCAGGTCGAATCTATAATATAACGGAGACTGACTAACGAAGTCTTCTAGGAACTCCTAGGTGCGGCAGTTGTTGATCTAATCCAAACAGAGAGTATGTCATAAGCATATCCAGGCGGCTCTAGTAGTCGTGATGCCATTAATCTTTCGCCTCGGGGACTAGGCTTTGCTCCTTCATCATTACACATGGTAGATTTTGCTTGTGTATTGATCGTCTACTGGAATATGATCGAACATTTTCTTCATATGACGTTGATCAACGGTCAAATGGCAACTTATCTCATGGCAATCTCTCTATGATGACTGCCCGAGCGCCCCCATCATCGTCATTCACAGTATAACAATCATCCCAAATGTACACACGTTGCTTAGCAATGTCCCCAACTTTCTCAAATAGGGCGCGTGCCATTGTCACAACACGCTGGGCCTGTTCCAAGTCACCGCATTCTAACACAGTAACCTTCACACATAGTTGATCTACGAGAGACAACAACACTGCGTAAAAAATATCCTCACGGGCTACATATTCAAAACCCGAGTCTTGCCAGATCGAAGAGTCAACGACTGGAGGTACAAGAGCCTTGATTGGCTCATACCTCCGAACGCTTCGAGTAGTTGTTCCATTAATGAGGTTAGATGGAGATATGTAAGGTGGGTTCGATATGAGGACATCCCACGTGTTGTTGGTGCTACTTGCATGGAAGTGGCTTTGCAGAGTACCCATCAATGATGAGTTGCCCGATTGGATCGAATGTAAGATGTCGAACTTGATAAAGTAAACTTCGTTTTCTGCCCGGGAAGAAAGGAGACCGCGCCGGATATTGTGTAATTTGTTCTTCTGACTCAGCTTGATAGCTTGCGGGTCCACATCAATTCCAACTATGGTAAGGTCTTTGATATCGGACGCAAGAAGCGAGTGAAGGAGCAATGAGATGCAGCCACTGCCACTGCATAAATCAAGGATACGTAAAGATTTTCTGAAGTCTTTGGCATAGGGGCCTTTCATTATAATATCTCGCGCATGGGACGTATAAGACTCGGTTTCGGCACTACAATGAATGTGAAGTTAGTTTTTTTTAGGATAAACAGGAGCTGTGGTCTAGTGTCTCGCAAAAAAAAGAACCGACCGTGGTATCAAGACCCCTCTCTGACAAAGTATTTCGAGGTCTCCGAAAGGCTGATCACCTAGTATATACTGGAGAGGCTTTCCCCTGCCGCGACCTGCACACATCCTCCTTAGTTCTTGTTGCCATGTTCGCCTGGAATGGCCAACATGTCGTCCCTCGGGAGATGCCTCCGTATTTAAGACTCTGGCGACGGCACCCTCAGATAGCCACCGTAATTCGTTCCGCGCATGCTCGAGAGTCCGGCACTCTTTGATGAGGTCAACCAGCAAAGGATTTTCCTTGTAGGCTTGCAAGATTAGTTTTGTGGGAAGTCTTGGCATGAGTCTTGAAGTATAATCGAAAACCTAGGGTGGTGGTAGCAACAACTGCTTGCTGGAGATCTTTGCTTTTGAAGTGAAACCCCGAGACTGTTATGTATTAGAATTTCCCCATGGTGATGATGGCGTGTCACGGATATCTGGGAGTAGGTGGGGCCGCATTTGTTATGGATCCGCCTCAGGTAAAATAACTAGTTAAGTTAACTATGTGTTACAGTTTACAAATCAACCTGCATGACGCTAAAAGACACTATAACAAAGAAGGAAAGGACAATTTTGGAATGAGCTTGTACTGGATTAACTGAGGACCAGTCACTGGCAATAAGTGAAATCAGGATACGACGGTATAGGACACGCACTGAGGTCACGTGAAGATATGAAAGATATACCGTTATCTCAGATAAGATAAGGGTATACCCGTGCCGATAGCGCGCACCTCACACCGCGAAGCGGGTGAGGGTGCGCGTCACATAAGTGAAATTGTCACATAAGTGATATTTCTGATATTTCAAACTCCCCGTGTCATTACAAACCCCCAAAACACCACCAAAATGCCGTCAGATAAATACGAAGAAGAGGAAAAGAGGATCTCAGAGGCCTTAGAGATACTTAGGAAAAATCCGAAGCAAAAAATCAAGCCTTTGGCGCGCCAATTCGGTGTGGATTACCGACGGCTCCGGCGACGTGTGTTAGGCGGCACTTCTCAACTAAACCGACAACCAGCGCATAAGCGATTGACGGACGATCAAGAACGCGCTATAATTCTATGGATGAATGATCTAGATGACAGAGGAATCCCTCCAAGCGTCCGCATGATAAAGAATTACGCCGAAAAAGTGCATCAAAATATGCACCCCAACGCGGATAGTCTCCCTCAACTCGGAGATCGTTGGGTCTATCGCTTTCTTAAACGACTAGGCAACGAATACGTTAAAGTGAAGCAAAAGACTATCGATCCGAAACGGCATATTGCTGAGGACCCAGCTGTCATACAGACCTGGTTTGACCGTCTAGAAATCGCAATACAAAACTATAAGATCACACCTTCTAATATTTGGAATTTTGACGAATCTGGCTTCCAAATTGGACAAGGAGGAGATGAAGAAGTTATAACAAGATATCCAGATGCTTTAAGAGAGATTCCAAGCTCTTCTTCACGAGAATTAGTCTCTACAATCGAGGGTATAAGCGCTACTGGGAATAAGATTCCTCCAATGCTTATTTTTACTGGAAAGGCCATTCCTGAGAGCTGGTTTAAATATCTAAAAGAGGAGGACTGGCTTATCACTATAGGTGATAAAGGTTATTCAAATGATACGATTGCATATGAATGGCTTCAACATTTCGATAAACACACGAGAGAACAAGCAGGAAACAATTTTCGCCTACTTTTTATGGATAATCATGATGCTCATATTACGAGTGAGTTCTTATCCTATTGCGACAAATATAAGATCCTTGCTATAGCTTTTCCACCTCATACAACGCATATTTTACAGCCTCTAGATGGGTTACCGTTTATGCAATATAAACGTATCCATAGAAGGGCTATTAATGACCAAGCGCACCTAGGAGGCTATTTTTACGATAAGATTGATTTTTTAGCCAATATTGCTCGTGTACGTGCTGAGGCTCTTACTCCACGAGTTATCCGGAACGGATTTTCTGCGCGTGGGCTTTGGCCTCTTGATCCAGAGCTAATTGTTGGTCCTTTGATTCAAAAATCTGATCTTCAAGAAGGGCAGGAGTTGCAAATTTATGATGGCACCGAGGAGCCTGATATTGCGAGTTCACCTACAAATGCTTCATTTTCTCCGCCAACTACTGCGTACAAGCTTCAAAGATCAATTAAGAAGGTTGACACCCAGCTAAATGAGATATCTGATGCAATTCCTGGTATCCGGAGGAGTCTAAAAAAGATTTTCGACGGCAGCCTTACGCAGGCCGATATCAAAGATCAACAACAGGCTCAAATTGAGCGCCTCCAAACGCTCAATGCACGCAAATCCGCTAAAAAAAGCAAGCGCCAGGTGCAGGTTGGGGGCATCCTCACCGTAAAAGATGCGAATAGAGCCATTAAAAAGCGTGCTACAGCTGAAGAAAAGAAGGCTGAGAGAAAGAGGCTTAAAGCGCTCCGGGAGGCACCTTTGGGATCACTGCCTCCCCCGCTTACAGCAAGTGACGAGGTGGCAATTGATCGTAATATTATATTGAATTTGGTTGAGCAGGTTTACCCAAGGCGCTCAGATCCAAATTTAATTCATTGGGTTGAGGAGAATATATAAATTTGTTAGCAATTTCCATACAAAATATCACTTATGTGACAATTTCACTTATGTGACACGCACCCTCACCCGCTTCGCGGTGTGAGGTGCGCGCTAGCGGCACGGGTACGAAAGAACAAGATATCATTGGAAGATATCGCATACTTTATACTCACAACTTTAAGGAGTATATGATATACGGTATACAGAACTAGGCGGACTGGATATATAAGGATACTCATTCACCATTATATATTTAGTTCTTTATAGCTCTCTAATCTAAGTTACTTGATATTAGACTTTGAATAGTGAGAGTTAGTAAGGTATTAGGCTATATAGAAGATCTCTTCTATCTTAGTTATATTTATATATTAATCAAATTTAAAGTCTATATAGAGCACTACATGTTACGAATCAACCTGCATGACGCTAAATTATACTATGACCAGAAAGGAAAGATCGCTTTGGAATTGCGAGCGTATGAACCATACGATGACAGAACCAGTGGAAGGATGTCAGGATGGGACACCTCGGTATGGAACACGCACCAAGTCACGTGAAGATACGAATCATATACCATTATTCGGATTGATAACGAATAGGGAAAACAACACGATATTATTGGAAGGATATCGTATACTTTATACTTGCTATTTCTAAAGTATACGATATACGATATACAGAACTAGGAGGACTGGATATATAAGGACGCTCATTCATCATCATGTATTTAGTTCTTCATAGCTCTTTAATCTAAGTCACTTGATATTAGACTTTGACAGCGAGAGTCAGCAAGGCATTCTAACTCGTACGGGCACCCGGCTGTATGGGGGATCTCTTCTATCTTAGTTACGTTTAAGACTTCCAGACACCAGTTCGACTATTGTTACTTTGTTTACTCAAGTTACTTTATCTTCTGCGACTCAAGGAACCTTTGTGTGGTTCAACCAAGCCTAGCGTACCTCGACACAACACTGTTTAACTAAGGTGGATCCAGGTCCGTGACACTACAGGCTATGACAGACTCGGTTGTAGCCTTGGCTAGGTCCCGGGGCCCTAAGGGCCTCGGGGCCTCTGTCCCTAACAGTCTCGGGCATTACACAAATCCAGGCGCTCATCTCGCCCCTATACGGCGTATTCGCCAAGGGGCCTTCGGGCATGCTTATAGGCCACATGCCTATAAGGAGCCCTCATAGTCTCAAGCATAAGGGCACTTCTAGCGGCCACTAGGCCGAGCTAGGGTGCCCGTCCCCCTATCCAACCCCCGTATCCTCCCAGTCTCGCAGGGCTTCCCAACCCCAATGATCACCAAGCTCGGCTTCTCTAGCGGCTTGCTCCTTATCCCGGAATAGGTTGGCACTGGCTACAAATTGCAGCAGCGCCGTGGTGGCCTTGGGCTCACTAAAAAGTCGTGCCTCCGGGGCGTCCTCTGCCGCTGTAGGTAAGGGCACGCCGGCGTCAGCCAGCTCCTTATACAGTATCCTCCGGGGCCTACGTCGTCCCCGGCACTCAAAAAGAATGTGGGAAACCGTCTCTCTAAGCTCTCCGCAGGCCCTACACTCCGGGGAGTCCCGGGCTTTAATTCGGTGCAAGTACGTGCCTATAGGGGCATGTCCTGTTTTCAACTGATAGTAGCGGCTCGCTACCCGTTTAGGGGCTTTGGCGGCTACCCTATCAAGTCCCCAGCCTCGTGGCATCTTATAGACTCTCCCTCGCCTATGAGCTCCTTGTACAGCATTCTCACGAGCCCAATTCTCCACTGCAGCTCTTCGTGCCTCGGTGCAAGCACGCCTAACGTAGGCTAAGGATAAGCCCTCAAAACCAGGCCCAGCGGGCTTGCTAGCAGCGGGCTTAGCTGCTTGGTCTGCTTGCTCATTTCCTTCAACTCCATTGTGCCCAGGCACCCACTGTATCGTCACAGGACGACCGCTAAGCCTAAGCCGGGAAGCGGCCATGTGAGCCCTAAGTGCTAGGGACTGTCCAGCCCCAGGCTCCGTCGATTGGAGACGCTTGATGGCGTTTTGGGCATCTAAAAGGACGTGAATAGGCCCTGGGAGATACCTCTCCAGTGCCCATTCTAGTGCCGAAGCCACTCCCACGAGCTCCGCGTCAAAAACTTCAAACCCAGTGCCCATAGGTAGCTCTAGGTGCTCCCACAGGGCCTCTGGCATTATCTGCAGCACCACACCAGCGCCTGTACGTCTGTTATCTTACCTAGAGCCATCTGACCATAGAGTTGTCCCTGGGCGTCACTCTGCTGCTTCTATTAGGGCTTATTCGGTGCTCAGCATCCGGATAGTGCCTGGAAAGGCCGCTGGTGCGCTTTGCACTGTCCTCTCGATTCCACCTGATGGGTCCTTGGTTAGGCGCTGAGCTAGGTGTTTAGCAAGCCTCTAGCCTATCCTTTTAGGCACTTTATCGTTGCTTAGAGCCCATTCTCGGTCATCTAGGGGCTGCTCTCCAGGCTGTGCGTGGGTATCACCATGCCTAAGCGTGACTGGGAGCAGCTGTTAGAGCCCCTATCTACTATCCTATAATTATTACTTCTTAAAGGCTATCCTCTATATCCTCCAGGGACTCTTATAAGGCTTAAATAACTAGGTAATCTGACGTAGTAAGGCCGTCTATCTCGATTTCCTAGCTATTTAATAGCCCTAGTGCCTAATTACTAATTATAAGGTTAATAATTAACGTGCTAGGCACCTTCTCACCCCTAATGCCATCCCCTAGAGAGCTCTATCTTATAGGGCCTTATAGGCATATCCAGTTTGTTATTAATAAATAAGTTATATCTAGTGATGAGATCCTCTATGTTACGAATCAACCTGCATGACGCTCATTTATCATCATGTATTTAGTTCTTCATAGCTCTTTAATCTAAGTCACTTGATATTAGACTTTGACAGTGAGAGTCAGCAAGGCATTCTAACTCGTACGGGCACCAGGCTGTACGGGGGATCTCTTCTATCTTAGTTACGCTCAGGTTTCCAGATACCAGTTCGACTATTGTTACTTTGTTTACTCAAGCCACTCCATCGACGACAACTTAGGAACCTTTGTGTGGTTCAACCAAGCCTAGCGTACCTCGACACAACACTGTTTAACTAAGGTGGATCCAGGTCCGTGACATTAGCGGTGACTTGCTTACCATAACGTCAGGGCTGCTAGATACTAATATATTATAAGCCTCTAGGGCCCTAATAGTGGCCTCTAGGGACCCATTTGCTATAATAAAGAACTGGACTTGGCTCTCTAATACTTTAATCCTCTTTTCTTGCTCCCTAGAGCGTTGAACGTTTCGAAGTGCCTAGTAAGCTCCGAACAGTACACCCGTATAGCGAAGGGGACGTTAGCCTGGTCTTCCTCATCCCCTAGGATAGGGCGAGCTCGTTTATAGGGGTTGCTCCCTATCTGCTTTAAGCTAGCGTCCTTGATAGGCTCATTACTAGATGCCCGAATGGCCCCTATAAGCCTTGAGATTAGGCTTCTCTCCAGGTCTGCGCTGGTGTTGTTAGGTGCTAATTGCTCCTGTAGCGAGCCCTAGAGTGCCTCGGCTAGCTGTTGATCTGTTGCTACTAAGCCTCCCCAACCACTGCCCGGCTTTGGGAATAATAGTGGTGGCTCTAGGGCCTGACTTTCCTGCGTTTGGGGTGGGTAGCCACTAACGACCCCCATCCCATCACCCGTGGAATTGGGGACTCCTACGGCCTCTGGGGCACCTTTGGGAGTCTCCATGGGGGTTTCTCGGTGTTGAGAAGCCTATAAGGCCCCCTAGAACGTGTAAAAAGCGCCGTTTTTTAAAAAGTGCCGAAACTGGTGTTCCGGCCGATTATACCTATACCTGTCTTTAGCTATTTTATAGTAAGCTATACTTTTAGCTTTTAAATTCTTAATTTCTTACTTATAATCTAGCTATAGTGGTATTTACTTCTATAATATTAGATATTAGTATTAGTATTTTTTCTATTATATTAGTAGATTTTTCTTTAGATAATACTTCTCTAACTTAGTAATTTTTTTTATAATAGTACTTGAGTCCTAGTATATTTTAAAGTTAAGATGATAGTTCTTTTATTATAAACCTAGATCTGTCAGTTAGTTAATTAAGGTATACTAGACTTGATTAAACTATATAAAGGTTCCTTGATAATCATCAATAAAGTGGCTTGAGTAAATAAAGTAATAATAGTCGAACTGGTGTCTAGAACTCTTAAATATAACTAAGATAGAAGAGATCTCCTGTACAGCCTAGTGCCTATATAAGTTAGAATATCTTGCTGACTCTTACTATTTATTTAAAGTCTAATATTAAGTGACTTAGATTAAAGACCTATGAAGAACTAAATATATAATAGTGAATAAGTGTCCTTATATATCTAGTCCTCTATGTTCTGTATACTGTATATCGTATATTTTCTAAAATAGTAAGTATAAAGTATACGATATCTCCCAATGATATCTTGTTTCGTATACTTTATCTTATCCAAGATAGCGGTATATTATTCATATCTCCATGTGACCTTAGTGCGTGTCCTATACCGTCGTATTCTGATTTCACTTATTGTCAATGACTGGTCCTCAGTTAATCCGGTACAAGTTCATACCAAAGTCAGCCTCTCCTTCTTGGTCATAGTGGCTTTTAGTGTCATGCAGGTTGATTCGTAACATCCCCTGCATAGCGGCATGTATATGTAGCTCGCTCTAATAGGGTAAAGAATACTACTACTACTACTATTATATTATTAAATCTCCCGCAGCCGGCACCACAATATTTGACCAAAAAATGTCGCGGCCCCCCTACCGCGAATGAATCCAGGGCTCAACCATAGCCCCTCACTAGGTTAGAGCCCTAAGTTGTGTGTGTGAGCTCCGTCCCAGGCCCCTGCCCCTATATGTCCCCAGTCGCTGTCGTTGTTGAAATCCTTGGTGAGAAGGTACCGTGTTGAAACTATGAGGCCCTATTCCCATTAAGGGATCATATTATACCGAGATTAGCGCCCTGAATTCTTTTATGTGAAGAAACTGTATCTGTTGACTAAGCTTTAAAGCCAGTCATATGAGTCTGACAGTCCGTCATAACCTACTACAGTGTTGCATATGGACTATAAACTTGATTAAATAATAATAATATTGATTAAAAGAATTTATTAAAAAGAATTTCAAGATACTTAGAAAATCTATATTAGAATATATAAAAAACATTAATAATTATTTATAAATATGAAATTTAATTAGATACTAGTTATATAATAAATAATTAAAATTTATTAAGAATTATATATATATATTACTTTAATGAAAAATATTTATATTAAGAAATATACTAGATAATATATTATAATAATACATATAGTATATATTATAATAATACATATAGTATATATTGTTTTAATAAAATATAAATATTAATTTAAAAGTAAATAAAAATTATATAAATTTTAATACTGTTAAAAGACTATAATATAAATTAAATAACAAACTACTAAATAAATTAATATTATAAAAATTAATAGAAAATTAGTAATATAAATAAAGATTTAAAAATATGGGATTATTAGTATTATAATTAAAATTATATATTATTATAATAAATATAATATAGTATTAAAAATACCATAAGTATAAGAGTAAAATTTTATTATTAATAAAATAATAAAAATAGTTTTAATAATTAATTAGAAAAGATTTTTATAAAGATAAAATTAGAACTAGAAACTAGCTTAAATAAAACTATAAAAGATAATAATAAAACTTTAAGAAAAAATATAAAATAATTAAAAACGACTTCAGATAATATAATTAAAATTAGAAAAATAATATAAAAAAGAACAAAAGAAAATATTTATAAATAATTTATTTATAAAAAAGAAATACAGATTATTAAATTAAAATTTATATTATTTTGAATTAAATAATATTATAAATTAAGAAATTAATTAGAATTTGGAAATAAATTTATTAAAGAACTTTTAGTTATAAGATGTATATAAAGAATAAAAATTAATATTAAATAAATTTATATTTATATCTAAAAAAAATAGAATAGAATAATTAAGTAATTTTATCTAAAAGTTATTATAATTAAAAGATTCAATTATAAAATATATTATTCTTAGACTAATTAAAGGAGGTATAATGATATAATATATTTATTATTTATATGATATAAAGTATTTAATGAGATGGAATTACTAAGAAAAATTATATTTAATTAAAATAAATTATGAAAATATATATATACAATAAACTATTAATAAATAAATAAAAATAATAATCTAAATAATTAAAGAATATCTATAATATTATTGAGATTATAAAATTAGAATAATTAAAATTATTAGTATTAATATAATTTATATTAAATAATATAAGAAGTATCTTAATAGAAAGAATATTATATTTTATTAAAAGAATATCTATAAATAATATAAAATATAAAATTATTAAACGACTAATTAAAATAATTTTTTAAATAGTATATATAATATAATATCTAAAAATATATTATAAAATAAAAAGGAAAAGAATATTATAATATAAAGTATAAAGACATACTATAACTTTAAAAAAGAATTTATTTATTATAATAAATATTAGAATTAAAAAACTTCAATATATAAAAAGTAAATAATTAACAAAATTACTTTCTTATTTTTAAAATAATTTTTATTTTCTTTTTTTCATTTTCAAGTTCATTTTAAGTAGTAATTAACGTCTACTATTTCTGTCGGATTGATGGGTTTACTCCAGGCCAATCCTGAATAGTAGCTTACAAAGATAAAAAGAAGAATTGACTAGCAAGATTGTCTGTATTGAGTTCTTCTCTGTCTGTCTGAATCCATGAGGTTCCAAAGCCAGGTTTTTATCGACATCTGGTGAGCTGGTTTTATCGAATCCGGCATGTAGGGTTGACATCATTTGTGACCTATCATGAGGGGTAAGATTGGGGGCTATAAAGTAGAGCTTCTGATTGACTGCCTCATTTGACTGCCTCTGGATATCCGGATTATCTGACAATTTCTTATCTCAAAAGATTATCTTAGAATATATTTATTTTTAAAATTTATATAAAAAATAAATTTACTGAAAAAATTATCTTTTTCAATCTAATATTCATAATATTAAAACAGAAATATAAATCATTTATTATATTATCAAAATACTAATCTTTAAAAAGATTATTAAAGAATTAATATATTATAATTAATAAATGAATTTTTAGTATTAGTTATAATTTATAAAAGAAGTTAAATTTTTAGATTACTAATTTTTTTTAATTATTATTATAATTATTTTATTCTTTTTACTTATATTAATTATTAATAGAATAAAATTTTATTAATAATAATTATGGTAGTAAGTATTACTTTATTATTATATTATATTTTATCTTCATTTTCTCTTAGTATATTAGTTTTTAATTATTTAAGATTTATAATATAGTTTAGTTTTTTATCAAATATATTTATAATAATATTTCCTTTTCTTAATATATTTAATTTAAAATTTAAATTAAAATCGATATTTTATTATATTTATCTTTCAACTCATTTCATTATTATAAAATATTCAAGATTATAATAATTACTTTTTATAATTATGTTTTTTAATTTCTTATAGTATTTTCATTATTTAAATATTTCTATTATTGTAAGTAATCTATTATAGATATTATAATTTCTTTCTACTATTATAAACTTTTCTAAAATTATAATAAATTATAATTTTCTATTATTATCGAGTTATTTAAGTATAATTTTTAAGATATATTATGTTTTATCTATATTATATAATATAAATATTAATATTTTTTAAATTAAATACTTCTTTTTTTATTTATTCTATTTAAAATATATTTTTTTGTCTAGTTATTTTATTACTTATATAATAATAAAATAATTTTAAAGATATCACTAAATATAATTATTAACTTTTAAAAATTCTTAGACTTTTTTTAATATTTAATTAATATTAATTAATTTATTATTATATTTATTTTTTTAGTTAAATCTTTAATCTTTTAAATAATTAACAAGTTAATTATAAATTTTATAAATTCTATAAAAAGTTATTTTAAATCTATTAATCTAATTATTTAAATAATTCTACATCTATTAGAAAAGCTATTTTTTAAATATTCTTTTTAGAGATTATAGTAATGTATTAAATATTAAAGATAGTTATAATCTTTACTTATTTAATTTTATTATTATATTATTATCATTTTTATAGATAATCTTGGATTATAGATTATACTTATTACTAGAATTCTTTATCTTAATATTTTACTTATAAATAGTTAATACTCTAAGAACTCTAGAATAATATAAAATTAAATTTTAAATTTTCATTTTATTATTTTAATAGATATAGAATTATTTTAAAAGATTAGACCAAAAAAGTTACTATTAAGTAGTTAATTTACCAATATACTATTAATTAATATAAAAAACTATATAATATATTTTTAATATATTTTTAAAAATAAGTATTATTTTAAATTAAGATCATCAAAGATTAATAGTAGTAGTATTAATACTATATATACTGCTGGAAAATCGAGACAGACGGCCTCACTACGTCAGATGACCTAGTCATTTGGGCGTCGTGGGAGTCCCCGGAGGAAATAGAGGATAGCCCCCAAGCAACAAATACGGGGATTGAGCAATCGCTTACAGGGGTGCTCCAGAGGCATGCTAAGCCAATTAAGCTCTGTGCCCGCTCCAAGCGCTAATGGGGACCTCATATAATAGAGGCACGGAGGCTATACTCTAAGGCTCGTAAGGCTTATCACACCGGAGAGCTTAGCGAGGATAGCCACCGTGAAGCCCGGAAAGCGTACTATGCTGCTATTAGGAGAGCTAAGAGGGAGTGCTGGGAAGCCTTTCTACAGGGGACAGATAAGGGCGTACTCACTGAGCAAAAACGGTGTTGGGCAGCACTCCGATACACTAAATTAAACACCAACGGCACCACACCAGCCCTAATTGACCCCGTATCAAAGAGAGTGATAGCGGCTACGTTTAGTGAGAAGGAGACACTCTTTAGAGAGCAAGCCTTTCCTCAAGGCCCGGAATCTGGTGCTGAGATAGAGCTCCCAGAGCCTGGAGAAGCCCATAAGCTAGCTAATGAGGCAGCGGTACGAGATGCCCTATTTAGCCAGGGGATAGAGAAAGCTCCAGGCACGGATCTGCTCAACTTTAGGGCCATTAGACTGCTTTGGTGCCTCGATCAGGGGCGTGTTATAGCGCTAGTTAGGCAGTGCCTTAGGCTTGGGATACACCCTGCAGCCTGGAAAACCGCCAAAGGGATCCTCCTTAGGAAGCCTGGAAAGGGTATCTATACAGTGGCAAAGGCTTACCGTGTTATAAGCTTGCTAAAGTGCCTAGGTAAGGTAGTTGAGAAGTTTGTTGCAGGGCTTATTACGGATTATGCAGAAGCCCAAGGGCTATTCCATGAGGGCCAATTTAGTGCGCGACGTCAACGCAGCGCGGTGGACGCCGTAGCATGCCTTATAGGGGAGATAGAGCATGCTTGGGGCGAGGGTAAGCTTGGAGCATTCCTATTTATGGATATCAAGGGCGCTTTTGACTATGTGGTCTGGAGCAAGCTTATAGGGGGCCTCCGGGGCACGGGAATGGACGGAGACTTAGTGCGCTAGGTGGCCTCCTTTATGTCAAATCGACGCGCCATGCTTGTTATTGACGGGCACGTTGGTGAGGAAGTCCCTATAAGCTCAGGCTTGCCTCAGGGCTCACCGGTATCACCGATTGAATCCTCTTCGTGTTGTACGTACGGCTGTTGGCAACCGCTATCGAGAGCGCAGTTCCAGGGGTGAGGGGACTGTCCTTTGTGGACGACCAGGGGCTAGTTACAGCGGCTAGCTCGATAAGAGAGGCCTGTAAGACCCTACAACGTGCCGCCAAGGTGGCAATCGAATGGGGGGTTGAGAATAGCGTTCAATTTGACCCTAGCAAGACAGAGGCAGCCTTCTTTACAAGGCAGCGTAAGAACGTATTTAGGCGTAATATTAGTGGGGCAAGAATAACATTTGGGGGTGTGAGAGCCAAAATCATGCCTAACACCGTGCGTTGGCTAGGTGTTATCCTTGATAGGCAGCTATCCCTAAAGAGCCACTATTCCACGTGCCTCCAAAAGGCTCGGGGCACCGAGATGAGACTCCGTACGCTATGTAGGATCAACAGCCTTACTCCAGAGCTGGTACAATGGCTACAGCGAGCTATTATGCAAGCGCAGGCTCTCTGGGGATTAGAGCTCTAGTGGCAAGGCCAAAAAACGTGGGCGTTAGGCCTACAGCGCCTAGTCAACAGCCAAGCAAGGGCTATTACAGGCATGCTTCCTAAGGCGCCAATAGGGGCCTTGATCCGTGAGGCAGCCTTAGAGCCAGCGAACATGCTGCTTGACGCCAGGAAAGCTGGATACGTGACGAGGCTATTAGGACTGCCTGAGACCCACCCAACAGCGCAGCTGCTCCCAGTCACACTTAGGCATGGTGATACCCACGCACAGCCTGGAGAGCAGCCCCTAGATGACCGAGAATGGGCTCAAAGCAATGATAAAGTGCCTAAAAGGATAGGCTAGAGGCTTGCTAAGCATCTAGCTCAGCGCCTAACCAAGGACCCATCAGGTGGAATCGAGAGGACAGTGCAAAGCGCACCAGCGGCCTTTCCAGGCACTATCCGGATGCTGAGCACCGAATAAGCCCTAATAGAAGCAGCAGAGTGGCGCCCAGGGACAACTCTATGGTCAGATGGCTCTAGGTAAGATAACAGACGTACAGGCGCTGGTGTGGTGCTGCAGATAATGCCAGAGGCCCTGTGGGAGCACCTAGAGCTACCTATGGGCACTGGGTTTGAAGTTTTTGACGCGGAGCTCGTGGGAGTGGCTTCGGCACTAGAATGGGCACTGGAGAGGTATCTCCCAGGGCCTATTCACGTCCTTTTAGATGCCCAAAACGCCATCAAGCGTCTCCAATCGACGGAGCCTGGGGCTGGACAGTCCCTAGCACTTAGGGCTCACATGGCCGCTTCCCGGCTTAGGCTTAGCGGTCGTCCTGTGACGATACAGTGGGTGCCTGGGCACAATGGAGTTGAAGGAAATGAGCAAGCAGACCAAGCAGCTAAGCCCGCTGCTAGCAAGCCCGCTGGGCCTGGTTTTGAGGGCTTATCCTTAGCCTACGTTAGGCGTGCTTGCACCGAGGCACGAAGAGCTGCAGTGGAGAATTGGGCTCGTGAGAATGCTGTACAAGGAGCTCATAGGCGAGGGAGAGTCTATAAGATGCCACGAGGCTGGGGACTTGATAGGGTAGCCGCCAAAGCCCCTAAACGGGTAGCGAGCCGCTACTATCAGTTGAAAACAGGACATGCCCCTATAGGCACGTACTTGCACCGAATTAAAGCCCGGGACTCCCCGGAGTGTAGGGCCTGCGGAGAGCTTAGAGAGACGGTTTCCCACATTCTTTTTGAGTGCCGGGGACGACGTAGGCCCCGGAGGATACTGTATAAGGAGCTGGCTGACGCCGGCGTGCCCTTACCTACAGCGGCAGAGGACGCCCCGGAGGCACGACTTTTTAGTGAGCCCAAGGCCACCACGGCGCTGCTGCAATTTGTAGCCAGTGCCAAACTATTCCGGGATAAGGAGCAAGCCGCTAGAGAAGCCGAGCTTGGTGATCATTGGGGTTGGGAAGCCCTGCGAGACTGGGAGGATACGGGGGTTGGATAGGGGGACGGGCACCCTAGCTCGGCCTAGTGGCCGCTAGAAGTGCCCTTATGCTTGAGACTATGAGGCTTGTAGTGCTCTAACGTAAATCCCAAGCGACCCGCCCACCCAAGCGACCCGCCCACCTCTCCGAAAAATAACTCGCTATATTGATTTCAAATCCCAATTTCAAACCCACATACAAAAATATATACAAAAATCTAACTACTAGTACGGCTGGGACATCGATTAATTCTATGCCTTCAACACCACAACCACTGCACCGAAATTGGCGGCGTACAACTGCTTGAGGAGCTGGGAGCCCCGGCTAGGCCGGAGCAGTAGTAACAGCTTGAGATGCCTCAATCTGACCTTGTACAAGCGCTTGAGCTTCCTCTCTAGTAATCCCTTGCTCAATTGATATCTGTTTCTTAGACTTTTGGCGCTTTTGCTTCTCTTTTTCATTTGCAGCTCGTAAATCATGGATCTCTTTCCGTACAAGTACAAGATCATTCATTGTTATTTCATAGGCTTTTGACATTCGCATAATTGCTTGATCAATCACTTGATTTGGGCTTCCTGTACGTTCACTTATACGTCTCTTTATTGTAGTTGTCTGGCGTACGAATTGACGTATATTTTGAGGTGTTTGTAAGCAGGATGATTGTGTATTGCTTGATCGACTTGGAGGGGGGGTTGGTGTCTTCAATTGAATATTAAGTTGTTGAATAACTCGATCCGGATTGAATGGCACTAATCCGGTGGCTACAAAGCTATTCTGAATAGTTCGAGCTTTATATGCCTCCGTACGAGCCTTTGGGAATGCCATCAAAAAGTCCAATTTGTCGATATGATTGAATCCATCCCTCATTCGTTGCTCAACCTGCTGCCCATAATGTCGCTTTAAAACTGCAAAACAGCCAACATCAAGAGGCTGTAATAGATGTGAAGAATGAGGTGGCATGCAGATTGGAATAATATTATTCTCAGTGCATGTACGATCAAATTCTGCAGTCAAATGGCTTCCATGGCCATCAAGAATCAACATTCTATATGATCCCATTGACCGGCCATTAATATAAGGAATAAAATGGGTTTTAAGCCATTCTAATCCTATTTGATCTGTAGTCCAGCCATTTTCACTAATATTAATCCTCCAATCACTTGGTAGATCATCAAACCAGCCCAATCGTACATTTTTCTTTGCCTTGAAAATAATGTACGAAGGAATAGCCCAACCAGTTGAATTTGTTGCTTCAATTGCAGTCACCCATTCTCGATTTCCAGGTTGTAAAAGCTTTGGCCGAGCATATCGATCGCTTCCGGTAATAACCTTTGCAGTTGCGCAGAGTCCCATAGCAAAACCAGTCTCATCAAAATTGTAGATATCTTCTGGTAGGATCCCATACTCAGATATAGCATCTCGTACGCGATCAAAATGTTCTTGAATAATCTTCGGATCTTCGCATTTAGCACGTTCATAATTATATTTCCTTGCGAATTTGGAATCAATTTCTGGACGGCGTTTAATCAGATTGGTTACCCAATTTTTTCCAACTTGTGGTTTGCCATGTTGTAATAGAAGATAATTGACCATTTCTCGTACGAGAGAATGCCGGGGAGGTAATCCACGTCGATCTAAATCAAGAACCCATTTAACAAGTGAATCCTCCTCAGATTGAGTCAATTTATGGTGGTTGGCGCGCTTTTCACCCTTATATTCGATGCCTTTAAGTCGATCTCGAAGAGTTGTACGAGGAATATCATAAATCCTTGTAGCTTCACGAATATTGAGAATTCTTCCATTTTTCAAATCAGAAATAGCTAACTGGATCTTTCCCTCTATCTGAGCAGATTTTAAGGGATCTTTCTTGCGAATTGGTGGCATTTTGACGCGTTGAAATATGAGAAATCAATATAGCGAGTTATTTTTCGGAGAGGTGGGCGGGTCGCTTGGGTGGGCGGGTCGCTTGGAATTTACGTTATATAGACTTTAAACTTGATTAATAATAAATAATAAATATTATTATTTATTAAGATTTTATTATTTCTTAATATTAAATAATATAAATTATTATTTAGTCCTAAATAAAAATTATTTTATAATATTATTAGATATAAGATTTCAATTATTTTTTTAATATTAAATAATAAAAGTTATTTTATCCTAAGATATAAGATCTTAATTATTTTCTATTTCTAAATAATAAATATTATTATTTTTTAACACTAAATAATATAAATTATTATTCTTTATTAAAATTTAAATAATTTTTATTATTAAATAATAATAATTATAATTACAATCAAATTATATTAATAAGTCATTTACAACTATAATTATAAGAATAATAGTATTAATAATTATAACTATAATACTTCATTGACTGTTGTTATGAGCTGACCTCATATGAAATAGGTTCGGGCAGTCAAGCCCTCACCGAGAACGTGCGACACGTGAAGATATTCCCGAGTACCGGACAGGCGCTGAGCATGACACCTAAGGATAACACCCTTGGGAAATGCATCCGGGATACTATTCCCAGGGCCGTACCAACGTTACCGAGCAAGCCCCGAACATACGGGAATGGCACACGAAGTTCCCTCACAAGCACCGAGACGGTGCTGAACGTACGGAGGAATTGACCGAACCAGCGAGCTCCTTATCCCTATATGAACTGCATGTACGAGCTGAGAATCTTGTTGTTTTCTTTCCTTCTTTTCTTCATGTTATGTTTTCTATTTTAATATGCCCTTACAGTGCGCATTAGGCGGGACTAGCCCGTAACACTTCTTTTTCTTCTTTCCTTTTCTTCTCCATGCTTGATATTGCCTGTAGACCCGGTGCACCTAGATAGCTCAATTCATGGTTTTGACCACTGTCACACTATAAGGATAAGATTTTAGTATAGATTATATATAAGATATATAGTATATAGTATAGTCTAGTCAGGTATATTAATCTAGGCTATATATAGATTTTTTTATATCTATCTTATTACTTTTACTATAGTAAGCTTTACTAACTAGTTTATTTTCTTATTATTAAAAATATCCTTGTATTCTAATATTTACTATAATTATATATATTAGTAAGATTAAAGATCCTAAAGCAGATCTAATTGATATATAATCTTATAGAGAATATATTATCCAGAGGACTATTAGGAATAGTATATAGTATAAATTATAGCTTAGTTATTGGTATAGATTATAGCTTTATAAATATTAGTATCTAGATTCTAGATTAAGATAGTTAATACTATATTAATCTCCTCTATATCCTCTATATAGACTATATATATTTTAATAAATCTATTAGCTAAATACTATTTTCTAGCACTAAATATACTACTACCCTAATTTCTTTATTAAATATATTTTTATTTATATATATTTATACTTCTATAATATTAACTATATCTAACTATATGTTAATTACTACTTCTTATTTTTAGCAGGTTATTTGATCAGCGAAGTAAAGAATAGAGTGAAGGTTTTATAAAGAATAAAGAAGAATAAAGAGGCAAAGACTTTTTATAGGAATAAAGGAATTTGTTGTAATGTATGTTATTGTTGTTGTATGTATTGTTATTCAAATCTATGGTAGGGAATGTTGCTTGTATTTATGCTTCATTTTTTAGCTTTCGTTTGATTTTGATTTCTAATCAACATTTTTGATTTCTATATAAACCTGAAGCCAATGGTTGTTTTATATTATTATATGATTTTGAAATCTTAAACAGATATCTGTTTTATATTGGTTTCGGTATCGTTTCATGTTTGTATGGCTTTTATATGGTTATTGTTAACTTTGAGTAAACTCTGCTGTAAGGCCAAGCTTGGGCTTTGTAAGGTTTGATTTTTGGTTATAAGCTTTGTTCAATATATATGCTTATAATGCTTATACTTATATATTATTAATTCTTATTTCTAGTAGCTCTTATTATAGTAGTATTATAAAGAGATAGACAGTCTTTATCTATTAATAAACTTCTTATTCTAGTTTATAATTAAGTAATATCTCTAATTAGTATAGTAATAATATATATAAATTATTAATTAAAAATATATTTCTCTATTAATCTTACTAGAGTAAGTTTTATTAATAGTATATAAAAATAAATCTTTACGGCTTATCTAAATATATATTTAAAGATACCAGATATTTAATAAAAGGTTTAATATTAGATTAATTACATTACTTACTCTATAATATATTATATATTTATAAAATCTCTTTTATTATAGATATACTATATAGAATAGATAAATATAATATATAACTAGAGTACTATAGTATATATTTTTTTAAATAGTATTCTTTAAATTAATCTTATAATAAATATTAATTTTATAGTTATTATAATAGTTTTTTTTATTATATATATACTACTCTAGTAAAATAAATATTAAATAAAACTTTAAAATATTTAATTAAATTCTTAGATTTAACTACTATTCTCTTAATAGTTAGTAGTATATTTAATCTCTTTCTTAGCTTTAATATTAATTAATACTTTTACTAGAAATAAATAAGCTAGTACTTAATTAGTATAAATTTAGAAGTATAAATCCTCTTCTAATATTCTATTATTTAATATATCTAAGTAAATATATAAAATTAACTATAATAGAATCTCTAAATACTATTATAAAGATATTATTAATATATTTAATAATAAATATATCTAGATATTTAGTATATATCTATTTAATAAGATCTATATTAAAGAATAAAAATAAAATTAAGAATAATAAAATTTTTTAGAAAATACTTATATTATAAACTCTTTTATGTTATCTTTAAGTAGTATAATAAATATATATTAATTATTAAGAAAATTAATAATCTAATTAATAATATCTTTTAAGATTTAATATTTTTATAGATTATAGATTAGTCTAATATAGTTAATATTATTAAATATATTAAATATATCTAATATAAAATTACATACTATTTATAAGTTATTCGATATTATAAACTTTCTCTATTAGTAAATAGAGAGTGAATTTATAGAAATATTTTTATTATTTTCTAATATAATATTTTAGTAGTAGATTATACTACTTTATTAAAAAGTTTAATTATTTAACAATTATTAATTCTAATATCTTATTAATTATATTAAATAATATACTTTAAAGTCTATATAATTAGATTTTGTTAGCGTATAGATAATTATTATAATAAATTATTAGAAATAGTCTAAGTAGTAATAATATTATAGATATATGTTAAAAAGATTAATAAGATAGATTTTTATAAAAGAAAGTAGTTATTAGAGAACTAGATTTAAGATATTATTTGATTTTAAAGTTTTAACTTTATATTATTAATTATTATTTATATTTTATCTAGTATAATTAGTAGTATTTTATATAGTTTAGGATATTAATTAATATTATAGTCTAATATTTAAGAGATCTACCTTTAGAAGTTCTAGGTATAAAATCTTTTAGAATAATATTATTTTTATACTTAGAGCTATAAACTTAGTATTATTATATTTTAATATTAATATAAATATAGTATATAGTAAGTTTTAGTTATAGATTTAATATATAATTTTTTAAAAATTATTTAATATCTTTATAGTTTTTTAATTTATTAATAGTAGAGTTCTTTTATAAGTTTATTTATGTACTTCTTTAGTTCTTTCTTTATCTCTTAATAGCTATTTTATACTTATTTTATATTAATATATTAAATATATCTCTAGTATTATAAAATATAATATTTAAGTTTTATTATCTCTAGTATATTCTACTTATAAGTAGTATAGTAATCTATTTTATAAGAATTACTTAATTTATAATCTTTTTAATAGCTTATATTAGATAGAGTATTATATTATTAATTATATTTTTATTATCTAATTATTATATATATTAGTTATATATATTTATAAGCTTAGTAAAGAGATTTTAATTAAATAAAATCTAAGTCTTTCTAGATTACTAGTAATATATTAATTAAAATTAAATTAAATTTTATAAGTATTAGAATATAGTTTATATTATATTATTATTTTTACTTATTAGTATAGTTTACTAAACAGCTAGATAGACTATATAAAATGTATATTAAATTAATTATAGTTTTAAAAGAAAGCTATTACTCTATTCTATATTTATCTATAAGATTAATTAATTTTATAGCTTTATTATTAATCCATCTATAATCTATACTAACTTAAAGTAGATAATAAAGATTAAAATCTCTAAGAATAAAATATTATATTTTAATAATTATAATTTCTTAGAGAATATTTAATTATAATTCTTAATTACTACTCTTTTTTAGATTGTAGATATAGAAATAATATAAAGAGTTAATAATATACTTAGATTTTTATAATAAAACTATATTTTCTATATTATTAGATTAATATATTTATTAATATAGAAATAGATATATAAATAGATATTAAAATTTTTATAAGATATAGATTATAATAAGATATAAAAATAGTTTTAAAGAATAAATATATTATTAAAGAGTTAATTTTTTTATTGATATAGAATTCTTAGATTATTAAAATATTATATCGTTATTTCTTATTAAAAAGATAACGTATTTCACGGGTAAACTGCGCACCCCAAAACAACTAATTCAGCATTCCCTAACAAACTACATATAAAAAAACAATAAATCATTTAAATGATTATCGGGCAGTATTTGGGCACCGATTACGCTTATGCCCTAGTTCCTAGCAATTACTACACCTAGGTGGTGCGCGCTGAGCGCGCAGTGGAGGCTCAGGCTGATTAGTTACTGTAGCGGCCTCATGAGCTTGATCAAGAGCTTGAGCGAGCTCCCGGCCTTCAGAAACTGTCAAACTACCCTCATTTGGTAGGGCTTGTGTACGGCAAGTATGGCGCTTTTGCAATTGATCAACTGCTTTGCGTAGTTTATGATTCTCGCTAGTTAACATTGCGGCGTTATGCATAGTAATCAATGCTCCCTTGAGTAACTGATCAAGAGCTTGACTTGTCGGCGTATTTGAACCTAAATTCGTCATATTAAGAAGCTTTTTAATAGCTTTCCCCTGCCGCCCTACCGTACAAGGATTATAAGGCGTTTTAGAGCTCCAAGAATGACTGTTTGACGTATTAGGGCGACTCTGGACTGGGGAGGCTTCTTGGACCATAAGATGTAATTGAGATATGACTTTTTGTGGATCATATGGCACAATTCCAGTATGTGAAAAGCCGCTCTTAATATTTTGTATAGAATAAGTTTGAAGCCGTACAGATAAAAGCATAGCGAGAAAATCGATCTTATCGACATGGTGAAGCCCAATCCGGATCCGGTTCTCAACGGCAGTTCCATATAAGCGCTTTAACACCGAAAAAACGCCCACATCTAATGGTTGAAGTATATGAGAAGAGTGCGCCGGTAAGCAACATGTAATAATATTAGACTTTTCACAAGCGCGATTAAATTCTGGTGTCAAATGGCGCTATGACCATCCAATATTAAAAGCCGATATGCGCCAACTGTGAGCGGTCTCGTAAAAGGCTCAAATATCTTTTCAAGCCATTGTAAACCTAGTTCATCAGATGTCCAGCCTTTTGGTGAGTGCGTCATTGACCAATCAGGGGGCAGTATAGGATCCGTATACTATTCAGCCTGGTTATGCCTTGATTTGAAGATAATCAATGGAGGCACTATAATACCACTGCTTCCAACACATTCAACAACAGTCACCCATTCACGATTTCCAGGCTGAATAATGCTTAGTTTTCCCTGGCGATCAGAGCTGCATATAACTTTTGCTGTAGCCCCTATTCCCATAGCAAATCTAGTTTCATCAAAGTTGTAGATATCATCACCAACAATGCCGTACGTCTGTTTAAGGCAGAGTAACCGTTCAAAAAAGCCATTTATAAAAACCGGATCTTCACATAGAGCACGTTTACGCGATAATCTGCGTGCAAATTTGCATTTGAGATCTGGATTTCGGCTCAAAAATGAATCAATCCAGTTGATGCCTACTTTCTTAGGCGGTTTGGTCTTATCCCTTTCTGCAAGTAAAACGTTTACCATTTCTCGCGCCATTTCTCGTCTTGGGGGTAATCCTCGGCGCTCTAATGATAATGTCCAATTCCGTAGTGCGATCTCCTCAGTAGGGGTCAATTTTCGGCGGTCAATTCCTGCTTCTTTCGATGTGATACCGCCCTTGAGGCGATTCCGGAGGGTTGCTTCGGACACGTCAAAAAGACGCGCCGTTTGGCGAATAGTTTTGGTTTTTTTGTTCTTTACCGCGTCAATAGAAAGAGAAATTCTACCTTCATAAGAAGGCTCGCTTTTTGTACGTTTTTTCGTCATTTTTTGATGTTTTAAGGTTTTCGAGAAAATGGTTGTTGAATTCAAATTGGAATTCGGTGGGGTGCGCAGTTTACCCGTGAAATACGTTATATCTAGATTTTATTATATAATTTCTAATAATTAGTCTATAAGATTTATAGTTAATTAATATATTAATTTATTATTAATTAATAGTTTAATTATAATCTTTAAAGTTAGTAGTTATTATAATATCTTTTTTTTATAAAAAGGCCTACCTTTTAAGAATTCCTCCTTATTAAAGATAATATATATATTATATATATAATAAATAGATTAGACTATCTTAAAATACTCTACTTATAATAGAGTAATATTAAATTATAGAATTTATATTTCTAGTACTAGCTTTAAGTTTAGAAAATTCTAATATGTATAAGATATAATTAGACATTAGAGATTAACTAATATTAATTTTATTATTATATTATTATCATCTTTATATATAGTCTTTTTAGGTTATAGATTTTATTTATTATTAAGACTTATTATCTTAATATTTTATTTATAAGCAGTACTCTTACTCTAGAATAATATAAAATAATATCTTATAGTTCTTTTCTTTTAGTATCAAGTAATCTCTAGTATTATAAGATCTAGTATAATATATATAAATAATCTAATACTAATAGTATTATATAATATACTTATATATTTAATATTTAAAGTACTATTAAAGATTAGTAACTTTATTATATATTAAGTAGTTATATTAATAATCTTTAATAATAAGTTTTTTTTTAAATTATAAAGTTAATAACTCACTTATTATTAAAAATAATAACTAGATATATATTTATAAGATTTTACTTCTTTATTTTATATTTATTAAGTAGGTAGTCTATATATAATATTAATTAGTATAAAGAGCTGTGCGAACACTAATATATTCTTAAAAATAAATACTATCTTAAATTAAAGTTATTTAAAATTAATAGTAATATTAACTTCTTATATAATAACATCCTAGATATATTTTTAAATATATATATTATTACTTTAAATATATAGATCTAGTTGCTCTTATAAGTGAGTTAATCTATATTATATATTATTACTTAATATGATTCTTATTACTATAAAGCATTAGTATAAAATTATAATATTTTATAGACTTTAGATTGTCTAATTAGCCTTCTTAATAATCTAGTTAGGGTATTATTAAATTAGAATAATAGTATTAGTATTAGTATATTTAAGATAGATCTCTTGGTCCTCGTAGACTAGGAATAGACTTAGCAGTAAGGTATCTTTTATCTCTAAGCTTATATATATAACTCTAAGCTAGCCGTTATATAATTAAAGCTAGGAGAATCTTTTATGAAGGTATTGACCTAGGTATCTAGAGGACCTAGTTAGTATATTACCTGTGTTATTCTTTATAGTATTAATCCCTTAAGATATTTAAGATACCTCTTTCTATATTTTTTAACACGTAATTCGACGCGGGCCAGGCGTTGTGTGATCTGCTCGTTTGTAGGAGATTCCTTCACCTAGTGTACTAGGTATAAGAACACCTCAACCATAGCAATTACCAGCTTGTGTGGCATATCGATCTGGTGCTCATCTTCGTGCTTCTTCAGTGCCGTGAGGTCTTTGATTGCCGCTGCTGCGCATGCGTATATTAGGGTCCTCTGCGAACCGTGGTATAGGCCACGGCGCACCCCTTTTCGGTCTTTTTGATGGCATGGCTCAACCACGTCGATTGAGATGCCCAAGCCGGTAACTGGGCTGCTGGAGGAGTCTTTTATAACTTGGATTCTTTCCCGCAGTACTATTTACCTGCGTAGGTGCGTTTTCATAGGTGCGCGAAGTTTTTCCCTTGCGAGGTATAGGCTCTCATCAATAACTATATAAAAGCTATATAAATATGAAACGATACTGAATTGGGTCGAAGAATCCAACCCAACCCACAGCCAGCTCTAATCTTATATTATACTAGCTATATTCTTTTTAGAATAATATTATACTTTCTTAATTATATTATTAAAAAAAAGAGAATATATATTATTTATTTATTAATTATTAATATTATTAAGATTATAATATAGGTAACAATATTCTCTATTTTACTATTAAATTTCTTTACTTTATCTTTAAAGATACTTTAGAGGTAAAATATAATAATAAAAATATTAAACCAATCGTTTTATTAAATAGATATTTAAAAAGATAAAATTATTCATTTTAATATCTACTAATATTTTTATAAAAATTGATACTTTATTCTTTATTAGTTAAATAAATATAGTTAAACTATCTTTATTACTATTTATTAATTATAATAGATTTAAAATATTTATAATATAAATTTTACTTAAAAAGAAGTCGTCTTTTAGATATTAAAATTTCCTAAATGAGAATTATTTTTTATAATATTTTTCTTAGTTAATTCTAAGATTTTTAAATCTAAAATCCTATCTTTACTTTTAAGGTTATATTTAGATATAAAATAACTAGATATTTTATAGATAAAATACTTTTTATTTATAAGTTATTTTTTCTTTATCTATAAGATTTCATCATTAATATTATTATCTTTAATTTTTATTTTAGTACTAGTATTATTCTTTTTACTATTTATATTAATACTACTATTATTATTTTTTTTATTTCTATAAGGATATATATACTTTTTAACTTTAATAATTTACTTAAAAATAGTTTATATAGTCTTATACTATTTTTTATATAAATTTAATATAATTTATAGTCTAGTTAACTATAACTTTTTTTAATTATATAATATTATATCTTTAAAGATAGTTTTTATAAAGCTTATCTTTCTATAAGATTAATACTACTTTTAATTTCTAGATATATAATATAAATTAGAATAAAGAGATTTAAAATTTAAATTTTTTTATATAAAGATATTAAAGTTTATTTTTAATATTAATCTAATTCTTATCTATATATAAAATTTTTAAATATTTTTTAAATATTCTTTATATTAATATATTATTATAAATTCTTTTAGAAATAAAAAAGTAGATAATTTACTACTTCTTTTTTATATATATTCTTTATATATTATATATATATAAAGAATATTAAAGATCAATTTTATTTATTAGATGTTATTTATTTAATAATTTAATACTCTTTTTTTTACTAGAAGAGTTATTAGTAATAAATTTAGATTATTTATATTATTTATGATATTCTTATACTTTATATTTTTATATTAACTTTCTTATTATATCTTACTAATATTTAATATATTTATCTCCTTTAACCCTATAACTACTACAGCGAAATCAGCGGTATATGACTGGTTGAGAGGCCCCAGTGGGAGCTCTTAGATCAGTAGGAGTAGTAGGAGTAGTAGGAGTAATAGTAATAGTATAAGATACCTTAATCTGGCCTTGTATAAGTGTTTAAGCTTTATCTCTAGTAATTCCTTGCTTATGAGATATTAGTTTTTTAGATCTTTAATATTTTTTCTTTTCCTTCTTATGTCTAGCGGCATATCATAGGTCTGACCTCCTTTCATATAATTATAAGCTTATTAATACTTATTTAATAAGCCTTTCATATCTATAAAATTACTTTATTAATAATCTTAGATAGGCTTCTTGTACGCTGGCTTATTTACTGTTTAATTATAGTTATTTAGTACTTAAATTGATATGGGTTTTAAAAGGTTTGTAAAAATACAGATTTTATATTAATTAATTAGGAAAGAATATTAGTATCTTCAATTAAATAGTAAGTTATTATATAACTTAATCTAGATTAAAGGATGTTAATCTAGTTACTATAAAATTATTTTATATAGTTTAAGCTTCATATATTATTATATAAATCTTTAGAAATATTATAAGAAAGTTAATTTTATTAATATAGTTACATATAAATTTTATTTACTATTTAATAAGCTGCTTATAATATTAACGTAATTCACCAGCGAACCGGCCACCTCTCCCGAAAATAACTCTCTTTATTGATTTCGAACCCCAATTTCAAACCCACATACAATTTCTATATAAAAAACTAATTACTAGTACGACTAGGACATTGATTTATTCTATGCCCCATAACGTGACAACCACTGCAGCGAAATTGGCGGCGTACGACTGGCTGAGAAGCTGGGAGCTCTGGCTTACCCGGAGCAGTAGTAACAACTTGAGATGCCTCAATCTGATCTTGTACGAGCGCTGGAGCTTCTTCGCTAGTAATCCCGTGCTCAATAGATATCTGTTTCTTAGATTTTTGGCGTTTTTGCTTCTCTTTTTCATGCGCAGCACGTAAATCATGGTTTTCTTTCCGTACGAGTAAAACATCATTCGCTATTGTTTCGTAAGCCTTTGACAACCGTATAATTGCCTGATTAATTTCTTGATTCTGATTCAGGCTTCCTGTACACTCATTTATACGTTTATTGATTGTAGTTGACTGGCGTACGAATTGACGTATATTTTGAGGTGTTTGTAAGCAGGATGATTGTGTATTGCTTGATCGACTTGGAGGGGGGGTTGGTGTCTTCAATTGAATATTAAGTTGTTGAATAACTCGATCCGGATTGAAAGGCACTAATCCAGTGGCTGCGAAGCTATTCCGAATAGTTTGAGCTTTATATGCCACCGTACGAGCCTGCGGAAATGCCGTTAAAAAGTCCAGTTTGTCGATATGGTTGAATCCAAGCCTCATTCTTTGCTCAACAGCCTGCCCATAATACCGTTTTAAAACAGCAAAACAGCCAACATCAAGAGGCTGTAATAGATGTGAAGAATGAGGTGGCATACAGATTGGAATAATATTATTCTCAGTGTATGTATGATCAAATTCTGCAGTCAAATGGCTTCCATGGCCATCAAGAATCAACATTCTATATGATCCCATTGACCGGCCATTAATATAAGGAATAAAATGGGTTTTAAGCCATTCTAATCCTATTTGATCTGTAGTCCAGCCATTTTCACTAATATTAATCCTCCAATCACTTGGTAGATCATCAAACCAGCCTAATCGTCCATTTTTCTTTGCCTTGAAAATAATGTACGAAGGAATAGCCCAACCAGTTGAATTTGTTGCTTCAATTGCAGTCACCCATTCTCGATTTCCAGGTTGTAAAAGCTTTGGCCGAGCATATCGATCGCTTCCAGTAATAACTTTTGCACTTGAACAGAGTCCCATAGCAAAGCCAGTCTCATCGAAATTATAGATATCTTCTGGTAGGATCCCGTACTCAGATATAGCATCTCGTACGCGATTAAAATGTTCCTGAATGATCTTCGGATCTTCGCATTTGGCACGTTCATAACTTTTGCACTTGAACAGAGTCCCATAGCAAAGCCAGTCTCATCGAAATTATAGATATCTTCTGGTAGGATCCCGTACTCAGATATAGCATCTCGTACGCGATTAAAATGTTCCTGAATGATCTTCGGATCTTCGCATTTGGCACGTTCATAATTATATTTCCTTGCGAATTTGGAATCAATTGTCAGATAATCCGGATATCCCAGCAAGACAGAGATATCGATGGTATCAATCCTTGGGCATGTATACAATATATTTGGGCCCCTAGATTTCAGCCCAATATTTACCCCTCATGACAGGTCACAAATCATCCCACCAAAAAGGTCTATATGAACCCGGCTTTGGAACCGGACATACTCAGAGCAGGAGCAGAGAACACAATACACACAATCTTGCTAGTCACTTCTTCTTTTCTTATCCTTGTAAGATACATTCAGGATTGGCCTGGAGTAAACCCGCCAATCCAACATCAATCTCTGGACGGCGTTTAATTAGACGGGTTATCCAATTTTTTCCAACTTGTGGTTTGTCGCGTTGTAAAAGAAGATAATTGACCATTTCTCGTACAAGAGAATGCCGGGGGGGGTAATCCACGTTTATCTAGATCAAGAACCCATTTGACAAGCGAATCCTCCTCAGATTGAGTTAATTTATGGTGATTAGCGCGTGTTATTTGTCGATATTGCATACCATTCATTCATGCGATCTTGAAGAGTGGTACGAGGGACTGTATAGATTCTAGCAGCTTCACGAATACTGCGAATTCTTCCATTTTTTAAATCGGAAATAGCTAATTCAATCTTTCCCTCTATCTGAGCCGATTGTAGAGGATCTTTTTTGCGAATTGGTGGCATTTTGACACGTCGAAATATGTAGAATCAATATAGAGAATTATTTTCGGGAGAGGTGGCCGGTTCGCTAGGGTGGCCGGTTCGCTGGTGAATTACGTTATTTTAAAATAATAAAATAGCTAATATTAAGAGGTTATAATAGATAAGAGGAATAGGAAGATATTCTCGGTTTATCCCGGTCTAGGATCAGCTCAACTAGATTGGGGAAAGGGCAGTCCGACGGCCCTACGGTGTGAAGCAAAAGGAACTACGTGGTAACGTATTGTATTCCTATTATTCTGCTTAACTAGCTACGAAACGGGGTGCCGGGGGTGAAGCACATACATATAGGCCAGCGGCACGCGTCTGTTATGATGTTTACAACTGCCGGAATGGTGGTTGCAGCATTCCAAGGGATGCGTGCCGTAGCAACGAGGCACGGAGGCCGCAGAGATAGCTGCTAGGGGTCGGGGTGCGTATTGACGTTCCGACAGATATATAAATTAGAATAATCTTATTCTTATTAATATTAATTCTCTAATTACTTAGAAGATCCTTAAATTAGCCTAATTAAATATATTATTTCACTTTAAAAATTATATATAATAATATAAAGATAGGACCTATTTAGTTAAATTTATTATCTTTATCAGTTACTTATTTTTAATTTCTAGATTATAAAAGCTTAGCTAAGTATATTAATTATTTTTTATAATAACTTTTATAATTAAATATAGTCCTATAGTAAAGCTAGTCTTATTAAAATTATAGATATCTTCTAGTAAGATCTTATACTTTAATATAACATCTTAAATACATTTAAAATGCTCCTAGATTATCTCTAGATCCTTCCTTATATTTAGCGCGCTTAGAGTTATATTTCCTTAAGAATTTAGATTTAATCTCTGGATAGTGTTGAATAAGGTTATATACCTATTTATCCCCAACCTATTGATTCTTATGTTGTAAAAGAAGTTAATTAGTTATATCTTATATAAGAGAGTGCTAGGGGAGTAATCTACATCTATCTAAATTAAGAACATATTTAACAAGCAATTCCTCCTTATATTGAGTTAATTTATACCCATTGGCGTGTCTTTTAGCTTAATATACTGTATTAACTCTATTCTAAAGAGTTGACTATGTAATATTATAAATCTCTGCTGCTTTTTGGATGGAGTGCATTTTGCTATCTTTTAAATTAGAGATAGCTAATAAGATTTGTCGGATTGGTGGGTTTACTCCAGGTCAATCCTAAATAGTATCTTATATGGATGGAAAGGAAGAAGTGACTAGCAAGATTGTATATCTTCAGTTGTTGCTCTGTCTGAATACATCAGGTTCCAAAGCCGGGTTTATATAGACATATTGGCGGGGTGATTTTTGTGAGCTATCAAGAGGGGTAGACATTGGGCTGAAATCTAGGTGCCCAAATATATATCCTAAGGTCACTAGCTGGCCTTCAAGATGGAGAGTCCAGTCTTTCTGTCTCGTTGGATATCCGGATTATCTGACAATATCTGTCACGGATCCAACTCCGTTCCAGGCTAATACCCCAAAGAAGGCGAAAGCGGTGAGGTTTCAAGACACCAATGAATCCCCGGAGGATCTTTGTTCTATGAGTTTCACGTCCTGGGAATAGCTTCACGGAGAGCTTTGTTTATTGCTTTATTGTATGCTTTGGTTGTTAGATCTTTGTACGGATTTGCAGGCTTGCTCCGTCAGGAATCATGCCCTGGAGCAAGCCTGCGCAGGCATAAATAGAGGCCTGATCCCCATGTTAGATAGTTCTTTTCTTCAGCTCACGTCTTGTTAGTTTTCTATGCCATACGTTTTACATTGATATCCTCGCTCCGCTACAATTTAAGACTTCTAAGACTATTAACTGATCTATTGTTACTTCATTTACTTAAGTTACCTCTATCGACGACGCAAGGAACCTGTGCGAGGTTCAACCAATCTTAACGTATCTCGACGCACCGCTGTTTTAACTAAGGTGAATCCAGGTCTGTGACAATGTGATTATGTGAGCACCAAGGCCAGGATGGGGTTGGTGCGGGTTGGCACAGGTAGTAGTCATTGTGAAAGCAAGGCTTGGTGTCAGATAATCCGGATATCCAGAGGCAGTCAAATGAGGCAGTCAATCAGAAGCTCTACTTTATAGCCCCCAATTTTACCCCTCATGATAGGTCACAAATGATGTCAACCCTACATGCCGGATTCGATAAAACCAGCTCACCAGATGTCTATAAAAACCCGGCTTTGGAACCTGATGTATTCAGACAGACAGAGAGAACACAATACACACAATCTTGCTAGTCACTTCTTCTTTTCTTATCCTTGTAAGATACATTCAGGATTGGTCTGGAGTAAACCCGCCAATCCAACACTTGGTGGAGAACTAGGTAAACCCGCACGGGTACCTACAGCCATAGATAACGTCTTTCTCCTCGATTCCCTTTTACATCCACTAGATATCCATCACCATGTCTAGCACCATTCCCATAACTGCCTCTGCAAATGGCGACGCCGGATTTTGACCCATATATCTGTGCTTCTCTCCATAACAAAATCATCTCCTTCCTCACCGCGCAGGCTCCAGCACACAACAATCGGATTGTACATAATTTTTTCGATGCATATGGAGATGAGGCCAATACAATCCGCGACCGTTTATCTGGACCGTTGATCACCTTTCTTGAAAACATTGATATCATGATTAGCAACGACCCTAGATCCTCGCCAGTGATGAATTTTGCGCCTCACCTCTGTATGCCGAACCCAAATGAGTTCTGGGCGTTGAATGGAGGGTTACCCGATCTGTCTGGCAAAGAGCATGAGAATTGGGTGGTCCTTTATTTGGGTAATATATTTCTATCCATATCTACCTAGGTAGCAGGTTCTTCACGAAGATACAAACACTAACGATCCGAAAGCTACGGAGGAGGAACTCGGCATCTATATGGATCTAGATACTCATCTCTGCACCTGGCAAAGAGAGGTAATGCCTTGGATGCGTACTTGGTGAGCTAAAAGACACTGAATTGAAGAAAAAAGTAGTTTAATATAAACCAGGTACCCGCTCCAAACAGCCCTTCAACTCTGGCTCAATCTCTACGAATCTGATAAATTCCAACCTAGTGTCGGGCTCGAAGCTATATCCAACACCGCATACCACAGACGATATATCGCTGCTGATCTTACCAGAGATCTCAAAGCATATCATAATCTCCTAGTAGCTATTCAAGATCGATCTCCAGGGAGTACCGCTAGTATAAGCAATAAACCCGGTCTTTTTGATGAAGAAATTCTCGATAGATTCCGCATCTCAGGATTCTTACGTGATTTTCTTCTTAATGCCCGTCGACCAAACTTCATGTATATTGCCCCAGGCTTGCAGATCCCCTCTGCAACCTGGTTCCAGGAGACTCTAGATGCGGACCAGGGCAGTGAACGGTATAACTTTGTTCGACGAGACGGTAAGGTTCTCCGGGATGACGAGCCTTGGGAACCGGACTGGATGCAACGAGGATCATCATCAAATTGGGTCGGCGAGCCACTGCCTCTATTCCCAGGTCCAAAGATAGAGTCCGTCTCGGCGGCGTTTGAGCGAGAGAATGTCAAGTTCCCTGTCAATAAGATTAGTGGCCTGTATAGTTGGCCAGATTTAATATCCCAGGACGCCGTGCGATTGATCCTGCCTAATCCCATCGGTGATAATGGTTGGGTTCGTGATGGGAATCCCGATGCAATAACAGATGCAGATACTGAAGATGTACCAGAGAGTCTGGTAAATAATGACTCACTGTATCAGTATGGATGGTGTCCATTCCTTTTAAGCCATGGTCCGCATTTGTCGATGATTTTGGACAATTGGAGACAATTAGTTGATACCGGCGAGTGGTCGGTTGGATCGGATGGTGTGGAAGGCGGTATGGAGGTTTTTAGACACGCCGATGTCGAGGAACATGTTATCAGCTATCGTCTGACAGCTTGTTTTGATGGCTAAAGAATCTGGTTTTGGTGTTTCCCAGCGTTGACTCAAAGTGGTTTTACCTACAAGATGCCAGGCCCGGGACATTGGAGCAAGGTTAGAGCCTCCCGGTGATATTGATGCATTAGCCAGCGCAGAAAATAGAATAGCCTCGCCTCGTTTCAGTCAATATCTATCCCATGGTGTCAAAGATAATTCGCAACTGCGCATGCCTTCCTCATACTCGCCTTCAAGGGCACACACACGTTGGATGAGATTAAAGCTCTTGACTGCCTCATATAGGGCGATGCTAGACTGTTAAAAAAAATGATGCCCATATCAGCAACCCGGAAGTCATTCCTATGATTTCAGCCATTGTAAAACCGATCGGACTTGATTTTGCGCATCCAAAGGTAGTAGCAGAGTTGTGTTGAATCTCATGAATCTTCCAGGCAGCAATCTACTTCCAGTTAGAAAACGCCGATTGTGAGGTTGGCGGTCTTCAACCCCACCTTAGATAGTTCGTTCATCCAGCAGAGCAAGTTTTATTAAACATCTAGAGTCTCTGCTCTGGTTCTAGGAAAGACACCAAGGCTGAAAGGGTGTGGCAGACCTTATCGAGGAGCTGGAGGCTTTGATTGCGGTTCTTGGTCCGCTTAAAAAATGGACTAGCTTCCTTAAACTTTATCACAATCTGGAGGGAACCGAACAAGTTTTCGCGACTGGGCTCATATTAAGTAAGGTACTTGAGTGACGCTATCGATGATTTTAGGCGATTACACTCGCTCGCTGGGTGGCCCTTGAGTCCAGGCTGGAGGGGGGGGGGAAGGGACAAGGCAAGTATGTACGTCCAACCACGTACGTAGTAGGTAGTCAATTGACAAATTGGCTACTTATCTGAGACCTATTTCTAGTTCACAATCTAGTGGCCATGAGGAAAGAAAGCCATTTTGTCATGGGTTTTTGGTTAGTTAGCTATGTTTTTTTACATATATATACATACACCTGCATGCAATATAAAAAAAAGAAAAAGATAATGACCAGTGCCGGGCTCGATCCGGCGACCTTATCGGATGAAGACATGTATAATGTTTAATACATGACCTGTTAACGATACGAGATAACCAGCTACTCCAACCGGCCATGCACCGATAGATAAATTAAAGTTTCATATCCAAATATTTTCTAGGATTCGATATAATTGGGATACCAGCACACATCAATCCTAAAGTCGCACTGCTCATTATCGACGTAGATGAGTATAGATCATATGTCAATAAGAATAGTTCTGTTGCCTTTAGAACGTAACAAGTTCACTCGAAAGAACTCTCTTATTTCATGTGATATACATTCATTCGTTCCATGCCTGATTTTATTCTTCAACGAGCCGCTCATTCGTAAACTACATCGTCGACGTAGTGAAAATTTACATCCTACTTCTAAGAGCTTTAATACTTATAGTGTACATCTATAGAAATTTACTTTGACTTGCAGGGAGAATCCCTCGATTCATCAACTACACAAGGAGGGATTTTCCTCGAAGAATTGTCTCTTCTTTGATGATATCCTTCGACGAGACCTTCTACACCGAGGAACTGATCCAAACACAACCAAAGTTCATGCTTTAAGTGCGAAAAGGTATGAGTGCACAAGTAGCGGTATATTGTGACAAATGGGTGTTTGAAAGAAAGGAAACATACCTGGAACTCGTTTCTCTCGAGCTATGGGGAACCATATAAGGACGTGGAGCTTTTCCAGGAAACGAAGGATCACACCGCTGTGAGATTGATCTCTTCGTTTATCATCCTCGACCTTTTTTTTTTGGTTTTTTTCTATCCAGGACAGGCATCAGAAAGTGTTTCCGGGTCAAAAAGAAGTTGGCGAAAATACAGGATCTGTTGGGTGGGATCGAGACAACGCCGAATTTCCACCCAAGCAGGCATGTACCTCATGATTATGGGCAATTTAGAAATGCATGTAACCATGTAGTGGAACGGCTAGAGAAAAGGCCAGATGATCAGCCTTAGACAGCCTTTCCCTAACAGCAAGAGAAGATCGAGCCAGCTTCCGGATTAACCATCAGTTATTATCAGTTATTTCTAGGGGACAATCAGGATGTGAGATAATGAGGCTTTAGTTGATGTCCCATTTGGTACTTAGATAATGATAAACTAGTATCTGCGACGGGAGGGGGCGTTGTTGACAAGGATGGCAGTAAGCCTAGCCAGTCAGTGCGATTCATCGGAGCTTCCATGGAATCCTGTCTTTTCAAACTGCAGTCGACGAGCACCGCTTTTTACCTCTGTTGTCTGAGTGGGATGAGGTTGTGATCAGATAGCCCGACCTCCTGTATCTCCACGGTCAGGACGGTATAAACATTGACCAAATCCCATCTCCTCAGCACATGAGCTATCTCTTGTATATCGGCTATTATTACCACTTGAGCAAGAACTTAGGCGCTGGGTCTCGCATAAATGTCCGTAAAGGTGGCGACATGTTATCTCTCAAGGGCAAAGAAACAGAGACCGGGCAACATTCAAATCCTCGTGTTCCTGGATGTCGGACCATATAAGATTATGCGCCGAAAGTGTCTAATGCGTGATAAGTGAGTTCTAGACAATGCTTTTTCTTACTTTGCCGTGGCGGATGTTACAGAATATGTTAGTTTGTATCGCAGCGCATGTTATGCCTCCTGGAAATGCAGAACTCGTTTCGGCGGATCCCAGACATGAATACCAAACGGTAAGCCAGGGAACCTTGCAGTGTCCGAAATCGGCTGATTGGAAAGAATATCTGTTATACCCCTGCACACATTATGCCACCTTCCAGACATCTCGTGTGTGTCGATTTGGTACGGATTTGCCTGGTATTCGAGGGCAAGTACACTCTCGTCATCCAGCTGGTAATACGTGTGAGCTCGGTGTGAATTTATATATAGGAGCACTTACGTAGGCTTGGGATGAACTTGCCCAGGTGTCCGTATTGAGAGAAGCAAGACTTTCAAACATCTAGCCAGCAATGATAAACAGAAGACTATATTCACATACGATACGTAACACGTGACAGGCAGCCTGGGGATGCTCAGAAGCACGAAAACACGTAACTTAACTAACATACGTCAACTGTCGGTTAGTTAGTTACAAGAGGGATTGAGACCGATAGAATAGGTCTTCAATGGAAAAAGTGTCGGATAAATTCATGGCCGGTTGGAGTAGCTGGTTATCTCGTATCGTTAACAAATGCCTGTTTCATACAGGATGATTACCGATAAGGTCGCCGGATCGAGCCCGGCACTGGTCACTATCTTTTTCTTATTTTTTCCTTTATCCATGATGAATTTCTTGTAAATAGGTCTTTAGTTAAAAAAGGATCGGATAAATTCATGGCCGGTTGGAGTAGCTGGTTATCTCGTATCGTTAACAAATGCCTGTTTCATACAGGATGATTACCGATAAGGTCGCCGGATCGAGCCCGGCACTGGTCATTATCCTTTTCTCTTTCTTTTTTTCCTTTTTTTTTTAATTAAAAAAGCTAACGAGATATACATCCAACCAAAACTGGATCCGCTCCATTTTTTTACCCTGGTATCTATCTATCTATCTCTCTATCAAATAATCAATTCATGTTTGTTATGAGCTGACCTCATGTTGGTATGGTTCGGGCGAAGCCCTCACTAAGCATGCAGCGCCTACCCGGCGCTGACATTCTTACTTGTCTACATTCCTACGTCGCTATGCAACACCTGCTGGAACCCTTAGCTTCTTCCCCTTCCCATATAACATTCTATATGCCCAGAGAACCTGTTGTTTTTCCTTTCTCTCCTTTATTCCTCATGTTATGTTTTCTATTCGGTTTTTACTCTTATACTGAGTACCAGGCGGGACTAGCCCGTAACAATGTTGTCATGATTTTTAACCATCGTAAAAACTCGGCGTGGAGCGTAGTTGTGCGGAACGAACTATAGCCCGAATATGTATGTACCTGTGGTTATTGTGTACAAAGCAATAAATAAATCTAAGTTACGGAGGGAGGAACACTTATACAGTTATCATCGCGGACATCTTAACTTACTTATTACATCACTGGCATCAATCCAACGCACTTGTTGATTGTGACTTCGTTCTCGTGAATAGAATGTCTCGTCACAGCTGCATGCAGAAATCAAATTATTAATATACTCAGTGGTGTGCTTGTATGTATTGTTGTTATAGGTAGGGCTGATCTTAACTTGCATTTTACTTAACGGACGGCTTATGCTTAACCCGCGACATTAGCTAAGTAAGATTTTTAATCTGCTAGAATTTTATCTTATTATCCAAGACTAAATAAAATACTTTCTTTATATATTTCGTTAATTAATTGATTTGTATAGTTTAACGTAACTAACTATTGGAGAAGGAGAGATGCCTCGTCAAGTAGGCGAGTGCCAACAAGAGAACAACCACGCTGCCGCGGAACTCGTGTCTGCGGCGAGGAAGATAACCAATCCTGAGATCCTATAAGAGCCAACAAGAAAACGAAGACGTATAGCCGATGTGCGTGGACCAATCTGCCAATCTGGGAAGTGATGATATTGTATGTGTCTATCTACCTACGCCGCTGTATACATGATGATGTAGAAAGGAGGCCGGAACAACAGAGGGCCCGAGCCGCGATCCGCCATATGTATAGAGGAGCAGACCACCACTACACTATGTATGGATGACAAAAAAGCAAAAAATTGGACTTGCGGGGAATCGAACCCCGGACCACTCCCATGCTAAGGGAGTATTATACCACTAAACCACAAGCCCGCGTTGTTTTTGGGCCAAAATTATAGGCCCATGAACCTCCCATCATTTAATCCATCTCATGTCCAATTTGCCTTTCACTAGTTAAATAAATCATGTGGTCCTGACCGAATGTACCCTACAACATTGTCAGCTCCACAAAATTTTACCACCATCACAAATAATTGCAGTCCCATCAGCCCAAGCATCCGTAAAATCTTCCGCCCTGCCTAGATTCTTTGTCAAAGCTGACTCTTTGACCTTCTCCAATACCTCTACTGGCTGTCCACTGGCAAGCTCTGTCCCAACAAGCCCAGGATTCACCAAACTCACGTGAATAGGGCCCTGCAAGTTCAGCAGTCAGTCCACTCGCGAGACCTTGGAATGCACCTGAGAGCATTGCAGCCTCGGGCCAAGTAGGACGATGGCGTATATCGGAAGTCGCCGAGGTAAATGTGAAAGAAGTGGTTTCTGACTTGTTCACATAGTCACTTGTGGTGATGACCGTGGCTATCGAGGCTGGAGCAAAGACTCGTACGCCCATCAAAGATTGATAATATGGATATTAGTGTCTGTAATCCCACCGGCGACGTCAACCCTGTCCCCCCACCCCCCCTCTTTCAAGTGTGGACAGGAGGAATGGAGCCGAGTGACGGTATCGTCCAGTTTATCAGGCTTCGATCCGGATATGGTCACTTGTGCCCAATGCTTTAGTAATGATTCGGGGGACAAGATAGCCTATCCGGAGGTTCCTCCAAAGACGAGGACGCGCTTGTCTTGCAATATTGAGATATTTGAAACTTTGCATTTCAACTCAGTGTGATAATCGAAGTCACGGAAAAGGTGATAGAAACGGCATTCTGAGAGAAGAACAGCCTGGTATCAACGGCGATTATGCTCCCACAGTCAGTTTGAATATATAGGAACTTTTTTCCTAATCAGGCGATTCTTGAGACAAACACGCTTGACGCAAATTGTGATTTGATAGCTTTGATAACGAGCGAGTCGGTCCCATGTGAACTCAAAGTGTAAGCGTAGATCGAATAGATGCATACACTTACCGCCAGATCTGCTACTTATTGAAATCCTTTCCTCATAGGGTTGTCAAAGGTGCAGAGACCGCTAACCCAAGGCAAAGGGATATCATGCAGAAGCCAATCAATAACATAATCACGAATTTAATTAGCAGTGCGATCTCAATCACCCAGGTTGCAGACAATGTGCAAAGCAGAGATTCAGCTATCTAGGATATAGCCATGGCCGTGATGTTTCTGAGGAACCAGACGGCGTCTGTTGTATCTCGCAATCGACGTAAAGATGCAAGAGGGCCCTGGCTTCCATCGTCTGGCTAAAAAATGGTGCCTTAAGATCTCTCGCAAATTGTGAGGATTCTTGAATTGACTTTTCTGTTTACGCCAACTTCGTCAAGTACTAATGTGTCTAAGAAAGATAGAAGGGCATGTCATGGACACCTTGGCTTTCTACAAGCTCTATGTGATAGAGCTACATCCGACTGGGCGCTGCAATCGCCACGACATGGTTTGCTGTCTTGGGTTTGGGCTTTGGGCCGATGCGACAAGGGTGGCGGGGGTTGTTACGGCAGAGAAATGGGCCGATCGATGAGTTGTGCAATCCGAAAGATTCCAGATGCAACAAGGATCCAATGGACAGCATCACAAACGAAACGTTGACTGCCGTTATTCTTCTTGCACATGTAGAACCTTTACAGTACAAGAAGAAACCGGAACCAAAAAAGTTAGAGTGAGTTGAAAACGAGACCACTAGTCCATTGGGACGGCACGGAGGCTTTGATCAAGAAGAGAGAGTCATTGAATTTTCACGAGAGCATGTCTATTCCACTTTCTGATGCCGTTCTCCATAATGCTGTTGGTAGTTATAGCACTCCATGGGGTGAGGCCGGTAGGTGGGAATAGGGCGATGTGGGCTGTCGATAGTAATGAAAAGGCCTGTCAATTGTGCACCTCTTATACTTTTGCGTCTGAAAAGGATGATTGTTGCTTATTGATGCTATATTTGAGGAATGGTATGATGCGGTAGGACGTCAGTACGTATGAAGAAATGCAAACAGATCTGTCGTCGCTTCTTGAACGCCTGAGATGCCGGCAAACTACTCTTCCGAATGAACAGTTCTTTGGTTTGCCCACCGGTCAGTACGAAGCAGCCAAGTTCCTAGAGATCTATTGCCTTTTAAATGACCAATATCTCCTTTCAACCTGCTTTCAGAACCTGAAGGAGCTGGGATCGAAGACCATGGGTCCGAGGTTCTATGCCTCTAATTTCGACGACGACCTAGACTCGATAGACAATATCATGGCTTCCCAGTCTTGATTCATCAGCCTGGCACAGGGAATCACCTCTGATCCGGCAAATATAGACGAAGAGAATCAGGCTCGTAGATTTCTCGATCAGACACTTTAAGAAAAGTGGATTTGGTAGTTTCAGATTGCATTGCAAAAGCTGGCTTTGCCGCATACAATCACGCTATGTTACTGGGAGGCGTTGTTTTGAGCCAGGAAGACGCGTTAATATGTCGATGTACTTCTGGTTTCTTCTACAATTCTACCATAGCGCCCTTGCGTGGATGTGCACGAGCTGCTGCATGAGAGGAAGAGAGGAACATTGCACTTGGATTTGCAGTCCTTGAACTACATATTGTCGCTGTAATGATTAATATCGGAACCAGACTATTACAAACAATCTAGAATTGAGTGAGTGACAATATGATACCAACTGATCATACTTTGATCGAGTGAAGTCGATGTAATTGGGGACATGAACAACTCTGTTGTATACACTATCGCCCGTACAAAACAACCCCATCTGGTCTATGGCTCCAATGCATACGCATCGGCTGCTTGACAGTCTACCAACACAATCTTCAAGTTATTATTTGGACATACTTGACAATGGATCATAGCATAAATTGCAACATCTTCTAGTGGTATCTAAGGAAAATCATTCAAAACATATGGAGGCAACAGTAGTACTCTCCAATATCCATAAACCGAACAAAAAACAAAAAGGACGAACCCAAGAAGTTCGACCATAACCGGGCTTGCCACAAGCTCGAATTGAGAAATTGAGGAAAAGAAAGGTCTATCTATCCTTATGTGCATCTATCCAAACAGATCAATCATTTCACATGCATATGTACTAATGAATGAGGATATATAAGGAGTCATCTCACAGCATACATGACATAGGATCATTTTTAAGCAATCTTCGCAACGTGCTCTTCACCTGCTGGCGGAGTACCGGCAGTGACAGCAAACTCATCGCTATGTGCCGAAGCCTTCTCCTGGGACTCCTGGACTTCAGCGGGACCGAAACCGTACTGAATGGCCATACTCTCAATTTCCTCATCAGAGAGGTATGGTAGTTCGCGAGCGGCACGGACATAACTAATCTTCTCGGTGTAACCCTTGGCAAAGATAAGATCAATCTCTTCGAGAGATCGTCGTGCAGTTTCGGGGTACCAGAAGTAGATGATTGGCAAGAAGCAGGCGTTGACGATAGCGAAGAAGAGGTAAGTTCCCCAGCCAATGTTTGAGATCATGACAGGGGTAACCATGACAATCAAGAAGTTGAACAGCCAGTTGGTGCAAGTTGAGAGTGCGTTAGCCTTGGCACGGGTCTTGATAGGTGAAATCTCAGCTGGGTACAACCAGGGCAGGGGGAGCCATGTTGCGCCAAAGCTGGCAATGTACGTGAACAGACCAACGGCAGCACCCTTGGCAGCGCTAGGGGTACCAGGAATCAAGCAAGCAAAAGTGAGGACCATGGAAAGACACTGGCCCACAGTTCCATAAAGGAAAAGCTTTCGTCGTCCGACGCGTTCGATCAGGAACCAGGACATGGTGGCAAAGATGGAATAAACAATCATGTTAACACCACCTAGGAGCAAAGACAAGGTATGTGTCTGGCCGATGGAGGTCTCGAAGAGAATAGGGAAGTAGTAGATGACCGCATTACAACCACCAATCTGCTGCATGAGCTGCGAGGAGGCACCAAGCAACATACGGCGGAGGTGTTGGGTCTTGCCTCCAGTAAAGACAGCACGGAGTGGAGTCGATTGGCCCATTTGACCGGATGCGCGAATAGAGTCTAAGACCAAGGTCTTTTGCAGCTGAACACCGTGGGAGTTGATCTCCTCATTCATCAAAGCCGCAATAACCGCTTCTCCTTCTTGGTAGCGCTCTCTCATGAAGAGCCAACGAGGAGACTCGGGGAGGAAGGCCATCCCAGCAATGATTCCAAGACCAAAGACGATCTGGAATGCAATGGGAAACCTCCAGGTCAAGTCATCCGGACCGTAAGATGCACCGAAATCAATCCAGTAAGCAATTAATGTTCCGAAGGCGATCACACCACCCTCGATACAGATCAAGAGACCACGGTTGGTGGTGCGGGAGCACTCAGCCTGGTACGTGGGTATAGTTGAGGTGTTGATACCGTTACCGACACCAGTGACGACACGCCCGACAATAAACTGAGCCAGGGGAGCATAGTCATAGTATGCGGTGACCTGGATGATGACACCGAGAATCATGATGGTTGCGCCCAACATGACGGATCTGCGACGGCCCAGCCAATCGCCAAACCAGAGGATGAACATGGCACCAAGGAGACAACCTATCGTCAATATCAGTGGGGGTTTTCTTCCGGGTGAAAGGAGAGACAGCGAGTGGTAACATACCAATTTCATAAATGGCAGTCACGGTGCCTTGCATGGTAGAGTTGCCATCTGTTGCAGGGAAGACAGTGTTGAAAGGTTTTGCGCTAATGATACCGCTCATGACACCCTCTGCAGGACAAGGACGTTAGCATGATGATCTAGTCTTTCACATGTCAATATGCAGCAGCAGCAGGAGTTACTTACGGTCATAACCGAAGAGAAGAAAACCCAAAGTTGCAATGGTCGAGATGGACCATGACAACTTCTTGCCGGACATGCCGGCGAACTGAGGAACAGCCATGATGAGGAGTGAAGCACCAGGTTGTCTCGTTTCTCGAGTGTATATATACTTGGTCAAGTATACGTTTCTTGTCTTTTGTTTTATTTTGTTTTGTGTCCTCCGAGAACCAGCCCTGGGAAGAGGAAAGGACGAAAACAACACACGAGAAGAGAAAAACACTAAAGAGCAACAACAACAATGCGACGAGAATGCAAGGGGACGAAAAAGAAACGCGGAGGGAGGAGACGATCTTTAAGTAGACGACCGGAGGCACGCCTGCACCTTCCCCCGATTGATAATTTGACATTCGCGTCGGCATCCCCAGCTCTTTCCTCCGGAACAAGAATCCACAGCTCAAGCACGCCAAGCGCCGAAGAGACAGACACATGGTGGGCAATTACAGAGTACGTACCGAAAAGCGCGAGTCTCTTTTTCAAAGCTGATAATGCAACATGTGCCTGTGTGGGCGGACCCGTTTTGAGTCGTTGACTGTGACGGAGGAGGCACGCCGGTGGGGTCGCCCACCCAATAGGCGCCTGCTGATCTCCGCGATGAACACGCCCTAACCTCGGATGAGTGGGGAAATAGTGGAGAGGGGCTTCTGTTTCAGGGCCAGCCGGCGTTGGGATGATTTCCTACTGGCTGGGGGCGTCATGCTGTATCCACCCATCCTTGAAGCCTGTCCCACAAGCGGGGGCCTGACTAAGATTTCTCTCCGGCCTCACTTGCCAGATTCATCTCGACTGCCCCCTCTCCCGACTTACGGCGACTTTCTATGAATATCACGCAGGCTTCGTTCGCCTGGGGTAAATACTACTGCTACTACTGCTGCATGGCAAACAGAACTTGCTGCGTATCGTAGCTCGATCTAGAGGGAACGCGCCGCACCACGTGATAACTGGACATGTCAGGCAGCCAGCCAGGTAGGATGGAGATACGTCGGCTTCAAACTCGCTCGGCTTGCCGGACAAGAAAAAAAGCATCAAAGCAACCACAGGAACACAAACTCAAAAAATAACGAGGAAAAATGAAAACGAACGCCTTTCCCGTCTTTCGGCACTACATTTAACTTTCCCGTTCGCATTCTACGAGCGAAAAAGTACGTCATTCTTGGTTCGTTTATTCGCTCAGTGATTCCGGCCGCTTTGATTGGGCTGGAAGTTATGTTACGAAATGAAATGTGGAGACGCACTGGCGTTTGTTCTATCCACCGGTCCACTTGTTATCTACTCTGTACATTATAACTACGTAGTATAACTATGTAGTACTCCGTACTAAGCTCTTTGATCCTCTCCCACACTGCTGGCTACGTATTCTCTCTCTCTCGTACTCCGAAGACACAAAGGAACTCGGCAATGCCTCGGTTGACGGCCTGCTCGGACATTGCCGATCTGTCTTGAATTTCGTTGTTCGCATGTTGGTAAATTAACCCGCGCCGTTGATGGATGACGGATGCTTGCCTATTCCGCTTTATCTCGCTTGAACGGCTGAGAAGCTGCAGAGTGCACTATGCATAGGAGGAGGAGACACCAACATCTCACCCCATCCCCTCTTCCCCGCTCCCCGACTTCTGTCTACCCTAGTCATGGCTCATTTATCGATTCTTTCATCCCATGTGCCTTGCCTCTGCAGACGAGCCCCAAAGATCGAACGGCGACATCTCAACGGCTCGTCAAACCTTCCAAAAAAAGACATGACCGAAATGAGATCGCCATCATGCCTTCTGTCTTTCCCTTCCCGGTATACTTTACCAGCATCTCACCACGCAGCTGTCTCTGCGAGATTGGGCGTTAGTCTGTCTCACTTAGTACCTGTTAGCGGTATCCATCCACGATCCACATCAAATCAACCACGGAGATATCAGAACCAGTCACACAACCGTTGAAGGCGGGCCCTGTTTCCTAGCCACACGCGCCTGCCACTCGTTTTCTGATCGTCCCGGATGGTTGTCAGCCAAAGCATGTTAGATCATGTAAAGAAGTTCAGCTGTATCCGTGCGGTGTCATGAGAATTGTCCTGGGCATTGGAAAATTGATGATCCATCCGTCGGAAGCTCGCATAATATTTGATAATGGTTTTTCTTCCTTGGGGCCGTGTCTTGGACCCGACAAAGAGATTTTCATGCTATATTGGTGGGGTTAGGGCTTGCTACATACGGGAAATTGCGTCATCGGTATTTCTTAAACCATACTCGAGTCTGTACGTAGTGATTGATAGTCATATCACTGTGGCATATAGCTGCTATGCCTAACCGCTCATCGCAAGACATCCAAGATACTCTCTCTTCTTGCAGTTTACCTTGACTACTACTACGTACTCACTCTGATTTGATTTTGAAAATCAAATCTCAATCTGACCGTCTACAACCAATAAGATCTATTATTAAGAGGAAATTTTCAAACCCACCGTATGTTGGTTGGTCGCTGTGGACCTGCTCTTACTAACTAATCGTCAGTACGTGCCTTCAGTGGGACCACCATGTGTAGACCGCAGAGAATGCTAGAGATTCATTCGCTTTCCAATAGTACTACGGAGTACAGAGGGCCGCGTTTAGCCGGGAAGTATTATAAATGTTTGCTAATGCAACATTGTTATTTGTGATAATAATCGAACCAGTTAGGTCTTTGATACTCATACCGTACATGATGGAACGGAGATAGAGTGAGTACATTAAGACCCTCCGAGACCAGCAGGCAAGATACGGCTCGCTGATATTCGACCTCATCACACACAGCCCGTTGGGAAAATGCAAGAACCCAAACACTTTCAAATCTGATATATATGCAGCGTCCTTCACCAATCGCGCTGTCGGGAGTCGGTTGGTGGCATTAGAGGCGTACCGCGTAGTGAGTCCGACTACTCATGTTCTTTGTTAATCGATACACCACCCACTCACACTCTCCGCTGAATATCCTGCTGCCACTCCCATTGACCATCGCCAAAAGCTCTTGAAGCCTCTATCCCTAGCACACGTCGATTTTTAACTACGTATTCTTTGTCAGGATGCTCCTTGTAGATCCTCGCAATCTCCTCGTTCTTGGGGCCATTCTGATCTACTGACCATGGGATTGCTCCGATATACCGCCAGGCCCTCTCTGGTCCCAAGACTGCCCTTGAATCACCAGTGCACGCGACTTGCAAGGCTCTTGTGGCAGGGTCGTGCACACATGGACAGAACTTCGAAGGGTCGTGGATCTTACTTTACAGATTTGAAATGAATTCTACAATTCATTCAAGTGCTAACTTAGATAGCAGTCAGCATCTCTAACAACAGATCAAAGCTGGTTCGGGGTTAACAAAAAATGTCTCGGTGAACTTCCCTTAAGAAATAATCGGATAAATTCATATCACACCTATATACAAGGAAAGGTATCGTAACAAGGAAGAACAAAGGGACAAGAATTATTTGTCCTCACCACGAATCTAATCAAAGAAATATCGACGCGTATATCATCATGTCTGTATAGTCACATTTCGTCGTCCAACAGCTTCTTCAACGTGGAACCCGAAGACAAGCCTGTACAAATCTCGTAGCCAGGTATATTGCCCGTTTTGCACCATAGACTGTACCGCTCGTGCTACGTCCACGGCTCCCACAAGGCCTGGCGCTCCAATGACCCTAAAGGCAGGGTCGGTGGTGACTAACTTTTTATATTGTTCAAGCAGGGACACTTGCCATGGCATTGTGCCGAAGGAATCCGACGAGAGAGACTTGCTGAAGGAAGACAGCGTCTGGTTACCCCCTCGTTGATATCCTGTATCCATGGCTGCTTTGGTTATGAGAAGTTTCAACCGGATGATATTCGGATCTTCGGCCGATGTCACTACTGTGTTGGTCGAAGATGTATGCTCGGATGTACGTGATCGGCCTGACAACGTCGATGAACTCGAAGACCATTTGTTTTGACTGGCTTGAACTGCCTGCGCATGTCCAAGTACGAGAATATTAGGGATTGGTGCATCTTCCGGCGAAATCGTGGCTGTGTCCTCAAATATTGTTGTCGGAGTCTCGGGGTTCAACTGAGAAGCCGAATCCTCATCCACGATCATCACAGGTGATTCCCTGGCCTTCTGCATGGCCTCGGAAAAGTTGATTTGACTGGGTCTGGGGGTTCCCCTGTCTGGCCGAATCTGCGTCCATCCTTCACGGAAGAGATCGCAGAGCTCCCAGCAAGCTTGAATGGCAGACCCCAACAGTTCCTCGTCAGGGTTCTTGCCTTCCCGCTTGCTTTGCCGGATACTGAAAAGCATCTCAGCCAATGACCAACAAGCATGCAGCAGCGAGTCTGTCTCTTCCTCTAGATGCATCCGCTGTTTCATGAGTCGATGACATAGTGTTATATAGAAATCAAGAGTGCGCTCTCGGAACACTGGTGGTAGATTATGATCGCTAGCATTATAGAGATGGTTGTTGAGCTCAAAGCTGACTCGTAATACAGAGTCTGCGTCTTCGTTCTCTCTGGCGCGGACTTCAAATAACGCCTGGCAAAAGTCCCGGCACAGGTCCAATGTAGGGTCAACTTGCGACGCATAGTCAACTTCTCGACCTTCGTATAGTTTTCGACATAGTTTCCAGCATGATTTCCATGCTAATTCCTGCATATCCCCTTTGCTCGTCGAATTGAACAGACGTTCGCGATGGTTAGAACTCAAGTTAGCAAGCGTATTGCAAAAAGTCCAGCACTCATCGAGCGCTGTCCATAGGGCAATGGTCTCGTCTTTCCGAGTGTGAATGCCTGTATTTGGGAATGAGAATCTCTTTCTCGGCGTTGGATCTGCATTGACCGTTATCATTGCGACTGGCGAGTTGGATGCCACTGATGCTGGTGGTGGTGGATCAGCATCATTGCCTTCAGGTATATCTACTTAAGGTTAGTCTAATCATCCCCATGTATTGACACGATGCATACTCACCCTCGAGGCTGGTAGAATGGCGTCGATCAAGGTCTTCGATTTCCTGTCGCGTCTGCGCGCGTGGTGTTGCTCTATCCGACCAGTCATTCGCTGGAGGGATCGTTGTGGTCAGTGGAGGTGGGGATGCTGGGCTATTGGCGGACTTCTAGAATAGAACACGCGTATAAGCCACGATTGTTATACCACATGAACATAAGACTGCTAACCTTGTTCGCCACTCTATCATTGCTGACTATAGTCTCTTTTATATTGGCATCACCGGCGGCTGAGGTTGCCTGTCCATCATTCTGGCGATGAATCTGGGTTGGGCCTGTTTTCTGTACGGACGTTAGAATCTGTCTATACGTTATACGTCACAGTGTTCAACACTCACCCCAATAAAGTCGCCAAACCCTGGCGGAGCATGAATAACAGATTGAGGAGCATCATCATCGGATCGGGGCATCGAGCCAAAGAATTGGGCATTTGGGGTTTTTATCTGTACAAAGCACCACCATTAGTACATTTACTCCTGCGGGTAAGTTGATCCGTAATATGGCTATCGCATACCGTAAGTTCGGGTTGCATAGAAGTCAATACTCGCTTCCCAGCTGTGATATGGGGAGGTGTTGTTGGTTTTGGTTGTTCTGCGGCGGGCTCCTCAATAGCTGAAATGTTGGATCCGTGATCGTCGTCGGACGAGACTCCATTATCGACTGGATTGTTTTGATCCATTGTAATGACAGAGGACGGTGTTTGGTTACCGGACGCAACGCTAAATCTAGTTGTAATAGTCAGCAAACAGCCATACAACAACTATCGTGTTGCGACAAAGTGACTTTACATTGACCGTTCCGCTGCCGTAGAGGCTGATTGACTGGAGTTTCGGCGATTCGTCCGCGAGGGCCCCAGCTTACTCAAGGACGCGGGGATCAATGGGGATTTCAGAGAAATCATTGCATGAGTGATGGCTAGCAGAATGAACCATCCATCAATCTTTGGAGATTCGTGTCATTGGGGGAGGATCGGGGTTACTTACCATAACACCGTCACGCTTGCGATTAAACAACAAAGTATTAGGATAACCGGAAATAAGTTGCGATGTAGGGTAATCAAAAATGGGTTGTTTCACAGAGTCGAAGAACAATTGGCCAAGGGTTGCACAAAATCACTTTTGGTGAGTGAAGGTGTTGAGCGACACCCAGTATACATATATCTCGGTCAACAACAAGCTAGCTCATGACTTTTTCCCTTGATATTAAGCTTCCTCGAGGCGTATATGTCATTGCCCGAATGCGCGCATAGTATAGACGGAAAACAAAAAGTATGGACGAAAGGTAGGTATGGACGAGTGGGGAAGAGCTGTCTGCCCTATCTGGCTGAAGCCCGAGGTCACGAGTAGAACTCGAGGTGTGTTAGACAGAAAGCGACATTGTGAACCAATCCTTCTGGACGAGCTGAAGCTGACGGCGCAGATGCATCAACACAGACAGGTAGACAGGAAGGCGGACGGAGGTAGATGTTGTAGAATAAATTGGAGCCGGTGGTACAGAGTCAGTCGATCCGAGAAGGAGAGGGGAGAGAGCACGGGTCGGGGTAGGAGAAGAAGCCGCTGCGTGACGGCCTCGCACTATTGCAGCGACAGCCACGCGCATTGGCTGCGTGTTCCCAGGGCGCTGGTTAGCCCGTCATTAGCACAGCTGCTAGACTCTCCTAGACTCTAGTAGAACTCTAGTCGACTGCGCTGGTGGCTAACCCTCCGCGCTGATTGGCATCGCTGCAACGCTCCTGCACGTTAAGCGCCACTAAAGTCGCGCCTTTTCCTATTGGAGGCCACAGGCCATACACTCTGTGCTACGAGTATAAGTTAGTTAGTTTCACGAGAAAGACGCGATGAGACTATCCTCCCGTCGTCCCAATAGTCCGGTACGATCGAACCCAATAAACTGTAAATGGTTGTCTTTGAAATCTTGATATTGCTATGGAGTATATACTTCGATCCTCGCGCGCATCCTGACAAACAAAGAAGCACTAGACCAAACGCCTGCTGTAATGTAATGCTAATGCGGCAAATCAAACGAAACTAACAACAAACTTTTCTTCATGACTCGAGCTCGACTCTTCACGAACTGGATACAAGGGCATTGACAACATCCTTAAATAGCGCTGTTGCAGGCGGCAATGCAAAAGGAGGTGCACGGTCGAAGATGCCCCCAAGATTTTCCAGTTTGAGGGTGGGCGTTGTTGGTTGTTGAATGCTACGTGTCTGCTCCAACGTTTTCTGACCAGCTCGACGAAAGATATTATCAAGACCAGCGCCTACGGCTGAGAGTTGCCGTCCCGATTCTTCTGATGACTCAGCCAGCGCCTGGATATTCCGGTTGGGATGACTGAATCGCCAGAGATTTGCCGCGACATCGATCGCAATATATCCTCCATTGTTCGGATCGGCGAGAAACTTAATTGGGGCATTCTCCAATCCAGACTCGGATAACGGAGTCATGGTCGAGGTACTATAAACGGTTATGCTGTGGGTTGTCTTGCGGCTGGGCTGGCTAGGCAGATTTGCTCCCAATGTCTTGGTCACAACGGCGAATGTATCTGTTGACGAATCCACAGCCAATGCAATGTTCTTGAATGAGCCCGAGCTTGACGACGCTGGCGTTGCAGGAGTCTGTATCACATCATCGACGACGTTCCAGACCGCGAGAGACTGTTCAGATAGAATGATCAAGTACCGACCCTGGAACTCGACGCTTCGAATGCTATCAGCGGAGAACACCTGACGACTACAGTACACGGACCATTGTCGAGTGTCAATGAGGTGAACCGCATTTTTCAATCCCACAGCAAGAATAGACCCATCTTCAGAAAAGCTCATCGCACCCGTGGTAATATCATGGCCGGCATATGACAAATCTATCGAGGTAAGATTCTTCCAAGTATGCTCCATTGTATTTGAACGAGATTGCGACTTGGCAGAAGTAGTGTAACGAGCAGTGGGCTGCCAAACTTTGATGGTAAGGTCCGAGCCAAGTGTGACGAATTCAGATCGATCCGATCGAGCCTTAAGAGAGAGAATCTGGACTGCTTCGCCGGATAAGGCTAAATGAGGGGTCTCAACCCGCGTTGCAAGTTCCCAAATTCCTTGCGCTTCACTCCAATGCCAGAACTTCAAGAACACTTCCTTGCGCTTCTGCAACTGTGCGTTGTCAAGAAGAGGGCCTAAAGATGGCTCGACATCTTTCTGATGTGGACTCCAAGAATCTATAGTAGCAAGACACTGACCGTTTCCACTGAGTTCCATGAATTCCACATTTGGTGGCAGGATTGGTGTTCCTTCAGGTCCTTTGTTTAAGACTGTCACATTTGTTCGTGCAAGGGCTTGTCGGGCAACCTGTAATCCAGTCTGAATATTGAAAGTTTGAAGGAAAGTAAGACTTGAAGAGTCGCCGCTAGGGCTTGCCAAAAGTAGTTGCTCAGGTTGACGAGGATGAAGTATAGCAGGCAACCCGGCACCAAGGCTGCGTTCGACGCTTCTGTCGTTGATATCGACAAGTGCCTCAAGCGACGAGGGTAGCTGTAACCCGTCGATTGTAGCCACCGAATTCAACTCGGTTGCGGAAATCACTGTGATAGACCTGTCTGCAAATTGAACTGCATATAATGCTCCAACCGAGGACAGTGTGATACTGCGAATAGGAGAGGATAGATGAGGCAAGAAATTTCGGCGTCCGGAATCAAGTTGCCAAAAGACTAAGACGGACTCTTTTCCTCCAGAGATGATGTAATTTCCTGTTTTATTTTAGTGTCTTTCAACTAGAATACCCGAGTAAAATGAAGAAAAGGCAGTAACATACCATCTCTTGACCACCGAAGAGAAGCGACAGCTTCGCGGTGCCAATGCAATCGCTGAAGTAGAGGTAGACCAGATGTACCCTCTCGGCTAATAGAACTCAAAACATTATTGTAGACCAGAATCACACCAGAGGCATCGCCAATAGCTATGTCGATTGTCATAGTTGTATTCTCTCCGATAACAGCAATCTGCGATTCTCGAACATCCAAGCAAGTAATATGCTTGACGGGAAGTCTGTACTCTCTCCATTCGTAATCGTCGAATGTCCCCGTTTCCTTGGACTTCGGGCTCAATGTTCCAATGATGAGTTGCTGGCGAGCACAAGCAACGATGAATTGACCACCTTGAACAACCTTGAGATGTGTGATAACATTCGCAGTGTCAAACACCACTGTCTCTGGAGCATCTTTTCGTTGCGTCCAATCCGTATTCACAGCAATATGGCAACGGGCACCTTTCGTCTTGACTGCAAAATATGCCATGCGCTGTTTTTCCTCGTCTGGTACTTTGAGCGGAACAACCTCGAGGAGTGATACTTTGACAAAGTTTCCTGGGCTGGTGGTTTCTCGACCTGCGTCCCAATCCCATTGTATGAGTCTGCCGGAATGGGTCGAAATATAGAGATGCTGGGGGTCCGATGGCACGAGCTGAAGTCCTGTGACGTGGGATGAATCTTTCATTGTAAGAGTCTTGACGGGTCGCTGTGTCGCCAATGAGTATACTTGAACGGCATCGCCGCGACTCAAGAAGAGATATCTAGACAACCACATGATTAGTTCAAGACGATCTCACCACAAGAGACCCAACACAAAACATACTTTTCATCTACAGAAAACACTGGATCGATATTGAAGATGTTCCCCCGGAAAACCAGATCAAGAGACCATTCTGAAGCTTGCTTCTTCTTCTTCTTTTCCGACAAAGCAACAGCAGCATCGCCTTTGTGCAGGATTACATCGGTTTTGAGTCGTTTGCTTCGACCAGCCTTTGCATCTTGACTGGCATCTGCAGGCCGTTGTCGCTTGACTGCTTTTTCTGTTGGCGACATCTTTGCTGGCAACTGACTGAGCGCAAAGAATGCGAATTCAAACAACGAACAGACAGCCAATGTCGGTCCGATCACCTTTGGAATCTTTTTTCGATAAAAAATAAAAGTGGAGATCTCAAGCAGTCCTGGACTAGCGTCTTGGCGTGGGTTAAACCAATGAAAGTGCCGTCCAGCTACTTTTAGCGTCGTCGAAATTCTATCAAACCAAAGATACCTACCGCGTGCTTCGTTTTCTTCCTCTTTGCACGCCCCAGGACAAGACCAAGTCATATCCTCACCCTTTCCATCTCCATTAGTCGCCGTTGTCTAGACAAAAGTCAATACACAAAAATGATTATTCCCGTCCGTTGTTTTTCCTGCGGCAAGGTACGGTTTTTGTATTCTGTCTCAAAGCTTGCGAAATTCTGACAAGTTCTAGGTTGTCGGCGATCTCTGGGAGCGATACCTGCAACTCCTCGATGAAGGTGTTCCCGATGGGTAAGATGCAATCGCTCAACCTTCGAATTCTTGCGATTCTCTTTGCTGACTGCTCAATAGCGATGCTATGGATCAACTTGGTTGCAAACGTTACTGCTGCCGAAGAATGGTCATGACACACGTTGATTTGATTGAAAAACTTTTGCGGTACGTACAAATTCTACTACATGCAGTAAAAATCATCTGCTAATCCAAATCAACAGATATAACTCATCGGAACGAGAGAAAGCCAAGACCCAGGCCTAAGTCGAGGCGCACTGTTACGAATTAACGAAACTCGAATGTTATAATATTACGCAATCGCTCCTTAGAATGGATTGATTATTTGGACTATTACTATATTTTCGTCATACTTTTGGACTCAAACAAATCAAGAATGATGCCTTTTTGCCATGCATGTGGCTCAGATATGCATCCAACTCGTCATCTTCCTCGATCAAAAGCAACACTTCGCCTCCTCTTTCATCCTTTTCGACACCCTCGACCCTCGTCACCACAGAATCGGGGTATTTTGCTTGGATTAGATTCTGCAGCTCCACAAGGGACGTTGAACTTATTTTCCCAATCCACGTCCTTGATGCCGTGTGGCTTTGGCTTTGTGGACTGATGCGGAAATAAACGGGTATTGATGGGCTCTGGAGTAAGGTGTCAACATAGTTGAAGGCTGGGTCGCTATTTTGTTGGAGTGCTTGAGCAAGTGATGTATCGTTTGCCGCTTGAAGTAAGGATGGGTCTATTTGCATTTCACCGAGGTCATTTGATGCCATGGATGCACTCGCAAGCGCTTCGGAGGCTAGATTGCTGATTCCATGGGTATATGCATTGGAGGTAGCGTTTTCTGTATTGTTGTGATTTCGTGCTTTGGGTTGCTTGGAGCTAGAAGCTCGTTTCTTTAATGGATCTCGTTTGGCTTGATCATCTCGAAGGCGTTTCATGACATCGCGGCATAGCACTTCAATAGCCTTGACCTTGGTGGTGTGATTAGGATCGGAGAGACCCGGCGCTAAGATTCGTTGCAGTAATTCTGACCCTTGAATCCATTGCTGCTTGAGTTCATTCCAATGTTCATCTCCTGCTTCCAACTTGCTAGTAAAATGGTCGGCTTTCAAAGTACTATAAAATGCATGTCGAATTTGCCGACTCTCTTCCGGGTTGATTCCTAGTGCGTTTTTGGCTTCTGCGATGGTCATTCGACTTTCCAGAGTCCGCATGCGTTTGGTAACATCGGTACAGACAACGTCTAATGCGAGATTTTTTGCCTCTAGCTGGGTATCGTCCGGCATGCTTGGATCTACATAAAACACACTTCTCAAGTGCGGCGATTCACGTATTAACCTATTTTTGGCTTCCTGCCATCGTTCAGGACCGGCAATTGTTTTCTTGAGGAAGCCAGCCTCCTGGCATATTCTCTGAAATTCGTCGCGTATTTGACGATACATTGCAGCATCCAGGTTGAGATACTGTTTACTCTCGTCGAGAGTGGTTTCTGATGGGAAACGTGGTGGGCCCGGCGGATCAGCTGGCAAGCCTGCCCAGCCGCGAGTTCGACGACGTCGCTTTTTCGTTGCCCAGCGTTCAGCGCTCTCTGCTTGTAATCGCTCGAGGCGTTCTTTTCTTTTTGCTAGGACTTCTGGTGACAAGCTTGTCGAGAAGGATGATAAAACGGATGATTGCTCAGCTAGCGGTTCATCATCGCCAGGGAAACCATCATGACCGTTATACATCTCATGTTGTAATGAAAGCACGCCTTCTTCCACGGACGTTTCAATTGGTGACTGGGTTGTTGTCTGCGACTTCATGCCATTAGGTACTCGGAGAAGCCATCGATTTTTGGCGCGAACACGCATGAGCTCTCGTTCTTTGATATCGTAACCCTCATCGTTCAAGATCTTTAGCATATCCCGTTGGCAAACATTCCGCTCCCATAGTTCTTTGACCCGAGCGACGAGTTGTGTGTTTTTGTGGGCGGGGTTTTGTTTCGAAGGAAAACCCCATCGTTTAAATTGTGTCTGGAAGGCGCGTTTACTGGTTAGAGGCCATAGATTAGCATTGTAGACTAAACAAAGGCTTAAATATGACCGGCTGAAAGCATTGTGTTCCTATTCCTCTTACCTCGGAGCGAACTGATATGTGTTCTTCATGTACTCCATAATCTCGTCCAGGCCTTTCTTATCGACAATGTACATCTGATAGCATAGCTCTCGCTTCCCTTCCCATTCGTAAACCATCTTGGCTTATATTGTAGCATTCAGCTGCGACAAAAAGAAATTGGAAAAAGAAACTGACGGGACAGCATCAATGAAGCGCCGCCGTAGTGTCACATATCTTAAGCACTGCCTTGCCAAGAAGAATTGAAGTAACTAAGTTGCGATAATAGCTGCAACAATAGAGTAGATAGAATAGCTCGACCAGCAAGTAATGGCGCTCCGTAGTGTTTGCGGAGAAGGAAGGAACGAGGGACAGCGACCAAAGATGCACTTTCTGTTTCTGTTTCAGCTTTGGTTTCTGTTGCCTAGAGACGAGTCACGTGCCCGCCCATCCTGCCTAGACTGGCCGTTTATTTGTTTCCCCGTCGTCTCTTCGTTTTGATTCCTGTCTGTGTTGTGTTGTACCACGTCCTTTTTAAGGTATCAGCCCGTCTAAACTCTCTATCTTTAATTACAAAAGATAATCGAAACACTGGTAAGCAGCTACAAGATAATAAACAGGACTGTAAGCATGACTAAGTGGCGCGAAGTCCCTGATTTACCCCTTCGCGACTAGTGGCGTTGGTTGCGCGCTTCGACCAGGCCTATCGATAGGACGGAGTACGACGGCTATCCCTTCCCCGTTTCCCACCTGTTCTACCGACATACGATGCTCATCTCGACGCTCTAGAGACAATAGATCAAGCATACACGCTGGAAACCAGTGATAATGCATGATTCTCGGAAGTCGCGACATCAGTATTGATATATGAGAAGGAAACCTATCGCTACTATTACTACTGCCTCGCTGGTTAATCACTGCTTGTAATGTTCGCAAACACAGCTCACAAGTCATGGCGGGATCACCATTCTGGAAAGTCGTCTCCTGACTCCTACAGGTATTCGTCCAGTCTGAGTTCCCAAGTTGCTCTCGACACGCCGAGTACCGAGCCCACGACGCCGGCAGAGGTCCCTCTCCTTGTCCTGCCGAAACGCCGGGGTCATCAGCATGCGGCAAAGACCAGCGCCAAACCAGCGCATATACGAAAGGTGTCTCGTGACGAACGATCCTCGACGTCTATCGACCTGTCGCGATCGTCAATTGAGCTCGAGGGGCTTGGGATTTATACAAATTTAGAGAGAGATATGAGGTTTCAACAGAATCGGCACAGTGCGTCGAACCTTCACCGATCGATCAGTGAAATCTCACCTTCGCCAAGTATAACCAGACTAGGCCAAGCTTATGTACATCCACGACGTCAGTTGCCCACACCAAGCAGTCCGCTTGGTATACCCCAGCGCCACTCTGTGGATGGAGGATACTTTTCGACCGTGAACCGGAGTCTGACGGGTATCACAAGCGCAACGTTTTCGATCCCAGACGATGAGCAGGAAGACAACGACAGCAACTTTTTTGATGAAGCAGACACACCAACAACAACATCACTAGAACTTAGACGTTCTACACCAATAATACTCCAAAGAGCGCACACCGATACGGCGCTTAGCAGAGCTTCCTCGTGGAAGGAATCCGAATTTCTATCATCAACAGAGTTCACCTCTCATGCAGCCGCTGTGCGAGCTGCCCGGATTGCTTTTGCACAGAAAGAAGCCTCCAAAGCACGGAAACTCGAGGAGCAGCAGAAAAAGAAGACGCAGCAGCGAGATGAGCGTCGACATCAACGATCCGTCAGTCACATGGTGAAAACAAAACCGATTCCTACTGCCGGTAACGAGGAACGCCATCGGCGCACAATCAGCGAGGCATATGTCCATCCCAGTCGCAACGGAGGAATACACCCACGAGAGTCCTATATCGACCTTGAGGAAGACATGGCCTCAGACCAAGTGACTTCTATTCCATCCCTCCCAGGCAGAACAACAACACCGTCATCTGCCCTGGGCCCGCCGAAACTCCCCGCAGCAACAAAACATAACTGGAACAAATTCCTTACATGGGGGAAAACTCGCTACTATAAAGCAAAGAGAAAGGTATCCGTGCCTGTATCGACTCTTAGGTAATTTGCCTACGTACCTGGAGTACAGACAACAACGAAAGTCGGTACATGCTGGACTGTGAGCAGTACGTACATGAGAAGAATTGTTTGTATATAAGCGATGATAGCGTTTTAGCATGCATTCTGGGGGGATTTGATGTAAATAGTCCCGCGAGTCGAGCAATTGCATTTCTCTTGGTCTTTTCAATCCTGTACTCATTGTAGACTTGTTTCAATACAAGACATAATCATTACATGGAGGGACTTTATATAGGTATCATCAATGTACATTTATCTTCTAGCTAGCTATCGATATATGCAGCCTACCACGGCTTAATCTCCCCTGCAGCAGGCGGCTCAACCCTAATCGTCTTATCGCAATTGAGCAGACATAAGGGATCCAGCGCAAATTTCAACTGATAACACGTCAGTACGATGAACAAAAGAAGACGAGGGAAGAACATGGGACGTTACTAACCTTGCGCATAACATCCACCGTCGGCTCGCCAAGCTCATGAGGCAGATAGTCCCTCTTGATGAGTCCGACACCGTGTTCGCCCGTGACGGTGCCTTCCATTTCGACCGCGTTTACGACCATACGATGCACGACTTCTTCGGCGAGGGGTTTCTGTTTATCGTTGAAGAGGATGATTGCTTTACCACACCAATGATTAGCATTTCAGACGCAATATATTCAATAAGAAGGGGAAAAGAGCTCACCATGAAAGTTACCATCACCCACATGACCGCAAATACCAGCTAGCAACCCGCTCTGAGTCAGATCCTTCTTGGTTCTTTCCACAATATCTGGTAGCCTGCTAATTGGTACTGCAACATCTGTGGTCCAGACATGGTCACTTGGATCCTTTTTCATGGCCATGAGGCTCCAAAGGGCGGCCTTGCGCGCACTCCAGAGTTCCTTCATTTCTGCATCGTCACGGGCGAACTCGAATGTTTTGCCGCCAGTGACCTTGGCTAGCTTCTGGACTATCCCAATCTGCTCTTTCACCCCGGAAGGAGTACCAGCGAATTTGAAGAATAGAGTTGGTGCCTCGGTCCATTCACGTCTAGTCGTTTTGCTAGCATTAATGCATTGCATCTGTACATCATCCAAGATCTCGAGACCGGCAACCTGGATACCTTCTTCGACAACTCTTCGAGCACAATCGGCAGCATCCTGGACAGATGGGAAACTCGCCACAGCCACACTTTCACTCTTGGGCTTCACAGTCAATTTCAATGTTGCTTCCGTCACAAGACCAAGAGTACCTTCACTTCCAATAAAGAGTTTTGTCAGGTCATATCCGGCACTGGATTTCTTGGGTCGTTGCCGTGTCTTGATCACCGTTCCATCTGCAAGGACTACCGTGAGAGATACCACCCATTCCCTCATGGTTCCGTATCGGTATGCGTTTGTGCCTGAACAGCCCGTTCCAACCATGCCTCCAATCATGGCTCCTGGACCGGGATCCGGAGGGAAGAACAGTCCTTCTTTGGCGATTTCCTCGTTCAATTCTTCCCAGCCCACGGCTGGCTGTACCACCACATCGAGGTCTTCCTTGTGGAAAGCCAGAATTTTGTCCATGCGTCGGAAATCAACGCACACGCCGCCTCTGGTAGGGGCATAGTGTCCCTCCAGACTTGTGCCGCCCGAGTATGGTGTCACGGGGATTACTCGCTCGTGACAAACTTTCATGATCCGCGACACTTCCTCTGTTGTTTCAGGATAAACAACGATGAACGGTCTCTCGCTCTCCTTTTGTGAATAGGTAGAGAACTCCGACCCCGAATGAGAGTGTAGGTCGAATTCGTCTGTGGATACATTTTCTTTGCCGACAATGTTGACAAAGTCGGCCCAGGCAGCTTGCAGGTTTGCCGGTGTTGTATTGTGTTTGACGGGTTGCGTTTCAGAGAGGGGAATTGTAGAGGATGTTGAGGGGGCAGAGGGTTTGAGTGATCCGAGATAGTATCCGCCAGTTGTGAAGAAGACCAGTACTATTCGCATTGGATTAGTACTGTGGAGTTTCAACGGACAGAAGCATACACACCGAACATCAACGCCGCATATCTGGAGCCCGGAGATTGAGTCTGGTATTGCGAAAAGCGCTCTTGTTCCGCCCGCTCTCTTTTCAAACGTTGTTGCGTGCTCTCATACAATTGGCCCTTGAACGATGGCCTGGGCTCTTCTCGGAGTTGTCGCGTGGAGGATAGCTGACGACGGTGCAAAGGCGATGATGTTGCTGCATGCTCGGCCAGGAGCGGCGGCTGGCGGAGACATCGCGCCGCTGGGTTGGCTCTAAGAATGGCGCGCCTCATGCTGGGTATTTTGAGAAGCTCAATGCAAGCAACGATCTTGTAGTTGTTGTTGTTGCTGTAGAGGGCAGGAGAGGAGTTCTCGGGCGAGTGGATAATTTGTGATCAGGCTTGGCGGCCACAGTAGGCTTAGCCGGAAGTTGCGTCATTCTGCCTCTCTAGCGTCTAGACCAAACATCTAAGTTTCTATGCAGTATGTACCTAGTATGTACTCTTAGTATGTGGCATACATATATCTACTACAGAGTATGCACTACTATGTACATACTCCGTAGTCCGTACATAGACACCATACACTTATCCGATTCTAACTTCGACCACTACTGCCAAAAGATCATGTCCGCGCACCAATTGACATCCCGGATAAACGATAAATCAATCAATCCACAAGGAAGGTCAGCCGAATATCGCCTCCCAAAACAAAGCACCGGCTAAATCCAGGGCTCCGTAATTTCTGCGTAACCCGGCGGATAATATGCCCAACTCAGCAGGATAACGCGGTTAAATAGCTACAAATTTCAGTCCCGGTGAGTTTGTATCTCTCTGGCTGGAAGAGTCGAAGTCTGGATCTGGGAGACGCTATCCACTTAGTGCTTTGCCAGGTGGTTGAGAGCAAAAGTTGAGCTGTTCACCTTCCCCGCATACCCTATGAGGGGATGATCTATTATCCAATTATCCTGGCGAGACAACTCATTGTTGATTGGGAACACCAGCGCAACGATGTACGCATGACCTGAAAAAAATTTATTAGATCAATTGGTACTTTTCTTTTTATTTATTCTCTTCTCTGTTCTGTTTTCCTCCGTACTCTCAATCCATCTTCTTCACCGTACGAACAAGCACACTCACAATGTCTCTCTCGGATAGCAAGGCAGGTCTCCCGCCCTCACAGAAGAGAGCTATATATACTAACAACCAACAAGAACCTCTCCTTCGTCCTTGAAGGCATCAAAAAGGTCAAATTCGAGGAACGACCTATTCCCGAAATCATTGATCCCTACGATGTCCTCATCAACGTCAAATATACCGGAATCTGTGGCAGTGATGTAAGTTTATCACCTTAGCCCCCCCTTCCTCGAACAATGAACGCAACTGACTAGCGAAGGTCCACTACTGGGAACATGGCGCAATCGGCTCCTTCGTCGTCCGCGAGCCCATGGTCCTCGGCCACGAATCATCCGGCATCGTAAGCAAGGTCGGCTCAAAAGTGACCACCCTCAAAGTCGGCGACCAGGTAGCCATGGAACCCGGCATCCCCTGTCGGCGATGCGAACCCTGCAAATCCGGTAAATATCATTTGTGTATCAACATGGCCTTCGCTGCTACGCCGCCTTATGATGGGACATTGGCCCGATACTATAGATTGCCGGAGGACTTTTGCTACAAATTGCCAGAGTCAATCCCGCTCAAGGAAGGTGCGCTGATTGAGCCGTTGGGCGTTGCGGTGCATGTTGCGAGACAGGGTAATATCGTACCTGGAAGCTCGGTGGTTGTATTCGGTGCCGGTCCTGTTGGTCTGTTGTGCTGTGCAGTTGCAAAGGCTTTCGGCGCAAGCAAGGTTATTGTCAGTGATATTCAGCAGAGCAGACTGGACTTTGCGAAGAAGTACATTGCAGACGGCACTTTCCAACCGGCCAGAGTGTCCGCAGAGGAGAACGCCAACCGCCTCAAGGAGGAGCACGACATGCTCGCCGGTGCAGATGTTGTACTGGAAGCATCCGGCGCAGAACCTGCTATTCACACTGGTGTCCATGTCCTCAGGACCGGAGGCACATTCGTGCAGGCTGGTATGGGTAAATCAGAAATGAACTTCCCCATCATGGCGGTCTGTGGCAAGGAGCTGAATTTCAAGGGAAGCTTCCGGTATGGAAGCGGAGATTACAAGCTTGCTGTCGAGTTGGTGGCCACGGGCAAGATTAGTGTCAAGGAGTTGATTACGGGCGAGTTCAAGTTTGAGGATGCTGAGCAGGCTTATGTTGATGTCAAGGCGGGCAAGGGCATCAAGACTATTATTGCGGGTTTATAAGACTATAATGACATAGAAATGATCGATATATATATATATATATATATATATACCTCTGAGTGTTCGGGTTGATTAGCGGTAGAATAGTAATAGAATCTTCAACGAAAAGACGTACAAAGTAGACCAACTGTGAAGGGGTATATGACAAAATGAAATGAACGAATGTAGAACGCTGAAAAACAACAGGCAGTCGCCGAATGTTGGCAACAATCAGCAACACCCCCCTCGAGTCGAACCCTGTATTCGAAAAACATCCCCCCATTCTCCCCACGAATTATTACTATTATTATTATTATTTCGTCTCCCGCCCCGCTTCCTCCTACCGTGAAGTTGACTAGCACTATCATCAACAGTCAACCCACTCCTCACGCTCGCTGCATCACTCATCGTCGTTCCCCACGCCCCCGAATCACCATACTGAATCCCACTCTGCGGATCATCCGGATCAATCTCACCCAGTTCGATTTTGGTAAGGATAATCCTTGCAAGACGAGTAAACAACTCATCAACATTCTGACCAGAAAACGCAGACACTTCAACAGCGACGGGGATGTTGGACCTAGTCGCCCATTCGATAGCTTCGAGGTCACTGACCTGTCGACCGTGCGAGTTTGTTGTTGCCGTTAGCCTCGTACCGGCTGCGAAATTTGTGCTTGTCACGGAGCGTAAGGAGCCTGCTCCTCCCTTTCGGACAATACCATCGAACATGTACGAAGACGAGTTCTTGCTACTCGACACGCTATTCGCAATCGACATTGACGACGGCACGTCCTCGTCCTCGGTGTCTACGATCTCAGTCTGATCATCATCGGCCAATAAATCCACCTTATTTCCCGCCAATATAGTCGTTAGGTTCGGCGACGCCAACGCCCTTGCATCCATCAAAAAGGTCGACAGTGCCGCGAAAGACGTGTAAGATGAAACGTCATATACTAACACCGCCCCCGCAGCTCCCCGATAATACGATCTTGATACCGAGCGAAAACGTTCTGTGCCCGCCGTATCCCAGAGTTGAAGTTTTATGCGTTTGCGCCGGGAGCCGGTGCCGATTTTGACGATTTTGGAGGAGAATTCGACACCGATTGTTTGTGATGATAGAACGCGCCCTGTCCATACGCCGTTAGTACTGATGATAGTGTGTGTGTGTGTGTAGAGAGAGAGAAACGTACATTCATCCTTGACGAAGCGATGCAGTAAACATGACCTGTAAATCGTCAGTATGCATACCCAATAGATTACCTGAGAAATGAAGTAACATGCTTGCCAGTCCCACTAGGTCCGATCAAAATCACCTTTGCCAAATAATCGTACATACTCTCAAGCTCCTTGTCACAAAATTAGTGGATGGAACACTACTACGTATGCAAGCACATGCAATAACATAACTGACCTGATTCCGGTCCGGCAGGGAGGACGTCGAGGAAGCGTTGGAATGTTTCCTGTGACGAGGCATTGCGAGTCATTTCTGTGTGAATCAGGCGGTATAAATATTATTCAGGGTTGTTTCAAAGTAGTATTCTGCAAAGAGGAGTAATAAAGCGCTGGTCTAGTAAATAAAGAGGATAGTCCGTCCGTCTTGCGCCGAGGTGGTTTATCTATGTTGTAGTTAACTAGTTCACTTAGTTAACTAACTAGTTAAGTTGCTGGTAACTGAGACTGGTAGTCGCAGTCAAAGGTGGGGGGCATGACATGGCACCTCCTTCTTCTCTTTTATTTCTGAGCAACTAACTCCATTCATGACTCTATGACTTTTGTAAGTAACTAATGTCTAGCCATCAACCTCTCCCGATCAAACTTAACCTCAACATCCACACCCCCAAAAACGCCCACAGCCGCATAAAGATCAAAGTCGCCTTCCAGGCCGTACACCCCTTCCGCCTCCGAATCCAACTCCTCGTGCAAATCCCACCCTCCGACTTCAGTACCATTCCTCGTCAAGAATACTCTTACGTCTGGTTTCTGCTGCGCACCAGTAGCAGTCTCAGGAAGGCTGAACGTCATTCCTATGCCAACCGTCTCCCCCACCCGAAACGCAGACGTGAACTCCTTGCCGCCGAGATTATCATTGACGAATCTACACCCATCATCTGAAAAGACGCCAATACTTGCTCGATCCCAACCCGGCGATCGCCATGAAGGGTACGGTTGAGCCACAAAACCCAGAGAAAACCCACTGGCATCACCACCAAACGGTCGGCGATGGAATTTATTAATCGTAACCTCGAAATAGATTGTCTTTGCGCGCTCGGTGGTCATAGGTGAGTCGCGCATGGCGTAGTATAATGGTAAGAGAGAGATGATGCTACAGTCGCGACAGTTCTTGTCGCTGCGGATGCGCCAGTGGCCGCGATTGGGTGTGTCGAGAGTGCCCCGGTATTCGATGGGTTGGCCGGGACGAATGTCGCCGTATTGGGTGCTTGTGTAGATTGGTTCCGAGGGCTTTCTTTCTCGTAAGTACGTAGTCTAGAGTATGTAGAAGTGTAGATGATATATACCCTGACCGGCCTCCATAATGGCCTCTCATTACAAAAGTCCTTTGCGCGATCTATATCATCATATATTAGTAAACGGTCCGACGTCTCTAGAGAAGAGGGGAGACAACCAGCATCGTCACCAGAGGCATTCCCCGTCTCGGAAGCAAATCTCGACATCGCCGGCGGCGGCGGCAATGTCGCTGTATCGGGCACTTGTTCTTGCCAGTTGTGATATGGAGGGGGGTTATCGTAGGCCTCATCTTGCTGCTGTTCCTGGGGAGTCCAGCCTGGGGGTGGGCCTGGAGGTGGTCTGTACATTTTGATTGTTCTTTTGATACCAATGGAAGAAGATTGTTGAGTTGGAGAGAAAGATGATTTAGGGTGAAGGGGGTGTGTGTATGTGGCAGAATGAATGACGTGTTGACAGGCGGACGTTGATTGTTGCGCAGCCGGAAGATGTTGAGATGATGCCTGTGCTGTGTTTGTGGATGAAGGCTCCTGTTGTGGCTGTGCACGATTGCTGTGCCCAAATACGCTCATACATCTTTATTACGAGTTATACACCATTGACTACGTTTAGAGGAACGGGATTTGATAGCAAAACGCTGATTGTATTCAATTTAAGTAGCCGAAGCAATGCAGCTACGGACACAACATCCTAATTCACTAAGCCGAAAAACAAACTGCGCATCATTCTGATTGCTCACCCCGAAAATCCATTCCACTCTGTTTACCGAAAATGAACTTGAGAATCATCTGACAAGTCTCACCGCAAGTCGGAGATTTCAAGTCCTGTGTAGTGTAGATTAACACTGACCAGTCATTGTGCCACCGTTCAAAGTGCTGGTATTGTCGCATGGAGGATAAAAGTATGCAGACACAGCGATAATGACATATGCGGCAATGAGCAATGCACCTTCGAGATAGTTACTGCGACCGTCCAGCATGAGATAGTTGACAATGAAAGCAGATGCGAACAGAGAAATCGTCTCAAACAAGCTAAAGTAAAGCGACATCTCGGTGTCCAAGATCCAGCCGAGAAGGACGATGACCGGAGTGACGAACAACGCAATCTGGATGCTACTGCCTAGAGCAACGCCAATAGCAAGATCCATCTTGTTCTTGCTTGCGACTGTAACCGCAGTAACGTGCTCAGCGGCGTTACCCACAATGGGAAGAATGATCAATCCAATAAAGGCCTTGCTAACTCCAGTGGAGCTAACCAAATAGTCGATAGAATCAACAAGGAATTCAGCACAGACGGCGACAAGAGCAGTGGTGACAAGTAGAAGGATAACGGCTGTAATACGGCCCAACTTTGGTTTCTCTTCAGGGTCGTCCTTGACCTCAACCACAATCTTCTTCGAAACAAGATGCGGCAGCGGTTGAGCGGACGGAATTGCTGTGGCAACTGGTACTGCTGTTGGTCCTGGAAAGGTGTTGTTAAGGCGATCTGGCAAAGAACTGGTACGACGGAGGTCGTTGCTACCACCAATTCCAGGCATGGGACCAGCTGCTGAAGGTCCGGGCTGCGCTTGTGATGAGCTGAATACATTTGGAGCCAGCGCACGCGGCAGAGCCTGTTTGTATGAAATATTGCGTAGGTTGAATGGTCGTTTTGGAGGAACACCCTCTGCTTCACCTTCCAGAGGAGGGAAAGGGGTAGACTGCGGAATGACGCCCTCTTCAATGATATCCTCTTCAGAATTTCGGCGCTTCTCGTCCTTGGAACGGGTATGCCGGGAAACCTTTCGTTTCTTTTCTCCCATTGCCTGACTCTCTGAAACGACGGTAAAGTCACGAGTCGTCACCTCGCCGGAAGACTCCGTACTCATCTGAGGACGGTCTTGCTCTAGGGTTATAGCCTCCTGACCATTGTGTTTGGCATTAGTCTTGCCGCCACGTGAATGTGTCGAGATGTCAGTGACCTGTGAGCTATAAGATGCGGTGCGCACGAATGACGGCAAAGATGGGGCCGAAGCAGTATCCTTAGAGGCCGAGCTAGACTTGCGTCTGCGCTTCTTACGCAAAGCCCGTCTAATCCTCTTGACAGTCGTGTTTGATCCCGAGCTGGCATCACTGTCATCATCACTGGATGACTCAGAGCTTGAAGCCGAGTTAAGAATGTCTGCAAGCACACCGGGATGCGACTCCTCGTCAATGACGTGCTGAGGTGTACTTTCGTAGATGTACGAATGAGATTTCAGTTGAAAGAGGAGGTACAAGATGTACACCAAAAGAAGGACCTATCTGATTAGTATATAATCTTTAACGAAGTAGCAGGATTCAGATAACTTACCACACTGGTGCCTCGGCTAACCTTGAGGACGGCTGCATCTGCGTTGGCTATAGTGCTAAAAGACGCGTGAAAAGCAGTCTAGACTGTCAGACACAACAGACAATTAAGGATACGAGAGGATGACTGACGGGTAAAAGTAGACTAATCACACTCAAACTCAAGAGACATGCACTCATTTGCGTCACAGCAGAATTGTACAACTGTTCACGGAAGCGAAGACCTCCGAAAAGAAAACACATGCCGAGAATGAGCAACAGATTGGCAAGAATCGAGCCAAGCAGGGAAGCCTGCACAATGGCGATTTCGTCTGCCACCAGGGCAATGATAAAGATGATAAGTTCTACGGCGTTTCCAAAGGTAACATTCAAAAGAGCACCAATGGTATCGCCCATATCGGCAGCGACACTTTCAGTCGCGTATCCAAGCATCCAAGCCAGGGGGATAATGGCAACGGCGTTGATGGAGAACACAACGGTGGGCGAGATAGGTCCATCGTTTCCTGTCGATCGTTGCACTGCACCGAGGGCGATGCCCACAGGGACACAGACGAGGAACCAGTTGACCCAGCTTGATAAGATGATGAGCTTGATGGAGGTGTAGGCCTTGTTAAAGAAACCAGGCTTGGGCCCAGAATCTAGGGTGGATGTCTTCTCTCCATGATGGGTATCCACGGGGACCGCTCCAGTCGTGGAAATATCGTAGGTGACATGCTGAGACTGTTGTCGTTGAGCTGGTCCAGGTCCAGTTGGACCAGTAGACAGGTGTAGGCCATCTTGATTCTTGGGTTGTTCGTTGGTTACAGGCAGAATAGAAGCATCATGACGCGAGTTGGTGCCATGAGGAAGTATGTTGGTGACATAAGAGTGAATTTGATCCCTTATACCGAGACGGTCTATAGGCGGTTCGTCAGGTTCGTTCATCGATGTCGATGCAGTCACGACACCAGTAGCTGGGGATGTATTGGAATCCAGGGTGAATTAACGCGATGATCGTCGATTCTACCAGTGACGGAAAAAGAAAAGAGGCTCTGTAGAACTCCAAAAGATCAAATGAGGAAAAAGAAAACAAGCCCACGAGGGTTGAACAGGAAAGGAAGGAGAGATACAGGAAGCCCTGGGGTCCCTTTGACGATGAGGGTTCCTTTTGTAGTACTCCGTATGTTTGAACCGTATCGTATTGGTCGGCTTGTACCGACACAGCGTCAGTGGCGATGTGAGATGGATCTGTATTACGTATTTACGGTAACTATGCGCGCGCTAGTCCTGATAAAAGTCTTGACTAATCAAATTTGATCCTTCCATGCGGCATCATTGGTTGGACGATTCCACTAGAGCTACAAAAAGCTTAGTTCCGCCCCGGCGAAGCTATTAGTGCCTGGGCAGTTGTACCGTTTCCTGAATTAGACTATTGGAGGCTTCCTGCCATCGTACGGAGACCAGCCAGGAACGCCAATCAGGGACGCGGCAACATAATCAGTCCGATCGGTTGACAATCTGGTTAGTTACCTTACCTTGTCCTCGTAGTACGTACTACGTAAAGAGAGAGGGTCTGTTTGTGTATTTGTATATTTGTATGTATGTATGTTTGTGCGTTTGTACGTTGGCATGTTGGCATGTTGTGTTTGTGTTACAGCGTATACTGCTTGAAGCAAGTGGTCATGTGTCCTCAACCTCAGCCAGACTCGTCATTTCAAAATTTGTGCACACTGCAGCAACGAATACACTGCATTATCGGCATCACGTTTCCGCTCCAGACCCCGCCAAGGCCCGCCAAGGCCCGCCAAGGCGTTGCCAAGCCCCCTGGACGCACGGTTGCATAACGCGGGCTCTCGTGGTCCAATCAGGGGCAACTGCACTGATTCGAGAACGGTGATTGGCCAGCCGCCCGTGGTCTTATCAGGAAAGCTTCCAGGCCGCGCCAAGATTGTTCTGTCATTACATAAGCAGGAGACCAGCCAATAGGGATGCTTTCCACTAAAGACTCATCGATTGGCCATGTTTCGAGGCTGCATCAAAGACTGAGACAGCTCATCCCACTATCTCTCCGATATCATTTTTGACTTCCACTCGAAGTATCTAAATTCTTGCTCGATCTGCCCTAAAATCGGCTGTCTAGACCCAACAGATCGTGTCGGAGGGGCAGCTTATACTCGAAGCAGCTTAGTTGATATATCGATGGGATCGACTGGCCAGCATCAACTGAGACATGCGCATAGGAAAGAAGAAAAAAAAGTCGGTAAATTGAGAGCTAATGAATCTACCATACGATCATAAACAGGATTGCTCATGAACTTAAAGCCGTAGTTGTCCGACTGCCAGAGGTGGGATGGTAGTTGCGCGCCTGCTCTATTTATCTATCTTGCTAGCCTGAGAATTCCTTCTCCTTCCATCTACCTCTTGCTCCTCACTTGGTTGTTTTTGTAAGCCCACAATGGCGGAAGATTCGCAGCCCAGACGTTCAAGAAGGTTCTCCTTCACCTCAAGACGGCCCCAGAGTGTAGTCGTCACCGAGGAGCTCAAATCCCAACCACCAGTAACCACCATCGGCTTCCCAATTGATGCCCTCCCATACCCAGAGGCGCAGCAAGAGCGTCCTACGTCATCGTGGAGAAACGCCTTTAGACGATCCCAGTCAGTGGATCGGAACAACAGTAGAGCTCCTTCTTCAGATCGTCGAAGCTCGCGCCGTCTAGTGAAGAAGCAGCCAGGGAATGTATCCAGTGTGCCGTCACAAACTCCGACCTTGCCAAATGTGCCTTTACCATCGAACATGACAACCGCTCGCATTCAAAATCGGCGTGCCAGTGTGTCAAATAACGCGAGAGACGAGGACGCGGGCTTGCCATATACACACCAACCGAGCACGCCCGCTCAGCAGTATGGCTATGATAGAATAAGGAGTAACACGACGATGAATGCGCAGAGAGAACAGCAAAAGAATGGTAACGCCTTTATGAAAGATCTTCCTCCCGCACCGGCAACCCCTACACTTCGAAGAGTCAGCAGTCCATTCTACCATACTGCAGCTGATAAATCCGCCATGTCTTTCAATCCTCCTGCCACTACCCTTACCACTAATGTAGAGCAGAGACCAGGTAGTTTGGACAGCACTCAGGATGATGCCATGATTCCTGCTTCTCTGCGAGTTGGTCGGGCAAGAATGGAGGAATCGGGAGGCCAGAGTCGAGATAGGGCAACGTCACCAATGCAGGAAAACCCATCTTATCACAGCTTGCCTAAGTACAGTCCTTCGGATGTTCAAGCACAACAGGCAAATTATGATAGCATCACGTCTCTTATAGAGGCAGTCGATTTTCCACAGATATCAACTTCTCCTGAGCAAACTCCTAGCCAGCCTACAGATGCAGTTGAGTCGGTTAACAAGCGCGATGAACGAATCAAAAATCTACGACCATTAAAGACAATGTCTCCTCGTCCGCACCATGCAAAAACACCGTCGTCGTCCTCATCTTCATCGTATGGGTCGTCTACATTCTCAGCGCTGGGCGAACCAGCGACCCCAGTCAGTTCAAATGCTTCCACCACCAACTTCGAAATAACATCCATCAGCACTAAGAGCAATACCAGCAAAAAGGAAATCCCACGAAACACAATGTCCCCCAAACATGACAAATATCTCGCCAAGATTTTTGTCGTCTGCTGCCATTGCAACTATTGGCACGATGTGCCATCCGGCATGTACGCACAAATGGTTATTCCAGAATGTCTATTGTTTTCCGGACTGCCGGAGCCCTCCAGTTCACGATCGTCCAGGTCATCTAGTCAGGCACGTTCCGCGAGATCGTTGGGCTCGAAACCGCAGTCTATATTCTCGGAGACGTCGTCTTCCTCAGGGCCCTCGTCATCACCCAAGGCCACCGTCAGGTGTTCATGGTGTAAGCATGAGATGGCCAAATCGTGTTGCGCTAGCTGGACTACCATGGTTCATCTGATTGAGAAGCATCATTAATCTTTACAATCTGGCTTTGCATTTTGCATTTTTTGCACTCTCTTCAAGTTACTGTACTTTTGGCCACATGTTCTTTCTGAATGACCATGTTTCATGACAAAAAAAAAGCAACGAATAATGAATCACGATATCGATAAGATGAGATAGATGGACAGTAACAACTATTAATCAATAATCAAGGAGACTTAATCTCGTGATGTTCATCAGCTTCCTAGCCTTTCATGGAAAAAAAAAAAGGCTCATGACCTCAAGTAATATACAACAAGTATCGTACTAGAATATGAGATCAAGCAACGGCATAACAAGCAACCCTCAAACAATTCTCAACATCCTGTTTACGAAATCCCGCTCTTCCGCTTAGACAGACTCCTTTGTATATAAGTTCTATTTACACCGTCAGCGACCTTTTGTAATTTCTGTTTTGGGAACGGGAGAACTCACGAGTTAGAAACATATCTACGTCGAAGATGAGCGCTGGTTGCGGTTTTGTATTCATGTTTGTATCCGTGCCTGCTGCGGTAGAGCCGATGTCCTGCGTCCGGGCTGTTGCCGGCGCGGCGATAGATTCCAAACCCGGATCAAGCATCAAGTCATCCTCCGTCGGACTCTCGTGTTCCTCGATGTAGTCTATCCGATGACTCGATTCATCCGGCAACGTCACAAAACTAGCCTGTGTATCAACCTGTATCCCCTTTTCGCGCAGATATCCCTCCACATCGTTGCTATCGAACCACTCCCCTACCATTCCGCGCGCGGATATGACCTCATTGATGGAGGTGAAATCGTGCGGTGCGTCTGCTTGATGGAATGGCCAGGGTCCGATGAATTTTGAGACAGGGTATAGTTCTCTTGGTGGTGGTGTTGTTGTTGTTGTTGTTTGTGGATTAGAAGTTGGTTGTTGGAGAGGGTAGTGGAAGCCTGCGTTTCCAACGGTATATTCTGCTGCACCAGTAGTTGTGCCGATGTCGCTGGCGGAGGAAGGGGGGGCGGTTATCGCCTTCCAAAACCGCTCTATCAAGGCCTGCTTATTCTTAAAGCACAACGAAAACCGGTAGGTGCGTAGTATCTCTTTTGGATCGGTATTAGGGTCTGTGAGTAATCGATATGCGTATTCTGCACATTGTCTGCGAAGACGGCCGGCGAATGATGATTCGTGGAAACTGTACGTTGCTGGTGGGGTGATGGTGCTGGGTTGTAGCCATACAGTGGTGTTTGTGTTTATGGGGTCTTGAGGAAATGACTCCGCGATAGAGGATGGCACGAGTTGCAGATCGGTATTCCCTGTCAGTGTGGTAGGTGCCTGTTGAGGCTGCTGGACAGTTCCTAGGTCGTAACTCTGGAAGAGAGAGTCGAAGTTAATAGACGAGGCGTTGTCGTTGGAGGTGTATAAAGGGAAATTGAATTCGTCCAGGTTTTCAGTTATGTCCAGTGGCTGATCGACAAACAATGCATCACTAACTCCGAACGAGGAAGAATTACTGCTCGCAGTCTCATCCATAGGCGACGTATTAGCAGACTCATATTCCTGATTCGCCGCGGAAAGTTTGACAAGCGCATCTGACTTCTGCACAAGTCGTTGCCATCCATATGTCAAAGATGTATGTTGCAGTAACAGACCGGAGCTCATCAGTTCATCACGAAAGCTTCCTACCGTCGTGTTCATCTCTCTGATAGAGGCGTCGAGCTCAGACAGTCTTTTGCTAAGTGATGAGATGGTGGCTTCTTTCCGGGAGCGATAAGCCCGTTGAGCCAGTCGGATCTGGGTTCTGCGTCTCTACGAGCAACGGTCAATTTTTTTCAATCCACGGAAGAATTGAGTTGGGGTAGACAAACTTCAGCAGCATTCTCGTCTTTATCCAGAACTCGAGGACGACCACGTTTCCTTTTTGAGACGTTGGTATCGTCCTCGGACTTGGGGGCACTTTTATTATTTGTATTTCTCTTTGGTTTAGACTTGTCATTTGTCGGGGCCATTGTCGTATCGTCATAAGACAACAACGTAAGGCCGCCTAAGAACATGTTCGCATTGACAGGTCTCTGTCGTCGCTCCGACTGTGCTGGGATGGGATAAGAGGAGGAGGAGAGGAGGTCAATTGGAGTGAGGGACATGACATGGGGTGGGTGATGCTGAGATAGAACGGAGGGGTTGTTTAACTAGAAGAGAATAATAATGATCAAACTAGAGGATCCACCGATGGTTAAGTCAGCTTATTAATTAACTAACTGCTTAGTTACTAATCGAAGTGTACGTAAAGAGGCGGCATCCTCGGCCTGGATATAGTTTCGGATTGGCTCTATGGCACGTTACTTTGGTGGCGTTCTTGAAAGCAATTACTTAAAGCGGCAGGAAAACGGAGTTTGGTGACAAATTAGTTACCCAGATGACTCATAACGCTGACTAAGAATGCATGTCATAGTTAACTAGTTAACCAACCTCTGTACTAACTTCCTACAGTAGTATGTAGTTAGTTAGTTAACGATATAGTTAACTAAATCACGCCCAACCGAGAGATACACGACGTGCCGCCTCACTACGTCATTGGCCAAACAATGCACACCATGGATCTGTTTACTTTGCAGCCAACCATCGTCGATGGACTTCCTCTACATAGTATACTGCGTAGAACTCTTACTGCAATACCGGTAGACTCCAGGAATACTTGCAAGAACGCTCTTGTTCTTCTGCTGCCAACATGGCTTCCACGTATGCACACCTACCCCGCTTAGCCTCGAAGCCACTAGAATGCGGGCTGGAAGTGAGTCCATTAAGAATTCAAGATTCAAAGCCATCGTCTAATTGTCCTCAGGGCCACGCCCTTCTCCAAGATTCCTACTTCAACAAAGGATCAGCCTTTCCCTCGCAAGAACGCCATGACTTTTGTTTGTACGGTTTATTACCGCCCAACATCCAGACCCTGGATGAACAGGTGAAACGCGCCTATCAGCAGTACTCGAGCCAGCCCGATGATTTGGCCAAGAATACCTTTCTGGCGAGCATGAAGGCGCAGAATGAGGTCTTGTATTATCGGGTATTCCATCCCGGTCTTTCATACATGTATTTTTCTACAAGGATTGTGCTGATAGATATCAGCTCATTCAAGATCATCTCAAGGAAATGTTCAGCATAATATATACACCGACTGAAGGCGACGCAATTCAGAACTATTCGAGAATCTTTCGGAAACCAGAGGGCTGTTTTTTGAACATCCATGACGTTAACCGGATTGAGCATGACTTGAAACAGTTTACGGATAATGGGACCAATGAAGATGTGGATTATATTGTGGTGACTGACGGAGAGGAGGTTTGGCATGATTTCTCTACATAAGTGAGAGGGCTAGCTGATAAACGGCAAGATTCTAGGAATTGGCGATCAAGGCGTGGGATCGGTTTTGATATCCGTCGCGAAACTTGTCTTGACCACTCTGTGCGCGGGTATTCATCCGGCGAGACAACTTCCGGTGGTCCTTGACTGTGGGACAGATGTATGTTGTACTACGTTGATAATGAATGAATGAATGAACCTAGCTGATCGATATATGCAGAATGAAGATCTTCTCAAAGACGAGCTATATCTCGGCCTTCGCCATAGCCGAGTCAGAGGAGAGGAATACGACAACTTTGTTGACAAATTCGTCACGAGTGCAAGGAAGATTTTCCCTAATGCATATATCCATTTGTAAGTGCCCAAGACTATGACCCACCACCTAGACTAATTCTCAATAGTGAAGATTTTGGCCTGAAGAACGCCAGACGAATCCTAGAAAAGTACCGCCCCGAAATTGCCTGTTTCAATGACGATGTCCAAGGAACAGGCTGTGTGACACTTGCAGCCCTGATGGCTGGCTTGCACGTTAGCAAAGTCAGTCTTGGCGATGTCCGCATTGTCATTTTCGGGTCTGGTACTGCAGGTACCGGTATAGCTGATCAGATTCGAGATGCCATTGCTACCGAGAGCGGCAAGTCGAAGGAGCAGGCTGCTAAGCAGATATGGTAGATCCGCGTTTCGTCCGTTTTCAAGACTTACTCTAATGGTTGTATAGGTGCATCGACAAACAAGGTCTCCTGTTCAAATCACACGAGGACAAACTAACACCCGCACAAATTCCCTACGCGCGTGAAGACTCTGAATGGGAAGATCACAGCCAGACTGACCTGTATAATGTGGTCAAACAAGTCCAACCGCACGTCTTGATCGGTACATCAACCAAGCCAAAGGCCTTCTCCGAAGATGTTATCAGAGAAATGGCCAAACACGTTGATCGCCCTATTGTGTTTCCCTTGAGTAATCCAACACGACTACACGAAGCGCAACCACGAGATCTCAATGAATGGACGGACGGAAGGGCGCTGATAGCAACTGGCAGTCCGTTTCCGCCTGTCGAGCACAACGGAGTAAAGAAAGAAATCGGTGCGTCTCTGTTCTTTTTCAAATCAATTATACTGTAGTAGAAGCAAACCACTGATAAGCAGAGAAGCGGAATGCAATAATTCCACCTGCTTCCCCGGAATCGGTCTAGGCGCGGTGCTGAGTCAAAGCCGCCTTTTATCAGACAAAATGCTGGTCGCAGCGGTCAAGGCACTAGCAGCCCAATCCCCCGCTCTCCAGGACCCCAACAAACCGCTTCTACCGGATGTTGAAGATGTGCGCGAAATGAGCGTCCATATCGCCAAAGCCGTGATTCAAACCGCTGTAGAGGAAGGTCTGGCTCGGGAAAAGGGCATCCCCGAAGACGACAAGGAATTGGAGCAATGGATTCGCGGGCAGATGTGGGATCCTGTGTATCGGCCATTGGTGAAGCCTCGGTCGAACTAGTCCACGGTTGCGTGTGTTGTCATGTCAGCTGAGTCCATTGCTGTTTTTCTTTGTGCGTATACTATGATCCTTATACTACGGAGGTACGTAGTATGTAGTAAGTAACATGAGTAATGATAGATAGTCCGTCCATTGACAAGGATTGAAATACGAGAGTGAGAGCCAGAGAGAGAGGCAGTGCTCCATCAACCGAAGCCGGGGCCAATCAGGCAGACTCCAGAAATTCTAATCTCCGCGGGCGTGCCTTCCCCAATTGGACGCCCTACTCCGCCCGCTGGAGTGTCCCATGGACCGTGCTGCGTGCTGCGTGCTGCGTGCTGCCGTGCCCCTGCCAACATGATGTAGACTCTTCTTGCCTCTTTTTTTTTTTTTTTTTTTCCCTTCTTCTTTCTCTTTCTTTCGGCATCGCGTCGCGTGCATATATAACCAACCAACCCCGTCCATTTCTCTCTGGCTCTTCCCGTATTGGAGCTCCATCCTTCAGATACACCGCTTTGTTTGCGAGTATATTCTGCTTCACAACAACATGAAGACATCGTTAGTAACCAGCGTCCTCCTACTCCTCTCGCCCATTGTATCATCGCTCGCAGTCCCGCGAACGGATCTGATCTCTATCGAGGAGCGAGAGGCACTCGTGGCGGCAGTCGCCTCCGATGCCGTCGATCTAGAGAAGCGACGTGGTGGTGGTGGAGGTGGTAAAAGTGGCGGTGGTTCAAGTGGCGGTAGTAGTTCGGGTGGCAGTTCGAGCGGCTCTAGCTCCGGCAGTTCCGGCAGTTCGTCTGGCGGCTCTGGATCTAGTGGCTCAAGCTCAAGTGGTTCAAAAGGTGGGAGTTCATCAAGTTCAAGTTCAAGTTCCAGTGGCTTGGGGTCGGGCTCGAGCGGCGCAAAAGGAGGCTCTTCTGGAACTAGTTCAGGCTCAAGTTCTAACATCAAATCTGGTTCAGGCTCTACGGGCAGTACCTCGTCATCGAGGTAAGACCATCCGCTCCGATAGGTAGATCTTGACGATGTTGCTGACCACAAATAGTAACGCCGGAGGCGCAAGCAGAGCTGGACCGGGGAGTTCCAGACCCTATGGAGGTGGTAACTACTACGCCGGTGGCGCGGCAACTCCCTATGCTGCCGGTAGTCGATCCTCGTCCGGCATCACCCCATACCTCTTTGCAGGAGGCGCACTCGGCCTTGCAGCAGTTGCTGCATGGCATTATCCATTTGCCTATGCCTATCCTTACGGTGCGCCATACTACTACCACACCCCGATCAACCACGACAACCAGAATAACACGGCCAATTATACCATGAACGTGATCTGCTATTGCGAGCAGTACAGCGAGTGTGGATGCGACGACAACAACAACTCGACCTTTTTGAATGAGCTCATTGGAGACCCTCCCCAGAACTCCAGCGTCGTGACGATTATCCAAAACGGAACCCACGAGACGGCGTATGTCAATGGTACTCTTGCGAACGGTACCACTTCAGCCGACCCTACGATTTCCGGCGCATCGATTTTGGCACTTCCGTGGAAGGGCGCATGGCCTGTTGTGGTGCTTGTGACTGGTATGATGTACGCTTTGTAATGATATTTGGGGTTTGCTGCAGCGTTCTTGTATATTTGTTTGCTTGCTTGCGCCCCTATGATGATATGGTCATTCGCTTCGACCTGGCTATGGCTTAGTACTTGTACATATGATTATACCCACTCGCTATAGATATGATAATGTTAATTGCTTTATTTCGCTACTATTGCATAGACACGCCAGAACTGACGTACGTGCCACGACGGCGACATTCATTTGTGCCTTTTACTTCTCTCCACCGTGTCTTATCGAGGTATATTACACAGAATAGTTAATAGTAGCATACACCAGTCAGAATGCGACGATTGACTGTCTCTTGAAGATCAATAAGTTTAATAAGTAACCTTTGAGATATGAGTCCCGATTCACCGGGATCTGCCCGACCTGAAAGTATTCTCGCAAAGCCACCGTACTAACACCAAACCAAGTGGGACTGTCTAGATACTCTCCACCTGGTGCTGAGTTTTTGTGTGGCTCAGGTAGTGATATTCTGTCGATCGGTGTTCTCAAGCCTTTCGTGACCAATAAACATATTCGTATTGACAGGATGACATACCAATTGTTCCCTTCGCAACAGGTAATACGTATATACCAGGAATGCATGTAAATAAGCCGTCGTGGGCTGTAATACAAATACCATCCGCGTAATCTAAAGCAAATTAGGCCTGGTTAGCGCGGTCCTGGGCCGTTTCTCCATACCCGTGTTGATTTGCATTCCTTTCTTATAGTTATCTCTTCCCGTCTCACTTCTCACTTTCTCACAGCTTTGATAGCTATCTATTCTTCTTGTTGTCAATCGCCGTCGTTCACTGCCAGTAGAGCCAACACTCATTAAGTACCCTGCTGTCGTCCGTTCTTTGCATTCGCTAGTCGATCGCTCTTTTCTTCGCAAGATTTGATATCTCGATCAATCTCTATATACTCATATCAACGTTCTATCGAAATATTCAGATATTCAAAACAAACAAACAAAATGCATTTCGCTAAACTTCTCGTCCTGCTCACGGCAGCTGCTTCCTCTGCAATGGCTGCGTCAACTACGACCATCACCATCGTCAACGCGCATACATCGACAACCCCGACATCGACACCAACCCCCACACCTACGCCTTCCTCAACTTCTACTCCAACCTCTACTCCTTCTTCCTCGTCTTCGTCGGTGGTGGTCATTCCTACCCCCTCCTCATCCAGCGTACCAGTCAGACAATCCAGCTCCTCAATCGCCATCAAACCCTCAAGCGTTGCACCCATAACCTCCGTCGTGGTTGCAACCGCCGCTCAATCCGAATCATCCGCTACGTCGACCTCTTCAACAGCAAAGGCACCTACATCCACTTCTGGAGCTATGGCAGCGAACCAACAGTATGCCGCGGGCGCTGTGATGGCCGGCGTGGTCGCTGTTGCAGGTTTGGTTATGATGTAAATCGTCTAGAGGGTATCATGAACGGCGATCAACGACAAGAAACAGCAACTATAGACTTTTCGGTTCTTTGGGATTTCGACCTGTTCCATTCTTCCAGGATATACATACATACAATTATTTGGAAATGTATATATCATTTTGACCTCATCTGCATGCATGCATCTTATTACATATATATATATGTATGTATATATGGCGATGCGAGACTTCTCCATTCGTTTTTGGTTTTTTTATACCCTTCTTTTCCGGATGCAAGTCGGACTATTTCTAGTCGGCTGATTCATTTATTACTTCTTCTGATGTGCTAGACACATCGGTCAATTATTAGAGATTGACTATTAATTCATTGGAATACATACCTTTTTACTTCTACCTCATTCCTATCAGGGGGCAATCATTTTGATTCAAGTAAACAATTCATATAATACATACAGGAAAAACAAGACGAGCAAATTTAGGTCGGACAGAGTTGGGTATGTACTTTTTCTAAGAACAAACAGTCTCGTATAGACTATGTATGACGGTGGTGTATAGTTACATGACAGATCAAACGGCAATTGTACCATCCTTCTGCGTTGCTTCGTACCTGTGTACCAATATTAGCATCCTGAAAGTCAGAAATAAAATAAAATAAAAGGGAGATGAAAGAAGAAAACATACCTCTTCCCCCTAAAAGCCCAAACCCCCCAGTTCCCAGCCGAAACATCACTAGGATCCATATCATTCAAATCCCACCTCAAACTCCTGAACCGATTCTCGCCCGGTTCAAGTAATACATCAAACTCTCCCGCGCATTTATCGCGAACCCAGTTGATGTCGCGCTCCAGATCTTCCTGTGTATACCCGGTGCAGATAATGGGCACTTTTGTCTCGAGGAGTTTCGGGAGTGTTTCCGCCCATTCGTGGGAGCTTGCTGGATGACCCAAGCCGGGGTGGAAGAGCATGAAGCAGTCAAAGTACGGGTCGTAAGGGTAGAAGTATTGTGCGTCATGCATGGTATGGAAGTAATCGACGTAGGTTGTGATTTTCATTTGAGGCCCCAATCGATCTTCGACAATTGCGCCAAAGGGGTTGGAGGCTGTGCGTTCGGGCAAGGGGAACTCATCATCACGGTTGGCCATGCTCTCGGGTCCGATGAAGATGAGATTGATCAGGGCGTTGGGGAACATGTGCGTGAGCTGAAGCCAAACTTCGCGGGGCAAAGAGGATTCGGCGCGGGCTCCGAGAATGAAGATGCGAACTGGTGGCGCCTTGAGTCGTAGGCCGCGGATGTCTTTACCTTCTCCTTGTTTGGGTGGGTGGAGTGTGTATCGGAGAGCTTCTCAAATTAGCATATCTGAATAACGAACAGGAAGGAGGAGGACTCACCGCTAAAACTCTTCAGTCCCTCAGCCGTCAGTCTACCCCCCTTGTGCACAGTGTACGGACTCAATTCATGTATAACACTAGCAATTGTAGTGGGATAAGTCAACATCCGCGTCACCTGCCTCATACTCCTCTCATTATCAATCGCCTCGAACTCTCGTGTATACAGGAACGTGTCCCAATTCGTCATATTCACCACAAAATTATCATCCTGCGGGCCTGGGTACGAGAATTCTGGAAAGAAACGACCAGAGACTAAATCATGATCATCTTCGTTGATCTGTCGAATCGTCTCGCAAACTTTGAGGTGAGCTTCAAAGTCGTCCATCCAGTGCTCCTCCGAACAATACAACGGTACACCGCAATCGGGACATTCGAAGTGGGCATGTGCTGGCGGGAGAGTTCCGGTAGCTACCTCCTTGTCTTTGGCGGTGCCTGTAGGCGCGCGAGTTTGCTGATGGCTCGGATGCGGACAGAAGGCATTCTGCTTAATGAATTCAGCTCGTTTCCGTATGATTGGCGAAGGTGACGATCCGTAGTGATGGAAGAGATTGTCCGGTCGTCGTAGTGCTGCCGTCTCTCGTGAAGCCGTGGGGGGAGTGACAAATGCGGCGGCGGATTGAACGTTACGTGTAACTTGCTTGTTTGGTAATGTCAATGAGCTTCGTTCAGCATTCACTGCCACTGAAGAAGTCGTGTTCAAAGCCTTGAATTGACTGCAGTTGCCGCCATTTGCGATTCGTACCGGCGAGCTTCGCGGTCCCGTCGTCGTGGAAAAATTACATCTTCGGCTGGCCTGCGAAGGTAGGCGCCTGAGAGTAGAGAAACTCATTCGATAGTGAAGGTGAGGCTTGAGAACCTGCATACAGCGACTGCAAGTGTATTCGCTCACCATTTCGAGATCGATTGGTTTGGGCACTGATGGACGTTGCAAGTTAGCTGTTGCATGAGATGTGGATGATTATTTGATACGAAATCACGTGATGTAGATGCTGAGAAACATAAACATCGATCGTTAGCACATTAGATAGTGTATGTCTTGATAAAGGTGCTTTTTTAGTCATTTGTTTATAAATCTGGTATTATAATTGATGCATAATGTATACTAATAATATATAGTTGGCGTACGAAAGGACATAGGCTGGGCACAACCGCTCATGTATACTGTACACGGCACAGACCACAAAAAGGAAAGAGAAACGACATACTACTGGAGACAGAGGGAGAAAAAATATCGCTAGAAGATATCCTCCGATTTGGACCAGTCGCCGACCTCTCTGCACTTCCAATACTCACCAGTTGACTCCCAATACTCCTCGCCAGTGACTGGACACTTGGCCTTCTGGAACCATTGAGGAACAAACTCCTCGCCATTCTGTTCTCGCTCCCTCCGTTTTGCTCGCTGCTTTTCTTCGACACGATGTTTCTCCGTTGCCGCTAGGTCATATTCGCCATCTTCCATGGCCCTCTGGTCAGGACGGAGTCGGGTATCAGTTGGTGGTAAGAATGGTCGGAGGCGATCGGGGATCGCGTTCAGAGTCAACACGAATGGTGTCAGATTGAAAGGGATACCACTGGGTCGAACATTGGCTTGCCAGAGCAAGATAGCCTTGGAAGATTCATCAGGTTCGGTACCATTCTGCCCCGATACCGCGCGAGCGAAGATCTTGTCATTCCATCGTCCACCGATGCTATATCTTGTAACTCCAGAAGCATCAACCACCTTTCCAGTAACCTGGTATGCAGATGATGCTTTCCAACCACGAGCTTTGAAGTCTAGATAGCACGTTTCTCCAGTCTTCCAATTCTTGACCTCCATCGGCCCGTAGTTATCGACGGTAGGATTACCAGTGATGATACCAATGACTGAAGAAGTCACCTTCTTCCATGTATACACCTCCTCTTCGCCTGTGATAGGACGTAACTTGCAGAACCAAGTTCCCAACAAGTTGATGTCGAACGATTTCCCATAGAACTTGGATTTCAAAGCGGATTCACCCTGTTGTGAATTGTTAGCACCCTTAGCTCAAAATGGCATGGCATTGAGGAGGCCTACATAATAGTCCCATCGAGGTGATTCAGCCCAGGCAGCACCAATTGGAGGATGATGGCTGACTTGCTCAACATAGAATCGATACTGTTTGTCTGGTCGAGTATACTCAAACGTTTCTCCTAATAGGGGGTTGAACGGTTTAGCAACTCGGCCAATAGTAGAAGCATACTCGCTGATAGCATAGGCAGCGACGTAAAGCAAACGTTCCAGTGAATCAGTACGATCGGCAGCAATATCCAGAAGGTCGGCATATTCCATGTCTTCAGCAACACGCTGAAGAAGCGAGGTTGGCTCATTGAAAGACACCGGAAGAGTCATTTTTGTCATGTCTTTACCAATCATGGATTTCAGAATGCCCTAGTGAAAACAAACAATTCGTCAGTATTTGGACCATCTCCTATTATTATATTAAGTCACTCACCCAGAGAGACAACTTAGGCCTGTCATCCTGGTCCATTTTCAATCTTGTCCGTACTGGGTCTTCGTATCCCTTGTATGCCGACTCTATAGCAGCAAGCTTGGTTGACCGCAAATCAGCTGTTTCACTGTCAACAATTTTTGATTCAACAAGTTTGTCGCTAGACAGCATTGGGCCGACTTCAACGTCTTCATTGTCAATGGCATCGAAAAACTCGTCTTCATCGTCAGAGTCAGACTCGGCAAGGTCTGCATATTCCGATATAGTCTGACTCTTTGTCGCGGCCTCATCAACTTTGACTTGTTTGGCCTCGCTGACAGAGGCTTGTCGTGCACCATGGTCCAAAGCTTCGGATTTTGCTTCTTCAAATGTTTCTTTTTCCTCGGTGTGGTCACCGTACGGCATACGTCCCACTTCAGCTCCAGCGGTATTTTCGAGAACCTCCTTAAGCGCTTTCTTCGTCCTTTTGCGCTTTTCTTCGGATTCACCGACTTTGAGCTGAAGCTCCTCATGTTCCTGCACAATGCGGGCCATGCTTTCTTCCCACATTTTACGTGTATCAGACTCTTTATCAAGACGGTATTGCCAATAAGCATCTCTGTCCCGGGAAATCTTCATCAAGTTTGCAAGAAGATCGTTGAGACTGCCCACCGCTGACTCGTAAGTTGATAGGGCTTGATCAATCACTGGATCGGACACGGTAAGTTCGGGGTTTTTTGTTTTCTCCGCCAAAAGAGAAGCGGACACATTTGACAACAGGTCTAATTGTAGTTTCGCTGACTGGGCTGTGATGTAAAAAGCATCCTTGTTGGATGGTTGGGCGTCGTGGCTTGAAGCGTAATCGTGATAGTCCTCATAGTCAGCCTCTTCATCAATTCCGCCTGGAGGTCCGGTGGCACGGTTCACGTCGGTTTGAGCAATGCTCTGGGTATAGGAGCCATAAGCGGAGGCATCATCATCACCGAGAGGATCGGCAGTGGTGCGCGATGTATGGGTATTGACGCGCGTGAAGCTGGACTTCGGATCAGTCACAACAGAACCGCCTTTAACGTTGAGCTTGGAGCCGACTGATGCCAGCTCAGAGGCTGGTCCTTCAGACGCGCGGCTTTCCACGTTATGTATTTTGGCCTGCAAAAACTCCGCATCCCTGTTTCGTCGTTTTTCTTCTTCCTTGGCTTCATCTTTGGCCCACTGAATGGCATTGTTTAAAGCCCAGAACCATCTCTTGGCTTCCACTACATGGTTCGCTTTCAGATGGTATTTTACGGACGACTTTCCGAGAATTTCAAAACGAGTCTTGTCCTGCGCATCCATGTGTAATTTCGCAATACGCATGCTAATAGCACCTCGACAAGCGGAACCCGCGTCGTCTAGACACGTATATATTAGCTTAACACTGCCCTCATGTCATGTATAATCGTGCACTAACCTTGGTGTTTGTAGTAGCTAAGAACTCCGTCTTCAAGGACAAACCAACGCAACTTGAAACCTGAGGTGTAGTTTGTCCATTTCTTCAGATAACCCTTCATTTCTCTGGCATCCTTTCCGGCAAGAGTGACTTCTGCGCTCACAACTCTGCTAGAACTAGCAGCTTGAGAGGGAGCATTGCCTAGGATGGCTCTTTCTTGAATACCGCGCTGGGCGATAATGGCAGCGGGCGATTTCTTCACGATTGCTCGTATCTTGTCGTCCTTTGTCACGTCTTGGGGGAGCTTTCCCTTCTTGTCACGTCTGAAGGGATCGGCGCCGTGCAGGAGTAGTATTTGTAACAGTTTTGTGTCCTTCTTCCTAGCACCTTCGTGAAGCAAAGTTCCTCCTGATTGTGCGGTGACAGTATCCGTCACCAATTCCAGCGCGTTCACATCAAGGTTGCCTTGTACACGTGGCTCTTCAAGTAGCTTCTCCAAGCCTTCGTAGTCTGCGCGAACAACCATATCCTGAATTTGCTTTGTCTTTGTATCAATGAAGAGCGAACGAGAAAGCTGCAGCTTTTCGAAGATTTCGGGGGTACGCGCGAGGTCGAGGGCAGTCTGCCCCCGATAGTTTGCAACGGAGTCGTCGATCTGAGGCAAATCCAACAGTGACTGAACGACCGAGTCCCGACCAAGTTGGGCCGCGAGATGCAATGGTGTATTTCCTTCACGATCCCGGGCATTGACATCAATATCTGCTCCGCTAGCCACGACATATTCCACCACTTGTAGATCCGCACATTGTATAGCCAAATGAAGTATCGTAGTTCCTGCCGCCGGTCCACCAGCGGCACTCTGCTCTTTGGCTTCTCTCAGCGCCCTGGAGATGGAAGTAGTATCGCCGCTGCGCAGAATCTCAAACAGACGGAATGTCTTCACTGATTGTTCGATTGATACGGCATTGGTTTCTGGGATGTTCTTGAGGGAGGCTGGTTTCTCGGGGCTGTCGATCGCCCCCGCATGCGAGGAGACATCACCTCCTGACACGGATGGCGATTCCATTGTGATTTCGGGCCCTACTCTTCTATTACTTCGCGTTTTTGTCAACGATAATGATGAATGCCGGTTGTGTTGCGGTTCGGCGAAAGGGGACGATCCGGCTGACGTGGGCGAGGTACCGCCGGCGTTGTTACTCTCGTCTCGATTTTCGCTCTTGGACTTGTCGCGGTGAAGAAGAGTACGCGCCAAGCCACTCTTGGATCGCTTGTGACTATGAATGAGAAAAGGACATTAGTTCGTAGTTCTTGATCCTGGTGAATTGCTCGAGTCGTAGTCAAAGGGGGGTAAAGCGCAATGACGAAATGGACCAGAGAACACGAAAGCTAAATGGCTGAGGTACACGGAGCACCCAAAGCCGTTGAAGTAACCAGGTTTCATATAGTACTCCGGTCCTGTCTGTGGCAATTTGATATGATTTGCGTGCCTGATGTTGGGTAAATTTTAATGTGGCTGTCTGGGGCGATTTACTTACCCAAATCCTGGTTCGGTCATGATCCCAGTAGCTGCATAACACCGCAGCTCAACGTTCCTCGGTTGTCGGGCAAGAGAAGCAGGACGGGAAAGCGAAATATGTTCAAGCAGAAGAATAAGCTGTATGTCCAAGTAAAGATAATGTTGGGTAGGAATTGAAGGAAGAATGAGAAATTTAATCACGGCGGGGGAAGATAGGTTGTTTATTGTGGCGGTGTCCTCAGCGTTCTTAGATACGGTTCGCAGACCGCGGAGCCCTTAGTCACCCGCCTACATAAGTTAACGTATCCTACTACAACACATTACTCAGGTTTCATCTACTCTTCAAGGCTATACGACTCAACCATTGACTGACAAGTGGACAAGCTGGTCGTACATTGACTGATCTACCCCTATTCGCTTGGCTAACTGTGTAGTCAAAACTCAGTCGATTGAGTGATGGCGAGCTATGAACCAATGAGTGACTTGTATAAGTCCACGATCGGTTCGTGGAAACCCTCTTCCCCTATATACAGCGCTACTGATCTTTCAACAACACGGGGGTTTACAGACTGGGAACGGAACTGAAGGACTCTTTAGTGCATTGTGAACAAAAGCTTTTCTTTGGGTCTAGAATTTGCCATTTTGTTCTGACGGACAATGGGAACCGCCCTACGAATTTCGGACTATTTCCTACCGTCTATCGACTGCATTACATAGGTCTAGGCTCTGATACTGTGGCAGAATCGTACATGACATTCAATATACTCCTGCATACGCCTTCTTCTAGGGTAAAGAAGCCACTCGCGCCTATGCATACTGATTTGATGTCCTTCAATTGCTTGAGCGGGTATGGATGATCACGAATAAAAAATCTTGTGAATGCTTCAGTCCGCGTCGGCCATCTCATACTGCTTCAAGAGGGATAAGAAGGATTTAGGCCTTAAGACTACCTTTTGTTCTTAATACGTCGCCAAGGCTTTTTGATGGGCTTGCCTCTCAGCCTATGTAAAGGCTGACAATGAACTTGGCTTATCCTCCGATACAAAGATGAAATCGCACACAACGACTGATTCGATTACTTATACACGAGCAACGTATTTCTATGAGAAGAGAGAAATAGTCCCAGATAATTATTATGATTATTGACAGCACAAACAACCTGTACAAAAGTCATGGCCACCCGGCAAGAAAGCTTGCCGATAAGCCCAACACTTTTAATCTCATTCGCAAGAGAGGACTTCAGGAGGTAAGGAGGAGGAAACTCAGAAGCAAAAGCAAAAAGCAATTTTTGCAGTACTGAGACAAACTGAATTGGCAACAATCAAAAGACGAAATATGTATATATCAGAATATACAAAAAACACCGGCTTTGGCAGAGAAAGAAATCCGCCAATAAATACTGAAAGTAAGAAAGAGCAGGATCAAACCAAGACAGCTGCTGCTGCTGCAAAAATATTAACAAGAACACTGAATTGACAGATAGCCTCCCAATAGTAACTTCTTGTCTAGCAAAATGGAGGAAATGAAAAGAGTAAAAAGTGTCACATAAAGATGATTTGATGATGAGGTTTGATGAGAGAGAGATGCTTTTTTTCCCTGATACTATTACATGCCAGTACGAAAAATTTCTTTCTTTTTTGTTCCTTGCTTCTGTCTCTCTATTTTGAGGAAGAAGAGGAGATGGAGAGAGTCAAGAGATGTATGTATAAGCTGCTCTGTTTGTTTCCAGCTGAGATCCGACGAGATATATGGATGTCGGTCGATGGTATAGATGTGAAGCAGTTGTAATGGTCAATAGGGGCGAGTGAACCCTATCAAATAATGTATAGTGTCACAAGAGGAACTTCGCAAAAAGGTTCCCATTCAGCTCGCTTTCGGTTCGGGGGGGGGAGAGTGCAAATGGTATGTAAACAAGGATGTGAGATTGATCGTAGCATCATTAATGGTATGTTGTTATGTACCAGACGAGATCATCCGTATGGCAATGACTCGTGTATATATAGAGGCGGCCGTTGTTCTTCTTCCATTCATTCATGTAGGTGCGTGAAATGGCATAATCAGGATCATGTTCTTGCAGTTGAATATGCTTATGTATCCTCTAAGCAATGGGGGCATATCCGGAAGACGGCCACACCACTTTGTTAAGAGGATATATCGAAGCTAATCTTCGGGCGTGTTTCTCACGTTCAATATCAGAACGCTTTCTCATACGTTCGGCATCGTTGGCATCGGCACCCTCGCGGCTGCCCCAGGCAGTCTGTATGGCGAAACCTTGTTAGCTCAATTTCTTCAATGAAAATCAAGATATGAGTGCGTAACAAGGGGCTTGAGATGTTTAATATATATGGAACCTGGGCGAAATCAACAACCCTGGTTTTCCGGGTGTGAGAAGGAGAGTCTCGGCCGGTCTCAGCCAAGCTAAGTAATGAAGCCCTAACGCCGCTCGTGCAGCTTGCAGCCTTGCTTCGCCCCTCCCCCTCATTGATGTTTGAACTCCAGTGAAAAGAAAAATAAAACAAGGAATAGAAATAAAGAAGGAAAAGTACTTACCACATTCAGTGTTACCGCCGCATAGATCTTGATGGCGCCGTGGAAATAACCGAACAGGATCGAGACGGGCAACAAGAGGAAGTCGGCAGGATATCGTCTATAATGACCCAGCAACTTGATGAATTTGCTGATGAACATCCAAATCCCCAAAGCACGCATTGCCCACCAGTGTACATCGCCATCAAGGGTCTCGGTTGCTTTGTGACACAAGTAGATGAGAAGGCAGTCGCCGAGGAGGGCTGGAGGTGAGAGGGTGGTAAGATGGACGGCGTATGTACTCCAAGGCTGACGACTGGGATAAGTTAGCTTGACTGTTGCTTTTGAATATGTCTCAAGTATGAAGCAAACAGAAGAAGGAAATGATGAGAAAACTTGATTGTCTTCCCTGAGACAAGATATGTATCTGTCCGAAACAGGACAGACAAAAACAAAGGATCGTACTGATCTCATTTTCTTTTCTTTTTCTTTTTCTTCTGCTTTGTTTCTTTTTCCTCGCCACACCCTCAATTTGTTGTAACATGCGTCTGGCCCCGGCTGGTTTTGTCAAAACCCTGTCAAAGTATGCAAGCCAGTTCGTGCGCTGCATCTAGAGCTAGAGCTAGACGCATGCAAGAAGCAGTACTAATGCAAGAAATGACCGATTTTGCACAGACATGTGATTATGAAGCATGGGGTGTGAAAAAAAAATAGAAAAAATAATTCCGAATGATGAAAACGCAGGTGGAAATAGGAAGACTCACTACCAGATATAACGCTCGGCAAACATGCTGGTCAAATTGCTTCGCCAATTGCTTCGCGACCATCGAGCGCACTGCTTTAAAAATTTAGGGTTATTCTCGAGAGTAGTCTTGACTTCAACTTCTGGATGATACTGAATATAAGTCTCCCAACCATGCGAGACCATCCAGCGAGTGATAAAGTTATCATCATCCGCATTGAGTTGGTATTTGCCAAACCACCACTCCTCATTAGTGAAATCGTTGGTGAATACCTCGTCTTGTAGAATCTTGGTTCGATAGGCTACTGTTCGTCCGGACAGACATGGCACGCCACCATCGATATGCGTTGTGGCAGCACAGTCAAAGTTTCGACGTTCCAAGTAAAGAGCACCGAGAAAGTTCCAGATCTTCTCAGAGAACGTCGGATTAACCGCCCTACGTAGTCTTTGACATGTAACAACTCCACCGTAGCGTTCGTCGGTGTCGAATGGAGCCAGAATCCATGGCAATGCGGTAGGCGGCCAGCTCACATCGTCATCGGCGAATATGGTGATTGATGTGCGTACCTCTGGTATAGCCCGAGTCATCTGACGTCTTTTATTGGGATGAGTGATCGTGAAGAGACGAATGCGGTCGTGGAGGTATGCCGGCATCGCCTTCAACATCTTCTCGGCATCTTTGCGATTGGCTTCGATCGTGACGAGTAACAATTCATGTGGTTTGGTGTCCAGGATCGTGCGGATCGTCTCGACCAATTCATCGCCACATCCTTCCAGAGAGGGCACAATAACCGTCACGTCTTCTGCGGTCAATTTGGGGTTCTCTGGAATGGGGATTGGTTTGAAGGTGTAAAACGACCATAGATTGACTACCAAGCGTACATAACGGTATAAACTAGAGAGTGAAAGTGAAGTGTTAGTTATGCTTGCCATCTCTTGTTTTCTTTTTGTGTATGGACTGAAATCTACTACTGACAAGAGCAGAATAAAACTCCTCATGAATGGGAAAGCCATGATGACTGTAGATGCGTATTCCTTGTCCCTCGGAACTTAAAGAAAAGCAGCCAAAAAATTATATAATGCAGCTGATTTTCCTGTCCCTTCACGTAGCCAAGCGTATTGGTTTGAGGAGCAGACAAGTGAATGATGCAGAATCAACGATATGGTCATTCCCACGCACTGCTGCATAAACCACCTTCAAATAGTTAGAATAATGTGTATCTCCAATTTTTGATTTCTCTTTACACCGATTCCGTCATTCAAATAAATCTGTATCGAAGAAATCAGCTTGTGTTTTTCTGGTGGCGTATAGGTTTCGTACCGGCTCAATCAATTTCGGCTTTAAACGATTGTAAGTCAATCAATATCAATGCTGCTGTAGCGAAAGACGGAAAGGAACATTTAACAAGACTTTCTGGAAAGTGCCATGCCCATGATTTTCAAACAAAAAAAAAATCCCAGATCAGCAATTTCAGGGAATGCTAGAAACTCCAACTCAATCAATTCCTTCTCAATTGGGATGATGGTTGAAATGAGGTGAAGAGCAGAGGAATGCGAAAAGAGAAAAACAGAAGGAAACGACAAAACAGAGAACAGATATTTTTTGTTTTAATAAAGGACAGGAAGACCGAGCATGAAATAGTAATAATAATAAAAAAAACATTCGACCTTGTTTAAAACTGCGTCAGGCTTGCTGGGATAAATTTACAAAAAGAGAGTCGTGCAGGCTCGCGCGTCATGGGTCCTGGATCTAGATGGGAAAATGGACAGAGTGGGTTCAAGATAAATTCCTACTAAGATATTAAAAACCATAGTTAACTTAGCCAAGTCTATAAAAGCACAGTAATATATCACGGAGCATGTAAACAAGACTGGGGTGTGTCTTTGCCGCCGTTGAGGAGACCGAAAACGACCAGGCTGAAAAGTGACATGCGACCAGGGGCCATTGTTAACTAGTTCAGATGTTCAAGAGGATTTCTGACTGGCTGAGAGCCGTTTTTTTCATTTCTGAAGCTCCATCTTTTCATGTATGCAATGATACTACTCTGTATTTAGTTACGACTACATACGCGCTTGACTGAGTTGACTCTGCTCGGGAGCCTTCCGCCCACAATTTGCAAAAAGCCAATCTGTTGATTAAAGCCTGCATGGAGTTAGATCCGGTTGCTAATTAGCTGAATTGAGAGAGAAAGTAACGACAGCATGAGCCTGGCAGATTCGGGTTTAGGGCGGCACAGTCAGTGCGCAAGCTGATACCTTAGTTTCGTTGTCACTTGTCATGGTTTCTAAGCTCGGATGGACCTGGGTACTTCTTTCTGCAGGGTAATCAATTATCTGAAGATATTTAACTAACTATTTGCTCGGTTTTCCGGTGTGTGTATGCCGAGATTAGTCTGCTTTGTATACTCTTTCTTAGTTTCATGTCAACAGCTAGCTCAGGCCAGGACGTCCGAGTCGAAACTGCACAGATCGTGGCATGATCATCCAGATTCAATAGTGGCACTCGCATAAAACCTTAGACCGGCGTCGAACTGGGGCAAAACGGACAGAAAGACCGAAAAGGTTGAATTTTTTCCGCAGTCATACGGGATCCATTTTGATCCATTATCAAATGACAGTTGGCAGTGGCACTTTTGTCTCCATTTTGTCTCCATTTGGTTCTCCATATATAGTTATGCTACGTAGACCCTCCTCCTCCGTACGGCGCTTTACGGAGCTCGGCCAGTGGCTCAGTTTAGCCCTTAATGCTAGCTGATTAGTCCTTATTAGCACTTATTAGCCCACTGTGGGGGGACGGCCTGTTCTGCTCGTTACGTAGTTGTCAAAGGTGCTGTATTCCATACGCCTCCAAATACATTGATTGAGGGCGTCATTGGGGTCACCGGAAAGGTACTCTGCGGGCAAATTTGGCTCTATCTGTCGCATTATGTAGCATTTGTGACCACCGAACGAGAATAAATCAAAACCACAGGACCGGATATCCTTATGAACACAGTCCGAGTTAAGTCTTAAGAGTGAATCAGCAGAAAAGTATCTTTCTTAGAGTTCTAGGCAGGAAAGAGCAGCGACTGGTCGACGAGAAGCGCTTCGGCTCGTGCGTCTTGAGTTTCTCCACCCCCTCAGCAACCGACTCCAACAAAAGCCTTTCTCTCGCTCTGATTGCTTGTCTACCTACGATTTGCACCATTTACCCGTAGAGTAGAGCGATAAGCGATCCTCCAACGAGCTGTGTGTTATCTAGCATGGGGCAAATCTGGCAGTTGGCATATGGAACACTCACCCGATGAACGATTGAATCGCCTTGGGTCGATCCAAATCTCATTTCTAGTTCGGAAAGCGGCCAATGAGTGTTTATAATACTTAACAATTGACAAGCAAAAGTACAACAGGCATCGTTTCGTGGGATGGCAATACTAAAACTAAGACGTACTTCAGATCTACCTCTGGCGTCTGTTTTTGCCCCCCCCTCTCTCTATCCCCACCAAGCAATGGAAGACAGCATGATGGCAATTCGTACATAGCCTAATGCTGAGTTTTTAACTTTTATTACGTTTCTACACCTTGATATACCTAGGTCTCAGATAATCCTTGTGACGATCCGATTCTTTCCATACAACCGAATCCCTGCGAAAGACAGTACAGAGTCACAGGCAGATGCATGGAGAACGAGTAAACAGCTGAACTGTACGACAGACACACTCGACTAAGGTGACTTTAGTTTAGTCCGATGGAGATAAAGCAGTGCAGGGACCACTGTCGCAAATGCGGAGCTGGTCAAGCCATCCTGCACACTAGATAGCATTAGGGTGTCCACTCAGCACTGTGTGTGTGTGTGTGTGTGCTCTCCGAACTGAGTAAAGGCGTATTGATTGTATGGTAAGTTAGTCGAGGTTATAAACTGGTCAATTTGAACAATTTATACAAGTGTTAGTTCGAATGATTGACTTAACTCGCTCGCAATCAGTAGGTAGCTCTGGCGAACTTGGCTATTTTAGGGCTTGGAGCTTACTACTACGTGAGTCCGGAGACTATTCATTCTATTGGAGCGCATTCACTGCGGAGGAACCACATACCTACGCTCTTTCCAGAGTAAGTAAATGTTGCTAAACTTACTACTACGCTACCACGCATGTAGTAGTACATGCGACGTACTTTATTCGCCTGTGCAAACAGGAGCTTGTACAAAGTTTTTCGCCTTCCACTTCGGCGCCTCCGGAAGACAATACCGATGGCTATCTCTCTCATGACATTCTCAGCCTTCATGAAATTCAGTTCGTCATGACTCCTCGTCATAAAATTTCAATTCTGTAGCGAGCACGTAAGTCGTACGGCGACTATGGATTGAAACTAATTTAGAGCGATCCATAATATCATACTCCGTAAATGTCTACTCCGTTGTCAAGCTAACTTATGAAGGGTACGAGGCTAGTATACTTACGTAGTACTAACCACAGGCTAAGACTCTAAACAGTAGTAGCGAGAACACAAACTAACTAACTTAGTCACGACAAACTAGTAGAGATAGGTTACTAGAGAATAATAATTAGGTTCGACTTGATTATTACGTGCATGTGAACTTGAGGTTGTATGGACCAAGTCACTAAGCTAGTGTAAGGTGACAGCCAGATCAGATATCATAACCATGATAGGCTGACAGACTGGCTCGTTAGTACGTAGTAACTTAAGAATGAATTAATGATATGAGGTGACTCGCTAGGCAATTAATTCGGACTTTGCAAAAAGAGTACATACTTGCCTCAATACTGTTAATGGTGAATCGCTTTATAAAAACACAGAACGCAGGTACAAAAATTGTGCAAGTATACTACGTAGAGCCAGAGGTAGCGAAGATTACCCTATCTAGACGATGTAGCGACTCGACGACCGGGGCCGGGATTACGATACTCTATTGCTATTACATGAAATACTATGAGTAAAAGTATCGCAACGACCTTCTCTCCAGCCTCCTCCAGCCTATTCCTTGAATTGACAACGCGACTCTTATTGGTGTACCAAACTCTGTCCCGGTCACGATAACTACGGATTATTAAAAGAGGCTGAGATGTATAGGCTGGGACTTGTTAAAAAAGGGCTAGAAGGAGAAGATCATGCCTGAGCAAGATAATCCGAGATGACGAAACTGCAACAAAGGCCCATGCGTTTGTCCATCCTTGGAGGAGGCCGTGTGGCTCGTCGATTTTGGTCGAACGGACCCTGATCGTCTGGACATTCCAATCTATTTTTCCATCTAGCTAGGTAGGTACAGGATTGATGCAAGCATTGATTCAGTGAGCGAGCGAGCCGAAGGTTTATAGTCTGAAACCCACCGAATGTCTGTTTTAGACATGAAATAAGTGGATGTACCAGGCTTTTACTCCGTACTGAGGGGGAATCGAGGATAAATACATGACAAAGAGAAAGATCTCGGACACAGGCCACTTTTCACTAGTTAGTTAACTAACATTAACTAGTTACTTACTTAACAATTTTTGATGACCGTCTAGTCTCAGGCCATGGCTTACAGGCCCTCCACGCCGTCGTCTGTGTGTAATGTGTCAAGTGCAGAAGCGTCTTGGTTAGTGCAAAGTCTATAGCAGCTAACATGCACACAAATGTAAGGACAGATATCCGGAGTCAACGCCGCAAAAAAATAAACTAGCCTAGAATTACGGAGTACGTACTCGTACTGCCGTACTGTAGTACTCCAGACATTTGGCCGGTTGAACCTTCTTTCGCATTCTTTCCCTTTCCTTGCTTGCACTGTTTAATACATATTCTGAATCGGCCTACGCCTTTGCAAGAAGAGAGTTCGGAAGGTCGCGGAGTCTCGACGAAGTCTCTAACGGCTGGCATGAACCGACCGGACTCGGAGCATAATTCTATCATTGCATTGATTGCAATGGATAAAATATATAAAATAGACCAGGCCGAGACCCAACAGCCAACACCTATCTCCTCGGTAGACCTACAAAGGGAAGATGTACATCGGCAAAATCTACTAGGTACTGGTCTGTACATGCTGTTGGTTTCAGTAGCAGAGTTCTTAGTCTCAGTAATTCCGAGTAGCCTTGTACGTAGTAGACCTAATACAGCCTATACGATGATACCTTTAGTACGGGGAAATAGTTCCACCTCCAATAGCCACCACGTTCATTCAAAATGAGTCCGTGCGACGAAGAAAGACGGAAAATAAACGGCCAGGGCTCGGCGGATGCACGAGGATTCACTTCTGCGCGATTTGTTTTATTTCTTTTCTTTTTTGTGTTGGTTAATTTACCTCCATTCTGAAACAGCCGCTGGGCATCTCATATGTTATTGTTGTTGGTGGACTTTCGTGATGCACAGCAGATTTTGCGATCATAAACCCTAACCCGCGTACACAGCCCTAACCTAAACCCTGCTACCCTAGGGTTGAATTTGGACCAGCATACCCTAACCCCATCCATCCTATGTGCACTCACAATCTTCCCTAGTCTACACAGAAAAAAAATCTCTCCTTTCCACGAGACTGAAAAGACGAAGATGGTAACCAAGTCGGAGCGAATCGGAAGTCAGAGAACTTCTAGGCTCGGTAAGAAAATAGCTCTCGATGATCGCATCCGAACTTAGCCGATACACCTATACGACGTGGAAACTCACGATCTTCGATCACTTACTTGATTGTCCGACAGTTTCAAGTTACAACTCATTAAAAGGCACATCGGTGACTTGAAGAACAAGCGTTGGGCGCCCTCTACGTAGCCGTTATACACTTGTCATGCTCGTTTCTTTTTCTGATTGCATTGAACATTCTCCTACTCCGTTCTCCGCCCCCCTGCAACATGAAGAAGTGAATGGCAATCCTTCTCGAGACCCATTAACATCAAGACCCTCTGGAGAACCCCACTCTAGCAGGATTCGACTAGTCGAAAGGGTTCACATCGCGGATGATTCCCACATTTTTAAAGGTTACGGAGTACGTATGTTCAGAAAAACAAAAGAAAAGGGTGAAAAACAGCGGGGCGTGAACGGCAACTTGAGACGGCTCGACGGGAGATGATCATGGATCAGTGACATCTCCAGATTTTCTTTTTGTCTCACCGACGAATGAACACTTGTCTACTTTTTTGAGAGTCTGAAGAAAAAAAGTGTTTGAGAAGTGTCAATTGTGGAGGGGAAAGGAACAAAAAAAAAAAAAAAAAAAGAGGAATGTTACAGTGCTAGTTGGTTAGCGATGACGGATACTAAGATGGCTAATTACGAATTGACTAACTAATCCTGATGCTACGGTCTAAATTACAATGTTTTGATTAAATCATGAACTTCATTGCTCTTTCTAGATAATCGAGTAGCGTCTAGAAATGACTTTCACAGCGGAACGGTCAAAAGAGAAAAATTCTCACGAGACGTTCTGCCCGAATCTGGTAGTAAGTAGGTACCTCATGTATGCATCGAAGATCATTTCTAAACTACCTTTAATCTGTAGCTATCATACGGCGAGCCCGCCCTCGCTACATCCAAAATATCCACATTCATTTCTACGTGAAGGATGAAGCTACCTACCTGATTAGGAAGGTGGCATCTTCCCAACGAATCCGTCATGTCAGAATGTTTGATCCAGATGGTCTTTATAAAATATAGAACACATCTTCTAATTATGACGAGCATTATCATTGCAATCCCATAAACAGCAAGATAGTCTTGGAACAGGAGGTATCAGGAACGAAAATCTTTCCGCCAGATAGGTAGGATCACATGTTCGTACTGTACTGCCTTGGCTAGGGTCGTTCATCCAGGGGTAGAGTTTATAGGATAGTTACGTTCGTAACGCTATATCGGAGAGATTTGACCTTCCATGATAATTCGATATGATATAGAGTGTATAGTATCCACTGATGTAGGGATCTAGGGATTCAGCCACGTTCCTTCTCTTGTTCAGAAAGTACCAACATACGCCTGTCAACAGACAATCCTCAGTACCTAGGTACCATAGTACATCGGTACTTCAACCTAGGTAGTTAGTAATAGCTTACTCCATGAACTGGCTAGCGATAATAGACGAGTCTGGACAAGCCACAAAAATCTAGGTGCTGAGATGAATCCGGATATGGAGTGAATTAAACTACGATATTCGACCGGTATAGCTGTTGAATGACGCCATCCCGGCAGGATTATTCGAACAATGTGCTTCAAAACGTCTTGTATTGTATCTGCGAGTAACCACATCATCCCTTCGATTGACTACTACGTATGTAGAGATTCATTCGTACGCGGTGCTCCTGTAAGCAACGCCACCATGATGATTCAAAAAACAGTATACGTAGTATAGTACGCTACTGTCAGGGTCTACTCAAAGACGGATTGAATGATTCATATTACAATTTACTAAATCCGGAGCACTCCGTACTTAACTGCCTTCTTTTGCATGCACTAATTAATTGTTGTACGGACTAATTTGCGCGAATTATAGTTTCGCCCGTTATATTAGTGACCTTTTCACGTTCCTTCGTGGTTTTTCTTTTCTTTTCTTTTTCCTGCATGCATGTCAAGATGTCAGTCTGCTAACGCTGTTTGTTCTCTCCATAGTCCATCCGGAAATGCAAGTCGACTTCCCCCCGAGCGACTAATGCTTGACCGACAGGAGAGTTTAGCCCCAGTCCCATGCAGCCCGAATATCAATGATGCACGGAGTATGTACGTACTATAATTTTTTGGTCTGTACATATTTACTCCGGTGTGGAGTACAAGGAATACTCCCCGGAGACGGCCTGAAAAAAACATGGAAGGAATCAGACCGAAAATCCTGGAGAACGCTATGATAATCCATTTTAGGAACATTGTGCGTCTGAGAAACAGGGCTGTTATCCTGAGGGTATTATTTGATTTGTAGATTTCACCCTCGAGTCACGAGTCATCGCCGATTACTTGGCGATGAGTCAATGGCATTTATGCTAACTAACGTTAACTAACTACTTGTTGTTCATGATAGAACTGCGTATACTACGAGTATATGCGTGTTAGGACATCCCACTGTAGTACAGTATGTAGAGAGGGTAATGTATGCGGGCACTTGGGAGCTCTACGTAGGCTAACCGTCTCAATTGCGAGGAGGGTGATTTGACTACTCTGTAGTACGTATAGTCCAAATATTGATCAAGATCGATGTCAACATATTTCTTAATTGGGTATTAATCCGTTCGACCACAATGTAGCATTTTCCAAACCATACCAACAAAAAAGTTTTCGCAGATTTCTTACACAACCTCTGTTTGGCTGCTTGGAAATATGCAAAATACAGTAGAAGACACGAGCACTTTCCCCATTCATGAAGCGGTACCCTGTCGTGGAATGTCGCTAGGTATTTCAATTCGACCTCATGTCCATCTGCCTATGTTGATGCCCCCACATTTATACCTACCGACCTAAACGCCAGATATCAAACCATATGATTCCTAACTTGGGCAAGTACATATTTGTCGCATTTGCTTATGCACATGTACATCTGCTTAGATCTAAGTGCATGGTGGGTACTGCGATTAGGTACATATCTAGTAGGTAACTACGTAGTACATCTAGCATGTTCCGACAAAAGGCCCATGAACACGTATGTACTGATACGCCTGATGCATATGACGAAATGTATATAGACCCTATTAGGCTTCATACAAAAGCAAAATCAGAATATGTGACTGGAGCGTTGGGCACCATGGCTTGGGTAGAATGGCTCTCAACATCTTGGTCCAACTTTAACAAAGATCCTCAGGCAAGCACGGTTTGCCTTAATAGGAAATATCTCGAAGAAACGCGCTGCGATGTCGTTGGGTGTGGGAGTGAGTCACGTTTCTATTCTTGCCAGATCTGCTGATCTCCTGATCAATCGGTGGCACCTGTAGTACCCCTGCATACACTAGTTGGCTGTTCAAACTTACGTTCTGTGGCTCTGACACTGTTCCAAGATCATCAGGTGTGCTCAGTGAGCAAATCAGACCGACTGAGCACAAAGTACACCTTTCATGGCGCTGGCACGTCTACTAAGTTAGATCATCACTAACGACTTCTCCTCTACGAGTATCAAATTCACAATGTCAAATCTAAATCCACATAATTCGTCTCGGGACATCTATATATCTGCTTGACCTCGTATTCGATAGCGGCCATAAATTATCCCGGCCCCTCTAGCCTACCTCGCTGATGAGTCGTATCGAGAAATGCGAAGACCATGGGAAATCGCAGCTCGATTTCGCTTATCTCGCCGTGATATTCTAAGATGCAGAGGTTTGCTACAGTTCTAAGCTATCATCTCAACATTCTTTCACTGCCAAGATGATATAATATGATTTCTCATTAAAACAAGAAAAGCGGAATACCTACAATGCTTTTGCAGCGAATGAAGACCTTGCATTTCTGTGGCTTTGAAATATCACGCTTGTATCAGCAAATAAGTAACTACTACACAATTATCCAGCCCCTGTGCTACTGCGGACCATATTTGGTAATAGCTGAAGTTGGAAATATGGCAAGACACCATATGGTAGTCAGCTTGCAGACATGATTAGAGAATCTACTAGCTATACCTGCAACATGGCTGCTTCATGTGATGTGTGGATGTTTCTCGGGGCACTATGTGGTCAGAGGGGGTTTCCTTTGTAGTACTATTTTAGAAAGTATACTCCATCTTTACTAGAGACTTACTAGACTTGGATAAGTATCAACAATTAAATCAGCTAGGCTATATTGTTGGCGACGACAAGTTTCAGACGCCCTTGTTTTAGGATTGTTTCTTTATATTGTTGTTATCGAAGCCTGGTAACTAGTCAAGAAAATGCCCAGGCCCACTCTTTGTAGCAAGCTGCGAAGTCCGACTCTGCCCTCGACCTGGTAAATATTACTCGAGCGGTGATATTACAGTCGCACCAGAAATATCCTTTCCAAGTACACTTTAAAAACGTCATAAACTTCAGCATAGGCTATTTCAAATGTCAGTAACTACTGTTCGTCCCGACTTTACCGAGGAGATAAGAATAGCTCTTCTTGCGGGGAATGTTGCATCTGCGAATCTATTAAGTCAACATGGAAATTGCGATTTCCTTAAGCAAACCGATAAGATGACCCTGTTGGCTGAAATTATCCTCCTCGATGCGTTATTCCCCATAGCTACGGACAGAATAGACGCCTTCTTCACCTTGGCTTCTTCTCATATCCCTCCACCACACAGAGAAACGCTTTTTTGGAATTGCGCAGAACTTGATCTTGATGATAAGAGGCAAAATACTCAATTAACTGCTCTACACTTCGCTTTCATTTCCCACGAAATCGACGATGTCCATGGCAAAATCATTCCTGTTGAAGAAAAGTTGCCGCCCTCTCATCATCTTGTACCAAAGGACCGGAAAATCATACATAATATTTGCTAATATTCGATACAGTGTGCTCACTACAAGGTCATTTCCAAGACGCTGATGCGGATATTTCTCAGCTTCTCCAGCTAGGGATAGGCCATCTTATTCCATTCGTTGATTCGCCATCTGATTATGGCAAAATCCTGTCGATGAATTTAAGCGATCTCATTCAGACGCTGAGTTGATATCGATTTCGGAATTTGAGAATTTTTGGAACGAGTTCAAACGTTCTTTTGATATAGAAACGAAAGATTGTTCGTTGTTGGCGCACAATGGTATTTTTTGCCAAGAACTAGGGTAACTTTTCCATCATCTTCACCATATAGGGCAACCAGGGGGTTTGAAGTCTTCAATTAAGCAAATTACACGGTTAGTTTAAGCCGAAGAAACACGTCAAATGATAGTGCAAGGAGAGAGACACTCACGACATAAGTTCATTCGACGAATTTTCAGATGATGTGTTTTGATGTACAATACCTGTACACTGGCGTCTCACCACTTCAAATTCATAGTCGTTTCTGCATAGCGGAAGCATTGGAAGACTTGTGTCACGTTGCTCATAGAGATCGACACCAGAATTTAAAAAGAGTCCTTTTTGGAGATCAAGAACGACATTGATAGCAGCCTCGATACTGCCATTTTGATCGAAATAAAAGCTCTCCATATGTGGCCATGGTCCATCCTCGCGATAAATCCCCATAAGATTAGCTGTAGTTGGCACCACCCCAGCGTGCAGACACTTAAGAAGGGTAGTAAAAAAGGCCCGAAATCCTTTGCGTAACACCCTGCTCTTCTTGAACACCATTTGGACATTCCTGGGTATGTGCTGGAGCAGATGCTCGTTTAGCATATACCAGGTATTATTGTTTGCCACTTCATCTGTTTCTGTAAGGGTTTTAACTATTGTTTCGGCGCGCCATCTCAAAGCCTGACACATACGATGACTGAGAAAGCCTCCTATGCAGAGGCCACACGTGCACCCAAAACGTGCTTGGTTTCTCCGGTTTAAATCAGTGACAACCCATCCACACAAAAGAGGCACACATGAAACTGCTTTTCCATCAAACCCCAAATATATCTCGACTAGAAAACTGCATCGCATGTCCGACACATTCAAAGAATTGCTTTATAGAGGATGGCCTCAAGTTGCCGTCGTCATGATTCCAAAGAAATTGAAGTAATAGAAGATTATTGCTCTGGCAAACAACCAAAATTGGATTAATTGAATGACCTGTTGTTTCTCGAGACAGTTGAAGAGGGTTCGCGCCATATTGTAGCAATGTCTTCACTGTCCGCAATTGAGCTTGCTTGACATGACAACCATGCAATAGGGTAGTCTTCAGATGCCCAAAAAGACGCCGAGTAAGAGCATATAGTAAGGGAGCTGCCATAACATCAGGGCCAACCAAACGAAGATCATTTAATCGGTTCATTGCTTTCTCTGAGTCTGTGCATGACGATAACAGAACCTCAAGGATGTCATATTGAAACGTTTCGATTGCGTGTTCGAGTGGGGACGACCAGATAGATATGCTATTAAGAAACTGCCAACTTTCCAGTTTCCTATAGGAAAAGGTGTCTGCCCCCAGCTTTAGTAAATTTCTAACGGCAACAATATTGCCCGTGATGACGGCCCAAAGAAGAGGTGTCCCCTCTTCTACACCGAAACGACCATCAATCCCCTGTCTGTATACCCGTCCAGCTCATGAATGAGGTTCAAGCGCTGCCCCATGTTGTACAAGAGTAGTGGCCACCTGTGGGATATCCCCGTCATTAAAAGCGCTAAGAAAATGTAGAGGGTGGACACCATGATCTGTTCCGATTGAAGGGTCTGCTCCTAAGGCAAGAAGAAGTGCTAAAATGTCTGCGTGGCCACAACGACATGCAACCACTATTGGCGTTTCACCTAAGCCGTTCTGCTCATCAAAATATTCAACGGGTAGATAGGATAGCCTCCGTAGTCTTTCTAGTTGACCATGCGCCGCAAGATTGTGTATGAATGTTGGTGGAACATCCATCAGATCATTGGTGATCAATGTAATGATTGCATCTGTTTCCGGCAATGGCTCGCCTTTTACATAGGAGCCATTATATTCAAATGAGATCAAGCGACGAGCTTCTATGTATCGGGATGGATCTAACTTTCGCAATCGTCTCATTGCGGTCATGCTACCCTTCAGTGAGGCCTGAAGTAATTGTTCTGTCTCCTCTTCGAGACTGATTGGAGTTCTTAAACCAAAGCTATCATAAAATGTACCAACCATGCTCTGAGCTTCGTGATGACCCAACGTCGCTGATAAATGGAGATAGTGAAGTGCTCCAGGAAGCAATGAAGAATCGGCCTCGGAAATAGCTGGGAAGCACAGAATCATTACCGCATATTCGAAACTCGCAGTAGCACGACGGATCTTGTCTTGTCTAGGTGAGTCGGCAATGTACTTAAATTGCCTAATAAGTTCATTTCGGACCCTGTCTGATAAGAGAGCGGTATATTTCTCATCTCTCGATGCCTGTGGCCAGGAGATACTAGTCAGGATTCCAACATGTCAAGTGCTCTCCTGTCTAAACGTAATCGAGTTCTTTTAAAAGTTGATCTAGACTTATTCGAAATATATTGCCATTGAACTTATGAATCGGATACTTTTGAACCTGCTTTCCGTGTCGCAGCCTGTGGCTTGTTAATGTGGAAACGTACGGCAAGAGTCACTTTCACTGGCATACCATGTAATAAGGGTGTCAAACATAAAATTTTCCACAGTATTCTTTCGCAAATTTGATGATGGTAAAGCTTTAGGTTTAAAGTTTTAGTCACTAACAATAGGTAATGGGATGCTTGAACGTACGTACACCTTAGTTATCGGAGCTTTCACTCTCCGTTTCGAAGAATTGGAAGGCGAGCAGTGTTGCCGTGAAAATTTCGCTATAGAGCCAAATTTCCAAAGGAAAAGCAATTCCCGAGAAAAGTTGGTGTGACTCTTTTCATTCAAAAAATAATCTAAGACGATGGCTGTAGTTTCTTGATGATTTAACGTGGGTGTTGCCGAATATGCATGTATGCTTCGTCGATTAAATCGTCTCCACATTGAAGCCATTTTTTCCTCGTCTCGCCTTTCTTGACGCTGGTTAGAATCATAGATGACCCTTAGCTCTAATCGCAAGATATGCCGAAGAGTCTGGAGGACTTGGTATGTGTTGCTAGGTCGCTTCGTGGGCTCTCCGGACGTCATCTGATCGACAAAATCATGGAATAGCTGTTCACCAGCTTGACTTTTCAATGTGTCATTCTTCAGAGTTATCCAGTCCCCATCTACTTCTAAGTGACCAGTGTCGATGTTGCCTTCCATATTTGGTTGTGACGTGCGTAGCATGCGTAGTTTCTGGGTGTCGACCCAAGCCATATTCCTTCGCCGGATTTCTTGCTTAGCTGCACTTTCCCCAAAAGTCTTTCGTGTCACGAAGGTGGAAAGTGATTGTTCTTCATCCTGAAAGACCAAAATATTTCGTGGTTTGATGTCATCGTGTAGTATACCGACTGAATGAAGGGCTTCAACTCCTGAAGCGACATCAATAGATAGCCCCAATCGCCTGCGCATGGTGATCGTGCTATAACTGCGCCGATAGAAGTCCTCGAGATCACCCAGATCAGCTCCCTCGAGAAGCAGGTTGGGAACTACAAGTTTCGTATGGATATCGATCGTGCGCCAACAGCAGCCTATCAGCGATACGATATTTTTATTCTTTTTTAGCCCTCCGTGGTTCATAATTTGATATTCTTTAGTCATCGAGTCAAAAATTTGTCGATTTCTCTGTGTCATCGGATTGGGATCAAGAATCGGCGTCTTGACTGCTATCAATTTGGGAAGCTCAAGATCTGCCATTCCAGATGGTAAAATCTTTGAGAAAAAGGCTTTTTGTGGCTAAAGACACCGAGAAAAAAGAGCCATGTCGCCGTCTCTCTGATAGTTTGATATTGCTTGGGGTTATGTGAATCTGGTTCAACATCTGGGCTGTCCATGCTGTCGGCGCTGTAGAGAGTGAGACTATAGCGAGAAAAGAAAGAAAGTCATAGGGACTAGCTTCAGAATCCGGTGTATCGCAAGCACTGCTATCATTTCTCTCTGTGGGCGTCTGGTCGGCGTTTTGCGTCGGATGGCTCAAATTGGTCCCTGCGGTATCTTCGATATAACTCATACTGACCACTGGTAGACAGGTAAATCTGACAAGTTCCTTTTTATTTCAATAAAGATAACAATTCTTGCAAACCATTTTAGATGTCATCTATGCGCCAAACTAGATTCCTGGATACAGCGATGGGAGAATTTTGAAAATGCAACGTCATCTGGAATCACCGATACCAGATTATAGACATATCAAAACGTAATTGGAAACTATCTACAACTCATTTTTTATACTACACAGAATTTGGTCACTCATCAGAATGTTCCAATCTTCCAGAACATGCTTGTAGCAAAGGCGTCGAGTATGTCTGAGAGACTATCCAGGTTGCTGGACCCGCAATCTATTGATTCTACTGATCATTTATGCGGCGACTCTTCCAGTCTCAAAGAACGTCTACAGTGGGCTTTACGAAGCGGAAAGGCCATGGAGCGTCTAGAGTTGTTAACTACCCTTGTTCGCGACCTGGAAAGCTTCCTTCCTCCACCTGGCTCTGACTCCAATGTGACTGGCGCAATTATTCTTAACTCAGCACTGACTTCGGAGCAAGATGCGTTGAAGCTAAGATGGCTAAGCCGACAAACCGATTTTGATTCATTCACCAGATCACTTGCCCTGCTCAAAGCTACGAACATGACTCACGTAAATGAGCTGGGATTAGATTCAGAGTTTGAACTGCCAAAGCTTAACGGCATCGTACAACGGATGCGGACATCGGAAACTGGCCGCCACTACTTAGGAACGTACAATGGAGACTGCGTTCTGATTGAAAGAAAGACAATCCCGTCTGAAAAGAACAATTACACAGTCATAGATGATCGAATCCAGAAGATTGTCCACTTGTTGAAACTCTCCCAAGGCATTGAAGGACTAAGGACACTGCCCTGTTTGGGCTACATCAAAAGAGAACCAGGACTTGATTTGAAGAGTGAGAAATGGGGTGTGTATGAGATTTTGTATTCAACCAACGCTGGACACGTGGTTTCGCTTCGAGATATGCTGCGTTCAGAAAATTTTGCTAGATTTAAGTCAGCGCTCTCTCTCAATAAGCGTTTTCAGGTCGCCAGAACTCTTGCGAAAGCAATTCTCTGTCTACACTCTGCCGAATGGCTTCATAAGGGAATCCGGAGTAGCAACGTTGTCTTCTTACCCCCAGCTCAGTCTGACACCGGCACGAGTCAGGCTGAATCTTCCCTACCTCGTCGGATTCGAATGCAGCCGTACGAATTCTCATGATGAAGGCACCGAAAACATAGCTGGTACAGAAGAGAGCAATCTCTATAGACATCCAGCGGCCCAAGGTCTGCCTAAGGCTGAACCAGACTCATATCCAGGTGATACAGGACGCTTTTCCAAAAACCACGACATTTACAGTCTTGGCGTTATTCTCATCGAATTAGGCGTTTTAATGTCAGCTGGGCGAATCAAAAGCCAAGCTAGAAAGTATGACCCAGATTACGGAAAACACAGCGCCGAAAAATTCCAAAGATTGCTCCTGGACAAGCTCGTTCCTAAAGTCGCTTTCACAATGGGCGAGGTGTATGCGAATGTCACTTTTTGCTGTCTCAACGCGGATTTCTATCATCCATCGCCGCAGTTGCATCACAAGAATGCGAATACATTTTATCCCGACGTTGTTGCTGAGCTCGAACTATGTAGAGCATAATTTCAATAAACAGAATTAGTTCTACGTTCAAATCTCCATTGATGTAGCGCCTAATATTCCGTCACTGAGACCTATCTGGAATGGAACTGTCTTGTGTGTTTCAGGATGAACGAAGATAACCACGTAGTCTAGTAGAACTTTCAGTAATGTTTTCTAACAGAATTGATTCAGAATGTACAATTAAGACTGACTGAATATAGACCAATTTATTTTGTAATTTTAGGAATCCTGTCCGGAATTGTATTAAGGTTCTTCGTAATGAGGTTAGTTCTAAATGATAGACCAGGAGGACCATTAAGAATAGCCTTATAAATTTAACAGTGACTAGATAAGACTACTTGCTTCTTTAAAACACACAGTATGAGTTAGGACTTGGTCAATAGCACACCATATCGTCTAAAAGTTACTTTGAACTGAATTATATAGATACAAAAAATACGCAATGACATAGGGATCTTAGGGTTGTTTAGGGTTATAAGGGATTATACACATGTAGAAGGCGGCAGTAGATGGCAATACTTTTCGTTATCGTCACCAGCAAAAAAGTTTCAAGTATTTCCGGAACATCAAAACACCTCGCCAGTATACCACGTCGATTACTCTTTAACTCGTATCATAGTCAGCAAAGCTGCAAAATGAGGCCGGAACTCCGTCGAGCTGCGACAATCCTGTCAACGTCCCACCGATTGTCTACATCCACGGTCATATCGTCAACATCCTCCGTCCGCTGTTTCCATTGCGCCACAAGAACGTGGGCAATTGCCCATCCCATTACCGCTCATGGACCACCTCCAAAGGCTCCTACCCCTGCTGCAGAGTTTAAAGATGATCCGCGACGAGCAGGACTAGACCAACAGAAAGCTCCGCAACAACAGCAAGAAAGCCAGACGAGACCGTCCGACCGCACCGCAACACCAGTATCGCAGGCCAAAACTTCTCCATTGAAAAAGCGGTTCTGGAAGGATGTTGATGTCAAGGAATCTGCAGGTATGATGATGAAATAGTAGTAGCAGCAGTAGTAGTTTCTACCCTAGCAGTGGGATACTAATTGGATGGACGACAGATGGATATCAAATACTGCTGGACACCCGACCCGTCCGCAGTCCTACAAAAACTATCCTCACAGTCCCCAGCAACAAGCGACATCTCGCCGAAGCGATTTCCCTGGAATGGGATCTCCTCACTTCTGCCCAGCAAGCGCTCAAACAACACCTCATACCGCTTACGTCCCTCACCACCCGCGCCGCCGATATCGTACGAGAAGATGAACTAGGACAGAACAGAATCCGACAAGAAATCGCACGAACGGCGATGCGATATCTCGAAACAGACACGCTACTGTGCTGGGTTCCGGAGAAGGAGATTCACAACCCCTTATCAAAGACATCACTAGCACCGGAGGAAGAAACACTGCGCGAGAAACAAGTCCGGGTTGCTAGAGAGATCATCAACTTTTTGACCAGAACAATCTGGCCCGGCGTCGAAATCAAGCCCGTCTTGGATGAAAATAGTATTATTCCCATGTCACAGGATGAGAAAACCTTGGAGACAATCCGAAGCTGGATTTCGGCTCTCCCACCTTATGAATTGGCGGGCCTCGAGAGGGGAATTCTTGCCAGTAAAAGTCTACTAGTTGCAGTCAGGTTGGTGGTTGAGTGGAGTGAACATTTTTCTGGTCTGCAGGAGACTGTTCAGAATGTGTCGAGGTTTGGCGTTGACGAGGCTGCCTGTGCGTCGAGTTTGGAGGTCACTCATCAAACTGACCAGTGGGGCGAGGTTGAGGATACGCATGATGTTGACCGTGAAGATTTGAGGAGACAGCTTGGTAGTGTCATTCTCTTGGTTAGCGGGGATCGGAGATGATTGAATCAAGCTATCCCATCGTATTCCTGATGGGATCGAGATATGTACATCTAATATGCATATAGAAACAAATGTAACAATATTCAATGTATTATGAACATCACCATTTGGGATATGATATATTATGACCGGTGAGAATGTGTTCCAGGTGCTAGGACTACCCTTCACATCAACTACCTACCAGGCTACATATGTACACTGTGGAAATGCTTCATTCATATGTCGTCGTATATAATTAAGTAAATATCATATATTGTGCTAGTTGACATCTGCTATAGGAATGGGTATAAGGCCAGTAACTTGCTTGCTCAATATCATAAAAAAAAAGACAAAAAGGCAATACAAAACCAGAAATCAAAAAGAACTCAAAAGGCAGGGAAAGAAAAACTATGATATTATTTACCATCGTCCCCCCAATGTCCCCGCCATTCGTCCTCCACTACTAGCCACAAGACTTTGTTTGACAATGGCATCTGCAGCCGCGGCGGCCGCCAATCGCTCCTTTTGTCGGCTGCGGTCACGTAGATAACCAGCTGCCTCGGGTCTCATGCGCAAGATTCTCAATATCATGTCATCGTTGGGATCGGCTTGTGCTTCTCTCCATTTCTCGGCTTTGGCTTTGCGCATTGTGCCCATGTTGCGGACAAACATTACACTCTTGGCGCGTCGGATGGGGACGCCGAGTGCGCCTCCTGGTCCACCGATGCTGCCAGGTCCGCCGGGGGCGAGTAATTTGTTCTTGTTCGTTTGTTGTCGTGCGGCGTTTGCTGAGGCCATTCGTTCAGAGGTTCGGATGAGGGTGTCGGTGGACTCAAAGTAGAAGAAGATGAGAGACTGGATCTCGTGGTATTTAGGTGATTTCAGAATATCCAATGAGACACCATTGGCTTCACCTGTGACTTCATCGGGAACTTGAAAGAAGGTTAGAAGTAGACCTAGCCACTTGGAAACGATATCAACCTCTTGCTGGGTAAGAGGTCGTTGATGTGAAGGCTTGTCCGAAAGGGGAGGGACGAGTAGGCCCTCAATGGTTACTAGGACTTCCTTCCATAATCGAGCCATGACCATTTTCATGGCCTCGGAAGTCAGTGTCTTGTTCATGATTTCAAAGTTGTCATTGAAATATGTAAAGAGAGGATCTAGGGCAGCCTCGATCTCATCTTGTGTTGGCATTGTCGAGGTATTTCCTGTACGATTTCGGCTCAGGAAGCTGGAGATGGTAAGGCCACGATTGAGCATTGCTTTGAGAGCTCTGCGTGAAAGACTGTGACTGATATAGGCAGAAAGCTTTTCACTCGTTAGTCCGGGAATCAAAAAAAAAAAAAAAAAAAAAAAAAAAATGTCGGAGGCTGAATGGACAAACAAACCTTTTCTGTAATCTTTCGAGTCATTTCCTTCTCAGTCCGTTTCAATGTCCGGAAACATTTGCCAAAATAAAACTGGATATCATCTCGTTCACCTTCCATGCTGACTCGTATCAGAACTCGCCCTTGAGTATCTAGATCAAGCCAGAATTCTCGAGGAAGGAAATCACTGAAATGAGCGGGATCCAGTTTGAGCGATGTTCGTCCAACATAGTCATGATCTCCTACTGCATCCCAGTCCCAGACAGTGGCAATGATGTTCAAGGGACCCTTGGTTGTGATGTCAACAGAATCATCCCATCGAGGATTCAAATTGCGATACACAATATGAGTCTTCGATATACGTTTCTGGTACTCGTCTGTCAAAACGACATACGGGTCGCTCCAGCCATTAATATCGCAAGCTTTCAAATCCTCTCCCTCGACGATTTTCACAGTGAAAACATAGGTCGTCGCTTTACGAATCTTTTGCTGCGTGATGGGTGGTGTATTCTTGGCAATAATATCTGCGCAACCATCCACATTGATCTCCGTTTCCAATTTGTCGAGCTGGGCGACGGCATATTCAATGTTGTTCAACTTGACAAGACTCTAAGAGAAGAAAATTAGCGACGAGACCACGCGACGAGACCACGAGGTCACATCTAACTATCTATTCGAGTACTTACCTCGGGAAGAAATTGGAACGGCTCGATCTTTTCCTTGTTGGCCCAAGCATCCTTCGCCATTTGCATGAACTTTTCCTGTCTTGATTGAACCAAAGAAGCTTCCTGATCTGGAGACAATCGATCCATCTCTCTGGTAAATCCTTGTTCGAGTAGCTCGCAGTATCGAGCAATAGCTCGTCCAATGGATCTCGATAGTGCTGTCATGAATTTAGCATACTGAAGAGTATCCTCCCACTGCAGGTTCTTCATATCGTCGACAACCTGATGGAACGAACGGAATATATCGATTGCAGAAACACTATGTCGCTTATCATCGGGTGGAAGATCGTTTGGATCACCGCTCCGGATGTTGAAAGTGTCTTGTTTGGCAGCCTGTTCAATCCACTCCATGAATTTCGCGTCTGTATTTTCAATCCAGCGCCACACAAAGCTCGAAAGTAGCTTTTCAACCGGAACTGAAAATGGAACACTATTGAAAAGTCAATTATAAGATGATGAACCAGCAGTTTTTATTTACCAGAGGAAAAGAGTGAGGTTAGCATACTCTGGAAGTGCATCTTCATGCAGGCGCCTGACTTCAGATAACCCTTTGTAAAGATCAAAGCCATCCTGCACGGGAATTTCTGAGCCTTGTTCCTTTTCTCGGTCGAGGAGCCGAAGAACAATCTCATGAGCGTCGTTTGCGTACATTGGAAGTATACAGCTGAGTAGACTGTCCAGCGGATGAACCCTGTGAGTTAAGTCAGCAATGTCTATCTCGATGGCTTAGCATGATGCTGTTGATTCCTACCCCATGATAACAGGATTGTTCTTGTAGCGCTTCTTGATTTTCTTCGCTAGCTGCATGATAGACTCCCCCAGCTGGGCGACATTATAAGCCTCCCATTGCATATGATCAGCTGGAATAGCTTCATCAAGAAGTCTCTGATAACACTCCTTCGCTTTTTCAGTGAGGCCCTCTTCGACGTACTTGGAAAACCCTTCCAATTTATGAGGAGTGTCTTCAAACTGCGGGTCAAGTCGGACGTGATTGTCTAGAATATACATAACTGGACCGATTGGGTGAGGCTTCACATCATAGCAATGCATCATCACATCATACAGCTCCCGCAAAAGAGCTTCCTGTAACGCGGATAAGAGATCACGCATCAACGAAATATCAGGCAGAATCCAACGATTCCTTTCAAAGACAACAGAAGCTAATAGACTGTTTCTCTTCTTTCCTTCCTGAGCTGGAACCTGCTTTACAAAAGTAAAAGCGGCATCAACCGTCTTGAGATCGATCTGCTGGTCCACAAACTTCTCGCGGATCACGTCTAGAAATAGAACAACCCGAGAAGAAGCCGGAATGCGCCAGCGCAAGCATATCTCGTTTAATAGTTCCGTCGACTGCTTTGACAATAGCTTTAGGGATGGAACATCTGAAGTTGCTTCTGTAGCTTCTAGTTTCTGATCCTGAAGATCATACATCAAAGCGCGGGATAAAATTGCGCGATAGAGAGATCTCGGGTCGGAGGGTATAAAAGTGTAGACATGATCAGGCTCTGTGCCATCCACTAGCGACAAGGAGCTCAAGTCAATAGGCTGGTCGATGACATACGAAATGCGATTTGACCTATTAGAAGCCGGAGACGACAGTTCAGAAAAGGTAGAGTTTACTGAGTCCGGTGATATGAACTGTGGTAGAGATGAACCATTTGTACTTTTCGCAAGTTCAGGGTTTGACTGTACAATTGCCAGCATCATTTGTGACAGGTCCGGCGCTTCACCACGTTTCCAGGTCTCGTAAGACTCGTCATCGGGAAAGTCGTCTCTTGACAATGTTTTTCCCGTCTTAAGGGTCAAATGTGCTTGGTAATTCTTCAGGTCCTGAAGAGCAGCCCTTGCGGTCCAATCATTCTTGTTCCGGTTGATATCATCCTGAGCCTGAAAAGTACTAATCCCGAATATCCTCGCAACCAATTGTACCAACGGCATATCTTTAACATCGTAGCTGATAGGCGCAAGCATCTCGACGGTTTTGGATGTTCCATTGGTTTCGGCAAGGTCTTGGTCATGGGATAGGAGTTTCGACTCTAATACCGCCAGCCTGCTGGTAAGTTCTGGTCTATCCTTGGCCCAGTCGTGTTCTTTGAGAATGAGTGTGATGAGACGGACAAAAAGCGCAACATGTCTGTCCACCATAAGACTCCAGCTGTCATCCGAGGGGTCTTTACCTTTCCCCAGTTCCTTTGTGGCATTCGAAAAGAAAATTAGCACGAGATCCTCCACACGGCGGTCTGCCTCCATTCGCCGCTTAAAGGAGGGGTCCTTCAAGGCATTGAGAAAGGCCGCAAAAGAACGTATAACGACGTGATCCTGATATTCTTTCCTTCTTTCCTTGCCCATCAATATGCCCGTGAGTCTCTTTTCTAGCTCTGCGATGAAGCCATGTGGAAATCTCGTGCTCTTGTTATCCCTCAGACGAACGAAATCCCCTAGCAGGTCTTGAAACGAAGATGACGAACGGCGAGTATGGGTCGATGCTTGGGTTACGGTTTGCGTGCGTCGCGCTCGAGGTTGAAGTAAGTGAGACAGAAAGGCGACTCGGAGTGCATATGAATAAGCATCTGCTGAGCTTAGGAGTCTCCGGCGAGAGTTCGACAGACTGCGAGAATGTGAGTGTTTAGCCTCATTTTGGAGGTCGGCCAATTTGCGGTTGATGCCGCTTGACTGATTAGAAGCTGTCGACATGTGATCCAATGGGTGGGTGATGTAGTCGTGTTTGAGGCAGCTATTGCATAGGGGATTGGGAGACCATCCGGTACACAACAACGCCTGCGGTATGGAGACGGTCTGGCGCAACGACGGTATTTAAAGATCCCGGCAGTATCTTTTGGAAATTGAATTGAAGATTATGGTTCTGCAAAAATACCGGCGCAGGAAGTTCTGGTTCTTATTTTCTTGTCTCCTTTGAACCAAGTGATTTATTGATGTTTTGAGTGAGGGGTGAATCTGAAACAACAGACTGACGTAGGCAAGCGGCTAAGTTGAGGCTTGCGGCGCCAAGAGGACCACCCGACTTATTTATATCTGACACATGAACTCTCTAGTTTGAGCCAGCCCTGGCATCAACACCAGGAACTGTGCCCGAAGTAGACGATATTGACGGTCCTTATTCTTATTAATGTCAATATCGGTGCCTTGTTGCTGCGTTCATCGATTCAGCTCAAAGAGTAATCGACTGGGTCAAACAATGACCGTCAACCTTGTGTGTACACTGTACACATAAAGATGTGTCCAGAAATAGATACGACAGACACTACGTCTACAAATACAAATTTGATAGTAGCCGAAGCATGGAGCATGCGTATGTCCAACTAACTATGGTCGCTGCCGTGGGTATACCGAAGTCAATGCGGGTCGGACATGGTATGGCTTGCATAGCCAAAGATGCACCCTATTCAATTGCCGGAGTATATTAAGAACTTAAAAGGAACTCAATTGCAATTGATCTAGGACCCATTTTATGTACATTCAGATAACACCGAAAAATCACCACGTATCCTCTCCGGACTTGCGAGCCTGTATCACCAAGAGTTAGAAGCATTGCAAAGAAAGTTTCAACAAAAGAGTTTGAACTCACGCGAACTGCACCTGGGCCACCGAGTTCTTTCTCGAGTCCGTTGGAGAATGTTCGTGGAGCGGATGGCTTGTCAGGATAGTACAGGCTGACCAACCCGCAGAGGCCGAGGATGCCAACAACGAAGGTTCCAATCGACAAGAGTGCCTTGCTGGATGTGACGTGAGTGTATTTCTCAGGGCTGAAAACACCCAGAATATCGTTGTCCTCGTGCACTGGCTCGCCGAAGTTACGTCTTTCTTGCTTATCCCACCAGTCGGCGTTGGGGTCGCGGAATTGGCGCTTCACGGCCGGAGGGTTGGGGTAGTTTCCGTTCTGCGGCCACAACAATCAGCATTGAGCTTGTAATAGATTATCAGCACGGAGGATGTACAAGATGAGGGTCATCGTCCTCGGCCTGAGCTCGAAGAGCTCTGAATTGAGAAAAGGCAGCGCGGGGATGGGCATAGCTGGAGGCGGTTTGGGCCAACCGCCCGGTCACGAGGCGTCGAGAAAGCATCTAAATTTGAAAAATTAGTGGTGGGAATATCAAAGTATGACTGGACAACAGCACTTACCGTTCCGCCAAGGTCAATTGGTAGAACGAGCGGACAGGTTGGAAGATACAAGGTGGATGGAGGTGCTGGGAGAGATTGAACTGGAGGTCGGAAGTTCGTCCAAGGTTGGTTTAGTGCTCGTTCCAGGTTGAGCTGCCTCGGCCTCAGGCAGCCACAGATTGCCGCCGCGATGCCAAGACTCGAGAGCTAGATAGGATTAGGACATTAGGTCCTTTCCCCCCATCACGGGAGAAATTGCGTCGACGGAAAGCGAAAATCAAACCTGTCCCCAAAACACACCTTCCGGCACTTCTTTTTATCGTCACCAACGCACCAGCATTGATAGTTATGCCAAACTCGCACAGGATATTCTACGCTGAATTATCTACATTTTGATGCCCGATTTACGAATTTTGCGCCCGTCTGTGCTGGGAAAGTTGGGGTCTGTTGTGGAAAAGGCCCCTTTCGCGCTCGGTGACAAGATATGCAAAACGGCACACCAAATGGGACCTCACTACACGATGAACGCGTGACGCCAGTTCCCAGCGAGGACGTTCGCGCTTCTCCTCAACAAGAACTAGTGGAGACCGGTGTCGCGTTTATGCAAACGCCAGGCGAACAAAAACTTGATGGAATCGTCGATACAAACAACGAGGAGCCTCCATCGAAGAAACGGAAGCTTACCGAGAGCAAACGCTCGACACCGCGACCGATATCGCCACCATGGAAGAGAGTAGGTGTTGAAGGGCCTACGTCGTTTATCGAAGGTGGTAGGAGAAAATCATCGAGAACAAATACCATCCCTTTGGAGCTTCAGCCGCCTTCCGCAAAGAGACAGACCCGTGGCGCCCAAACAACGCCCACTGTATCGTCGCCTCTTTCCTCGACGCCGGTTCGCACAACTAACAATGGTAGGAGATCGCTTGGAGCAAAAACAGGATCTAATGCCACGGTGAGCAACGGCGAAAAGATAGAGACAAGGAGGAAATCCAGTTCGAGGCTTTCTTTAAGCGGCACCGCCAATTTCGAGACACCGCTACCTGCTACTAGCGCGACCAAGTCGCGAACAAGGGCACAGAGCACTGCGAAAACAGCTGTGAACGGCGCTAGCTCAAGACATACCCGTCGCAATGCATCCATTTCGAACGCCGAATCGCCGTCTGCCACTCGAGACCTCGATACCCCTACTAAAGAAGACGCGCATGACTACGGCGGAGATCCTAAAGTTCCTCGACTACGGCTCAAATTAAAGAAGGGATCGGTCAGCGTCCAGCAACCGGATCATGTCGTTCGCCCAAAGAGCTATCCCTCATTTCGAGATTGGGTTCACGCCGCCGATACCCTTGCTGGCGAGAACGTGGTTGCGACGAGTGAAGAGGCTCAACAAGAGGCAATCAAGCGGTTACGAGTTCTTGAGGCTGGAGAGCCTGGTGGCCTGCTGAGCCCTCAAGTCTGCTCTGCTTGTCTGCCAGAACCCCAGGAGGAACCTCCAATACAGTATTCGCACCATGATCACCTCGTCGCACATGCTCTATTTTTTCGCAAACTGCTCGACCAAGAGCATCGGCGGCATCGCAACACAGCTCGTCAATTCGCGCATTGGTGCGCCGAAGCTTGGAGAAAGAAACATAAACGACCAGAGGATATACTGCGGGAACAAGTGGAGGAAACCAAAGCGAAGCGTCGACAGGTCATTAGGGACCTCCAAAAACAATTCGATCTCGTTCGCGCTGAGGTGGACAGAGTTCGTCTCGCACGATGGGAAGAGGAAAGGAAAGCAGAAAACCAACAGGCGTTGAATCAGGCAATCAAGCAGTCAACCATGCTCTTTGAAAAAAGAAGACAGGAGATTCTCGGTGTCGGAAGCGATATGGACACTTTCAGTGAGGATGTTGATGACGACGATCAGGAGTCGGGAGAAGAGCATGATGATACGGAAGAAGATTCTTCGATCTCCGATGCAGATGAGAGTAACATGTCCTCAAGTGAAAGTGACGATGAAAGTGAAGATATCGTTGATGATGATGAATACTTGACCGCAGAGGAGTTGCGATTGAAGTATGCGAATATTCCTGATACCAATCTTACGAACCGCGACTCCGAATTAGATTCCTCGATTCGTGGCGCTTCGGTCGATGATGGCCGTACGGAAGGCGATGCCACTTCATTGAACACGTCTGTCCCTCCATCGATAGCGCAGCCTGATCTCGACGATGTTGACCCTCTTCTGCTTGACGACAGTGATGAGTCTACCGACATGGACGACGACATGGGAGACTCTGATGATATGAGCGACGAAGGTAGTGAAGGTGAAGATAGTGAAGATAGTGAAGCCAGCGATGATGGCCCAGGACTTCTAGGGTTCTTTTCCTCAAAAGACCGATTGAGACCTGCCAGCACAAGGAGTCCAGAAGCCGACGCTCATGATGGACAGGATTTAGAAGAGGGAAAAGATCATGAAATTACCGAGATGGAAGATCCAGATGAGGTCTCTCTTATACCCACAGGCCCGGTGGAACAAGTCGATATAGCCGGAGCGGACATTACCCAAGAAAATGGTGCCAGCAAGGCCGAGTTTTCAAAGGAACAAGAAAACAATGAAGCCAGCGTGCCAGAGCAGATGGATATCGATCCAGAATTTCCAGCGCAGGTTGGGGTAGGTTATCATGAATCACATCAGAGCGGCGACGCCTCCAGTCAGGCTTCTCCTGGAACTGTTGCAACGAAGCCCTCAGAACCCGAGTCTATGTCATCATACGAAGGACAAGGCGACAAACAGTCTGTGGCAGAATCCATTACTCCTGCTGGACTCAAAACACCCATTCCGCACCTGCTTAGGGGAACCCTACGTGAATATCAGCACTACGGGCTGGACTGGCTTGCTGGATTATACACAAATCACATCAATGGTATTTTGGCAGACGAGATGGGCCTTGGAAAAACCATTCAGACAATCGCTCTACTTGCCCATCTGGCGGTAGAACATGAGGTTTGGGGCCCGCACTTAGTCGTTGTTCCTACTAGTGTGATTCTCAACTGGGAAATGGAGTTCAAAAAATGGTGCCCCGGGTTCAAGATTATGACATATTACGGCAACCAAGAGGAGCGAAAAGCAAAGCGTCGCGGTTGGACCGATGACAGTAGCTGGGATGTTCTGATCACTTCTTACCAGTTGGTGTTGCAGGATCAACAGGTTTTGAAACGAAGGGCCTGGCATTATATGGTTCTCGACGAGGCTCATAACATTAAAAACTTTCGATCTCAAAGATGGCAGGCATTGCTCACCTTTAGGACACGCGCTCGCCTTCTACTTACAGGTACACCGCTTCAGAATAACCTGACAGAGCTATGGTCACTTCTATTTTTCTTGATGCCATCAGACGAAGACGGGGCTGGAGTGGAAGGATTTGCAGACCTGCGAAATTTTTCTGAATGGTTTCGGCGGCCGGTTGAACAAATTCTAGAGCATGGAAGGGAAACAATGGACGAGGAGGCCAAGCAGATCGTTCACAAATTGCATACTGTTCTCCGACCGTATCTCCTTCGACGATTGAAAGCAGATGTTGAGAAACAAATGCCAGCCAAGTACGAGCATGTGGTCACCTGTCGTTTGTCCAAGAGGCAACGATATCTTTACGATGGTTTCATGTCTAGGGCCCAGACGAAAGAGACACTGGCCTCCGGCAATTACCTTTCCATTATCAACTGTCTTATGCAGCTCCGGAAAGTCTGCAACCACCCGGATCTGTTCGAAACGCGCCAGATATCTACATCGTTTGCAATGCCTACATCGGTATCAGTTGACTACGAGGTCAAAAACAAGCTTATCCGACGGCGTCTTTTGTACCAACACCCCTTTGACAATCTCGATCTAGATTTTCTTAACCTGGCGCCTGTGTCGCGGGAAGATCTTTCCACGAGGCTGGTCCAGGACAGTAGCCGCATAATGGCTTTCGGTCCATTAAAGACGTTGCGCGAACGTCAGTATAAGCGGACGAACTGGCAGATGGGTTTTGACGGATCGTCCGTACGGTCTATACTGGACTCAATGGATAACGCTGCAAGGAAGAAGCGAATGAACGAACTTGAGAGCGCGCTTTACTTTGAAAGCAACCGACATGGTAGACGTCCGGTTTGGGGAAAGAGCTTGATCCAATTTCTCACAATCGAAAACCACTATAATGGAGTCTCAACACGCGATTCTCGCCGAATATCCAAGCTCGACCAGCTAGCCAATCAGTCATCGGTCTTGGCTTCCATGATCAATTCGATTCAAGACAGGTCTCAAGCCATGGAAGGTTACATTCAAAGATTTGGATGCGTAACTCCTGCTGCTGTGGCTGCGGGAACTACAGAAGCTGCAATTACCCCTGTTGAATCGCGATATTTTGATCGAAAATTGCGGTATGAGAACTATGACCCCTTCCACGAAGCGCAGATGCGTTTGTCGATTGCATTCCCGGACAAACGATTGCTACAATATGATTGCGGAAAGCTCCAGCAATTGGATAAACTACTTCGTGAACTTCAAGCAGGTGGTCATCGTGCCTTGATTTTTACCCAGATGACCAAGATGCTGGATATCTTGGAGCAATTTTTGAACATTCATGGACATCGCTATCTTCGTCTTGACGGTACAACAAAGGTAGAGCAGCGTCAGATGCTTACAGATCGGTTCAACAACGACAATCGTATTCTTGCATTTATCCTGTCTACTCGCTCGGGTGGTCTAGGTATCAATCTTACTGGCGCAGACTGCGTTATCTTCTATGATCTTGACTGGAATCCTGCAATGGACAAACAATGCCAGGATCGTTGCCATCGTATCGGACAGACGCGTGATGTGCACATATACCGATTTGTATCCGAGTTCACCATTGAATCCAATATTCTACGCAAGGCGAATCAAAAACGTATGTTGGATGACGTGGTAATTCAAGAAGGTGGATTTACCACTGATTACTTCACCCGAGTCAATGATGCGCGTAAAGCAATCGACGAATGCGCCCCCGACGACCAACAAGATGAAGCCAGTAAAGCCATGGACCGAGTCCTCGACAACCGCGGCGGAGGCGGTCTGGCCGCTACACATACTCGGGTCTTTGAACAGGTCGAAGATAAAGAAGATATCGACGCTGCAAAGAACGCCCAGAAAGAGATGGAGCATGCCGATGATGGAGATTTTGAGGAGGCCGGCACAACAGCGCAAACCATGTCAGGCGCAGGCACAGGGGGCGTTGTTGATGGGGAGAAAACTGAAGACAAAGCCGACGAAGGAGAGATTGAACCAAATCACATTGATGATTATCTCGTGCGATTCATGGAGTGGAATCTCCGTGATGAACCACTTGTTCTTCCGCCTGATAAGGCTAAAAAGAAATCTAAACGAGGAAAGGAGCACCGTGTACGGCGTCGGTAGACTTTTTTCTGTCTTTCTATCTAGTTTGGATTCTGTTTGTGTTATTGCATGGATGGTGTACTTTTTTTTTGTTTTCCGTTCTTATTACGGTACCTTTTTATCCTCTATGGTGTCTTAATTTATATATGATACTCTTCTCTACTGTGTTAGAATACATTTTGTTTTATGTCAAGATCGAACTTGAAGAAATAAACGAACCAGCGCGTGAATCAATGTGCTTCATACATAGTAATTTATGGGGGGCTTTTATCATTACGACTAACCCTGAGACACAACAAACCCCTCAGACTCCTCTCTCTCTTCAATCTTGTTCCCATAAAGCTTCAGGGCTGTAACTTCCAAGGCCCATCTCCCTACAGCGACCCCCTCCATGATAACGGACACAATTCGGGTTTTGGTCTCTGTATATTCGGCCATTTCGGCAACCCGGATGAGCTACCTGGTGATCATCCCAATACGAATAGACTGGTCTCCACTGTCATTGATGAGTGGTAGTTCAAACATGCAGTCTGGAGACATGGACCTATTCAAGTTCCAAGTATATCGCGCATTCGCATGTAGCTAGCTTGGATGAGGGGATGTAGATCAATTGCCAATGTCTATCATGTTCTACCTACCCTGTAGTACTCCCACTTACATAGGCTATATCCTTCCTATCCTCGGTATGGTGGTTATGGCTGAGCTTACTCCGTACATACTATGGAGTACTCTACTACTCTGTAGCATGCTTATCCAGAGACAGGTCTGGTTCGGCATGCGGAGTCGACGGCGGATTTACCGCAAGGAATGAATGAATGAATGATCCATCCCATGGAATAATGAAAAAATACGTACCATCAATCCTGCACTCTCAACTATCTGGACGGGGTATTCCCGGTAAGATATCCCCAACTCCTCACGAATGTCTTCCATCCCTTGCGTGATTGCATTGATGCCCTCTTGATTCTCACGATGAGGGGAATAGGAGAGCAAACGAGAATGCACGAAAGAAAGACTATCGAATTTGGCAATTTTTTCCGTGTCCCTGGAAACTCCTTTCATAACTAGTATGTTTCTTACGCTGTAATTTGAGGGCAGTTTTCATGTTTGTATTGAAAGTTAATCATCTCAAAAGGGTATCAGCCTCACTATGTAATATGGACTCCGGATGTTAACTAACTAGTGATCGTCCACACTATTGAAGGTAAAAAATACCACGAGTATATACCACGGTACGAAATACTCCAAAACCAAGCTGTCGGGTTAAAGGATCATCATACATGATGATATGATTCACTTGAACTAGATCCTGTAGTTTTCAAAAAAACTATTGACAACTTACGTGCATAGCCTCGTTCTTGACCACGAGGTTAAAACGGGCACTATGTGTTTGGATTCAATATTTCGTGCTTTTCGAGGTTTGGGGTTGTCGAATCAGAGACTTGAATCAAGAAGGTTCAGTTGGTTACTAGTGTTTTAAGGTCACAATGAAGATATATACGACCTGAAAGGCTGAAACACTGCGATGTTGGTGGGCTTCTTTGCGGGTTCTAGATAGAACCGAATCAATAGTCCAGAGATCAGCTACTGCTGATTATAGAAACGGATGTTGTGAAATATGAAACAATTTAGGCATATACTCCCTGTTTGGCAAATATTGATACCTAGATTAACCAACAAAGTTTATAGAAGGGTCTGATCGTGGGCACGGAGATAGTTGCCTGGAAGTTTGAATCTCGTGGCAATGGGATCTTGAATCTTGATAAGTCGATACAAATCTCGAGTCTCCTCGACTAAATTTAAGGTTTCTCTCCTGAACCCTAACTTAATAGAAATCTTTGGTAGGTTTAAGTAAGCGATGTGAATAGTTACAGCTAACTAACTAGTTAACTAACTAAGTTGGTTAGTTAGTTGTAAGTCTATAACATACATGATTAACGTGCTAACCCCTGACAACAACTCGTCGCTATGGCCTCTCTTCAGAGCTGAATAGGATTTGCCTCCAAGTATTCTTCCAGTGAGCGTAATTTGCCACGTGTATTTTGAACAGCCCAATCAACCGCTTTCTCAGAACTAGGTCCCCAGTAACCCCCAAACTCTTCTAAGAAGCCAAACCCATCAGAGAAAACATCAGCGGCAAACGGAATACTATTCTTGAACTCTTCAAGCGTAACCTGCTTATAGACAACAGTCTTACCGCTGGACCGCGAAAGGAGGGCCGCAACCTCTCCTAGGCTGTATAATCTTTCCGCGGCACAGAAAGTTTTGCCTTCGTACTTCTCAGGTTCAGCAAGGATGGAGCCGACTACGTTTCCGACATTCGCGACGGCGTCGATGTAAGGTATTGTACTCGTACGAGGAGCGGGACGGGCAAGAACCCAGGTATCATCCGGAGCTGGCACAGGGCCCAGGAATGGCTGAGTGTGTAGATTCTGCATAAAAAATCCCAAGGATACAAAGGCGTTCCTTATAGGGAGATCTCGAATGTAGTGTTCGATCTTTGCTTTGGCGTCAAAAGGGGTGACATGGCTATATTTGCCGCCGGATATCTCATTGACACCAGGAAGCGTGCTGAAGATGAGATATTCGACACCTTGTCGGACAGCAGCGTCTGCAATTGTCTTTCCGTGACTGAATTCGACCTCCAGACCGTCAGGGGTAAAGGAAGGGACTGTCATGGCAAAGACTGTATGAGCTCCCATTAGGGCTGTATCGATCGAGACAGGGTCCGACACATCAGCCTGGACAACTTCGACCTTGTTTTTGAGTTGTGCAATTTTCTCCGAGTTGACATTACGGGTAATAGCGCGGATTTGGTATTTCTGGCTCAATTCAGGGTCATTGAGCACGTAGTCGATCAGGGAACCACCCTGGACACCTGTTGCGCCGAAGACGGCGAGAATAGAAGACATGTTGATAGAATAAAAGACTTTTTCCTTGTTGCTGTTAACACGATAGATTCAATGGAATATCCTGTTCTCTTTATACCTGCCCAAGGTGTAATTATTTTTCAATAGCTAGAATATACTTAGGGTTGATCTCAAAGCTCGGAAGTTCGGATCGAGACGTGATTGGGCGGTTGGATGCAATTGAGCTTACCAATCGAGCTTACTGGCATTCCCGTCTCGGAAGTTCGCTTCTTCGCATTTTCTCGTTCTCGCTTTCAACTTACAGTCTCATCGATATCATGTCTAATATGAATGAACAGGGACCTATATTGAGAAAATCTCGGTTGGGTTGTCGCGATTGTCGACGTCGCAGGGTCAAAGTTAGTAGTACATAGTTATGGATATACAGATAGCTGCTTACCCGCCTAGTGCGACGAGACGAAACCTGTCTGCTCAAACTGTCGCCGGCGGTATATAAATATCCAGCACTGTGACTGGGGCCCTCATGTGCCTCGCGACACCCGCCAGCCACAGCCGGAAATAGATGCACCGACCTCTCTCCAACTAGATCCAAGCTCAGTGACAAGCAATCCGCAATGGCGGAGTCTGGAATTGCGCTTAATGCACCATTACACGGCGGTCGTGAGCTCCACGATGCCGAGTTGCAACGGCGCTCCCGCAGAGGCGTGGCAGCATACCATACCGCAGCTAGGCTTCGTATCCGAGGTTGTTCTGAATCCTATGCTAGCGCTTTCAGCACTTCACCTGCATGCCCATTCACCGAACGATGCCATGGTTGGTATTGCAATGCAACGGTTTTTTGGCCGTGCGCTTGCCCATCACCGTTATGCGCTATCTGATACCAGCCTGAGCGGTTCGTCGGAGCAGCTCTGGCTTTCTGCCGTCATACTTTGCCATATGTGCTGGCTACTTGAGCACCAAAAGCCGCGGCCTAACGCAGCATATGAGCTTCCTGTACAGGCATTCAAATTGCTTGAAGGGGTTGGTATTATGTTCATACAGAAAAATGTACAAGGCTATGGCTGGCAAGGAGACGAAGCTTTTCCGCGGATAGTGCCGGATGAGGAGCTTCCCATGGCCTCTAGGTTTCAACTACTTGAGATAGAAAAAGATCTGGAGGGTTTGTTTCGAGAATTCGATGTCTCGACCATGCCACACGCCGAGAGGAACATTTACATGGAAGCGAGGGATTACGTATTCTACCATTATCGAGCGTTCTACTCCGGTGAGGACGCCACGACCCTCCAGCGATTTATTGCATATATGGCGGTACGATGTCAAGCGGGTTATAGAGATATGCTACAGTCACACGATCCGCTCGCAATGGCATTGATGGCCAGAATGCTCGTTTTGCTTAATGAACTAGATAATGCTTGGTGGGCAAATGGGAGGGGCGAGTATGAAGTTGTGCAGCAAGATGTCAGGGGAATATGCCAGTTGATGCCTGAGACTCTGCGCTGGACGATGGATTGGCCATGTAAGGTACTAGAGAGGGATATTCTCTTATGTAGGTAGCCCGAGTTGGACGATTAGGGCAAGAAAGATGTCGCATAAACTATGTATTATTATTGGGACCACCAAGCATAATTTTTTATTCAAGATAAATATTGAGAAGTATTAACTTATTCAATACCAAAGCCTCTGACTAACTACTCTAGGGCTCTATGACTCTTACTCGGCATATGCAAACTTCTTAGAGCCTTAGTTGTCCCTTTATCCCTACGTCAAACGCTTCCTGGTTGACAGACCAACTTTTTGCCTGACATTTTATCAGATCTGGATTCTCTACTCCGTAATTGTCGACACGACTCTACTTGGTATTACTCTGTCGGGTTCACGCTCCACTCGCCTCATCCCTTGTCGACTCCATTGAGGCTTGAGTGTATCTAATGATAGGGAACTAAGGTTACCCTTCGTCAGTGTAAAATTGCGAACGGGACTCGCTAAGACTCGTGGCCTTTAGTCTTTTTTAAAGTTTGTCTACACAGAGTTTGCATGTACTGACTCTATTCAGACATTAAACTCTTCTCTCATCCAAGCGTACGTAACCCGGAAGAATCGACCATTAAACTCCGCGCGGAGTTTAAATACATAGAGGTCTAGACGCGATGCTTGTTGTACACCATACATAAGTACTTTTCTAGACCAAGCGCATACTACAAGTCATACAAAACGAGCACGTTTATTCTCGTTTCACCATGCAGCGACTGATCACTCGATATGCGATGCGTGTTTAGACCATCTAGACTGCCTGCAGCAGGACCAAAGGGTACGTGTGTTGCACAAGTACTGTGAAACCCTCTCTCATCCTAATTCGTCGATGCACACATACGTACGTAGTAGTTAGAGAAGAAGAGAGTAAAAAAGCAATGACGGATTTCCTCCGATTCGTTACAAACTTACAAACAGTCGGGGTATCTCCGTACGGAGAATACCAGCCATTGATCCACCTACGTCTGCTGGACTGTTTGGAAATAGTATTCGCATTGATGCTACGGGACGTAACTTCAGCTAATGAGGCTGACGGCAGTGTGTTCTTGACTATTGAACCCAATCCTCAATGAATCCAACATGTACTTTAATCGAACCAACAGTGAATCATCCAAACTGTCGGTAGCACAGCCTGCCAGGCCTGGTAACTATTCTTGCCACAGTATGTACGTGCTTAAAACATTCCTAAAATTTACACCCACGCATCTCCCTTGATTGGCTCAACAACACGCAGGATCACCAGCCTAACCACAACCAGCTAGCACTGTCCTACCGTAAAGAGCGCGGCAATTGGCCCGATAAGCCGATTAGCTTTGCCATGCATCTCACATGACTCGAGGTACATTGTGCTGTGTACTTTACTACGTACGTACGTTGGGTATCTTACGGTCTTACCCCGTACATAACTATCCATACGCATTAACTAAGTACTCGTTACGGAACAGTATTTCATGTTTGTTTCTATTTTCCGCCTTTTTACGCGCAACCGGAACTGAAATATCCGAGTTGATGGGGGGAGATCCTTCTCATCCGCACTCTGGCAGATTTTATAAATGCTAGTTAACTGACTCCTGTGAGCCCGGAGACTGAGTTATGGAATGATTCATGTTTGACATGTTAGGATTTAGTTATGTACCTAGTAAGTTAGCTAACTTTACATAAGGTTAAGCGAGATTTGATCAATCTGCGTCCAGTATCATTGTCGTTGCCGAAGTTCAAACTATGTTGCGAGTAACGTAGTTACTCTGTAAAGTTATTTGTCACTGTCAATAATGTCTGTGTGTATGTACTTATCTTGGAAACCACGTTGGCGACTAGTGAACTTTGAAAGTCGTGTTGTGGATAAGAGTGTTACAATTAACTAACTCATCTATCTCGATGGATCAGTTACTAGATTGGTGATAATCTATTTGTTTGTGCTCCAGAAATTATGTTACTGGAGAACACTCATTTGTGGACCGGCCCGTACCGGTAGGATTCGCAGAAGCATTACTTCTCTCTGGTGATGCAAATTTAACAAGCTCACATCAGCAGGCAACTATATGATCAATTAGTTATATGAAGCTCATAAATTGACACTATCATGCATATTATAAGTTGTAAATCATAACATCGTAGCATTGATGACGGCTAACGGGCTAGCAGAGCCCGGCAATATGGTTAACCTCATGGAGTCCCCGTCCATAGTCTCCAGAGTGCAATTGACTCGGGACTTAGTATCTTAGTTGCGTATGTATTATCGGCTTGGCCGTGAAGATTCTGAATGGTGCTATCATCACTACGACAAGTCTGCATGATTGATCGTCATTGTAATGCATCCAATCGAGATTACGACTCCCAACCAGAGGAGGAAAAAGCTGGTCAGATGATGTCCAGGTTCGCAGTGCTACTAACTAGGAATAGAAAGTATGGGCGAGGAGCTATTACTCTGTACAGAGTATGTCTCTGCCAGTCTATGGAGTGTCGTGATTACACTTTACACACAGATTTCATCGAGGTCAGTGAGTGCGAGAGAGAGAGAATCTGGACTCTGATCAGACAAGATTGAAGCAGGTAAAAAAAGCCTGAGCAGTCGGAACAGAACTAGAACCCGCCTGTCGAGTCGAGTACGGTCCTTTTCGGGTAAGGTTGAAGAAAAAGAAGGTTTAACATGCCGAAGGTTAATTATAATACGGAGGATCCGTACGGCGTATTATTTTGCGTATTTTCATTTGCTACGTAGCGATCGAGCGGACCTGAGCCAGTCTGACGGGTCATTCTATTATCTTTAAGTATTTACTACGAGTAGGTATGTACTATGTGCGCGTACGTGGACGGCTCTATTTATACGTAGTCCAGAGTCTGAGAGCGAAACTATTTCGCAAAAGGCATCGATTTGGCCCCATATTCACTGTTATGCTCAGAATCGCGATTACTGTTCAGCGATTTATGCATGCACAAGAACATACTCAACAATACCACCTTACTCCATCAGGAAGGAGTAGCAATCAATCAGCATGGCCGACTAGACTCAGACTAGACACTGTACTGTACACTGTAGAGAGACAGACGAGAAGGCCTAGAGTAAGGCGAGGATTAAGCAATGGCACTAGAACGACTAAACCCTGAAGAAAACAGACTAACGACCAACCAGGAGAGGTCTTGTACGTTTGCTCTCCTTCAGGGTTAGCGTGGTTTATCTCCCCGTCGGAATAGGAGTCGCAGGAGCCGGGAGTAGGAGCATACAGCCAATAGTGGGTGGGACGTGGCGATAGTAGGCTCCTGCCTGATGACATCTAAACTAATTGGGGATGGTGCATATGAGGAGAGCGGCAGGAGTGGGGCGGGATGGCCCAGATGGACCCTTGGAGGCCAATGGAGGGTACACGGTCATGCATGCCCGCCAATAAACACAGCCGAAGTGGGTCGGGACGAGGCTCAAAGCGGGATAGTCATCCAGTCTCTCAGCAGACCCTCCCAGTGACACTAACAACGGCACTAAGCGTTCAAGATTCGCCGGCCTCGTTTAGAATACGTATTTACGTTACGTTACAGTGGAATTGCCCAAGGTTGGCCATGACAGATCGGTGTAATCAGTCGTTTTGGTAATAAGCATACAGGCTACTTCAGTTAGGGTTCCGGCTGAGTCCCCTGGTGTTCCCTCTTTCGTCTTGTCTGGGTAATCCGTGAGCTTCCTCTCGATACCTCGTTTAGTACATACATATTTTCAACAGTAATACGCACGCCATACCACCACGAGGTTGAAGGTTCGCTGTAGTATTTCCACTTAAAGTTAACTTTCACGCAATCGAGTACAAATAATACAGACTCCGTTCCTGCAACTGATAGTATCGATACGTATGATAATCTGACCAGTTCTCCCGGGGAGTGTGTACATTATTATATACACTACCCGCCTGCCTGTCGATCTTGCCTGGAAATCCTTTCCCTCATTACTTTCCATCACCACACCTACACTGCACCTTTCTCAACACTCTCACCAGCTGCCATTAACCTGACTCGACTGACTCGACGTATAACGGCCGACTGTTGTGATTCCGAACGATTAAGTCATATCGGTGGTAGCGTCGACCCGTGCAGAGATCAGAAGATACAATGAAAACATCGATACCGTCGGATGTCTGGGAGAAGAAGAAGGCGTTGATCGCTCGTTTGTACAAAGACGAGGAATGGCCGTTGAAGCAGGTGATTAAACAGATTCGCACAGAAGATTTCAATCCCAGGT